>NC_138764.1:50995422-52195422 GCF_965113315.1 Podarcis vaucheri | reverse complement strand
TCTAGCGAATTTTTTGTCTTGCGAAGCACGGTGTCGGAAAAGTTTTGGAAAAGCTTCAAAAATCACCAAAAAACACAAAAAAGGCTACCACACCGCATTCTATGAGTTGCTCCTCGAAGTCAAGTCACAACTGTATTAACGATGTTAAGAAAAAGGAAACAAACTTGCAAAAAACGCAAGACGTTTTCGTCTTGCGAAGCAAGCCCATAGGGAAATTCGTCTTGCGAAGCAGCTCAAAAACCGCAAAACCCTTTCGTCTTGCGAGTTTTTCGTCTTGCGGGGCACCACTGTACTGGTATACAATAAAGTAACTCTGACATTTTTAAAAGATATAAATCTTGCTGCATGAACTCTTCTGGCATGACTGCAAGCTTGTGACATGGGAAAAAGCCATCCTGGGCAGCCTCCATGCCACTCAGCAGAACAGGGAGAGACAGAAATTCTGGGTACTAGGAGAGTTTACATGAGAACCATGTGATACACCAAAATTCAAGCCACACTGCAAACAAGAATGTGGATAATATTATCTTACGTGGAAAGGTTCTTCTCTCAAGCGGAACGGTTCACAGAGGGAAATTACGTTCCACCCCGGGGATGATCTACAAAGAAAAGGGCTCTCTTATCTGATGCTCTACCCTGAGACTCTTAAACAATAATTGAGACCTCGTTTTTGATCCCTAGAGACTATGACACACAAACAAAAATCCATATAAAAGTATGCACAAATGCCAAAAACCTAACAAAAATGTTTCAAAGCAGTATAGTGCCTTAATTGCAAATGAACATGACAGGTGGTAACACCGCGAGAGAACGCTATATGGAATTGCAATGGCTTTCAACACGGCTTTTCTCTAACAGGTTCCAACTCTAATCCATGGATTACTGGAAGCAACAGAGCAGATAATCCAAGGGGTGTAAATGGGAAATAAGAGATCATAAGCTCAGTGAGACTTCCTGAAAACACAGTCAGCAGTGAAGGCTGACTTTATAGGAGTATGGGGTTGTATTTTTAAAGTCAAGTGAGAGATATGAAACACAAAATGTCTAGATTGTAAGGAATGAGGCAAAAAGACTTGTAGACTCCCCAGTCAGGAAGATGGTACATATCAACAAGGAATACACAAGTAGTATTTGCTCCTGTTAAAAAGCTAAGATCTTTTAGAATTATCTCATCACTAGCAATATTTACAAAAATGTGTTATGCTGTTACCAAGAATGTAAGGAATCAGATACTGTGTTAAAAACCAGATTTTTTAAATGAACTAGAACAGAGACAAAATTCAGGCCACTGTAGTAATTACACATTGTAAAATATAAACATGTTTATGTCTATAATTGCACACATCTTTTGTATACAAAAAAAGTACTTACCATAGGTAGTTTCGGGCCAAGCATCTTTTATATTGTCCTTAGGACGGCACCAAGTAAAAACATCAGGTGAAGCTGACAGCTGTTCTGGCTGAAAATTAAACAATTTCTTAAGTGTTTTATTTATAGTGTAAAATGTGTGTCTGTATACAGTGACCCAGTTTGGACATACAAACAATGGTTTATTGTTCAATGCATGAGTGCTGGACTCATGCACTCCTCCCTACCCTACAGCCTTGCCATAAGGTTAGTCGCTTATGCTTCCATTGCTGTTTAATTGCAGCTTAGTTTTACACCTGAATCCTAAACTATGATTAATCTAAAGTATGGTTTATGGAAACAAGCCAGCTTCCTGGTTTGAAGTTGGCTTGTTTCCATAAGCTGCAGTTAAGACCAACCACAGTTTGTCTAGGTTCAGACATATCACGTAATTATGATTAGCTAAAAACAGAAGTGCAAGCTATTAGACTTCCAAATTCCCAGCCCTGCCAAATTATATTATCATTACCTCAGTTTGTCATACACACTTGTTTGTCATTATGTCTAAATAATGCCTTTTTAAAGTGTCTTATTGAAAGAATCAAAGACATTACAATTTACACATTATATGATATTTAGGAAGAAAATAGTTGGAAATCCATTGGATACACTTTCAAACCCAGAAATATGTGTGGCCTGAGGCCTTCATTTGACCATGCACATCATACTCCTGGTCAACAAAATCATGACATTAGACATTTCTCCAGAATATTTTTCCTTGTTTTACAAAAGTAGCCTAATTAAAACACACACACATAAACATAAGGGCTTTAGCCCTTTTAGAACTTTCAGCTACTATCAAGCAGAATTTATACAACCATTGTGCTATCCAGTGCAGTGGGAAAATAGACACACAAATAATTCAACATGGCACTCATGAAATAACAGGTTCTTTGTCAACTGCCAGCATCAACAAAAGAACTTGAGTAGTGAATTATTTTACATTTAGAGCGCTTAGGAGAAAATAAGCAGCCACAAAGAGAAAGAGCTGAATGAAAGGCTTCTTAGAGTAACTGTGAACAGCAAGATTTGCTCCTGGCTTAAATTGGAATTGCTGTAGGGCATACATACACGTCGAACTACAAATGGAGGTCTATCCGATTCTTTTCTGAAATCAAAAGGTCCTAGGTCTAGATGGGCCAGGCGTTGTCTAAGTTGCTGAAGCTCACACATTCGCCTTTTGGTGTAAGGAGATGGAGATCGAGAAAGAGAGGCTACTGTGGGCTGCTCATACGTTTTTGCTGCTAGGCCCTGCTTGTTCCTCTCAAGTGAGGGAGGATTCTTTTTTGGTGACCTTATCTGTGGCGTCCCATCTTTGGATGAACGTTGCTGCTGGTCTACGTTATCCTGAATTGAAGAGAGTCAATAAGAAAGAATGAACGGCTTCCTCACTATCAACAATACAGCATTCAACAATTACCGTATGTTTCGCTCTATAACACGCACCTGACCATAACAGGCACGTAGTTTTTAGAGGAGGAAAACAAGAAAAAAAATATTCTAAACGAAACAGTGGATGTATGATTTTTGTGGTTCATGCTGTGGCCACAGACATGTGATCTGACGGTGAGTTTGGGGTAGCCCAATGCAAAAATCCTGAGGATCCATGTGGATCCATGCTTTGTAACCACGTTTTAAGTGGGGAGGGAAGGAAAAGCACTCAAGGGACAAGAAGCACGCGTGGGGTGTGTGGAGAAGGATGCTGCTAATAATGCAGGAGAGGCTCCTCTCCTCTGCTGCTTTGCTCCTTTAAAACAAGCAGGCTCTGCTTCTCTCCCTCCTCCCTGGCAAGGAAACCACAATAGTAACCACTCTGAGACAAATCAAGAAAAATTGCGACCAACACTCTCCCCCAACAAGCGCAGTGAGGTCAAAACACACACACACACACAGAGAGACACACAAAGTGTCAACCCTAAAGTCGCAGGGGCGCTGGGAGAGCGCAGGGGCACTGGGAGAGTGAACGGGAAGCAAGAGAAGGAGAACGATCCCTCACACACACACAAGACACACAGAGTGTCAATCCTAAAGTTGCAGGGGCGCTGGGACTGCTCACGACTGCAGCAGATTCCCCCGCTATCCATAGGCATTCGCTCCATAACACGCACAGACATTTCCCCTTACTTTCTAGGAGGAAAAAACTGCGTGTTTTGGAGCGAAAATTACGGTATATTGCTTTTAACACAAAAAGTCTCCAGAACAAACTTCAAAACCTCAAGATCACACACAGCTTCATTCTTGGAGGTGTCTCATTCTTCCCACTCTCTGCTTCTCTTCTATTCTTAGGTTCACCTGCTCTACAAGAACACTGAACCATCTTCCACCACCTAGAAAAAAGAAACACTCTGATGCTCCTTTCAGAGGAGTTTCCTCCACCATTCCTGGCATTGGTCTACTCAATTAAGAACAGCATATGGTGAAAGAGTGGTGGTCCAAGCAGTAGTATTTTGCCTTGCTTACATATACAGGGGTTGCATACACAGGAGTTGTCAAACATTGGGGGGACCTAAAAATTGCAGATAAAGAGACTAGACCACAGAATGGTGAGGGCATGCCATGCACCCAAATCAACCACTGCTGCACTCACTCTCAGAGAACCTATTTGCATCTCTCCTCTGTTCAGAACAAATGGAAGAGTGGATGCCCAGTCCTTCCTATCTATGAAATATGAGCATGTTCAAGGCAACATGTTCAATGCAGAAGAAGTTAAGGCAGTGCCAACAAGAAGTGAACAGGAACAGCAAACAGTGTCTTGTGAATGGTGGACTTTTGAGGAGGCATATGATACCCAGGATCTTTTGCAGGCATCATAGGGGGTACTAGTGCCAGCAGGTTACCCTTGGAGTAGGATATCTAATGCATTTATCTATTACTACTATTATTATTATTATTCCTATAAAATATTACTTGCCTATCTTTCATTGCAAAATACTAAATTCTTGGGTAAACACAGATTCTTGTAGCTGCCACTTTTAGATTCACTTATTTGCAATGTTCAGGCTGCCTTTTACTGAACTTGATTGAAGATGCAAATCAAAATTTCTGAGAAACTTCTGAAAATTTCTGAGAAACTTCTGAAAAATTCTGAGAGGAATTTCACCAAAAGAAACAATCTAGCTATCAATACTCAATCTAAAAATAAAAGTGCAGATAATTAAGTTATGCTAACCTGCTTTTGAGCTTTTTCTGAACGTAACAGGTTTTCAGAAATAAGACAACTTGTGAAAAACTTCAATTTTGGTGCAATTCCCTAGAAGAGAGACAATAATTGAACATCAAGCTCCAACTAGAGAGATAAAGGGTATCAAAGAAGTAAATGTCACCTACTGCAACAAACCATTCCTAATTTTAACAGTTTCCTTTGTTAATTTCAGCCTTTAATAAAGATAATTAGAAAAGACAGAACAGCAATGGTAAATGTCAAGAAGATAACATTTGCATTTCTGACAATTCAATTACTGATGATTATATTGCTTTTGTACTACAATTAAGGTCTGCCGTTTATTTCAACACACTGCTTTGTCAAAAGCATTTAAAAAGATTTTCATGGCATGTTACATATCACTAATTAAAAGTCAAGTATTGCTGTACAACCTTTACTCACATCACTTTCAAACTTTCTGATATGGACAATGGAGACATTATGATATCCTTTGTTTACACAAAACCTACATTTCCCCTATGTTTGTTTGCCACATCTTAATGCTGGACAAAGGAAAACAAATTATAACAAACTCATTTTACTTTTCCAAAAGTAAACACCCCGCCCCACCAGCAGTGAGGGCAACATCATGGTTATAAAAGAGAATATCAGGCAATGCCTGTCAACCAGAATGACAAGATGCAGATTTTTGCATTTTCCTCCCTGTAGCAGGCAGAAGGTGTAGTCACTGGTAGAAATATGTGGCACAAGGAATACAGGGGAAGTAGCATAGGATTTGCCATTTGTGTGGGGGAAATGTTTCCTCCCATTCCATTCCTGTTATTTGTGTCCAGTCTTAATCCTCACCCTATATTGTGTCTTTGCCCTAACTAGACATACTGCAGGCAACTTGCACTGATACAATGTGAAACGAATTGCACCAAATGACCCCATATGAAGAAATGGATGTTAACCTGGAATTTTGTAGCACACTCACAACTCAAATAGGAATCTGCTGAACTAATAAAAATGTTTGCTAAAAGCAGCCATTCACCACAGGATCTGTAGGTAGCCAATGAAATGCCATTTTTAAAAAGATACAATAAAGTGAAATCTATGTAATTATAGATCTGTCAAGATATATTTTGTTCCAAGTACAGTAATGGAAATAATTGCAAAAGGTAGGAATGGCACAGAGAAAAACAAGTTTTGTTCAGCAGCAGCAGCAGCAGCTTGGCTTCTATAATAGGAGTCATTCCTCACTATTATGGGAAGTTTATACTGGTTCAGACTACTTATTCATCTAGCTCAGTATTGTCCAATCCTTAGTGTTTAGGTGGGTTTTAAAAATATTTTTGTTCAGGATTGCTTTTAATTAGTGTGTTGAATATAGTCTTATATACTGCTATGGCTTGCTGTGGTACATTGACTGAAATGTTGACATAACTGTGATTATGTTGTTATTTTATACGGTTTTAAATACATTTCAACATTGTAAGCTGTCATGGGAAAATACTGTCTTTCGAATGGCAGCCAATAAATTTATTAGATAGATAAACAAATAAAATATTTGACCAACAGAAGCTTTCCAGGGTCTTGGGCAGAGGGATTTTCTATACTGAGAACCTTTTAACTGGAGATACCAGATGAATCTAAAGCATGCATTCTGCAACTGAACTATGATTCCTTCACAGAAGACCATTCTTGTTTATAGCATGTGGCAGCAATAGTCAAAAGCATATCACCCAACCAGGTCGCATAGCAACAAAATGTCAGAAAACTTCAATTCAAATAAGCAAGAGGAAGTTTATGCTCTGTGAAACAAAATGTACTGCATAGAACAGTACAAATGGATCAGGCCTTAATTCAGCGCATCTCTTAAACAAATATCCCCAAAGCCCGGACACTGAATCATATATTGTGATAATGTGGATCTTAAATAATCCACATTGTATATGGAACATATAAAAGTATTGAGCAATATTTCAGAGCAAAGAACAATTTCACCACTTACTGTAAAACCAAAGGCCTTCTTCATTAAAATTTCACGAACTGACCCTCGTTGTCCAGTGATTGATTTAGGAGCAGGGAAAAGGAAATCTCTTGTATTTTCCTCATAAGTGGCTAGAATTTCTCCAACTGAAAATAATAGTTATACATATGATGGGGGGCGGCAGATATCACCTGCTTTCTCTTTTTTATCAAATATAGGCAAGCCAGACTGTATACAAAAAGGATAGCCCAACTGAAGTTAAGCATTTTTGAATCCTACTAATTTCAATAGAAGAATTAAATACAGACCTATTTTTTCCAACTAAAACCAATGGGTTATATTCAACTTTATATTCAACCCACTGAAATCAATGGATTATCAAGTTCTGCCTTCAATAGGTCTACTCCCAATATGATTGACATGGAAAATTATCCTAAAGACCATGTAAGCAATTCTACTAGTTGATAATGGCATTTTAAAAAGCAGATCAGAGCCATCAGGAAGAAGCAAAAAATATAAATCTAAACTGATTTTTAAAATCCATTTAAGAAAGCTCCCTGTTTAAAATTTATGGTCTCAAATTTTAACACACCAGCAAAAAAGAGCACCTTGTCAAAACAATCCAAAGCAAAAGTGATAGAAGGTTATGTTGTGTATTGAACATAATTGGTTATTAGCAATGTTTGTGCCTGAGAAGGAATGTTGCTTGTAAGTAGATACTGAAAAATAAGATTAATTCCCAGTGCATGATTGGATAATTACATAAATAGACAACAGCTGCATGATTGGCAGTTCATTTATCTATGTAAAATTTATTTTTATCAGTTTAAACAACCTTACAACTACAAAATAGACTATCAAGAATTTAAAATACGATTCAAAATTCCACAATAAATCAAGTTTGAAACAATCTTTCAATTAAAAGTACCAATAAAAATAACCCAGATGCAGCAGAATGACACCTCAGACATCTGAAAATGGAAGCGACTCCTGTTTGTCAACCACAGGCTCCTAGTCTGCTAACTGAATTCTACTAGAGGCAGAAGGGCGAGATTTTCAGTGGTCCTTTTTCAATCTCTACCCCCCCCCCCCGCACCAGGTCCCGCAAGAGAATCCTCCATCCACCTGGACATAGAGGGCTGCACCCCATGGGAACATTTAGATATTGGGTTCCACTGAAAATATTCTGGATCCAACCAAATGTAAACTAGTGATTGCCCTAAAATATTTAGCCCACCAGCAAAACAGACTTTTGAAGGAGAAAGGCTTTTATAGCCTTCCTGAAACCCTGGAGAGTATTGGCCATAGGGATCTTATGAGGGAGAACATTACACTCTGCTCCCCCTTGCCCACGTGCCAAGGCTCAGGTGGTCAAGACACTCAGTATGGAGA
The DNA here is from genome assembly GCF_965113315.1 of Podarcis vaucheri. NCBI lineage: Eukaryota > Metazoa > Chordata > Lepidosauria > Squamata > Lacertidae > Podarcis > Podarcis vaucheri. The sequence goes on along the minus strand of NC_138764.1, from coordinate 52,187,488 downwards.
TTCATCAGACATTTTACAAAAGTGGTTTAGAAAGGCAGTTTCTAGTATATCTGTGGACTAAAATATAAATGCACCTGTATAGGCTCTGCACATGAAACTGTAGAGTGAAGATCATAGAATCATAGAATGATAGAGTTGCAACTATCCTATATGGGGATCAAACCTGCAACCTTGGCGTTATCAGCACTACGCTCCAACTGAGCTATCATATGGACAAACACAGAGAGGTAGCAGGGAAGAGGCCATCATCTTCCCTGGCGTAAGGATAGTGTGTATTGTGATTCTATGCAACAGTGGAAGATCCACAGCTAAGGAAGGTTTATTACGCTGACTCTGAATAGTTGAGAACTATGCTGTTTGCAACCTGAGAAGCAGAGTCCTCTGCAATATGTTAGGCGTTCATGAAAATTTCTCTAAAAAGCTCCATAATTCATGAATTTATCAATACCTGGAGGAACAGTTTGTATTAATTCAAGCACTGTTGTGTCACCTAGAAAAAAGAGGAAAACTATAGTCAGAAGTTGTTTTGAGATGCAAACGAAAAGCTTTACACCAATTTAACTTTCTCTAACCTGAACAGAGAAGGTTTGCACAATTTTGATGAGGCAATGATTAGCAGAGACGGATAGTGGACACATTAAGGGGGAAATAGTAGTGAAGATACTAGTTTTTAGCTTGTAAGAGCAGATGGGTTGACTGCTCTGACACTTAATATACTTTTAGAGCTTATCATACATCAGATAATCCAGATACATATGGTACAACAGCTGCTTCCTGAGGCTGTTTAAGTGAAATCTTTATTCCTGCCATTTTGGAAGGGTAACAGGAAGAATGCCCTTGGCTGGTTGTTCAGTTGGCTGCTGTATTCCACCAGTTAGACAGTACTGAAGCAGACACTGGACATGCACTACCTGAAGAAATAACATATGTAGATGTCATGGTACACGGCAGACAGTCAAAACCTCTTGCATCCCTAAGACTAATATTTGAGACACTGTGGCAGTATAACACCCTTGAAGTGTGAAGGCAGGCTCAAATCCTCTGGTGTTCTGATTACAGTATGTTTTGCTATCATAAGCATATGGCATAGATAATTTCCATATTTAGTGACATGTAATTCATAAAGTTGACACCTGCTCAATTAAAGGTAAAGGTAAAGGACCCCTGGACAGTTAAGTCCAGTCAAAGGCGACTATGGGGTTACGGCACTCATCTTGCTTTTCAGGCTCAGGGAGCCGGCGTTTGTCCACAGACAGCTTTCTGGGTCATGTGGCCAGCATGACTAAACTGTTGGCACAACGGGGCACCGTGTCGCGTGCCAGAGCGCACGGAAATCCCACCGCAGCAGTACCTATGTCTCTACTTGCACTGGTGTGCTTTTGAACTGCTAGGTTGGCAGGGACAGAGCTACCAAGTAGCAGTATTAAATTGCAGCCTTCAAGTCAAGATTTAGCCTAAATCTTTCTCCCTTGTTTATTTAACATGCCCCACCTTTCTTCAGTCATGGATAGCTCAGTTGGTTAGAGTGTGGTGCTGATAACACCAAGGTTGCAGGTTTGATCCCCGTATGGCAGAGCTCTCCAACCTTTTCATGTTGGTGACACCCTTTTTAAACATGTATCAGTTCGTGACACAATAATTCAGTTCTGTTAGCAAACCGGAGGTTACACTAACCCCTTCCCAACCCCGGGAGGAGCATGGAGAACGTTCACACGGCACACCTACACACTGCAGCCGATACACTAACAGGTCCTGACACACAGTTTGGAAAGCTCTGCCATATGGGATTGCATATTCCTGCATTCCAGGGGGTTGGGATAGACGATCCTCCGGATCCCTTCCCACTCTACAATTCTAAGATTCTATGAAACTTAATGAAGCATACACGGGTTTCCTAGGTGGTCTTGGCCCAGGTATAGGTCAGACCATGATCTGCACAGCTTCATCAAAATGACCATTTTATATTTCCCCAGAATTAAAAGATAACCTGAGCTTTTGTTAACTTGCTTTCTTGTATTGTCTTTAATCTCTTTGCTATCCTATTTTCACTCTCTTTCTCTCTCATATTCAATAGTGACTAGTAATATTTTGTGTTTTTCGGGGGAGGGGGCAGAGATTAGACTTATGACAAATCTCTGCAAGTGTGATAATGAGCAAAGGTTCACTGAATTTTAAAATTACAAAAGCACCAGTTATTCAAAAGATTATCAAAAATATTCCCAACTGAATACATAGCAATCCATAATTAAACTAATTCTATGGGTTTTCATCTAAAACTTAGTGAGATATTCCAATGAACACAAACATATTCGCATCTTAACTTAGGGTGTTTTTTGTTTCCTTGGCACACCTTACTTTGAAACTTTCTTTTATTTATTTTTTGAGAAAGTGAAGGTGACTTTATAGTATATTGCAACTGTCATTTTCTCATCATTCATAAAAAACCATACAGTGGTACTTCAGGTTACATATGCTTCAGGTTACATACGCTTCAGGTTACAGTCTCCGCTAACCCAGAAATAGTACCTCGGGTTAAGAACTTTGCTTCAGGGTGAGAACAGAAATCGTGCTCTGGTGGCGCGGCAGCAGCAGGAGCCCCATTAGCTAAAGTGGTGTTTCAGGTTAAGAATAGTTTCAGGTTAAGAACGGACCTCTGGAACGAATTAAGTACTTAGCTGAGGTACCACTGTATTCTGGCTTTTTTCCTAATCTCCCATTGGCTTTTCATACTCTACACTTTAAAGTAATTTCATGCAAAGAATATAATAGAGATAAAAAGTTTTTTAAAACCTACGTTCAAATAGTTCAACAAGGTCTCCTGGGTCAACTACATCAGTATATACCTAAAATGAAAATTTAAGAAAATGAAATGGAACAAGTTGGCCTCAGCTATAACAAGGACATAGAATATGGCCACCATAATTTTAAAAGGAAATGAAAAGGAAAACTGTACTAATTTCTTTCAAAGAGAAAGCAAAAACCAAGATTCATAATTTGGCACAGAGACAAAAGCTTTTTCACAGAAATAACCCATTTTCTTCTCTGATTTTTGCCCTTTCCAGTATTACTTTAGTCATATATTCAACCATAAATAACAGGAATGTAAATCTGTGTTGCTTTCAACACAATGGAAAAGCCCACTGCTTACTACCAAATGGGAGCTGGTATTCTTTATTGGTTACTTTATTAGGCACTTACTAATGAAGAGTAATGAGAGTGTCAACTCGCTTTTAGAGTGCATGATAAGATACACTTGTGAGAACTGACTGAAAGTGGTGTTAATTCTAGCAAGCTAGGCTGTATGGGCTACAAAGACCCGTGTGGGCGGGTGGTGCCATAAGCCATGACACTGTACAACCTCATGAGTCTGAAAAACTGCCTGTGAATAGCTACCTTCACTGAACAGCAAACAGGCCAGGAGACTATGGATAATGCAAGACTGGGAAGGACTCACATATGCACCCTACAACAGAGTTGTGAACTTGCAGCTCTTCTGATGTTGGACTACAACTCTCATCATCCCTGGTCACTTGGTCATGCTAGCTGGCAATGTTGGAAGTTGCACCTCAAGAACATGTAGGGGTCACACTCCTGCCCTACAACCATTCTTGAATCAACTTATTAACTGTAAAATACGCAGTTTCCAACCTAAATATCAATTAACACTTGAACTGAGTTCCCATGTGGGTGGGCTTCCCTGTTGACTTCAGTGTGAAGTCAGACATGTATGAATAACAGGAAACTGTGCACAGGGCTAACAACAAACAATTAAGGCAGAGAGGAAACCTTTGTTCATGCGACTGTTTGTACATTGCATTTTCCATCCATGTAAGTAGTGCTTAGATCAAAATGCCAGTAATGCACTGAATGTCATACCCAGTACACGGTGAACATTTACCTTTTCAAATATCAGTTTTTCATTAAATAGAAGGGGAAATATTGCACGAACAGACGATGTCTTCTTATATTGTCCTAGAATGCGGGCACTGATGTAAAGGTCATCTTTGGCTTTCAGGGTAACTCCCGGACATGTTATCTGGAAGATCAATGTTCAATTATGTCACAAAATTTGTATAGCTACTTGATGCCAACATGGGGTTGCTGCTAAAAAAACTGCATCCCTATACTGAATTCTCTGTCTGCTCCTGCTCAGCATCTTTGGCTGCAGCTGCCACAGGCAAGGAAATGAAGCATATCATAATGTCACAACATTAAGTATTTCTACACAAACTTCTATCGATATGATAATGCAGTAATTTCATATAGTTTTGTTTCAATTAAAAAAGAAAGAAAAACATGTTACAGGAGAGGGGGGAAACTAGATATGGCAATGCCATTTTCAGGAGCAGCCTTGTATCAGAGTGCAGTCTGTATTGAATTTTTAGTTCAAGCTAGGAGAAAAATGAAACCGATATTGAAATGCGTGTTTATTTATTATTTACATTTATAGATCACCCTTCATCCAATAGGATCCCAGGGCAATGAACACACAAGATAAAACAGTAAAACAATTTCAGCATAATTAAAGCATCACATTACACCAATACAACAGCTCAGCAGCTGCATTAGAATTATCAATTCCACTCACAGACCTTTCAAATGACTGGGTGAAAAGAAGTGTTTTAAGCAGTTTTCTAAAAGTCATCAATTGTGGGGGTGGGAGGTATCAAGATGGGGAGAGCTGTATGCCCGGCAGGGGGTGGAAGTTCCACCAGCAGATTGCCACCACAAAGAAGGCTGTGGATCCCCCCTGCATCACTGTAAAAAGGCCCTTTCAACCAGTGAAACTGCAAGATCCTACACTACCAAATTGCAGAACTCAACTTGACAGATATGTGTGAGATGTTCCATCAAGTAATTGGGCCCTAACCTATTTAGGGCTCTACACATTAGAGTCAGCACCTTGAATTAGGCTGACCGACAGAAAGGGAGCTGGTACTACAGTGTTAAATGACTGTTTATCCACAAACAACTCCCAACACATGCAGTCACATTTTGTGCTGGCTGCAGCTTCCACACTATCCTCAGAGGAAGTCCCACATATAACATATTACAGTGGTTCAAATGGCATCGTATCAGAGCACAGGTCACTGTGGTCAGCCTATCCCTGACACTCCTAAGCACTGAAGCCACCTGGGCCTGAAGTTAGTACCTGCTGCTTCAGATAGAAAGAGACTCCATCTAGAACTGGTTCTCTCCCCAGTTCTCAGACATGAAAACCATTATTGTTGGGCTTGAAGGGGGAAAGTCCCCCAGGATCATGGAGACATATGACATGGGGCATCCCAACATTTATCTGGGGATTCAGGGTCTAATAATAATAATAATAATAATAATAATAATAATAATAATAATTTATTTATTATTTATACCCCGCCCATCTGGCTGGGCTTCCCCAGCCACTCTGGGCGGCTTCCAAAAGAAAATTAAAATACTATGATACATCAAACGTTAAAAGCTTCCCTAAAGTATAAACTTTACTTTGGAGTTCAGAGAAAGATGAACTCCCCCTTTTTTTTCGTGTTCCAAACTTTCCAGCAAATAAAGAACAGGAAACAAGTAACCATCATCATGAACAAAGTTACAGCTAGTGGTTTGTCTGGAGTGAGACACATGCCCAGGTTTGAACAGCACACTAAGTCAAACCATGGCTTAGCTCATAGCAGTACAACCGCTGGAGGACAGGAGAAAGAGCAAAGCAACCATGATCTTTTCTCTGGGGACCTGCACATTCACACTAAGCCATGATTTGCCCAAGCGTAACATGCAAAACTTGTCACTCCTGCAAGTATTTTAGCAGCTGATTAATTGCATTCAGCACCAGATGTGCCCAACTCACATTCCACATAGGGATTGGTGCAGAGTTTGCGAAAAAGGCAAAACGTTGGCGTCTAATTGGTCAGGAGGAAATGGAGAGGAGGAGATTTAATCTAACGGTTACTGAAGCATTTCAGGAAGTTTGGGGGTGGGGAGGGGAGAAGAGGCAAAATGAAGTTTCCAGATGTACTCGAGAACGTCAGTCAGTAGAAAGGGGGAAAGAAAAAGCTGGATGGGGCAGGATTTTAGAAACAAATCAAATAGAACCACGTTTTCTGATTGGGCAGCTTTGCTTGTAACAAATCCACCAGCGGCAGCAAGTGGGTCACAGACCAGGCGCATCAGCCATGCACCGGGTCCACCACCCTCCCGATTTCCGCCAACACCGTTAGGAGGAATTAAAAAACCCCTGCCAGGATTAGATCAAGAGTGCGCCCCCATCTCGCCCCACCCTCATTATTGGGGGGGGGAGGCTTTTTATTTCGTTTTAAAGCAAGAGTGTTAGAACCTGAAGGCGAAAGAGCAGCCCCACAAAGGAAGAAAACTTGGAAGGCTCCCCCAAATCGCTTCCTCCAGGTCTCTCCCGTAGACACCGAGGCGCCCCCTCCGCCCTGGCATCTTGGCCCCCATTCCCTGCCCACTTCCCCCTCTCGCATCCCCCCGTGTCCCACCCAGAGGCCACCATCTTGCCCCTTTCCCCGCCGCCTAGTTCGCCTCACCGAGCGGATCTGCAGCTCCAGAACGCAGAGGAAGCCCTTGCTTGGCGACATTATGGGGAAGGAAGAGGACGGCGGCGGCAAAGGCAGGGTGGGGAGGCACGGGGTGGAGAGGTCGGAGAAGGGGACCTTTCGGTCCCCACACAGGACGTGCTGCACAACTAGGCCCCGCCCGCCCGCCGCCCGCCCTGGACGGACTCGGTAACTATGGCAGCCGGAACGCAAACGGGGCCCCTGAGGGTGGTGAGGGGGCGTGGCTAACGGAACCCTCGCTGCTTTGAAAAGCAAAGAGGGATTTTAAAAAGGAAAATATAATTCATTCACAGCCCCCGGCGACCGTCACTTCCGGTTCCGATTGCAGCGCTTGGCTTCCTCCATGTAGGGGGCGAGAGTGGGGAAGGAAAGAGGGATTTTTTTTTATTTTTAAGGAAAAGCTCCCATGGTAGATGTGTGTGACAAGGGAAGGTCGAAACACATGTATTTCATTGATGGCGACGTTTTGAATCTATTATCTGCCTTCTAAACGTGTGTTCTTGTAACTGTCTTGGGACTTTTGAGTGATGGAAGGATTGTAAATACCCGAAGTTAATAAAGGCCGAGATTGATCAGTTTATTGGGTTCCCCTACATAGAAGCGCTTTAAAACGTTTTGCGTAATGAATCTTCAGTAGGGCCTGTGCAGAACCTTTTTTAAAAAAACCGGAGGTGGACCAGAAAATTGTGCCTAATCCCGTGGCTAACCTGCGGCTTCTAAGCCAACTCCCATCTTGCCCATCCAGCACAGTCCATGGCCAGCAACGTCTACAGGGCTGTCCTGTAGCCCCCACTGTTTTACTTCTTTATTTTATTTTTTGAACAAAATTAGTATACAACTTGCTTGTAATAAAACCTCTAAGTGGACTACAGGAATATAAAATAAAAGTACTAAAATTAATGATTATAAACCCAGTTAAAAGCAGGGATTGAAAATCATTAAAGAGATGGAGTTCCGGTGGGATGTCAATAAATAAATAAGCTTGCAGACTTCACGAAAACTGCCCCTCACCGGTCGTTAATCAAATCTATCCGCTGAGTTATGCAGACCTGTGTTATAAACAGCTGGCACTCTTGCTGTGTGGCAGATGCTGAGGTAGAGGCGCTACATATGCAGGAAGAAATCTCTTGGAGTTGGCACAACACTTTGGGCTTTTAATTATCAAAGTAATTATTCCGTCTCCGAATATGAATTTTCAAGGTATCCTACACTCACAATAGATAAATTATATTTTAAAAGGTCATAAAATACAACCAGGAAACAAGGAAGATATCAGGAAAAAAATTACTAATACAATCTCTTAATTGTAGAGTTGGAAGGGATCTCAAGGATCTCATTTCCAACAATCTAGTCCAAACTCTTGCAATGCAGGAATCTCAGCTAAAGCATCCATGACAGATGGCCATCCAACCTCTGCTTGTCACATTTTAGTGCCTTTGAATCGCAACTGCAAAGACCTTTCCCCAGATTGCTCACCTAGCCTTAGGGCAGTAGTACGCAAGAGCCTCAGATTATTACCTTAACAGTCAAACAGGTTGGTGTGGGAGCAGGGAGTCTTTTGGGTGGATTAACAGCTGCATTTGGGGCAGCTGAATTTCTTTGAAGTATCAGAGGCATCCCTACATACAACACACTGGAGCAAACTAATTTGGATGTTGTCTGGGATAACTTGCCAAGGGGTGAGGGTTGATGTTGGCAAAAGGCACATGGTGCCTCAGATGCTTATTGGTAATCGAGAGAGGTAGCTCTAAACTGCACCCTTAAGCTGCAAACTGGATCCTTTAGGGGAATTAGACTCCAACTCCCAATATCTCATCATTGGCTGGGATTGATGGGAGTAGAAGATCAAAAACATCTGGAGGACCAATAGTTCCTTAACCGTGGTTTAGGGGAAGTCACCTCACAGGTCAGGTAAGCACAAAATAAGATGTGTACCTTACTATACTGACATGGTAGCAATTGTGTGGCCCAGGTCGAGCCCTCTATTTCCCATTACCCATTAGCATTCTCATGAAAACTGCTTACTGCACTAGTTGAAACAGAAATGCTTCACTATTTTCAAATGAAGCAGCCTCTGGTGCCCAAAACACCCTTTATATAAGAAGTAAGTTGTCAACATTTCTTCTCCCACACCTGTCCATGCATTTCTTTTACACCTATGTGTAAAATATTGCTGCTGCCTGTTCCTCACTACCTTGCACTGAGTTTGAGCTCCATTCTGTTTATTCATATCTTGCAAATAAACTGTGCTCTTACGTTCCACCAAGTGGCTAAATCAGCTTTTCCCCAAACCAAAGTCCTCCAGATGTCTGGACTACAACTCCCCATCACTGAACTAGGACCTGGGGGACCAGCGTTCAAATCCCCCCTTGGTCATGAAGGTCACTTGGACTAGTGACCTTGGACCAGTGACTGCCTTTCAGCCTAACCTACCACACCGGATTGTTGTGAGAATTATATGAGGAAGGGGAGAACCACCACTGTGAGCTTGGAGAAGAAGGTGGGATATAAATACAATAAACAAATTAACATTCTTGACCATTGGCAATCCTGGCTTATGAGAGTTGTACTCCAACGCATCTGAAGGTTGAGGAAGGCTAGTCTAAATAATAAGAAATGCAGTAGTGGAGAATACGTTGGTTATTGTGCCCTACATACTGCTGTCTTTACTAATAGTATTGCACTCAATGAGATTTAGCTGAGCGCTGATCATCCACTATATCCTACATTTTGAATTATTTGTATAATCCAACCTTCCTCAATCTGATACTCTCCATAGGTTTTGGACAACTGCCATCATCCCTGACCATTGGCCATGCTGGGGCTGCTGCTAGATAGGAGTCCGACAACAACTGGAGGGCATCAGGTTGTGGAAGCCTGATGTAAGCAAAAATGTGCATATCAATTTTCCTTAGATGCTGGTACAAAAGTGAAAAATTATTCCTGTCCGTTTAAACTCCATGTTTGCCTGTTTACTTGTAGTTTAGTACATTTCTTTGTAAGTGCTAAAGCCCTCAACAGAAAGCAAAAATCTATGAGACTTGATGGACCATTTGTCTTATCTTGGATGGCATTTCATCTGTTCATCCCTGATTAATTAATTACCGGATTAATAGTACATTTCACAGTAACCAAACTGCAATTTGTACAAATTTGTTTAGTCAAGGGAAGAAGCCAAAAACATTAAAATGAAACAATCCAACAAAGACAGGCAGAATGTTATAAGAAAAGAGATTATAACTAGCTCTAGTGGGAGCAAAATGAATCACATTATCAAAGCGTAATGAAACAGGGAAGGTAGAATGATAGATTATAGATGAGATTAGAGGACGGAGATTACCTAAGGGTTTTAGAAGAATTCACAAACTATTTTTACACAATCTTTTTGCTTTAGCACAAAAGGAAAGAACTCATGTTTTAGAATACACTGATATTCTTTGCTCAGATAGAGACCATATTCACTTTGTGTTCCACATTTGCATATTATATTATACATTCATCACCCGGCTGAAGGGACATCAGCCCCCCATACTGGACTATGTATATCTTAAAACTGTTTTGAGCAGAAGTCCATGCACATATTTTCACTTCATAAATGCTTCAGGTTCAGCAGAGTGTCTTCAGACCGTGAGGGTGATTTATATTACAAAGCAATCCAGATGTGGCTCTCCAGATGTTATTGGACTCCAATTCCAATAAGCCCTTACCTTTGGCCATAGTGACTGCAGCTGTTGGGAGTTATAGTTCAGCAAAACCCAGAGGTCCACAGGTTCCCCTTATCTGTTGTAAAGCATCAAAGCCATGAACATGAGACATGAATGTGTGTTGGCTGGGTAATCACACATACTGTGTGAATTAATGAAAAACACAGTTACTCAGCCATTATCACTCATTTGCACTATCTGTCATCTATTTACTGCATTTACATAATATAGTATAATGGAGAAGGGGAGGGAAAGAGACAAAAGCATTCAATATTTTGATCATCACATATCTGGAAATTTGAGTCCTATTTATATTCAGATGAAGGTTCTTGGAGGACAGACAGTAAATTGAAACTAACAGAAGATTCATCACAATATGACATTTCCCTGTAATTTTTCAGTGGTTCCTCGTTAAGTGAGCCAGGCAAGGCAAAATCAAGACACCACCAATGAAAGTTCAATCACTGAAATCGAGCTGTCGCTTCCTATGGTTGCATCTTGGTTTTGCCACTTGGAATGCATTTGTGAGTTTATGGAACAATATCAGGGAAATGTCACCTCATGATATTACAGTATTTCCCTCTAAAAGTAGAGTATATGAACTTATCAGATAACCAGTTTTTTTGCAATGGGGGTTCTGCTCTGCATAGGCAAAAGCATTCCTGGATTGACTTTATACTTGCCAAATGCTCAACGTTATGATGGGTAATGTGTCTCTGGATTTTATTATATATAATTGTCATCTGTACAGACTCGCCACAAAGACATATTCCAGCCTATTGCAGGACCCTTCTTAGAGAACTCAATCACATGTGTCAAGAATATTGAACCTATTTTAATACTTTTCCTTTTCCCCATAGACATAGCAGCTTTTCACTTGCATGCAAAAAAGTAAAGAGGTGAACTCAGGGACACACCATTAGGATGTGGTCCCCCTGTTAAATTGGGGGTCATAAAACGCTGATTGGCAGGCTTAATTTGGCCCAGCAGAGGCCCTAATTTAGCCTGCAAACTATTTTTACCAAAACATGCTTAGTAGCCTCACTCCACCACATGTGGGGCAGGTACAGTGGAATGATCAGGAGCCTACAGTGAGCTCCCAATGGTCCCTTTGCAAGAGGGGCTCCATGTCAGTTCTAATCAGCTGATCAGCTCCAACAGAGAGACCCACATGGATCAGCTGCACTAGTGAGTTCCTGCTTGGGAATTCCCCAGTGCAATTGAGAGAGCTCTGTTTTGAAGCAATTTGCATTGAAAGTGCTTGGTACATCAGAAACTCTGCAAAGAAAAAATATATCAATTTCAGCAAACGTTTTCAAAGCAAACCACACGAACGGAGCATGCCTCTTTGAAGGCACGCTCCCCCTGCCAATCAGCTTTCAAACATGCATACTCCATTAGTGCAAGGCAGTTTTCTTGCTATGATGTGGGGGGTGGGGAAGCTCCATTTAAAGTTGCCCATAATGGGAGTCCTGTGGCACCTTGGAAACTAACAGGTTTATTCTGAAGTGAGCTCTAGTCCACCATAATATATCTGCTTGCCCTTATGACACCACAGATCTCTTTTTTGTAGTCTTGTTATTATGTTAGTGTCTCTTCATCATACCTATTGGTAGACTGGTCCAATGAGACATGGACTTTAGTATACATAGTTTCAAATGCATTTTAAGACCAGCTTTGGGGTGGGGAATGAATGAAGGTACTGGGTTGAAAATATTACAATGAAATTACAGAGAGGGCCAGTTCTCATGGGACAGAGCTCCCTTGATGGCAGCAAATGGTGGATCCAGACAAGGCTAAGCAGTGGGGAGCCTCTGCTGCATCCAGCCCCTTCCAGTATGGCAGACTGAGGGTTTGGACTGGTGTGCCTGGGGCACTGAATATACACTGAGTATAAAAGGAAGAAAGTGTGGGAGATTTAAGCAGTCAAACCTAACAATGCATATATGCTAGCTGGTATATGAAGGGGTTAAGGACCACGGGTCTTCTAATTGAAAGAGTATGCTCAGTTAGGTCACGCCCCCTTTTCTCCTAAAAAGGAGGAAGTAAAGACTGTTTCCTGTTCCTTCCTTCTCCTCTCTCTTCACTGTGTACCATGCAGGTGGGTGTGTCTCATCTTGGTTCCTAACCTCAGGCACATTGTTGTAGTTCTTCCCAAGTATTTTACCTGCATTATTTTATTGCTGCTGCAGAAGGAAAATGCATGCCTGAGACCTGGAAACTGTAAGTATTTTAAACTTTGTTGGTATGTGGTTTGTTTATTGAAAAGGGCATAAATGGGGGGTTAGCTGCTTCACACAGCTGAACGGAATAAGTAAGGTTTAATAACCTGTATTCCTACACTTCACTAAACTGCTTAATGATGGGAATTAAATTCTGCTGTGGGCTTTCTCTCACCAGAGAAATTGCAAAGCCCTGTATTTTGAAAACAGGGACCAGCCGTTTTCCTTTGTGTTCATCCACACACGTGGGTCTCTAGAGTTTTAAATATAACTAATATATCCTCTTACCAATTTCCATATCAGGAAGGTGGGGGGAGAAGTGGGTTAAAAAACAACAGTGAAGCAATGCAAAAGACAGTAGTAGGTGTGCTACAGTACTATGTTGAGCAGAACACAAATGAATATGGAGTCCAAGCATATGAGTAAGATTCAATCAGTGTGTGAGAGAGACCCATTTCCAGCTAGAAAGAGCGAGATCAATAATGTATACAAATGCCTGAATAGGGGAAATTACTTTCTGCAGTCAGCTAGAGACCAGATACTATAATATCAAATTTGCTTATTAATTCCAATTCAGCAGCTTCATGTTGAAGCGGGGGGGGGGGGGAGAGCAGATAGGGAAAATGTTGGAGAAAAGTGATTATAAGGTCTGCTACAAATGTCCAGGAAAGTTGGACTTCACTTATTCCTGAGTGTTTCTATTTTAAATGTTATGACCTTTGTTATGAATGGGAACTTGGCCCAACCTATTTCAGGGATTGGAACCTGTTGGCAGGTCCTAACTCCCACCAGCGCCAGACAACATGGTCAATAGTCAGGATGATGGGAGTCACAGGAGTACAACATCTGGAGGATCACATTTTCCTATCCCTGGCTTGTTTAAATAGGAAAAGGGGATTGTTGGACAATGGCATCTTCATGCCAATAGAATATGTTTAGGCAAATGAGCCCTCAATATTATCTGATGGTGCCTGGTCCTCTGGTAGTACTCCTTTCTTCTTTGGTGATCACTTGTAGCCAAGTAAGATTGTCTTCCATGAATGTGGTCTTAACAGTGAGTCCGCAAGTGACTTTGGAGGCTAGTGCTGGATCCACACATCCTTCCACAGTGGGGTCATAGGTTTCTGGGTGGGAGTTGATCACAGTGAGGATTTGCCAAATGTGCCTTCCTCTTAGATCTTCCTGAGTTCATGCTTCTTCAAAGTCCATGATGCCTTTGGTGATGGCTGTTCTCAATTGGAGCGCTTGGAGGCTAGTGTTTCCCAGTTTTTCCCCAGTTTTTTTTTTTGCCTTGAGAGTGTCTTTAAACCTCTTTTGTTATCCACTGACATTACACTTTACATTCTTAAGTTGGGAATAGAGTAGTTGCTTTGGAAGACGATAATCAGGCATCCAAACAACATGACCAGTCCAATGAAGTTGAGGTTGAAGAATCATTGCTTCGACAGTGATCTTTGCTTCTTCCAGTGCGCTGACATTAATTTGCCTGTCTTCCCAAGTGATATGTAATTTTTTTCAGAGACGCTGTTGATAGAATATTTTGAGGAGTTTGAGATGGTGTTTATAAATGGTCCATGTTTCACAGTAAAGTTGGTAGCACAACAGCTTTATAAACAAGCATTTGGTTTCCATGCAAATTCCATGGTGTACAAAAGTAGTTAAGGGAACAGAATCGGCATTGCAATAAGGAAAGACAAGTATACTGCCCAACAGCTGTGGAAGATTTATTTATTTATGGTATTTCTTTCCCACCTTTTATAATTGCTCCCCCGTGTGTCATTTCCAGAATCTTCAAGGGTGGACTAGAAGCTTTTTAGATTTGAAACGCATAAAAGCTGCCTTATACTAATGTCTACACTGACCGGCAGTGGACTGCCATGATTTCAGACAAGTAATATTCCCAGCCCATATGGAGATGCTGGGAAATGAACCAGAGACCTTCTGCATGGAAAATGGATGCTCTGCCAATGAGCTATAGCCTTTCCCCATGGAGAGAAAACTGTAGGTGATGAAAGTGGTATTCTGAAGTATGCTTGTTCTTTCCCTATTTCACAAGAGGCCTTAGGAAAGGAGATTTAGAATAGTAAAAGACAAAGGGGGAAGGGCTAAGCACTGTTCTAATAAAATTCAGACTTATTTACAGCTGATTTAAAGTAGGAATAAAAATCATAGAATCATAGAGTTGGAATAGACCACAAGGGCCATCGAGGCCAACCCCCTGCCAAGCAGGAAACACCATCAGAGCACTCCTGACATATGGTTGTCAAGCCTCTGCTTAAAGACCTCCAAAGTAGGAGACTCCACCACACTCCTTGGCAGCAAATTCCACTGTCGAACAGCTCTTACTGTCAGGAAGTTCTTCCTAATGTTTAGTTTGGATCCATTGCTCTGTGTCCGCTTCTCTGGAGCAGCAGAAAACAACCTTTCTCCCTCCTCTATATGACACCCTTTTATATATTTGAACAGGGCTATCATATCACCCCTTAACCACCTCTTCTCCAGGCTAAACATGCCCAGCTCCCTTAGCCGTTCCTCATAAGGCATCGTTTCCAGGCCTTTGACCATTTTGGTTGCCCTCCTCTGGACACGTTCCAGGTTGTCAGTGTCCTTCTTGAACTGTGGTGCCCAGAACTGGACACAGTACTCCAGGTGAGGTCTGACCAGAGCAGAATACAGTGGCACTATTACTTCACTTGATCTAGATGCTATACTCCTATTGATGCAGCCCAGAATTGCATTGGCTTTTTTAGCTGCCGCGTCACACTGTTGGCTCATGTCAAGTTTGTGGTCAACCAAGACTCCTAGATCCTTTTCACATGTACTGCTCTCAAGCCAGGTGTCCCCCATCTTGTATTTGTGCCTCTCATTTTTTTTGCATAAGTGCAATACTTTACATTTCTCCCTGTTAAAGTTCATCTTGTTTGTTTTGGCCCAGTTCTCTAATCTGTCAAGGTCGTTTTGAAGTGTGATCTTGTCCTCTGGGGTATTAGCCACCTCTCCCAGTTTGGTGTCATCTGCAAATTTGATCCAGAAAATGAAAGCAGTAAACAGTGTACTGCAGTCACACAATCACTCAGTAGCTGAACTGGGTTCCACACAGTCAAAAAAATAAAACAAAAAGAGCTGCAAAAACACAAAATAAGTAGCAAAAATAGGCAGACCTCAGTGTAACACTCAAAATGGAAGTGTGGCACTCAAATCGGAAGCGCAACACTCAAAACGGAGCATGTTTGAATGAATGAATGAATTTATTAATACGGCCACAGACCAGCCGCAACACACACAATATCGCAGATCATAAAAAATATCAGAAATACAAAGGACAATATGAATATAACAAGGATTTAAATATAAAATTAAAATTAATTATTAGCGTGCTCCCTGTAGTTAACATTTAGGGGTTTGGTCATTATGGGATACCACTTGCTTCCTGCGATTGATTGCTGACACACAGAATTTGGCTACATTTAATGTAGTCTTGGGATTCTTGTCCTCTAGCGGTAGTTTTAAACTATGGAGTTCCGATACTTTCCTGGACTTTTGCAAAACAGGTGTAATAAAAGTCAAACGTATATCCTCATAAAAACGGCAACGTAATAGTACGTGTGGAGCAGTTTCAACTTCCAATGAGCCACAAGGGCAGACCTGTGCTGTATATGGTTTACCCTCAAATCTGCCCTGAAGTAAGGCAGAAGGGAGAACGTTGAATCTGGCGAGGGTAAAAGACCGTCTGTATTTGGGTACCTGAAGACCTGACAGATAATTAGCTGGAGAGAAACCTCTCCCATGGTCCCTTATTGCTGGATGTTTGATCATTTCGCTCATGTGGCATTGTAATTCTACGTCCCAGATACGCTGGCGAATTGTAGTCCTAGCTTTCTCGAAGCCTGTCGCTATCAGGGTCTGCTGTGGGATCCCCAAGCATTTAAGCTTTTCCAGCAGTGTAACTTTCCATTTGGATTGGTAGGTATCTAATAAGGTTAAAGGTGCCAGCCCAACCGGGAAGAAAATAAGCTTTAGCCAATAATGAATCTTCAATATCCAAATCCGAGTACAAATAGGAATTTGCCCAACCTACAAACGGACCGCTATGTTGGATACGCAAGAAGGGATCCCCAGCAGGCAGCAGAAAAACTTAGTTTGGAATGCCTCTAAAAGAGTAAGGTTTTTAAAGCTGCAAATCTGGGATCCATATAACAATTGTGATAGTATTTTGGCAGCAAAGACCTGGGAGGCTGCCGGTATGTGTTGGCCCCCTTTCCCATAGAAGAATCTTATTAACGCTTTGGTAGATCTTTCTGCATTTGCAATAGTATTATTAATCTGAAAGCGCCAGGAGCACCTTTCCTGGAAGGTTACACCCAGGTATTTAAAGGTTGGTACCTGTTCTATTGAGCGATTGTCTATTCTCCATTTGTGCCTCCTCCTTTTTTTAGAGAACACCATGACTTTGGATTTGTTGTAGTTAATTGTTAGTTGTTCGATGCTGCAGTATTTAGTAAAAGATCTCAAAAGTTTTCTTAATCCAACGCAAGAAAAAGAAATTAAAACTGTGTCATCCGCATATAAAAGGACCGGGAGGGGCGTACCAGCCAATTGGGGTGTGTGTGGGCATTTTCTTTCTCCATATTTCCTACTAACGAGTTGATATAGAAGTTAAATAGAGTAGGCGCAAGGACACACCCTTGCCTGACCCCCTGGTGGATTTGGATTTCCTTGGATAGGTGGCCCAGTCGGTCACACCTTACCCGGATCCGAGTATTTTCATATAGACTGTGGATGAGATACAGTAGGCGTTTGTTTATATTTGCGGCGCTTAGCTTTCCCCAAAGCCTGTCCCTCGGTATTAAATCAAAAGCAGATTTGAAATCTAGAAAGGCCACGTATAGGGAACCTCCTTTTCTTGATGTATATATCTCCGCAAGATGTTGGAGAACAAGGCCCTGGTCTAAGGTTGACCGATTTGCCCTAAAACCAGCCCGTATTTCTGAAAGAATGTGGTCTTGTTCCAGCCAGTCCACTAATTTGTCGCATAGGTGGGCAGCGTACAGTTTGCTAATGATACTAAGGAGGCTGATTGGCCTGTAATTAGCCGGGTCTGATCGGCTCCCTTTCTTGAATAAAGGGATGATGATTGCTAATCCCCAGTCCTCAGGGATAGTGGCCGATTGATCTATGCTGGTAAATAGGGCAGCTAACACAGGAGCCCACCATTCAACATTAGCCTTGAGGAGTTCCGGAGTAATGCTGTCTACGCCGGGGGCGGAGCATGTTTGACTTCTGAAAAAAGTTCGCAAACGGGAACACTTACTTCTAGGTTTGCAGTATTTGGGGTCCAAGTTGTTTGAGTACCAAGGCATTTGAGAACCAAGGTACCACTGTATTGTTACGCAAGTGGGGGTACAGCATTGGAAGTTACCCAGAGGGACGTGGACCAGTCTTGAAAGTGGCAGATGGGCCTGAACAAGCTGCACAGTCTTTATATAGCCAACCTAGGCTTATGGTAGCAGAGATCCAGATCAGTGTTTCCAGCCTAAGACGTCATTGTTTCTGTTACTGATTCACATCTTCCAACGTGGATGTAGATCAGGTGCTTCAAGCAAATTTATCCCAGAGACACATGAAGTGATGCTGCTAAACACATCAAAACTGTGCTTAGTTCCCTGCACTGAAGCAGTGTGTATGTGCTATTGTATTAAATTAGAATGCCCAGTAGGTGATTGCTTTTGTTCAGAAGCTCAGTCTCTCTATATAAAATTAATAATTTTCCTCAGCAGCTATGCTGCCTAAGCAAAGTTTAGCCTAAAACAATTCTTCTACTCACATTATAAACCCATGAAAATAGGGGGCTTATAATGCGAAGGCAGCTAGACCTTTAACAATAGCGTCATGAAAGACGCTGCTATAATTAATGATACTTCAGGAAGATTTATGGGCCTCAGACGGAGATAAAACAGAAATATCATTGCTTCTTTGCCTCCCATCATTTTATCCTCTATAAAATTTTATGTGAAATAAGTCAAATGAAAAATGTAAGCTCTTAATCTTTTCCTCGAGTCCCATCTATTACTTGATGAACACTTTTGTAGAATAAATTAGAGCTTTTTATTTCTTATGTATGCACCATTTTGTATTTGAAAAGCAGAGGGAAAGACATTGTTGGGTTGGCTAAGGCACCATCCATAGTATGGATAGTGGGGAAATGGAAAAGCAAAAACTTCAGTTGCAATATATTCTTTGATTTTTGGTAAAATCTTCCCTGAAATTATTTTACAATCAAGCAGTCGATAGGACTGGCGCTTTGCTGGACAGTTTAGCTCTGGACAATGGTGAATTTTCAGAAATCCCAGAGCAAACCTTATCATCCAGCTACTGCTACTACTACTACTACTAGGAAGCAAGAGTAGGAACAAAAGTAGAGACAAATATAGGAAATGACTTAAACAAGTGAAATGCTTTAGCAAATATTCTAAATCATAATATGCTCAGTATCAATAGCAGTAAGAGATGAAAACTGAAAGCAGAACTACACAGGGGCAGAATAGAGATAATGGAGAATGAGCAAGAGAAGAGATTGGGGCTGCCACACAAAGTAGAGATGGAACTCTTTACAGTGGACAAGTATTACTAAGCCTTCTTTTGTGTTGGGATAGCAGGAAAACAGGCATTAATCAGGCCCTTCCAAACATGAAGGTAAAGGGACCCCTGACCATTAGGTCCAGTTGTGTCCGACTCTGGGGTTGCGGCGCTCATCTCGCTTTATTGGCCGAGGGAGCCAGCGTACAGCTTCCGGGTCATGTGGCCAGCATGACTAAGCCGCTTCTGGCGAACCAGAGCAGCACAAAGAAATGCTGTTTACCTTCCCGTCGGAGCGGTACCTATTTATCTACTTGCACTTTGACGTGCTTTCGAACTGCTAGGTGGGCAGAAGCAGGGACTGAGCAACGGGAGCTTACCCCGTCGTGGGGATTCAAACCGCCGACCTTCTGATCGGCAAGTCCTATGCTCTGTGGTTTAACCCACAGTGCCACAAAACACATGTGGGAGAAATTCCACCTGTGAGGCACTGCAGGAAACAACTAAGGGAACTCAAGTGGTCCAGAGCACTAATGCTGAACCACAGCACCCCCTCCCCTACATTATTCATAACACTGTCTCACATAAGTTACATTACTGGTGAGGACCCAGCAGCCTCAGTGACCCAGCAGCCTAGGCACTGCATTCATTCATTCAGTGCAGCCTAGACACTGAATTTAGAATCTGAGTTCTCCTTAATGACACACATCAATTCTTTATAGAAGCAAACTTTACTGGGGTTATTTAAGTAACAAGAGAAAAAGGTCCTGTAGCCCAATGCAATATAAATGAGTAAAACAAATTAGAAGTTCAGGGACCCTTGGAGTATAGAACCAGTACCCACTAAAGTAAGAAAGGCTTTCCCAGCTAACATTAGCATATACCTTTCTCTCCAACCTCGAACCACCCAGTCCCAGCACTTTATCCAGGCACCAGATTAAAAGTTAGGTGTCATCATTGTGCCCCAAGCCTAATGACTATTCCCGATAGCGTCATATACACATTAAAGGTAAAGGACCCCTGGGCAGTTAAGTCCAGTCAAACTTGACTAGGGGCTGCAGACCTCATCTCGCTTCAGGCTGAGGGAGCTGTCGTCCGCAGTCAGCTTTCCGGGTTATGTGGCCAAAATTACTAAACCGCTTCTGGCACAACAGGACACACTGTGATGAGTGCCAGAGCACATGGAAATGCCGCATTGGGGGTGGAATGGTGCCCTGCTGGACATACTCTCATACAGAGTGTATTAAAAATTGTGATTTATAAAATAATAAAACATTTTTTTAAAAAAAGTAAACACCAAGTTTCTCTAGAATAATAACTTATTTAATAGTAATTAATCTGAGTACAAGTATGCAAGCCTTACACTCAATTTCAGAACTGAATTAATGCCTCCTACCAGATACATTGAGCTTAAAGGAGGCTCTTCAATGTAAATGAACCAATTTGATCATTTCTCAGGATTCTTTTCCACTCTATCTACCAAGCACAGGCACTTCATATTCACTTTATAGTGAAAATAAACTGCTCCAGTTCATCCAGTAATTATCACACTTTTCTTCAACCTGTCAATTATGAGCTTTTCATTTTTGCTACTTTGTTTTTGTGAGTGTGGAGCTGGTCCAAAGCAGAGTAAATCAGAAAGGAGCAACGCTGGAAAGAAAAGGAGGCAATGTGCTGTGTGCAGGTTTCTTATATACTCACGTTGAGCTTCACAAATACCATGGCAGATAGTCATAAGGCAGGCCCTATAGATGGGAATATATAGGTAGGTAAAAAAGGAAAACACATTCAGTGCAACAAATAAATGCTACACCTGGTTGTAAAAATGAAACAACAGTGCAAAAAATGCACCATTTACTTGCAACTGAACACAAGTCATTGCTCAAATTTGTACCATTGTTCATCAAGTATATGAAGAAGTTTCCATGAGAAACTTGATTTAAATAGGTTTCTCACTAAATTACCTTGATTGAAATCAGTTCTGCCTGCTTTTACAACTTCTGTCCATAAACTGTGAGAAATCCTGGCGAATGAGCTGGAGACAAGCAAATAGTCTGACAGTGGAACAAATTGATGGTAGTCCTCCCTTGTTGAAGGTCTTCAGAGAAGGAACTGGACAGTCAACTTTTGCAGATGCTCCAGTTCTGGATTTCCTGTTTTGAGATTAGAGTATGTGTGTGCGTGGAGTAGGTGGCCTATGATGCTTCCTTCAACCAGTGGTGGAGTGTATCTTCCCAGTGCCCAGAGTGGGCCCACAAGGTGATGTGAGGAGGATGCAACAGGGCAGGCACACGCCCTTCCAATCATCCCCGAAGCAATGCCCCCCCATTACCCAGCCCACGCTACACCGCTGACTCATACTAAGCATTACCTCTTGGTTCCTCCTTGGTGAATCTCAACATGTTCTCCACCTTATTCCACGAGGAGAACTGGCTAGATCAGGCATATAGGAAGAGGACAATTCAAGGACCATTCAGTATGTCAGAATCAGCATGCAACTGCAGATTTTTGCAGTTCTTTCAGTATAACTAGCAACCTGTGTAAGCTGAAAGGGTGCTTCACGACTCCCTGTAACACCACAAAAGCGGATTATGGGGTAGGTTGCCCATTTCCTGTGGGAAGCCAGCATGCTGGAACAGTGCATGGATCTGGGTTCTCTTGCTGCTATAGAGCATTGGCTGCACCAATGGGATTCTCCCTGAGAGCGGGTTCTAGAATGTTTTCTAAATATATGCTGTAACATTCCTTTGAACTGATCCTGCCCACAGAGCTTGGTGGCTAACTAGGTTTTCAGCCCATCTATTATTGATCATGCCTCTTAAGTCTGCAGGAGATCACTTTAACATAAGATTATTGCTGCTCTGCATTGTCTGACTTTTAAGTTTCGGAAGCAGAATTGATCTTTGATGTGTTTTAAGTCTATAGTAATTTGAAGCTCAAACGGACTGACTGCAGCTTTATGGGAACAAAGCTATTGGAACATGATAGACCTTGCCATGACAGGGCTTCCTCTGACCTAATTTTTCTTCTGGGCTTATCTTTTTCATTCATCAAAGTTGCACAAAGCCTTTGGAAAGCTGGGTTTCAATGGAAACACCTGCAAAACTCTGAAAGCCGCCTCATAAGTGGGTTTCTGTTTCTCTACCACCAAATATACTATGTCTAAATGTGCTGTTTTGCAGTTTCTACACCCCCTTTTGTTGAAACTAATGAGTCACGATTAGAGTAATGCTTTTCTGTGACTTCAAAACCATTTTGCTTAATGAGGTACTAAGTCTTTATAATTAGGCCCAGAAGGGAACTGGGACATGGCCCCTTAAGAGCAATAATTATTTAGGTTATTTATGGTAATAAAATGTAGAAAATAGGAATGCTTCCTCAGAATGTGGCTATTTATTCTTTTACATATTGCCTAACAGGCAATTACCCTATTAATGCAACGTTTTGTTGCTAAAGACATTAATTGAAATGTAAATTAAATGTAAATTGGCTAATTAAATTGATATGTAATGAACTTGTCATGCAGGCCTCTGAGATCAGATGCATTTGGCTAATAAACAAGTATTACTGAAGTACAATTGTGCCAGTAGAGTTTAAGTTGCATAAGCATTGCCTTTATATGTAGCCTCAATATCAAGTGGTTTGCAATGAGTGGTTACAATGAGATGTTTGAACTTTAGTAATATGACTCTTCGTGTGCAGCAAACTCTTGTGCAATTTCAGTGGAGTTGTTAATTTCTTTCCTTAATTTTTTGGGTGGTTGATAGAGTTAAGCGCTGAATGTTTTCTGGGCCACTGACGGAGCCCACTGAGCAGTAGTCGAGAGAACTGTGGGACTTTATGAAGAAACTCTCTATGAAGAATGAAAACTTAGCATTTATATTGCACTTCATAGTGCTTTGCATACATATTCTCAGCAAACCTTGAAATTTTCACAGGCAAGCCAATATTTATTAATCCCAGAAGGCCTGATCCAGAGGCTCCAGCTGGGCAAAATGCTGCAGCTAAGCTGTTGATGGAGACAGACTATTGCCAGCTGATAACTCGGGTGCTCAAAAGCTTCCACTGGCTGCACATATGCTGCTGGGCCAAATTCAAGGCTCTTATATTATTTTACAAGGCCTTTAACAACTTGGGTCCAACTTGGGACTGCCTGTTAGTGGTCCCCCATGGCTTGGATGCAGAGTTTATATCCACCAGTTGCTTGTGTTCAGTGTTGTGGGCCCAGTTTGATGGAACACTTTTCCAGCTGAGGTCAGACGGACCCTCTCCCTGTTGAATTTCCTGGGCCTTTTATTGCAGCAGGTATTTGAACTGATTTTATAGTTTTAACTCATTTTTAGTCTCCTGTACACTGACTATAATTAAGCAGTATGCTAGCTGTTGAAATTAAACCAATAAATAAACTAACTCTTTTTCATTAGAAGTTTCTAAGCAGAGTCTGGACAGTCTTATCAGGGATCCTGTTGCAGTGGGTTCCAAAGGGCTAGTGGCTGTTGCTTAGATTAGGCTAAAACGTTGCTTATACTTTCAGAAACCTCTAAATAAGTCAAGACAGACTCAGAAATCTCTTATGAGTTCCATTTCCCATCACTTGCTATGTGATAGCTGGAGATGACAGGGATCAAAGCTGGGGGTTTTTTGCATGCAGAGTGTGTGCTCTGCCACTGAGCTGTTTCCATCCCTACACTCACTGTACACTTTGCCATTGCCAAAGTGCCTGTACCCGCTTGCTAACTGTCGATGCCATTTTTATTTTATCCATATCAGGCTCTGTTCAGAAGATCAAACCTAAAAATGGTCATAGCAGAAATGAACCATGGTGGTGGCTGGGAGGTCAAGGGGAGGCAGAATCAGAAGGCACTTGCATTGGGTAGCAGGTAAAGGTAAAGAGACCCCTGACCATTAGGACCAGTCGTGACCGACTCCGGGGTTGTGGCGCTTATCTCGCTTTATTGGCCGAGGGAGCTGGCGTACAGCTTCCAGGTCATGTGGCCAGCATGACTAAGCCGCTTCTGGCGAACCAGAGCAGCACACAAATACGCCATTTACCTTCCCGCCGGAGCGGTACCTATTTATCTACTTGCACTTTGATGTGCTTTCGAACTGCTAGGTTGGCAGGAGCTGGGACTGAACAACGGGAGCTCACTCCGTCGCGGGGATTCGAACCGCAGACCTTCTGATTGGCAAGTCCTAGGCTCTGTGGTTTAACCCACAGCGCCACCTGCTTTCCAAATATGTGAAAATGATGATGATTTTATTATTTGCATCCCACCTATCTGTATCCCACTGTGGGCGGCTTCCACCAAATATAAAAGCATGCTAAAACATGGGAAAAACTTTCCTATACAAGACTGCCTTCAGATGCCTTCTAAAAGTTGTATAGTTATCTGTCTCCTTGACATCTGATGGGAGGGCGATCCACAGGGACTCTCAATAAAACAGGCACATGGATACAGGGGAGCACATGCCACTGATCCCGAATCCCAGCATTTTTTCTTTCTTTCTGTATCCTTTCGGGGGGGGGGGGTTGTTATTTGAGCCGGAGAATCTCTGCCGCTTCAAAATCAGCCTCTCAAATTAAAAAGAAGCATGGTTAGAAAATGGATCAGCTGGCTGCATCTATGGTAATGAGCGTAAAACGTATGCAGTCCAGTCACTTTGCTTGTCCTGTATCATATCTTTCAGCAGGCTAATTTTCCAGGCTGAAATGCACAGAGGATTTTGGTTCAGTGGGTTTAACTGAAGCGCAGCTATCTGGAAATGGCAGCGTTATCTACTATAAAGTAATGCCTTTCATTTGATCTCCTATTTTAGGCTAGGCTAGCAAAGTCTTAAATGCCTGGAAAAGTATCTCATCATACGCTGGTCCTCAGGTAGATCATCTAGTCCAAGGCTGCCAAGTCATTTTCCAGCACCAGTTTCTGAGATGACCCGAGATGTTAACAATCTCCCTTCTCGTTGTGCTGCACAACTGCATTTTGTGAACAGGAAATCATTTTCCCCTTCATTTCTTAATTTGAGGAGCAACCTACCTTCCTAGAGTTCCAGTTCTTCTGGGAGTATTTAGAAACACACACACTCCAATTTATACAGCTACCGGTACAGTGGTGCCTCGCAAGACGAAAAGAATCCATTCTGTGATTCTCTTCGTCTAGCGTTTTTTTCGTCTTGCGAAGCAAGCCCATTGATGGATTAGCGCTATTAGCGCTTTTAGCGGCTTTTAGCGGCTTATCTGTTGATTGGATCAGCTGATAAGCGGCTTAGCGGCTTAGAAAAAGGGGGGGGAAGGGGGAAAAACCAGCAGGAACTCGCAAGACATTGTCATCTTACGAAGCAAGCCCATAGGAAATTCGTTTTCCGAATCACCTCCAAAACAGAAAACTCTTTCGTCTAGCGAGTTTTCCGTCTTGCGAGGCATTCGTCTTGCGGGGTACCACTGTATCTTGTTTTCCATTATATACCTTCAAAGTGCTCACAATATGAAATATATTCCATGGGTGAAGAAATAGTAGCCAACATTGGCCTACAGTACAAATTAATTGTGAGGAGGAATTGAATGAGAATTTGAAAATAATAAAGCTTGGCCACTTTGGAGTATTCAAAGTAGTTCACATATATTTAAATATAGGAAAGCACTCTCCTAAGGGTCCCAAGCATTAACTGAGCAGTATTCAGGTTAAGTGCATTTATTAAAATGTTCAACATGCACACTACTGCTTGTCATCCCGAGGTCTTACTCTTGCGTAGGGATGCGGATGGCGCTGTGGTCTAAACCACTGAGCCTCTTGGGCTTGCTGATCAAAAGGTCGGCGGTTCAAAGAAGGGGGATCTCTTTTGGACTGTTTAAACCTGCAGAAGTGAGTTTAAAGCAAAGTAACTTTCCACCATCCTGATCCTGGAGTGGGGTGTCAGGACTGACGTTTTGAAGCTCATTGACCAGAGACAAACGTTTTTGACAGATAGTTAAAGGAAGAGAAACATAGTGATTCCATTGTTTCCTTTCGCACTTTAAAGGAACAAATATTGACAAAATATCTCAAAAAGGATGTTTTGTTGCAAGAACAAATAGAAGTTCTCCCCCTAGAGGGAGACTGTGAAACTGTAACTAATTCCAGGGAGCTTGCAGCTGTCTCAGATTACAATCGTGGGAAAGGACTTGTGACCTTGTGGGACAATGTATCCAGAGGCTCTCCTGTGTGTTCTCTGTAAAACAAGTGCCCTACAGAAACAGTTAAGTGAGAAGATGGATTTGATTACTAATGCGGCCAGAATTTTTGAACAGGTAGTGGGAAACTATGTGGAGCCCACCCAGGAATTAGATCAGGAGTGTGTCCTGACAGAGCAGATGAGAGAAGAGGATGTTGCTGAATCATGGGCGTCAGAGATGGAGGGAGCTGCGGCCTTGCAGGAACAAGAGTTTTGGATTTGACAAATGAACTTGGAAAAAGCCAGATTTGGAAAGATAAAGTTTGGATTGGTTTGGAAATGGGGGGTTGGATAGACCCCCCCTATGCAAGGATGTTTGAACTTTCCGAGTCTGGCAATGGGCCGTGAGATGTTTGGAGCTGTGGGGGCTCTCAATTTTGGAGGGATTCTGAAACATCTTCCTAAATACCACATGGACTATGGAGTCCATGGACTATGGAAAGGGGGCTGATTTGTTGAAAAGGGTCAAAAACATCATCAAGCTGGAGTTCCCACGAGTGAAAGGAGAATATGAAGAAGAGCTGCGGAAGGGACCTGGAAGAGATTTAAGGGCCTCGGATATAAGGTTGCCAGGTTAATGTGCTAGATCGATGGGATAAAAAGGACTGAAAAAACCCGGGACCAGGAGGAAGGGACGCTGGATGAAGATTGGATTGTTTTTATTTCTCTGTTTATTATCAGGATTGTTTTATAAAATTGATGAATGTTAGAAAAAAGTTGGAACGAAATTATTTGGCTCTAGCAAAAATGTTTAAAGAATTAGGCAAGAATATTATGGTTGTGAGAAGTCGGTAAAAATAAGATTTAAGATTTAAGTTTTTAAGGTTTTCTATAAGATAAGATGAAAATAGATTAAGGTAACGTAATGATAGAATACTATGAAATATGGAAAGGATTTGCTGCATAATTAATAACCAGGATACAAAAAAAGGGAGGAGGAGGAGGAGGTCTAAGAAAGAAGGTGATGAGACTTGGGGATTTGAGAATGATGGACTTATTTTTGTTTGTCTGCGGTGTATTTTTGTTTTTTGAATGTGGTTTGTTTTTTCTTTGTTTTTTCTATTTTCTTTTTCTGCTTTGTTTTTTCTTTGTAATTTCAAAAAAATTCAATAAATATCATATTAAAAAAAAAAAGGTCGGCGGTTCGAATCCCCACGACGGGGTGAGCTCCTGTTGCTTGGTCTCAGCTCCTGCCAACCTAGCAGTTCGAAAGCACGCCAGTGCAAGTAGATAAATAGGTACCGCTGTGGCGGGAAGGTAAACGGCATTTTCGTGCACTCTGGTTTCCTTCACGGTGTTCCATTGCACCAGAAGCGGTTTAGTCATTCTGGCCACACAACCTGGAAAGCTGTCTGTGGACAAATACCGGCTCCCTTGGCCTGAAAGCAAGATGAGCGCTGCAACCCCATAGTCACCTTTGACTGGACTTAACCATTCAGGGTTCCTTTACCTTTTACCTTACTCTTGCATCTTCCTTTCCCACCCTTCCTGCCAGTCCCCTGCCCCCCCATCTTTCACAGGAGGGAAATATTGCCTTGGGAAAAGGGTTAACAGGTAAGGGAGAGCAAAAGAGTGGATCAGGCAAGTGGACAAGGCGACATCCTGCATGAAGTGTTGGACACACAATCCCTAAGACTGGGAGAGGGCCTTTTTGGTGGTGGGCCCTGTTTATGGAATGCTTTCCCCAGAGAGGATTGCCCGATGCCTACTCTTGCTATCGTTCTGTGACCAAGTGAAGACCATTAAACATTCTCCATGGCCTTAATTTTAAAACCAAAATATTATTACAGTGGTACCTTGGGATGCGAATGGGATCCATTCCAGAGCCCCGTTCGCATCCTGAACAGAACGTAAGACACGACAGCGCATCTGCGTTTCACTACTTCCGCGCATGCGTGTGATGTTATTTTGGCTGTCTGCACATGCGCGAGCAGCGAAACCCGGAAGTAACACGCTCCATTACTTCTGGGTCACCGCGGAGCGCAACCTGAAAATACTTATCCTGAAGCGTATTTATCCCAAGGTATGACTGTACTTCCAGTTGTTTGGCTTTCTTTCTTATTTATTTATTTATTTATTTATTTATTGCTTTTTTCATTGTGTAAATCACTCTGAGGCTATTTCTATTGAAGGAGAGGTTTTGATAATACCATGTACATCTTCAAACTGGGTGTATTCCTCACTCCTATTCCCAGAAGTAGAAGTGGGGAATTTGGATGGCTCAGCTAATGTGGCAACAGCTTCACTTGCCAACACAGGGTGTCTTCCTTACCTTTTCAGCCTTTACACCTCAATCCAAACCACTCCTGTCACTGCAGTGGAAATGAGGAGCAGGGAGTATTCCCATAGCTCAGGTCCTTTAGCTGTATAGCTGGTCATGCTTGATTATGATCTTCGCACGGTAGGTAGATAGTTTGCATCAGCCTAAAGCTCACTTTGGTTCCTTCCATTTCATTTCCACTAATGGCATCTTGACGTGCACTTTATGGTGTCTTCAGTTCTTTCAAAGATATAGATTTTTGGAGAAACGGCCAGTAAACGTAGTTAGGAAATCCATTGCACTCTTGCAATATCATTAATCAAACATACATCATCACTCCCCACAGCCCTTCAGGGTGTGACCTTTGTCCAGTTCCTTACCCCCACACCCTCTACAGGCATTAAATAAATCAGTCCGAGCACAAAGTCAGTCAGCTTCTGATCCTGATATTACTTTAGCTGATTTGTTTCCACCAGGTGTCCCTAAATGGTTAACATCTGCGGTTTCCAGAGAGAGAAACGTGATGAACACAGCAAGAGGGTAAGAGCTGATTAAAATTCATCCTGCTATATCATCCATAAATAAGAAATAAAGATGAGAAGAAAGAAAGAGACATGTCTGTGATTAATCAATCTTAAAATGGTCACTGCCTGCTTCCTGCTTTTCATACAAATGCAGCTCACATACAGACCCCCAAAGAGTGGCAAGCATATTGCTTTTATTAGCCAGAAATATGAAATTCAACAAATATCAGGTATTTTATTCAGATGCACACTCAAACAGTATTATAAATCACAACATCATCAAACTATGCGAAGTCAAGTATTAACGATCTGGGTCTCCATTCAGCTGCTGATAGTATTGACATGTTAGGGAAAGCTGAAAGTCTTCATTGATTAGTCCATGTGATTAACCAGTTGATTAATCACAAATTCAAGGAGCCTTTTCAATGAGAGCTATCCCCAGGGGTTGCAGTGCTGATAGCATCGTGATGAATCTGTGATCTCTTGAATTAAGCCATGTGTTTTGATGATGTTCTAAACAAGGAGCTGCCAGGGTTATTTAAGTAAAGGTAAACTAATCTACGCTAAGAGGATCCTGTTCTGCTATCAGTTACACATAGCCCCATGTTGAAATGGTGGGCAGGGTTGCAAATAAGAGATGCTGTAATCTTGATTGTGCAGTCAATTTGCCCAATTAAAAAGATAAAATGCAAAAGAGTGAACTGATTTGAAAGATCATCAGTTTATTGCACAGTGTTGCAATGTTCAACCCAGTGAATTAGAATGAGAAAATTCTACAAATCCTAGAATAATAGAATTGCACAGTTGGAGTCTGCCCCAAGGGTCATCTAGCCAAGCCCCCTGCAAAGCAGGAATCTCAACTGGATCATACACGACAGATGGCCCTCCAACCTCTGCTTAAGAACTTCCAAGGTAGGAGAATCCACAGCCTCCCAAGGGAATCTGTTCCACTGACTAACACCTCTTACTGTCAGAAAGTTCTTCTTGATGTCTAGTCAGAATCTCCTTTCTTGTAACTTGAACCTATCCAAGTTTGCTTCATCTTCCATGTGGCAGCCCTTTAGGGATTTGAAGATGGCTACCATATCTCTTCTCAGTCTCCTCTTTACCAGGCTAAACATACCCAGCTTCCTCAACTGCTCCCCATAAGGCTTGGTTTCCAGACCCCTGATCATCTTGATTGTCCTCCTCTGCACATGGTTCCAGCTTGTCTATATCCTTCTTAAATTGCGGTGCCCAGAACTGGACACAGTATTGCAGGTGTGGTCTGACCAAGGCAGAATAGAGTGGGACTGTTACTTCCCTTGATCTAGATACTTTTCTTCTATTGATACAGCCTAGAATAGCATTAGCTGTTTTTGCTGTTGCATCACACTGTTGACTCATGTTAAGCTTGTGGTCTACTGAGACCCCACGTCCTTTTCACATGTACTACTGGCAAGCCAAGTGTCCCCCATCTTATATTTATGCAGCTGATTCTCCCTGCCTAAGTATCTTCCATGCTCCAGGTCATGGATCTCGTCACAAGTGCACATCCTTTACATATAATGCTACTACTCCTCCCTTCCTGTTTGATCTGTATCTTTTGAGCAGCTTATACCTCTCAATTTCTAGATTCCAGTCATGGATCTCATCCCACCAGGTTTCAGTAATGCCTAGGTTAGTTGATCAAAAGAGGAAAATGAAACCTAGCTTCCAGATATCTGTGTCCCTAGCTGTCTGCCTATGATTTTTTTGATTCCTGGTTCTTGTCCTACTGTTGCCCCTGGTCAAACCAAAAACCCAAACTAAAAACCCAACACTCACCCACAGCATCTGTTTATAACACAAATCTTCCAAACTGCCTTCAACTCTGAGAAAAATATAACCAGACTGGATTCCATTTAATCATCTTCATCATCCATATTCATCATAGAAGGAATGGGTGTCTTTCATATTTTAAGGTAACCAAAACTCCCTGTGACATCTGAACTGGGGAGACTGGCTTCTTTGAACTATGGTTTGAGAATCAAGTCAGGTCCTGAAAACATGGTTTAATCCTGGCTTGTTCTCATTAATGAACAGTAGATTTGCAGCAGCTTGCTCACATAGTAGAAAGCCATAGTTTCCCATTACATGTGGAGCGAGCGAGTGAGAGAAAACGATCTCTGAACAATGTTGTGTTTGCACTATCTCCAGGTAAGGCAGCAGGCATGCTTTTTTATTTCTGAACTTGCAGCTGTATATATATTGTTTCTTTTTAGGTTATAGCAGTTCACAGTGGTTTCCAGCAGATGAACTATTCAATTACTTCAGGGCTTTTCCATTTGTAATAGTATGGAGCAGTGATAGCCAGAAGACTTCACCTGTCTTTTAGAGATAGCCAGACTGGCAATTTGAAACTGTTCATTTTATCCACACCAGTAAATTTCATAAAATGGTTATAGAAAGATTCCTTTTCTGTCTGCAGAACCTTCTCCCGGGAATTCCATATACAATATTGTCGGAGCCGTAATGGACACAACCTGAGATTGCATTAATGTTCCCCTAGCAAAAGAGTCAACTCATTTTGTGTTTCTGTAACAGGTTTGCAGCTTGGCGGTAAAGGTGCTTGATGGTGTGATAGGACAAAAAGAATAATTTTAAATGAAGGCCACCCCACCCTGTCACTGAAAAGTGCCTAATTCCACCATCACAGAGAGTCCAATTCAAGCTAAGATATCTGTGCTTGGGGGTTATGGTAGGATTTTTTTGTCAGAAGAGCAGAATGCGCAGAAAACAAAGTAATTTTATTCTTTTTTTAAAAAAAATATGGTGAAAGGTCATCTTTAGTGGTTCACCTTTGGGTCACATACTGTTTGCTTAACCCCTTCATCAATAATAACACCAGTGGAACAATCGAGTTGTAAAATTAAGAGGGACCTCAGATGCTTATTGATTTACCCCCTGTACTGTTCCTAAAATGTCTCTTGCTTTTTCTTAGAAACTCTTTATTGGTGAAGATTCCACACCCTTGTTAGGTACCTCATTTTACTGCCCATATATAGCCCCTAACACTCTGCCTTTTGTTCTCCTATGTAGCAGCTAGGTTGGGTGGGGTGGGGTGAGGAAAGGCCCACCCATTAGTTCTATGGCACAGAGCAACCTATTTGGTTACGCAAAATCCAGGTCCTTAGCTAGCCAGCCAAAGCCATTACCTTGACAAAGGAACTGATTTGGCAAAGTTCCTTTTGTATATTTTACGCTCACAGATAGAGGATTGCAGGCTTAGAAAGGGGAACCAGGGTTCCATCCAGATTAACCCCACCCACAAATCATAACAGTAACTAAGAGAAAATGTGTATTTCTGTACCACCATCTCACAAAATATCAGAGCAGTATAAAACATAACTAAAAACAATATAAATAATCATTAAGGTAAAGGTAAAGGGACCCCTGACCATTAGTTCCAGTCGTGGCCGACTCTGGGGTTGCAGTGCTCATCTCGCTTTATTGGCCGAGGGAGCCGGCGTACAGTTTCCGTGTCATGTGGCCAGCATGACTAAGCCGCTTCTGGCGAACCAGAGCAGCGCACGAAAACACCATTTACCTTCCCGTCAGAGCGGTACCTATTTATCTACTTGCATTTTGACGTGCTTTCGAACTGCTAGGTTGGCAGGAGCAGGGACCGAGCAACGGGAGCTCACCCCATCACGGGGATTTGAACTGCCAACCTTCTGATTGGCAAGTCCTAGGCTCTGTGGTTTAACCCACAGCGCCACCCAGGTCCCTTTTAAATAATCATTAAAGCAAGTTGCTAATTTAAAAGCTGTCAAGGCCTGTTGGCATGAAAAAGTGTTCAAGAGATACCTGAAAGTCAAAAGCGAGTGTGTTTGCAGAATCTCTTCTGGAACAGCTTTCCACAGCATGGGAACTAAATGTCCAACTTCTAGTGGTGGCCAGTCAGTCCTTTGTAACACAGTGCCACACATGTACATGTCAGAACACCTTAATCAGCTTTCCTTTTTTGTGAGCTCTTTCACCAGCAAGCATGGGAGAAGTACCACCAGGAAGCCAAAAGAGATGGATGGAAGAATACTGATTTTGAGGGACTTGTGATCTTCCACCTGGAAATGCCCCGTTTAAATAAGAAGCTAGTCCACACTGCAAATTAATGCCAGTTGGTAGACAGCCAAGTTCCTTTTTGCATATTTGGACAGTTTTGCTATGAGTGATCTGCAGTCTTCACTGCAAATGGTGACCTGCTTTAACAACCAAGAAACAGACTGTGATAAAGCTAAGAAGTTGTGCGATAGCATGACTGAAGGCACAGGATACAAGGGAGAAATGGGAATGAGGGAAGAGTGCAGAGGAGAGCAGGGGCAGAAGTGAGGACCCAAAGGTACTCAGAGCAAGAAGAGCCGAGGGACTTCAGAAAGAAAGGAGGGAGCAATTGATCGGAAAGGGAATTTGAGCTAAGCAACCCCCTCAACTACAGCCCTGCTTTGAAGCTACATTTCCATAAAATTTCCCACCATATGGCCTGTATTACACTTAAATACAGTTGTTTTCACATGCACATAGTGTTACTATTTCTGACAGTGAATTTCAAGTTCTAGTGGCATATGCTGGGAAACAACTCAATACATGCATCAAGGAAAAATGAAATAATGGGCTTACCTACGTTGCCTGTATAGAGTTGAAACTTCCTGCAGAGCTTGTCGATCAGAAGATGCAAAAGGAACTGCATACTCGTTCAGGAAATCATGCTTTTGCCTATATTGCAGTTGTTGACAGTCCAGGGATCTGCTTTCGTTGCAAGGTGACCCATGAATTCATTCAGTAATGAGGGAAAGTAGTCCTGCACATGTTCAGAGACTCTTTTTTTTTTTTTTTTTTTTTTTGCTTCACAACACATGTTCAGCAGTAGTACTGAAAACTAATTCCAGGACTCAGAGCTGTTGTCTGAAATTAAATCTAGCAGCTCTGTCTATATCCGGAGGCACTTTGAAAGTTTGGATAGGCGTCATGGCATTCTACTACAAACAGGAAGTTCTTTCCAGGGCCAAGGTTTGGTTCAAATTGAGTCCTGAGTTTACCAGTGCTATCGACCCCTATGGAATTTAACAAATTATGCTGCTATATAGCATAACCTTGCTTATTTTGCATCACGTACAGTGGTACCTCAGGTTAAGTACTTAATTCGTTCCGGAGGTCCGTACTTAACCTGAAACTGTTCTTAACCTGAAGCACCACTTTAGCTAATGGGGCTTCCTGCTGCCGCCGTACCGCCGGAGCCCGATTTCTGTTCTCATCCTGAAGCAAAGTTCTTAACCTGAAGCACTATTTCTGGGTTGGTGGAGTCTGTAACCTGAAGCGTATGTAACCTTGAAGCGTATGTAACCCGATGTACCACTGTATTTTGAATGGACTATTTGGGCTTTGTTGGAAGTTCAGCATTTTTTGCCATTACTGTTACCAAAAAAAAAAAAAGTTTAGGTCTCTGAACATGGACAAAAGTCTGGAGCAAACAGCACAGAGCCATGGTAAAGAACTGTGCATATAGAGGCCATTCTCTCTAAGCAATGAATTTCCTGTCCTACGCTTCTTTTACTTTTCCAGTAGATACTATATGGTCACCTGCAACTTTTAACACTGATGAGGACTAGAAACAATTTTTGAAAAAATAATAATAATGAAAGCCAACTTTCCATATTTCTCAGGAATCCACACTTGGAGCAAGAAGCAGATTCTGTATAGTATATTTTCAAGGCAAAATTTTAATAGAAACATTTGCGAAGAGGACTGCAAAAACAGTTGGGGGAAGGAAATGAAGTTCTGTGGAATGGAGATGTAGTACAGTAGTTCCCACAGATCTCAATCTGTGCTGTTCCCTTGATGTAAAGAAGAAGTTAGAAGAGGTGGAAGCATTTCAATTGATTGAAAGAAGAATTTTGAAGGCGTGAAGGAGAAGAAAACTGAAAAATGGCACCCAGCCTGTAATGAGGAGGGATGGTGGTTACACACAAACAAGTTAGGGTAGAAGATACAAGGGAAGAAGAAAAAATACAATTTTATTTATTTAAAGCCTTTTTATACTGCTCTTGCACACCAAGAGTCTCCCAAAGTGGCTTGCAAGACTCAGATTCTACCTCAGGTTCATAATCTAAAAGACACAATGCTGAAAGAGAAGAGCTGGCTCAGAGGCCCTGAGGTACTACCGTATTTTTCGCTCTATAACACGCACCTGACCATAACACGCACATCGTTTTTAGAGGAGGAAAACAAGGGAAAAAATATTCTGAATGAAACAGTGGACGTATCATTTTTGTGCTTCATGCTGTGGCCACAGACATGTGATCTGATGGTGAATTTGGGGTGACCCAATGCAAAAATCCTGAGAATCCCTGTGGATCCATGCTTTGTAACCACGTTTTTGCACCATTGCAGCCCCAGGCAACAGTGGGTGCGTGATTTTTTTTTGGGGGGCAGGCTGTAGCCATGGACATGCTATGTGCTCTGATGGGGAATTTTGGCTGACCCAATGCAAAGATCCTGAGGATCCATGTGGATCCATGCTTTGTAACCATGTTTTTGCACCATTGCAGCCCCAGGCAACAGTGGGTGCGTGATTTTTTTGGGGGGGGCAGGCTGTAGCCATGGACATGCTGTGTGCTCTGATGGTGAATTTGGGGTGACCCAATGCAAAGATCCTGAGGATCCATGTGGATCCATGCTTTGTAACCACATTTTAAGTGGGGAGGGAAGGAAAAACACAGAAGGCTAAGAATGCAGGAGAGGGCTATAACGTGAGGAAAGGAAGGCAAAAGTTCCCCCCCACCCACCCACACAAGCCAGCCAGCGTGTGCTCTCTCTCTCTCTCTCTCCCTCTTTAAATGGAAGAAAGCATATTTGAATGCTGTGTGTCTCCAAAAACAAAAAGCAGGAAGTCAAATCAGAATTTTAAGCCGAACCTGTAATCTCTCTTCCCTTCACAAACATTGTTCCTCCGGAGCAGGGAGAGGATAGAAGGACGGACGCTCTGCTTTCCCCTCTACTTGCCTGGAGGGGAGGGGCTTTGTTCCGTTTGAGCAAACACAGTAACGAAACAGAGAGGGCGGGCAGTAAGACCCTGAGGCAGAATGCAGGAAAGCTGCCACTTCCTCTCTTCAGGCTTCCCTTCTCCCTGAAGCGCGGTTTGATTTTTGCCTCATTTTTCGGCTCCAGGGACCACACATTCGCTGCATAACACGCACAGACATTTCCCCTTCCTTTTTAGGAGAAAAAATCTGCGTGTTATAGAGCGAAAAATACGGTAGTCCTCTTACTAGCCTGTAGGAATGACTGCAAATGACAATTG
The DNA here is from genome assembly GCF_965113315.1 of Podarcis vaucheri. Classification (NCBI taxonomy): domain Eukaryota; kingdom Metazoa; phylum Chordata; class Lepidosauria; order Squamata; family Lacertidae; genus Podarcis; species Podarcis vaucheri. The sequence continues at coordinate 52,151,109 of NC_138764.1, read as the reverse complement.
AGGGAAGAGCCTGATGAAGCTGGTTTTTCAACAGAGCAGACATAGCTATGCTGAATTAAAGCTGGCATTAAGTGATTCAAAATATATTAAGACAGAATAGCAAAGGTGGGTTAATGAAACAGATAAGAAGACATTACACAACATGGCTTCTGTGTACAATTTAGCTGAGGTTATGGTGTGGGGTCTGACCTATAATCAGACCCTTAGGATCCCTTTCCCCCATATGAACCAACCTGGACCTTGAGATCAACATCTGAGGCCCTTCTCTGTGTGTCCACCTCCCAAGGAGACTCACCTGGCATCGACGGTGTTGTCCTCCTGGCACCTGGGAAACCCAGTTTTATTTTCTTGGGCATTTGGACAGCCCCGATGGTTTGGCCATTTCTTCTGGTGTTCATCCTTATATTATTTATTTAATTATTTTATGCTGCCGGGTGATTTTTTGGGTGAACACTTTTAGCATATTTGGTTTTAGTGGATTTTTTATTATATATTATGGATATTCTCTGTAAATTATTTCGGGACTGCTTTCGTGTGAAGCCATACATACATTGAATAAATCTCATCCAACCAAGTGAAAAGCAGCAGCAGTAAAGCTCTTATTTGCCTTTGGTAACTAAGTGAGCCTGCCAATCAGTGAAGAAACATGAGCATGGACCAAAATAAAAACTAAAAGCAACAGTTGCATTTAACTCTTTATTAAGTGCTCCAAGAGCAAGTGACCAGATTTCACCTGGTCTTGAGTATAACATAGTACAGATTTCCTCAACCTGGTGCCTTCCAAATGCTTTGTCCTGCAACTCCCATCAGCTTGAGGCAGTACAATCGTTTTAATCGAAAGCATTTGGAGGGTACCAAATTGAAGACTGACATGACATAGCATAACTTAAGTAACATAACATAACAAACTCCATTCAGAAAGCAGCAGCAAACTTTGCAAGTATTTTGATTCCATCAACATGTTGAATGGACACACACATATCAACCAACTTTGAAAAAATTCAAATGAAACCTTACAAAACTCAAACACAGTATCAGTAGTTTCACGCGCAAGGCTCCCTCTGCCTGCTTTTTAATCCATACTGGTAAGAGGTCATTTTGATTATCAAGCTTTCTTTGCGAGTCATTACTTTGCATATATTCTAGAGGAGCCAAGAGTAGATACATTGGCATTCAGTAGAAGTATTACAGGAGTTTCCCTTTTCCTACAAGGATTTCTCTTTCCCCTTTCCCCCCTGAAAATTCTGCACCTGATTCCTCAATCTTTTCTGGAGGTTTCAGGGATGCTCCAGAGCAGATTGGTGCTGGTACTGAAAGGAACAGGAAAGGAGGGGGGGTTTCATTTACTCCTGTCCACACAAACTTGGATATCACCCACTCTTTAGATATTAAAGATGACACATCACAGTGTCCTAGGGAATATTGCCAGGACCTGTATCCATGTGAATTAACCCCTTTAACACTTGCAAATGATATATGTCTTACGCAATAAATGTAGAAATTATCCAGCATTGTGGAAAGCTTTCTTCGGTTTGCTCAGTGTTTTGAAGCTCTTAACATGGCAGGAAGTAATTTGTTGGTTTGCTTTTGAGGGAAAAGGCTTGCGATTAATCAACCAATAACAAAATCAACAGTAGCATTTGCAAGTAAAGTAGCATCTCTCCCCCCCCCCTTTCAAAAATGATTGGCTGGAAAGAGAAAGGGAAGCAATTTTGAATCGAGTTTTGTTGTCCCAGCTTCTCTGAAGGGTTTATCGTTTTAGTGCTTTATGATGAGTGCGTGGGTTCCTTAAGAGTTGCCTGAGTTCTCTTCTCGGTCTTAGTGGAAGGTTGGTTATTCCCTTGAGCCCGATGGTAGGAACATCTATTGGAAGATGCTTTTTCCTTCCTGCCAACAAATGAAGACAACAAGATATACTGGTAAAATACATTCCAGTGTTGACAGTGCTGCATATGTGGAATAATCCTATGAAAATACTTGGGAAGAATCTCAGAGCCCAATTGTTTGCTGCCAGGAAAATCCCAAAGAAAGATATAATTTGTTTAAAAAGCTCAAAATGAGCCCTATTCAGGCACTGAACAAACACAGAGAGAAAGCTATTCTAGCCATACAATTTATTCCTTCTGTCTCTTGTTACAGGGATAGCACTCAGTTTTCTTTTAACAAGACAGCACAACACAGCACAACACAGAAGACTTGCGGTGTCTTTGTAATACTTGTCTTATTTGCAAATGGAATACCACAGCAAGCTAGAAGCAAATCAACACCCGTAAAGGATGCACCTAGTCTGCTAACCCTGTCTTAGATTCCCAAAGGGCAGCTTTAACTTCTGTAATATTGCAAATGAAATCCTCTCAGTTTATATTGATTCCATCCTGAAGAGGGGCAGGGAACGGCCTTCCAGGCCTCTATATTTAGAATCTGAGACTCTCTCCAGACCACACCCCTCATTGGGCTTGTACCAATATTTTGTACCAGTTTCTTTGCTTGCCACAGTAAGAACTTAAAGTGATATGATTAGTGAGGTGATACTTCTTGGTAGCACCATAAGCCTTATGGCTTAAGATAAACACATGAAGCACACTTCCTAAAAGGTTGCTCCTTCATTATGTATGATCTCGCAGCATCAGATAACATAGGCATGCAGAGTACGAAAGAAGAGGGGGAAACACAGTGACTTATTTAAAATCAAGTTGATGGGTGGGTGGAAATTTTCTTGGGGACGATATCAGAACATGTGGGTTATCCCTGCTAAACTGAAACACCTGGGACTTTAACTGTGTGGTGCAAAGCAGAGATTTCATTGCCTGTCAGCCAACGATTCTTCATCTCAAAGAGGGAGCAGGATAAGGCATTGTCATTACATAGAGGGTCGGAACAGTTCCTGGTGCTCCTCCTACTGAGATGAAGAGGTTAACTGCCCAACTTTTCCTTCTCTTGTGCTTCTGCCGAAAGGCACAGCCTCAATTTGTGTGTTTGCTGCATCTGCATCCATGCAGCCTGTGCGCAAAATATGGGGCTGCATTGTTCCAGACGGCATTTTGATTTCTAAAGCCCTTGACAGGGTAATTGTTGTAATAGGGTATTTTGGTGAGCCCTCTGCTTGAGGCTGTCCAAGCAATGCAAATCTCTCTGATTTCTGTAAATGGATCCCTTTCACTGAGCCCACGCAAATGTGTCACAGTTTAAAACTGAAAGGGTTTTATTTTTCTGCCTCCAGCAGCAGCTACAAGCATTGAGATCTGCAATTAAAATGTGCAGACGCATGTAGGAGTAAAACTGACAGATTATAATTATCAATAGACAAGGGGGGAAACAAAAATTAATTTCTGAGGCAAAACATATAATTTGCCTTTAAACGGTAATAGCTATTCCATTCCTCATGCAATTTACTGCTCGACAAAATCAGACTTAAGTTGTTTGGGATTCCAGCATCTCTCCCCTGCCCCAAATTACATTGACCTATGGGAGTGTGATGTGGGCTTTCACGTGGATGTCAGTGGACAGTATATGAAAATGCAAAGATAGCAGATAGCAGAGGCTATGGGTGCAAGCCAACTGGTGGTCCTAGTAGTGTTGTAACTGGAGAATCTGCTAATGGGGGTGAAGGGAAAGTATTACCTCTCCCCCCTGCAGCCCCAAAGGTTTCTGATAATCTGTTCTCGAGGGGTGGGATAACGCAATGCAAGAGAGCATCTCAGTTAGCAACACTTGCTTTGAATAGGGTGGGGGGACAGTGCCATGTGTGTGAGGCAGTTTCCTATAGGCTTGGGGTGTGTGTGTGTGTGTTAGATCAAGTGGAACTGCTTTTCTCACCGTTCTGAATGGCACGGGCCTCACTCCTGCAAGAGAAGTGCAATTGCTGTCAAATGTAATTTTAAAAAATGCAATGCAAATTTTATAAATGTAGTAGAGGGATAGAGGGATAACCTTTCAACAGAGGAAATGCTTAGGAACAAAGAATGGTAATGGACCTGAGGATAGCTCTGTTGGTAATGTGAGGGTGCAGTGCATATCTTACAATGAACAGATTTTTTAAAAATCCCCGAAATGATACAGCATTGCTCTTGATGGAGAGGCAATCTTGCCCTTCTTTGTTTTTAAAAGCCTGCATGAGAACTTGTGTGATAAATCAAGTCAGCACTCACTCACTGTTATAAACTGTAGCGATGGAGATGGGTCACAGGATTGTGCCTAATCCTCAGTGATATCACAGATACTGTATTGTTAAAAAGGCACTCATGATGGTCTTAGAGGAATGCACAGATGTCTTTCACAGGACATGGCACTTGTGATTTGGGGAATGGGTTTCAGATCCAGGTTATGGAATCTGAAGGAAGGTTCCCCCAAAGCCCAAATACTTCCCTTGATCTCACACGCTGGTATCACTTCGTATTGACTAGGGGCAAAATGACAAAATGACGACACTCAAGCAATAGACTTTCCCCTTTCTACCTCACACAAATAGCTTCTTTAAAAAAATATGTGTGGCATCTTATGCTGCTGAAATGTAAACCTTAATACTCGAGTCACTTCCTTATCATCAGAAGTAGAAGAATGTGTATTTTATGAAAATACTCTCAGTCTGTGATGACATTTAATTAAATTGGATTTACTAAATGGTTCAGAAAGCCTGTTTTCCAATTAACTGAAGCGTTTCACAGGCAGGCTATTTCTCTACCTGCTGTGGTGTCTTAACAGCACAGGCATGGTGCTCAGGCTCAAAGATTTACCAAGAAGAAGAAGAGTTTGGATTTGATATCCCGCCTTTCACTCCCCTTCAGGAGTCTCAAAGCGGCTAACATTCTCCTTTCCCTTCCTCCCCCACAACAAACACTCTGTGAGGTGAGTGGGGCTGAGAGACTTCACAGAAGTGTGACTGGCCCAAGGTCACCCAGCAGCTGCATGTGGAGGAGCGGAGACGCGAACCCGGTTTCCCAGATTACGTGACTACCGCTCTTAACCACTACACCACACTGGCTCTCAAGGCCAGGTCCTTCTCGCAGCACTGTGCCAGAAGCTAAAATAGAAAGAGGGACATGCTCTGATCTTATCTTGCCGATTCTAGTGTAAGAAATACAGCTGATATAATCACGGAAAGATTTCAGAATTATCTGTTTACAGGCGAAATATGATTTGCTCAGTATTTCTGTAGTCGCTGACTGTATATGGATGGACTATGAGCTGCATGCAATACAAACACATCAGAGATTGTGTAGCTGAGAGAAGTGTATTTTGTTTTGTCAAATTCTGCTGCTTCACAATGCATCTGTGATCACTCTTGGCTGCGAGGTGGGGCAAGGTAAAAGGTGCAGAGGTGTCGCAGCCCGAGTGCAGGTTCAGTGAAAGAAACGATAGCAGCATCGTGAAAATGCACAAAAGCTGGAGATTCAATAATCCACCCCCCATTCTCACACTCTGGTGGTTTTGTTTCATCAGTCTCAATAATCACCTCATTCCATTCCATATGAGTTTGTCTGTGAATCCCTCTCAATGGTGGAGCCCCTTCTGTCTTCAGAGTTGTGGTGAGGGTGCACAAGAGACAAGATCTTTTTATATGGTGCCTAGACTGTGGAACAGTGCCCCAAGAGTGGTATTCCTGCCCCATCACAGCCCTCTTTTAGGTAGGCAGTCAAGCTTACAACATTCCAGAAAATTTGTAAGGAATTGTGACCTTATCTCACTGTTTCTGTCTGTTGCAGTTTTTTTCTTGGAAGATATGTTTTTGTACTGTTTTATAGTTTTATGGCAAGCTTCCTCGGATATCAGCTTACAGAAAAGAAGGGCATAAATTGTAGCAGCAAAGAAACACTTATTATTTATTTGTATGTTTATATTTTGCATTTCTTCCGTCATTGAGCTCATGGTGGCATAGGTGGGGTTTCCAGACCCAGATCTACTTATTTCAAGTGAGATACCTTCATTATTATTTGTCTACATGCCTTCAGGGGTGGAGAACTTGTGGCACTCCATATGTTGCTAGAGAACATCATCCCTGACCATGCGTGAAAAAGGACCAAGCTGGCTGAGTTCCAATTGCAGCTCTTGGGCTACAGGTTGCCCACCCCTGGCCTACCACTTCCCAATCATTAGTACTTGTGTGAGAGCATAGCCTTCACCCTCTCAATTATGTCATTTAAATACACATACTAGGCTTGCCGATCAGAAGGTCGGCGGTTCGAATCCCCGTGATGGGGTGAGCTCCCGTTGCTCGGTCCCTGCTCCTGCCATCCTAGCAGTTCGAAAGCACGTCAAAGTGCAAGTAGATAAATAGGTACTGCTTCGGCGGGAAGGTAAACGGCATTTCCGTGCGCTGCTCTGGTTTGCCAGAAGCAGCTTAGTCATGGGGGCCACATGACGCGGAAACTGTACGCCGGCTCCCTCGGCCAATAAAGCGAGATGAGCACCGCAACCCCAGAGTCGGCCACGACTGGAACTAATGGTCAGGGGTCCCTTTACCTTTTACTGAACTCAGAAAGCTTGGGAAAGTAATTTGTTATTAGGGAGGCAGGTAGCTAAGCAAGTGCATGTATCCCTGGAGGTTTTTAAGGAGCTCTTCCTGAAGAAGCTGTTACCCAGGGAGTAAAACTGAGTTTTTAATAATACTAGCAACATTTTTTAAAAAAAAATTGTGGAAAGCAAGCTCATCAACGATTCCATCACACACACACACCATTGTATCACTGCCATTCAGGAACATAGATACCACATTCTGGAGATTTAATGCTAAATCAGGATGGCTTTGCTAGGTACACAACTGACCACGTTTACCGTAATTACATTAAAAAAGGTAAAGAATTCTTTTTCAAAAAAGCCAGATGCATTTTGAAACCTACCATGTACTTGAGATTGGTGCCAGTGGCCTCTCTGTGATGCTGTTTAGCCTGTAGTAATCCAAAAAGGTTCTGGCCACATTCCTTCCTAGTTTCATATCTGAGTGTCTAATTAAGGAGAATTGCTTAAAAGAGTTTTTTAAAATCCAAACCAGCTGCAAACGTAAATTACAGTGATATGATGCATAAGTAAATTTGAGATTAATACTCCAATAGATCTGGCCTTAATATTTATTAACAGGTTTACAAGTGTCATAATTGGGTATCACTTTTGTTCAAACTAAATAATATGTTGCTAAAATTGTAACGTATGCTCCCACTTGGATTACCTCATGCACATTCATGTGACTTGGCTACTCTGAAGAGGATTCTCAACTTCTGAAAGGGAATGTTACGTACAGCTTGATTATGTATCACCTTTACATAACCTACTGAACCAAACACCCTGTCCCTCCAGCAAACACCAATGATTGTCCATGATTTTGTATGCGCTTCCATTTTGTGCACACATACATTATATTATTAGCTTTTCGTCCATTCTGAAACTTAAATCTATTTGTGTCTTGTACAAATGCAGTTATCAGTAATTACCTGATGCAATTTCCAGTAGTGGGAAATTCCAGAAGTATAACATTTCAGGGTTTCCAGGCATCTTATGTAAAGATGCCAACTTCTAAATGAAGCATTTGTTATTACCCGCCTACTCACATTAGGGATATCAAAACAAATGAATTTAAGATGCAGAGTTCACACTCTGTGGGGGGAAATATCTCTGCTCATTATTTTTTCTTCAAATGGAGAAGATGACTAATGTGAAATCATGTAAAGTCTTAGCTCTGTGGCTGAAAGCTGGAAGTATTATACAGAGAAACTAATCCAAGAGGTTTGTAAATGAGCTACAGTCTAATTGTAGAAATGACCCTGAAGCCTATGCAGGATTATTATTCAACTGGGGCAAAGGGAGACAAAGTAGCAGAAATACCTATATATATATATATATATATATATATATATATATATATATATATTCAGAATCAACTTTTATTAGCAAGAATGTGCCAGGTTTCACCTTGAATCAAGGTGGGTAAACCTGAGTCTGGATTGTACCACTTCTGACTGTAGGTGGGGGAATCACATCATGGAAATCTGGAAGAACAAGACTTCACACTCTTGAAAATAACTGAGCTTTCATTTAAAACAAGGACACTAATCACTTCAAGTAATGTTTGATGTCAGCTCAGAACCAACCACTGTTTGTCATGAGGGACCTAACCCAGGATCTAGGCAGGAGTAGAGAACCTGTGGCCCTCCAGATGTTGCAAGGCTATAGTTCCATCATCCTTGAACATGCTTGCTGGGGCTGATGGGAAAGTTTTTTAAAAAGAAAGAAAACATTCATGATATCATTCAGAAGGTATTACTATTATTATTACTCTGCTTCTTAATGTAGCACAAGTCTCAGTGACCAAAACCTTTTCTAAAGTCCTGCAGATACACTGTGCAGCACCTGTTTCATTTATTCTTTCTCTGGATTTCAGCTTAACTACATTTGATGTAGGTGCATATGAGAGGTCAATTGTTTCATCTATCATTGGCTCCAAGTGTTTAGTACTTCATAGATCTCCTGCAGAAAGCTGCATTGGTAGTCTGAAAAAGCTTGATCTTGGGATGTTTCTCAGTCACTCTTTGCAGACAATTGCATCTCTCACATGCAAAGGAGATAAAGGCTTTGCACCCTTAGTATTGTAATGATTCTCTTATCTCAACTTCAGATGCGCTCCAGTGTCTCTGTCCTCTAATCAGTTGAGCTGGTAACAAACGAAATAAGGGTGCTGAAAAAGGCGGGCTGGTTCTTAAAATCCACTGTACAGGGACTCTTTGTCCACTATAATTGCAGCAATGTCTTCAACTGGTTCCTTTTTCTTTCTTTTGCTTGACTTTTATTTTCAGTTTTTCCTCTTACACTATCCTGCATTTGCAATCTATAAAATTATGCCACAGGAGAGAGAGATAGAAAAAAAACTTACTTGACCCAATGCAGTGCTTACTTCAATGGAATTAACAATGGCTGCTTCCCTGGATTTCAATTTTCCAAATGTGTTCCCCAGAACATTGGTTCCTGCTGTCATTACCATCCTCGTGATGGCTATTGGATTAGTATTCCTTCCTCTTTTCTGGCCCAAATGACATGGTGAAAGACCTGCTCTTGGAAAAACAGAAGTGGCAGCAGTTTCTCCTCTGCTAGTGGCTACATTTCAATACCTTTGGAAGGAATATAAGAAACCTTGGCCCCCTAGGAAAGGATATCATTTGAAGTTAATGGTGGGTGAAATTTCCTGTAACGCTATCAATTACCCATTTTTACCCATCCCAACTGGTCAGATAAAGGCGCGTAAAACCTTGCTCTTTATTTAAATCCAAGTAAAACACCATATTTCTGATTAGTTTCAGTTTCTTATTATGCAGTATCCTTTCCACTTCTATAGTCCTCTTTGCTGTCATATTGAAACACTTTGGGGAGTCATCCATTGCCAGTTTTCACTCAAGAAGATTTGTTGCTCCTGTTTAGTGTCAGTCTGCTCACAACCATTCCCTGTAATCGCAGCTTCAAGAACTGCACACAGAGCCTTCTTCCAGCAATAAAAACCTCAATTTGGAAACCTGTTAGCGCTATGAGTCTTTAGGGGAGATACTAAGCACTGTAGCTTTAATAGCTCACTGATCATTTAATAATGTTGCCACTGCAGAGACCAGTCGCACTATGATCCATCCTTGCGCTTGTTTTACTTCTTAAAATGTGGGACCATTTTGCTTTCAAGAGTGTGGGTTGACTTCCCACCCCGCGTTTTGCAAAGCAGTGGCAATTATTGGAATTAATAAGACTCCTTTCAAAGCCACAATCTCATTTTAATAAGATCTGTTGTGTCATTTCTATGCCACAGTGAGTGAGGCTTCTGCCGCGATAAGGATTTGACAAGGGCAAAGCCAGTTAGCAGCGCCGTTCAATATTTGATAAGTCCTTTGGGGGTCTCCATCAAACGGATTGGATCTTAACTTTTATGTCTCTTCTAGAGGACAGCACCTCCATCAGCCTGAAATGCTATTGGCTGGGTTATTAGTTATGGAACTCATCCAAGTCTATCCCCCTAAGAGGATTAAGAACTATGACCTTCTAGCCTGGAGGTATCATTTGACAGACCTGTGTGCTTCTTTGTTTTATGCAAGCAGTTAAATTATGAAAAAAGAGGAGGAAGAGGGAGGGAGATGCATACAGAGGAAAAAGCCAACAACAAGATACAGCTCTGCTGAGTATGCCAACTTTGCTAGAAAGTCAGTTTTCCATTACAGAAATTGCGGCATTTATCAAGAAGAGAATTTCCTCTCTTTCATGTAACTATGGCCTAGGAATATATTTTTGTCGGTTTCATTAAGAAGTAGGTCCTTAGGTGTGTGGGTACTGATGTTCAAGACTATGGAAGCTTTTCCTGAGTTGAAACTCTGTCTTGTACATCTCTTTCATCACAGTTACACTAAATGAGCATTATAAATCATTCTCTCCTCTCACACACCCCATCTAGCAAACCAAACAATTCTCCCCACTATCTGGCTGAATATTTTCTCAGCTTCAAAATGCAACCCCCCCCTTTAATGGTCACCTACACTTGGGAATAGGGACGCGGGTGGCGCTGTGGGCTAAAGCCTCAGCGCCTAGGGCTTGCCGATCGAAAGGTCGGCGGTTCGAATCCCCGCGGCGGGGTGCGCTCCCGCTGCTCGGTCCCAGCGCCTGCCCACCTAGCAGTTCGAAAGCACCCCCGGGGGCAAGTAGATAAATAGGTACCGCTTACCAGCAGGAAGGTAAACGGCGTTCCGTGTGCGGCTCTGGCTCGCCAGAGCAGCGTTGTCACGCTGGCCACGTGACCCGGAAGTGTCTTCGGACAGCGCTGGCCCCCGGCCAATAGATGTGAGATGGGCGCACAAACCCCAGAGTCTGTCAAGACTGGCCCGTTCGGGCAGGGGTACCTTTACCTTTACCTTTACCTTACACTTGGGAATGCATGTAGAAAATTAGAATATCAAAGAGAATGGTCCAAGCTAGTCAACTTCCTAATGTGCTAGTTTTCTGTGTACATGGATTTTTAAAAACAGGATAATAGAAATACCAGCATTCAGTTACCATAAGTCTGTTGTAGTGGGTTGCAGGTTGGACACTCCATATGAGATTTTGGGCTGAGTTGCATGCTTAAAAGAATCATGAGAATGTATATATAAATACCTCCCAACATACTTGCATGTAGAAAAGCTGCATGTTGTGAATGAGCTTAGCCTTCTCTGTGTAGTGTTAATTTTCTCTTTGCAAATAGTTGTTTTTAGGGATGGGGGACAAAATTGGTTGAGTTCACATTTGAAGGTGAACCTGCCTACCGTAATTTGCTCTGCCTGAAGCAAAAAGTGAACTGGAGGACAGCTATCCTTTGAAATTTGCACTTCTCTGAATTTTGCAATGCAGCTCTCCAGACAATGTGTACAAAAAATGCATCTATTTGAGTAAAGTGTGCATCAAAATGCATAGATTTGTGAAAACAACATCAATGCATTACATAAATGCTAATGAATTTTCACAATGACCCTTTAAAGAAAGGAAATTTGCAACTGATACGGACAATGACAGAAGCGTCCGGATATAGCTTGTTTATTTTCAATAGTGGACTGTGTTCAAACATGTGGTCCTGCTCCTGTAGTCTGCAGTGGTGCAATCCAAGAAAGACTGTACTTTATTCTTCTTCTCAGCATATACATTAGCAAGCAAAGAAACTCAGCAACATCAAGTGCTTTCTCTCCTTTTTAGAAAAAAGGTGCCAGTACGCACCATGAAGTTGTTATAGGAAGTGACACACTTTTAACATGGGTGGGGGGGTATGAAGGTGCCAGTACTGCGTACCTTTGAGGACCCCCCAGAAAAAGCACTGCCAGCATCAATAGCTCTATATCTATGTGAAAGGAGATACAATTCACTGCCCAGTGATTTAATACAGATTCTTTCTAAAAGAATATAAGCTGTTCCCACAACGTATTTTAAAGCGTTATAAATTGTACTTCAAAAATTATGTTCTTTCAAGATGATGGCACAGACTGCTTTCCAACTACCTGTCTGCAAGCTGAATCAGAAATGAATCCCTTTACAGCACATTCCTATACATACTGTACCTGTTTAGAAGAAAGTCTCATTGAATTTAATATGATTTACTCTCAGTTGTGTGTGTCCACTAAGCGACTAAAATTAGCTACCACAGCCTGGCCAATGGTAATCTGGTCCAACATGTGCAGTGCAAATCACGGAAATGGCACACTTAGGCTTGTATCCAGTGAGGCGTTAAGTAAGCCTCCTGTCAGCGCAAGGATTTCCACTTGCACCATGGGACCCCCCCCCCATTCTGTCTCCTCTCCCCATCCATCCCCTAAATCTGTTATGGGGTTTTCTCCAATGCTCCAGAACAGATATAGAGAGAATGCAGGTCACATGCGGTGGGGGAGGGGGAGCCCTAATGCACATGTGGAAATCCTTGCACTGACAGGATGAGGGACTTGGATATTATCTTAAGCAGAACTCATATTGCACATGCCAGTTTGGGTGTGGCCTCATGCAACCAGACTCTGCTCAGAGAAGAAACAAATACCAACAATCCATGCAAACCAAGGGAAATGTTCAAATGTCTTGCCTGGTACAATGCATCACAAAGAAACGAGAGGAATTACCTTAGTAAACACTACTTGGCACACCAAATTGAAATGGATCAGATTTACTGGAAAAGAGTAAGGAAATCTGATGTCCAAGGACCTGGGCTGAATTAAGTAGAAAGGTTTTTAGTCTTCTCGTTGGATGTTGCATATTGCTGTCATGCAATCACAACAAGGGAAGGGCTCCTATAACTTATCCCGTTTGACCCCCTGCCAAATCAGGATTCCCAGCCTTATACTGTACAATACCTGATTAACAGCCATCCATTCTCTTCTTAGAGACCTTTTGGGAAGGCTGTTCTGCAACTTCCCTGAGGTATTGGCTCTACAGCCCACCTGTTCTTATGTCTAAAGCATTTTCTTCACCCCTAACGTTAAGAGCAGATGAAGTGGCATGGAAGCCAATTTGCTTGCACAGAACCAGCAGGCTCCATCATGATAGAGCTCCCCTGGGGGGAAAGGTTGACAGCCTCTGATGCTGTACCTTTAAAAAAAGACTTGCAGTCCCTAAGTAATAGTCATGCTCCAGTGTGTTTAGTATTTTGGCTGAGCTCAGTGCAAACCACAGTGATTTAAAGCTTGGAGATCAAGTAGGATACAGCAGATTCAGAATTATTTATTTCTTTACTGCAGAAAGACTCACTACGGATTATTTACTGCATGTGGGGCTATTTAGGATGGGGGGTTGTAGATTGATTGAAATTTTTCAATTAAAACAAGCAGTCTTTTAAAAAGATTTAAGGTTTTATCAGTGAGAAGAAAATAACTCAAAGAGGCAGAAGCTCTGGTAATTCTCTGGCTGCAAATAGGGGCCAAAGGGAAGGGGGACTAAGGAAACTTTATTTTTCAAGGGAAGGTCAAAATTAAAATGTGGGAGAACCTACCAGCATTACTGTTCTCTCCTTCACAACATTCATGTTATCTCTCCTCCTTGGTTATCTATGATGTCTGCTAATATTTAATGGGAGCAAGGAATTGTTCTGGGGATTAATTACAATCAGAGAGCTGTTTCAGTCCACAGCACCATACGTTGCATCTGAATGAGATCTAGTGATATTCATATAGCATCAATGTATGTGAGGAGGGGGATGAAAACAAGGTTTGCAGAGGTCAGGATTTTTCAGCCTAATTTAAGGTGCTGCATCTTTTATCTGAGGGAGTTCAGCGTTTTTTAGGAACATTAGTTGCATTCAGGCATCTCAGTAATAGTGCCAGTTTAGAGTTTTTAAAAACAACAACAACTGATATTGCATCTTAATCACTTACATAAATGTAGTGCTTCTGTATGCAATGGATAGCTGGAATTCAGCTGAAAGTTCTACTCAACACAGTTCCAGTGAATTAGGAAGCAAATGGGAACTTGGCAAACCCTATTTAATAGCCCCGAACAAAGTTTTTAGGTGCTTATCAGGACCGTAGTAGGTTAAAACATTACTCTAGACACCTTTAAAGGTGAAGAGGGGAATAGACAGCAGTATTCATGAGATTCAAACTAGAACGGGCAAAGGGCAAATGGAGAAATTACATGGGGTGATCTGCAAGGTTAGTCAGAGTAGAGTTATTGGGGAAAGAGGAGACGAGCAAAATGAGGAAGAGGCAATAATGGAAAAGTCAGAGGATTAAACCAAGGGGGTTTAGTCCTCTGAGGGTCTGAAGGCCACATTTTCTTGTGGGCAAGTTTATGGGACCTGATTGCCTTTGCTGTAGCCAAAGGCAAAAGTAGGGGCCTGAAGGGGCACATTTGGCCTCTGGGACTGAAGCTTCCTGGCCATGAAAACTACCCTGCGCATCCCTGGGAAATTCGCCCTACCCCCCAAGTTTTTACTTTGACCACCCCTGGAAAAATTCCTGAAGATACCCATGCACCTCATAGATCATACAGATATTGGTATATAAGACTGCAGCATGATTTAGTTTTGATTAAGATCCATCTGCAAATGTTAAAGCACTGTAACCATCTCTACCAGTGGGTTCTATGTGTTGTTTTTGTCCTCAGGTGTGTTGGTCCCCATCCCCCCCAATACATTGTGTTGCTAAGAAGAGAGAAAGAACCTGCTGAGGGATGCTTGCCTCATGAGTTATCGTAGATTAGAATTTCATAGGATAAAATCCTGGTACAACAGCCCTGTTTTTTCTAAAAAGCTTTTATGTACGTAATCCATCATTTATTATAAAAAATGGAGTATTAGAAGGGGCTGGAGGAAAATAATTGACTGGAGGAGGAGAAGTAACACTGTCAGCTCCAATCCCTCAAGGCCCATAGATTTCCCCAGCCTCAGCTTCCATTCCCTGCTTAGATCCTGGGCACCTGCCAAGTAAGCAATCTGAAGAGCTACATATTGACCAAGCATAATTGCAGTTCTGATTGTGCCCAATAACAAGGAAAGATGGAGCATGGGGTTGAGAGGCAGACTATAACACAAGAGAGAGAGAGAGAAAATATATACCCCCACACCACTTTTCATTTATAGGAAAATACCAAAATGGTTTCCAGTGTATTAAAACTATACAAAATCCTATTAAAATAAACGAGTTAAATAAAACAGTATCAAAAAAAAAAAAATCAGCACAGTAATCCGGTGTGAGGTATCAGTACTTGTTGTTGTTGTTGTTTAGTCGTGTCTGACTCTTTGTGACCCCATGGACCAGAGCATGCCAGGCACTCCTGTCTTCCACTGCCTCCCACAGTTTGGTCAAACTCATGCTGGTAGCTCCAAGAACACTATCCAACCATCTTGTCCTCTGTTGTGCCCTTCTCCTTGTGCCCTCCATCTTTCCCAACATCAGGGTCTTTTCCAGGGAGTCTTCTCTTCTCATGAGGTGGCCAAAGTATTGGAGCCTCAGCTTCACGATCTGTCCTTCCAGTGAGCACCCAGGGCTGATTTCCTTCAGACTGGAGAGGTTTGATCTTCTTGCAGTCCATGGGACTCTCAGGAGTCTCCTCCAGCACCATAATTCAAAAGCATCAATTCTTCAGCAATCAGCCTTCTTTATGGTCCAACTCACACTTCCATACATCACCACTGGGAAAACCATAGCTTTTACTATACACACCTTTGTTGGCAAGGTGATGTCTCTACTTTTTCAGTACTAACTGTCAGCAATTGCAGGCTAAAGTACATTGCAGATCAGCTGCGTTCAGTTTGGTAGATCACAAGTTGTGCAAGTTGTCATGCCCTCACTCAGAATAAGCTAAACAAACCAATGCTCTGATTCAGCCCCGCCCCTTATATTCCCACACCTGTCGTAACCTAAGCAGTTGTTAAATCCTCTCTCCTAGACTGAATGAGTGAAGAAGGAAAGGAGTGCTGGAGCAAATACATGGTCCAGAAAACATTGCCAAAATAGTGTGTTTCCTAGACCCTACTACTGGAAATCATGTCTGGACAAAAACAATTCTGAAGATGCATGGCAGGAAAGTGATTTTATGCATAATTGTTCAATGGTAGATGGAGAAAACAAAACACCAGCACCGCTTGCTCTGTTTTGGGGGGTAAGCTTACATTCCCAGCCCAAGATGTATAAACAAGATAGCCACTGAATCCCACTGATGAGAATTTAGTGCAAGTCCTTAATTAAAGAAGAACTAGAAGAAGAGTGCATGTCAGTTGAACACACTCAGGAGAATGCAGGAGCTTGGTGAAATTGAACAGGGGGGAAGCAAAAAATAGAAAGTAAATGGAAATTGTTCAAAGGTAATTGAATGTATGTCTGAGCATTTATGTGTGCTAGCTAGCAATAAATACACTTTGCGGCAAAGCAAGCCAGTATGGGCAAATAAAGAAAGTGCAGAAAGCAATCAAGGGGAAGGAAGAAGCATAAGCAAGCTGAACTAAAGTACTGTTTTGAGCTGGAATGGGAGAGGAATAAAAGCCAGAGTGAGAGAGTCAGTTTGCACTCCTGCAGCTGATGCAGAATTATAGACATGGCAAGTAGGACAAACCCCACACAATTGTCTTAAAAATATAAATATACTGCCCACCACCTGTACAGATACCAGAGTGAGGTGCAGTGCATAAAATAAATAAACCATATGATATGATAGATGCGGTAGAAAGCCTAGCAAGATATCAGGCAGACATTCCAGGTCACTAAGTTGCTCAGTGTCAGGAAACAGGGAGCTTTTGCTGGGCCACGACTACAGGGAGATTTAATGGGAATTCTGGGTTGACTTTTCTAAGGTGTGTGTGTGTATGGAGGGGTGTGCTGCTGACAGGTGAGCATCTTTCATTGCTCTATGTACAAGGAGTTAATACAGAGAGTATAATCCCTGCAGGACAAACAGCACCATTTAGAACAGCCTTTTTCAACCATGGGTCCCCAGCTATTGTTGGAATACAACTCCCATCATCCTTAGCTAGTAGGACCAGTGTTCCAGGGTGATGGGAGTTGCAGTCCAACAACATATAGGGAACCAAGGTTGAAAGAGGCTTAAGTGTTTCTGGGACTCTGAATTCCTGCTGGGGAATGAAAATCCATTGCTTTGTCTCCAGTCCACTTTCCCAGCTTGATCCTCTGAAATGTTTGGTTCAGAAGCATGAAGAAGGTGGAAAATTATCTAGATAAATTTATGCTTGGCTCCCTTCAACAGGTGCATAAGAAATGGAGCTTAGTTTGCCATAGGTCCAAGTTAAACTCTGTCTTAAGAAGGGGACTGGCTTCCACCGGTCACTATTTCCCATTAACGTGATGAATAGTCACACGGTTAATAGTTCTCCTTTGGGAATCACATACACTGAAACCCAAGACTCTACTCAGGCCCGAAGGGAAGTGTTGAGATATCCTAGCAGCTGGATTCATTTTCTCAATTTTCTATTGGCAAAATCAGGAACTGCAAGTTTCTAAAAAAATTTGGAGGAATTATGAGAGCCTTCTGCTGCCACCTGCTGGACCAGGATCGATTGCAGCACTCCAAATGTTTCCATTTTCCAGTGCTCTTGATTCCCACCCACCCCCATTCTACACTCTCAATTTTTGCATATTGGCAGAGCAAGCAAGGGACTCCAACTCCATGAGACGGGCCAAAGGAAAGAGACTTTCAACTGTGCATTTAGACCTTGGGAGGAAATGGGAAGTTTTGAAGTTCAGAATATCTATGTATCTACAATCTTCTGGCTGCTAATACTGCTGGGTTTTTAAAGAACTTTTTAAAAATATGGTTGTTTGGCCATCTCTCAGGTGTGTGTGAGAGGATGCAGAAGCAGCTATCTAGACATGCAGATTGTGGTTCCAGGTGTGTGTGATTGTTTTTGGGTTTTTTTTGGGGGGAGGGGGGTTCCTCAAGGTAGAACCAAATATAAAAGAAGAAAATCTCTAAACCCCAAACCTGTCCCTGGTCTCTGACCCATGGGTTTTATTTACGGGGGTTTGCCCAGAATCTTATTTAAATTGCTGAGATAAATCTGTGTAGCCATTGCTCAAATCCTGAACTGGTGAATTAGCATTTCAAACATTTTATAATATGTATTAAAAGTAACAATGGAGGGTGTGTCAGGTAGTAGTAGTAGAAGTAGTAGTAGAAGAATGAATGAATGAATAATGTATGATGTTGAACAAAGCCATTATGATACGTTTACATCTGCACAGCAAAGCAACACATATGGAGGGAATATGTACAGAACTTCTTCTAGATCTGAAATGCCCCTCCCACTTTATATTTCTTAGGTAATGCCTACTTTTGGGGCCGAATTGCTACTGATGTGTAGTCGCTGTTCTCATGATCAACATCGGGCAAATTTCACTACTGCGTGATTAACTTCCAGTCGCATGGCTACCACAGCCAACGCTGCTAGACAGCTCAATGATTTTAGCAAGGAACAAAGAGTCTTTTCACCTTTCTTGCACCTTCAACAACTCACTTAAAAGGCAGGCAGTGAATTTGACCTGCAAGGATAACCCGTATGGGACCCGGATATCACTTATCGAGTCTAAAGATTGTGCCCTAGTCTAGGCTGATGTGAAGTGCAGCACCCTTGGCTTGAATTCTTTCCCCTTCCTTGCTTCAACCCCAGCACAAAAAAAACCTGTCACCTTGGCTAGGAAACATACTACCTCAATCACAATCACACTTCAATCACCAGACTGTCTCTTTCTCAGCTCCTGTCCTTGGTTCTGAGTATTTACAGCCCATCTGTCAGTCTCAAACACACTTCTCATTCAAGAGGGGAATTAATCTCTCTCCTCCTCCACCTCCACCACACATTTGCCATTTGCCATGAACTGCTTCCCTTTATCTCATCAAACATTTTCTTTGACTTGGAAAATGCTTTGCACCCACCACATCTGGGCAGGTAATTGACTGCACTGTTACTTAGTTGCCCCCTATATGGCTTTCCCAGCTAACAGACATATTCACTGCAATTTTTAAAGTAGGTACAGAATTCAGATGCCACATGAGCGCCGTCTCTATGTCTGCACATTAAATAAGAGCCAAATTCTTGTAGAACATGTCAGCAATGTGCCATTAATGTAGAGTACCCCATTCCAGATTCCCTAGCATTTTTGCTTGGGAAAGAAGGGTGTGTGTGACAAGGGTGGCAGTGACAAAGATATACTGCTGCACAACTGACCTTCTCATTACTTTAATATCAATCCAGTGCAGGATTTAAGGTGGTGTGTTCTGCCATACAGGGAGCTGAGCCATGGGGGCACACAATTGAGATGATCCATAATGGTGAAGATTTTGGGGTGCCAGATGTTGGCCTTGCAAAGGGTGCCATATTTTGAAAGATTACCAAAGTCTGCCTCCAATCAACCTATGCTAACACTATGGTAACCAGGAATTTCAGATTTCCTAAAGAGTGAAATATACTCCAATCCTATAATTGCCATTGGCAGTTCTTTTCAGATAGCTGAGAATAAAATGATAGAGGTGTTGTATGTGTTTTCCCAATACAACCCCATTGTCATTCTCAGATTTTTGCAGTACTTATTTTATTGTTGTTGTTTTTAAAAAACCTTCATAAGCCAGTTGACTGTATGCTCCACAGAAAATAGCACCTGTATTAAACCACCTTCAACACTCTTATTTAGCTTGCATCCTAAATGCTTATACTGCAACAGACATATGCACTTATAAGATAGATAGAGTGATCTTTATTACATTCCTCTAATTGTGCTACATGTTTTATTTAAATGTAATAAGTAAAGCCCAATGTGGAAATGATAAAAAAACCAAAGGATGTTAAACTGTGCACGCAGGCTTGCTGTCATTTACTGGTGTTTATATTAAACACTGCCTCTTCCTGTCTTGTTCTTCTGCCAACATTAATGCCTGGCTAATGATGCAGATTGCAACTCCTGTGACAGAAGATAATTGTGCAGGCATGGTTCCTTCACACTTGAATTTACAGTGTCTGTTAGCATGGTAAAAGGAAGAGCAGAAGGGACTGCAAACAAACTTGGCTTGAAGTGAACCAAAAAAAATAATCTGCCTAACATTCACCTGCATATGTGGTTTCATATGCAGTTGCTAATGTGTGCAGTGTTCATCCACTAGCCCTCCTAGGCTAGATCAGTTTAAAACAGGTGAGAAGGCACTCATTCTTCACGTGGTGGATGTACAGGAAGTCAGTCTGGTTCTTTCCAGCTATTGTTGGACATCAGCCCCAGGCAGCATGGTCAGTGGTCAAGGATGCTGGGGCTGAAGGCAAACAATATCGGAGGGCACTGCATTGGCTACATGTGGATGAATACTGGGTTAGAAGATTTGGATTTAGGAGCCCTATGGTCAAAACCCCACGTGGACCATGAAGATCACTGGCTTGCTTTGAGCCAAACACTGTTTTTTAGCCTAGGGTTGTTGTAATGAAGACAAAGTGAGATAACTCCTTCCATGTACACTGTTCTGAACTCCTTGGACAAGGGATGGGATATAATTGCAAGGGGCATATTTTATATTAGAAGTATATCCAAATTGTGAAAGTGTCTCTTGATTACCTAGATTGAGAATGCAAAGATATTTGTGTATGTGTGTGTAGAAACCTCTGGTTTTTATATGGCTGGTCTTTTCCACATCTGTTTATTCACCCACTTTTGCCTCTGACTACACTCACTGGCTGCATCTAGCTGTGCTTGTCACTGGTGTGTAGCCAAGAGAAAACGTGGCCTTTGGGATGAAAACGTTTCCTTCCCTGCCTGATTTTGATTTTATTTCATAAAATTTATACACTGTAAAAAAAAAAAAATCCCTCAAAGCAGTTTACACAAAAAGATAAAACAATAAAATTTCCATTATAAAAATTAACAACAATTTAAAACTTTCAAAAAGTTGAAATAACAATAAACTAAAAACTGATTAAAACTCACACCAACTTTCTAAACATCTGGCTAGGCTTGTCTAAATAAGAAGTTTTTAACAGGCATGGAAGAGAGCACAGTGAAGGTGCTTGCCTGGTGTCAATAGGCAAGGCTTCCCAAAGTGTAGGTGCTGCCACACTAAAAGATCAAGTTCTTGTAGGTGATTGACTATATGGAATTGGCAGAAATGACTGGCAGAATCCGAGAACAGGGAGAAGAGTCGGTGAAAGAAGACTGGAAGAAATTCAAAGACTACTTACAGAAACATTGTAAAATTAATGAATGTTAGAAGGATGTTGGATAGAAACTAAGCGGTTTCCAGCTGTAATGTTTTAAGAGATATGAACAAAAAAAGGTTTCACAAATGGGTAAAAGTTTAATGGTAAGGATTTGCTGAACTAACAAATTGAACTGGAATACAAAGAAGGGAGGTACGAGGAAATAAGTGTATGGAAGTTATGTTATTGAAAATTAATGTGTGTTTTTAACTGTTTTTTTTAATTTGGTATGTTTATTCTTTTTTTTGTTATATCTTAAAAACTTTCAATAAATATCTTTTTTTTTTAAAAAAAAAGATCAAGTTCTTGCAATGGGTATTATGGAACACCTGTAACAGTGCCAGTTCCGCCAGAAGCAGTTGTGTGGGCATGTATGGGGTAAGGCAGACTCATAGGTAAACAGAGCAAATGAGAATACGGTTGTGCGTAGAAGAGTTTTTGCGTTGCAGTTCAGCCATTATATGAACAGTGTGGAATTATTAATTGAGGACAGCGGAGCTGGGTGTTTAGTAATGCATCATCTAATGGACAGTATATGTGCCTGTTCTGTAGCAAGCATCCTTCTTTTATGCTTTCAAAAAAATAAAAATGTAGCAGTAGCCCGAGGGAAAGAGGGGAGGGAAGAGAAACAATTTACCTTAATGACATGGTTTGCTTAAGAATTAAGTGTTGATGAAAGTTGAAAGCTAAAGCTTACTTTTTAATTCACAGACCAGCTGCAACACAGCATGAGGAGAGAGTGGGGGGTTGGCCGTTTCATTTGCTAAAACACCTTTCTCCTGGTACGATGATGACTATACTCTTCAGTAATTCAATTTAATTGAAATGCCACGCTTGTTAAATCTAAGTCCTATATTGATCAACATATGTCAACTGTGGAAAATTGCACTAAATTGTGTTACATTTCCTGGGATGAGTCAACTGTCCACTGGTGTCTGAAGCAAGCTTAGGCTACCGAGGTAAGATTGGACCAGGACTGATATTGCATCTAGAATTGGATTTTCTTATCAAGTCCTTTCTTTTCTTTTTAAAGAACAAATGAAAGAAAAGAGACATACCCAGAAAAACTGCAGGATCTCATAAGCGTTGGTAATCAGGCTATGCCAGCCCAGCACTCTTTAAGAGCAAATATTGCAGCAGCTAAACTTAGTGGTAGTGGTGGCAATGGGAAGATTAATATCAGACTGTACTTAAGCAGCAGAGTAGTTGTAGCTACTTAGACCTGAGGTCTAAGGGCTGTAGGGCCAGTTCACATGTGATTCATTTCCTACAAGAACATAAGAGCTCTGTTGCATCACACACAACACCAACCAGTCCAGCATCCTGCTCCCACAGTGGCTAACCAGATAACTGTGTGATAGCGCTCCCTCCTCATGATCCCAAGAAACTGGAATCCAGAGGCATTCTGCCCCTGATAGCGTAGATAATAGGTAGCCATTAGTAGCCAATGATAGCCTTAGCTTTGAATTTATCTAAGCCCATTTTAAAGCCATCCAAGTTAGTGGCCATCACTACATCTTCTTGTAGCAGATTCTATGGCTTAGCTATGCTTTAGAATGCACAGAGTCAGTTGCCTGATCCACTAGGTTGCAGTAATGAAACAGAAACCCCAAACCACTTTCATTTTTTAAAGCCGAAACATGGTGGGGAGGCTTTGGGCATCCAGATGTTGCTGGACTACAACTCACAGCATCCTTAAGAATAGGCCAAGCTGGCTGGAGCTGATAGGAGAAGGAATCCAACAACATCTGGAGAGTCCGAGGTTCTCCTCCCTGCCTTGGTTTAAATATGGCAGCAAGCCACACACCAGATTGTGTTCAGATCACTTCTCAACTTGGACAGACTAACCACATGGAGTTAAAGACATCAGCACCTGGCAGTTTCTCCTTTTCAAGTGAGGATTCTCAGTAGCAACTGATTACACTGCACTTTCAGTGTGTTGCTTCACCTGTTAAGTGCCTCTTGCGTAACACTTTGAATGATAGGTGCTTTTACTTTCAAAAGCATTCAGAAGCCATATTCAGGCACACACATACACACATGCACATGGCTTAATTGACGCTGTTTTCACAAGTCCTTCATGTCACCTGCAATATCAAGTCATTTAAGTGATATTTTCACAACCTATTTACTGAGGTACCTGCCAATCAATCCGCCCACACGGTAAAACAGAAAGTGTTTGGAGGATGGGAAGAGCTTGGAAAATGGCAGAGAAACTGTCACTTTCCTCCAATGGCAGTCATCATGGTAGCTTTGCTGGATTACATTGCTTGACACTTCGCTGGAAATAAAATTTACAGGCTAAAGCCTCCACAATCTTGACAGCAAAAAAAGCCCTTCTCTGCAAATCAATAAAATTCCACCGAGAAGAGTGTGCCACACATGTGCACAAACACATAGTGAAATTCTATATAGATCTACTCAGATATAAGCCCATTGAATTGATGGTCTCCAGGTAAGCAGGTTTAGGGCTGCAGCCAAAATAGATGCATTTTGCAAACACCCACCACTTTACTGCTTCTTTTCCTTTTAAATGTATAAAGGGAAATGCAACTGAACAGGACAAAAAGCTGTAGCTCTTTGACTGTCATTATATATAAGTAACATATAGTGTATCAGAATAATCTGTAATTTCAGACCTACTTTTATTTCACTATTTGTTTTATGCCTTTGTTTTCCTCTGTTTCTATCCCAGCAAACAATGAGTGCTTGAGGGCATGGCCAAGGGTTTGGGGCTTTGTCTGGTTACCTAGTCTGTAGCAAGCAGCACAGGAAAAGGTTCGTTCAAGAACGCTGAAACGCCACTCAGTGTCCTTACTGCTTCTCTTTGCACAAGAGAGTTCAAGAGACAAGATATTTTGCAGTGTCCTCCATGGAGGCAGACTTGTGGACACTAGTGTCATCAGTGAAGAATAGGAGCTGCACATTTTGCCATGTATCTCTGATTCTCCAAGGGCACAAGGACTCCAGGCTAATGAATGGTAGAAACAGGCAGTGGGTGGCATGGATAGAATCAGGGTGAAACCTGTGAATCCACTTGAGAGTATTGCCGTCTAGCCCACATTTAACTCGTTTGCTAACCAAAAAACATGGACAACTTTGTCAAATGCTTTGCTGAAATCAAGATAAATTACATGTGCAGCATTCCCACAACCCATTAAGCTAGTCACCGAAGTAAAAGAGGGAGAGATAAAAGTAGCCTGGCAGGATTTATTCTTGACAAAGTCATGCTGGCTCTTACTAATCAAATGAACTCTTTTTATAATCTGTTGTAGTGTCTCCCCTTGTATCAAATATAAACTTGACCTGCAGTTTCCCAGAACTTCCTTTTCCCTGTCTCCTTTCCACCTCACCCACGGGCAAATTCAGAGTGGAGAAAGGCAAAAGGAGCAATAAAAGGTGGAGCGGGAATATAGGAGGTCCACAAAATATGGAGTAGTTGCCTATTTAAGTGACCCCACATGTTGATATTGTGAAGTGTGCACAGCACAGGGCAAAACAACAGCAAGCACATTCCCTCCTAGCAACTGTTCACAAAAGCAGATAGCTACCTACCATTTATCTCGCAGAGCCGGACACCACCTATAAGCTGGAATGCTAAAGGTCATGTGTCCATGAGACCACTTCCCCCTGCTTGCTTTAGTGTGATAAAACCGAGAGCCTGCCCTGTTCTGATGAGTTGGCGCATCATGACTTCAGAACCATGACTTCAGAACTCAATTCTGAGTCACCTGCTGTGTGGCTATAGCAGCAACTTTGGCAGCTAAATGGTTTAAAGCACGTATCCTTTCATCTGCCAGACCCCCCTACAATACAAATGATGTTGGCATGGTTGCATTTTGTCTACAGCAATTCAATAATTTGGAGACAACAATGTCTCACAGATCTCTGCTGGAAAGCATATTCAAACATGTACCATTGACTCCTGTGTTGATTACTCACACAGGGGGCTTAAAAAAGAATGCAGTCATCAGCAAACACAACAGTGCACACAGAAAACAGGAAGATGGAAGCATTCAAAAGTACTAAAGAAAACCCTCCCCGTGCTCTTGCCAAACTCCTAATAATTTTGGCTTTCCAAAAAATAAAAAATAAAGTTGGATTATTCTGCTCTTCATGTATCAAAACAACCAATTAACACAGCTAATTAACGTCATGAACAGCAGTCAAAAGAATGGTAATTTAAATTCAGGATTTCAAAGCTTTGCTGATCGTGGGCCAATGCAGCTAAGCACAGGGAGGCTGAAAGTGTTTGCTTATTGCAATACAATTTTATAGTGTACCATCAATTAGCAGCATCACAGGGAATGCTCACTCGCATGATTCATTTGTCTAATCAGAACAAAAAAAGGGACAACAAAGAGGGGGAGAAATAACACTCCTTAATGTATGCAGTATCAATTTTTCCAAATAATTTATACCGTAGCTGGAAATGATTGTGAAGAACAAATTGTCCTTCTTTAAAGTGTACTGGCATACAGAGTTTGTTTTTCTTCCCTCTAGGGTGTTCAGAATATGAAATATGGCACAACAGGGTCAAAGAATCATAGGACATTTTTGAAATCATTCCTTAAGAAGTTTGCAGCACAGCCCCAGACATGTCTGCTCAGATGTAAATCCCACTGAGTTCAATGGAACTTACTCCCAAGTAGGTGTGTACAGGATTGCAAATTACTAGCAAAATAAAGACTGTCAGAGGATATCATGTTTTGCCCCTAGCATCTTGGTATCTTTTGGACACAAAATGCCTGTAGTGAACATGGCCAAGAATATCCAGGAAAGGATATCGTAACTTCTGTTATGAAATTCTCTCTTGCCATTGCTTTCAACACTGCACACATCCTCATCATCCAGACACTCTGCCTCTTGCTTCTTCCATGCACACAGTGCACTGGTGCTGCCATCTTGCTTATAAACAGCCATTTCTTTGGTTTTCTGTCACATCTGCCCACTCTTTAGATTTTAAAGATTCTACCAGCAACCCATCCCTATCCTCAACACTTGAGAAGTTTACTCCTCTCTTCCAGTAAACTATTCTCCTAGATCATCTTTTCTTTCTTTCCTTCCTTCCTCCCTTCCTTCTTTCTTTTTTTGAAGTGGACTTTGCTGAGTTTCTAAAATTTCCTTCTAAGTTTGAGGTTGGAGAACTTTTACCAGTTTCTTATACAGTCGTACCTTGGACCTCGAACGCCTTGGCTCCCAAACAAATTGGCTCCCAAACTATCGAAACCCGGGAGTGAGTGTTCTAGTTTTTGAACAATTTTCAGAAGCCAAACATCCAGCGTGGCTTCCGACTGGCTGCAGGAGCTTCCTGCAGCCAATCAGAAGCTGTGCTTTGGTTTCCGAACATTTTGGAAGTCAAACGGACTTCCAGAACAGATTCCGTTTGGCTTCCAAGGTATGACTGCACTCTGCTTAACCAAACTGTAGCCTGGTTGCCAGTGGCAGCCAGTCTGGTGGGGGCAGAGCTACAGAATCACTTTGCCAATGCTGGCACTGTTATAGCTTATCAAGATGGAAATGGGGCTGCATGGAAACTTCCACTACGGCCCTTTGCCATTACTGCCAGTGGGCCCCCACAACCCTGCCACCACGACTGCTCTGCTCTTCTCCAATCCCATCCAAGTAAACTGTAGAGACATGGCTCTCTTCCACCATACTGGTTGCTCAACTGAATGCATTGTCTCCTTGATACTGGTGTCCCTGCTTCCCTCCCTCCAATTTTAGATAATAAGCTCCTCAGTCAGGAAACTGGTTTTTCATTCACTAGGTTGTAAAGTGCAAAGTACATGGATGATACTATATTATTAACAGACAGCAACAGCAACAATAATCATGGTTCTATTTCTATTATACAGAGAAACAGTGGTGAAAAAAGTTAACATGCAGCTCAGAGTGGTTTTCTGTAAATCCTTGGGACTATTACCACTTTTTAAGGCATAAAGCTCTAATGAAGATCTATAGACTCAATCTCCCGAAGTCACGGTTTGAATCCCTGCCTCCTTTTTATTAAGCTCTGGCCGCTCTTGCCCACTCAATCATCCTTAGCATAAAGGAGTGCATTAGCTGCTTCTTTCATCTTATATAGAAAGAGATTTTCATATCATGTTGCAGATTTTTGATAAAATGCCTAAATAATGGGCATTTATTAAAAGTCATGTGCTTTATGTGGATGTGCTATCAATTCTGGTAGTGAAAGACAGAGGCAGATGTAAAGGTCAGATCGTAATCAACAAGATGAAGCTGAAGGCCCAACAATCATCCTATTTATTATGTATCTGATGTAGCTCATCTCCCACCTCCCAGAACATGAGATTCAACACAATGTACTTGTTTAGCCAACTTAGGGACTCAAAGCCACATCTTACAGCATCAAGACTGCTGTGTTTTGCCCTGTTTATCCTTTAGTTCTAAAAGTATTTCTGTGCAAAATCTGCCAGTCAGACAAGTCAGGAGGATGCTGTCTGAGTCATCCATAGTTATTTACTTATTGTTCACTTACTTAGAGTCATTAACCATAGAAAATAGTGCTGTTCTGTTCTAGTGGTTTCAGCTAGCACTGTAAAGAACATCTTTGGATAGATCAAACCATAGGTTTTGGCTCCAACTATGTTTTATTCTGGAGAGCCTATCTCTGTGAGAATGAAGATAAATTGCAATCTCTTAAGTTTTAGTTTCACATCAGGCATTGCAGCCTTCACCCAAGTTCCACAAAGTCTACCTTTTGTGAATTTACACCAATGACTAAACTTAATCTGAACTTCATTTGTGTGCATTTTAATTGTGACTTAATGTATATGCAAAATGCTATACATTACAATTAATAAGCCCAGCTAGCAGGGGGGAAAGGAAGTCTCATAATGCACCTTGTGGAGTCAGGCCATTATCAATCACCATTTTAATGGAGCATAATTACATCTGTTTATGGTTCCCACCAGGTAAGGCAATAATGGTAGGTGCAACCAAATAAACAGAGAAAACGAGTTGCTTCTTAGAGCTAATATTAATTGAACAACAGTAACTGGGCAGGCCAAAGCTGCCCCCCTACAAAGCCATAAAAATAACAGTACTGGTTAAAATCCAAAAGAATATAAGTAATGTGAACTGGAAGTAGTTAATTAACAGTGCAGAAACCACTTTAGGTGAAGTAAAGCCACACTATTTGGGTCAGTTAAATTAAGAAGTCATTTCGGCACAGCCAGTATCTTCAGACCACATAATAGCTCATGAATTTTCCACTTTAAAAAATGTTGCTCTTTAGATGCATGTTGAAACAGGGGTTTCACTTTAGTTCAGATGTTCAAATGCATCATTTCCAGTAGTGGATGGCTTGGTGGGGCACCACCAGTCACTCAACCTCTGGTTGGCCATGAGAGACTGCTTTCTGAGAGGCAGAGCTAGGAGATGAGGCAGTGGGCAGATTAGCATGGTGCAAATACATGGGCTGGAGAGCTAGATTTGCTCTGCCAGTGTGTTCGCACCACCCTTTACTCCCTCAAACTTCTCAACTGAGCAGAGACATGGGCAATTTGAATTTCCACTGCCTTATTCACATTGCTGATGGACAACTGGAGGTCAGGAGCGAGATCAGCAGGCACTATCCCAGTCCCTGTCCATTCATGCATTGAAAGAACATGTGAAAAACACATGATACAATTCTGCTGATGAAGTTAAGCAGGTCTGGCCTGGCCATGTAAGCTGCATCACTGAGAAACAGCATGGGAACCATATTTAAGCAGCTCCAAGCTCTTTGGGGGAAGAAGCAGAGATACTGTATGAGTTCCCTGAGCTCCTGCTATCTATAGTAAGAGATGAAAGAACTCTTTCAGATCTATGCCTCAGTGCCTCATGCATGTAAGTAGCACGAGGCAAATATGTATAGAAGCACAAGTTCAGAAGAAACAGTATTTGTTTGGGAATGTGTTGGGCTAAAGAAATAAGCTTTGATAGAATAGTGACTGCCAACCTTTTTGGGCCCAGGGGCACATTTGAAATGTTGAGAGTATGTTGTGGGCTCCAGTCACAAAATGGCTGCCACAAGGGAGTGTGACTTGAAAGAAAATTGATAATGCTTGTATTCCTATATAAAAAGCCACAAGTGATTGGTTGACCTGAAAAACCAGAGTACAAATCCCTACGCATTCACGAAGATGACTGGCCAATTTTGCATCAGTCACTGTCACACAGTTTAACTTATCTCACAGGATATATTTCAGCTGCCTGAAAGATAAAACAACTGCAACAGCCAGCCCCAAATGTTTAGTCTATCTAATTTAATTTCTCTACATTATGTTCCAAGGGATAGCATAACTACAACCTCTATCTGGACTCCTAGACATGCCTACTGAGAAACAAGCCCTGTTTAGTTTAGTGGGTCTTAGTCCCTGGTAACTGGGTAAAGGATTGGAGCCTAAAAAGTATTGTCTCCAATAATTGCTCATCGTCTAACATTGTGTATGCCATCAAATGCCAACAGTGTCCTTCAGCTCTCTATATTGGACAAACAGGCCAAACCTTACGCCAAAGAATAAACGGACATAAATCTGACATCAAGAATCACAAAACAGAGAAACCAGTAGGAGAACACTTCAATCTCCCAGGACATTCTATACAAGATCTCAAAGTAGCTGTTTTACTACAAAGGAATTTCAGAAATAGACTGGAAAGAGAAGCTGCTGAATTGCAACTCATTACCAAACTTAAAACCATGGAGAGACCTGGTATGAACAAAGACATTGGATTCTTATCTCATTATACATGACTAAGCCATTTTTCACCTTCTCACCCCTTGCCTTTTCCTGTAAGACCTATTGCAGTCGTTAAGAGTCGTCAACAGGCTCATCTCAGCTATCTGCCAATCTCCCATTCCCACCACCCTTCTGAGTAATACCCCTCCCCACCTTCTCACTATATAGAAGGATCTGGCAACTTCTGTTTCAGTGTATTTGAAGAAGTGTACATGCACACGAAAGCTCATACCAAGAACTAACTTAGCTGGTCTTTAAGGTGCTACTGGAAGGAATTTTTTTATTTTGACTATGGCAGACCAACACGGCTACCTATCTGTAACTGAAATCCTAGACACACCTTCTTGGGAGTAAGCATCACTAAATACAGTGGGACTTGCTTTTGTATAAACATGCATAGGCTCACACTGTGAAGCCATTCCTTCTGGATTGCTGACTCCACACCAAGTAGTGTTGCTGTCTCTTAAGATACATTCTTAATGAAGCCACTTTAATGATTATATATATAACTGAACTTACCCAGCCTGGCTAATGTAGCCACCTACATCCCTGCTCCCCACCCCACCCTGATGTCCATTTGCATTAAGTCCTGTGTTATTTGGATCTTGTTGACTAAGAAAGAGCATCTCA
Organism: Podarcis vaucheri; assembly: GCF_965113315.1. Taxonomy (NCBI): domain Eukaryota; kingdom Metazoa; phylum Chordata; class Lepidosauria; order Squamata; family Lacertidae; genus Podarcis; species Podarcis vaucheri. The sequence continues at coordinate 52,120,587 of NC_138764.1, read as the reverse complement.
ACCTGCTGCAGTGGCCACAACATCGAAAGGATTTGAATATACAGCCATGAATATACAGCAGGCATTTTCCACTACAGAGGCAAATAGGTTACTTTCCTCCCCTATATGACACAAAACATATTGCAGCCAGCAAATAAAAGGATGGGAGGAGGAACCCAATCTGCAGAAAGAGCTCAAGCTACCAGTTGAACCGTATTCCATTTGTTGCTACAGAGATTGAAAGTGGGAGGAGAATTTCACTAGAAAGAAAGAGCTAGCCAAACAAACAGCAGAAAGGGGACAGAAAAGGAAATCAAGTGCTCTGCAGCTCATGTACCCAGAGTGACTCACCTTGGGTAGCTGACTGTGGACTGCTTTGAATGGGTACATGATGCACCTGACACCAAGGGCATAAAGCCCCAAATAGAAATGTCCTTCAGGGCAGGGAAAAGCAAAGAGACAAGACTCAAGGCAAGGGTGGGGGGAGGCATCCCACTTGCCGCTCCCTCCCCCACTCTAAATCAAAATGCATAAAAGAGCAGGAAGGCAGTCTATGAAGCAAGGGAGGGGAAGGCATCTATAAATGGCTAATACAGCACTCCTAAAAATCAACAGGTTTTACTGTCACTTTCTGGGACCCTTAGAAAGCTCACCGATTCTAAGATGAAGCAAGCTGGGCAGGCATCCCCATTGCCTCTTCTCTCTACCCGCCCCCATCAAAATGGCCTCCAGGTCTAAAAAAAGAGGAAAGGTAGACCCCTCCCTGCTTCTCCACCTTCATCAAAATGCCCTCTGGGGCAAGAAAAGGGGGAAGACAGTCCCCTCACCACTACCCCACAAATAAAAATGCCTTCCTATGCTAGAAAAGTAGGGAGGCAAACCATGAGGGGAGTTAGCAGTTCTTCCCTGCTTCTTATCTGTCCCCCAAAGGAGGAGAGCTGTGACTGCCCAACCAATTGGAATAAAAGGGGGTGGATTCTTCCAAGGCCAGGAACTGCTCTGATGTATGAGGCAATATGAACCTCATACAGGGTACTTGCACATTTTGCTGCATAACTTTTTTCTAGGAAGTTTTAGGACCCTATCTACGTAGGCATCATGGCACCAGTTTGGCAATCCCTGAACTAAAAGTTCAGTATGCTAGACTGAGATGTAAAGATTGGCCCAAAGTTAACAAGAAATTTCAGGCCGAGCAGGAATTTGAATCCAGATAACTTTGGTCTAAGTCCAGCACTTTAGCCACTATATTACACTGTCTTGGGAAAGGACAGTGCCAAGACAGACTCAAATGCTCAATAATAATGCATATACTTTATCCAAATGCTTGCTAAAAGCAAAGCCTGTGATTAGCTCATGGTGTTGTTCAGATAATGGAATCACAGAATTGTAAAGTTGAAAGGGCCCATGACGGCCATCTGGTCCAATCCCCTGCAATGCAGGAATCTTTTGACCAACATGAGGCTTGAACCCACAAACCTGAGGGTAAGAGTCTTGTGCTGTACTGAGCTATACCTGATAATATTTCTCCATGGGGTTATTAGCAGTGGACCAAAGCAGTACAGTGGTACTCTGGGTTAATAACTTAATTCGTTCTGGAGGTCCGTTCTTAACCTGAAATTGTTCTTAACCTGAGGTACCACTTTAGCTAATGGGGCCTCCCACTGCCGCCACGCAATTTCTGTTCTCATCCTGAAGTAAAGTTCTTAACCTGAGCTATTATTTCTGGGTTCTGAGTCTGTAACCTGAAGTGTCTGTAACCTGAAGCGTCTGTAACCCAAGGTACCACTGTAGTTATTGGAACATGAAGTCTCCCCTAACCCTGAGGGAATAAACCACTGACACCCCCCCATGGTTTTTCGCTGAGACCAATCCTGTGGAAATGAAATCTGAATGTGAAGAGAAATTGAGTCAATCTTGCTTTTCCTTTGACTGTGCTGAACTCCTTCTCCTACTGACCTCCTCCCCCTTTTGCTGCAGCTTGCAGGATGAGCCAAGACGCCATGGGACATAATGTAACATCACAGCCAGAAAGTTGGAGCTCTTTTATGATTTTCTTGCCTGGAACCATTGGAGGAGGAATACCTCCTAGTTGGTTGGGCATGATCAATATTACACCCAGGATTTTCTTTTTTTCACGGGAGAGATTCATATGAAGGTGGCTGACTTTCAGCCACCTCAGACCCCCCCCCCCCTCAGGGCCTTCTGAAGCAATAACTATTAATACATTACTTGCCATTTGTCTGATGCAATTCCTTGCTCCACATCCATCTTTGGAGAGCTGACTTTCATTAACACTTCAAAAATAATTTAAGGTTTTCGCTGTGAAGGTTAGAAACTTTTCACAGCTCAGAGCTAATAGCTCTGCTGTTTATATGCTATAATGTCTTGATAACCTTTTCAAACCCACAGTGGCCAGCAGCTGGGACCTGCTCTTGCTATTTTTGTTCCCGGAAAGTAGCAGCAGAAATGCTGTGACTTTCTGCCCTTCGAATGGGCATTTCTTCTCTTTAGGCTTTTCTTTCATATTCACGCTAACAGAAAAGACCTCACCTTTTCTCCTGTACTGAAAGGCAACCAAACCTGCCTTTCCCAGGAGAAATGAACTAGTCAAACTGAATCGCAGAAACCCAGCTCCAAATCAAAGCATTGGGGAAAACAGTGGAGGAGTGGGGGAGAAAAAAATCTCAGGACCTCTCCCTAAAACATAGAAGCACTTTGTATATGTGTTCGTGCACACATACATGATCTATGGCAGATATCTTTCTGATATTTGACAGAGGTGACTGTCAAAGCTTATGTAATGGCACAAGACCTATCCAAGAGGTATCAGCAAGCTTGTGTGTACCCCTGGGTTTGCAGAAATAGCAAACAAACAAACAAAAAAACTCTACACAAACAAACCCAAGGGCTAGGGGAGGCAGAGGTTAGTATCCAGCATGCATACACACCCACCCACCCATACCCCCACTTGATGTTTGGTTTGCAATAAGACAATGTATAGTTTTTTAAAAGAGAAAATATAAATAAATCTAAGAGAAACAGTAATATTTGCTGCTGGAAATGGGGGGGAGAGAGAAATGGGAGTTACTAACAAGAGTGTTAATATTTTCAGGTGGGATTCAGTCACATACTGGAAAATTAAGGCTGTGCAATTAAAATGGATATGGGGGAGAGCAACCTACACATCTAAAAAAAAAATCAGACTTTTTGCGATAAGAAAGGTGATGCACTGGAAAGTGTGGAATAACATTTGCTTGACATAATATCATCTACCCTCCCTGGAAACAAATCAGAATGAATTCTTAGTAAGTAACCAGTGTCATCTAATCTTCCTGAAAACAAATCATGATGAATGATCTGTAACCAAGGTGCTTGGAGGAAGCACAAAGCTGGAGGGTTGTCCTGATCCTCTCTGGGAGAGGATCTCTCACTTGCCTCTTTGCCTCCCTTTATCTACTTGTAGATTTGTAAATAAAGCAAATATTCTAGAAATTCTGTTAAGTCTCTGATCCTTCTATCCCATTTAAACTGCTAAAGTACTATTTGCCCTTATAGCAACTCAGCCAGGTTTTGTAGGCAGCTTAGCTAAATTCCCCAGAGAAAGTGACAAATTTAGTGGAAAGCAGCAGTGAGAATGGCTACAGATCAGGCAGTGGAACAGAAAGGAGATGAAATGGCCGAAGTAGCTAAATTAGGTCAGTGCATATGACTTTCCCGCTGCCGTTTTTAGGTTATGCAAATGACTTGGGGAGACAGAATTTTTAGGCTTCCCAAATTCACTGGCAGGGCTGAGAAAACACAGCCAAAAAGCAACCCACGATTTACAGCTACTCCGGAACTGGGTCAACATACGGCAATGTGAAAATTAAAGTCAACAAATGCAAAGTAATGTTTGTTGCTGTGCGATTCTGGGAGCCCCTGCTAGGCCTAATTTATATAAATGGCTCTGAGAAGCTGACTGAAAACTGGTTAAGTCTGCTGACAACATGGAATTGGGCATCCGAGTGGATGCAGCAGGAGGGGGGAGACCAGAAGAAGAAAGAAAAGCCAGCATAGAAATGTTAGAGTCTCCTTCTCCCAGCCACGTTGCTTGGCTGATGCACAGCAAATGAGGCTTAATGTTGACAAATGCAAAAGCAATGCATTTTATTTCTTAACAAAAGCAGATGACAGAATAGGACTTTCCTGGGATCTCAGCAGCAGTAAGTTTGCAACATCCAGAGCAGATAAAGGGGGGAAGAGGCTCTTTCTTCACATAGCACAACCAAAAGATGCATTTTCACATAAGGAATAGGAAAGCAGAACTGCAGAAATAACTTTCACCTGCTCAACTTTTCTTCTAAGTAAAAAGGAATGAATTGAAAAATATATTTGCCAATAGATGTATTTGAATAGTAAAAACTCCATTACTATCCTGCTCAAAACTGGCCCCTCCTGTAAACAGGCAAAATACCTATATCTCCCCCAGACAAATGTCACACAAATTTTAAAAAGCAGACAGCACCCCCAAACAAGCAACAATAAGAAGCCCATAAGCCTCAACTAAAAAGGGGGGGAGGAAGTGACAGGATGCCTTGGTGGGTGTCAAGGAGAATGTCTGGGGGTGTTACGGTGCCCATGGGGTCCATGCTGGGGACCCCTAAATGAAATGGCAAGAATAGCCAGAGATTAGCTGGAGACCAGGTTGAGGGGTTTTCATTCCCACCATGATGATTGCTGATGGATGGATATACATTGAAAGTATCCTTTCAGTATGGGTATGCCTACATTTATGGGCCTTTGTCTTAATTTATGCTTCTGGGTTCATTTAGAATGTATCTACATGGCTTAGAGGTGGGAAAGGGAAAGTATAGCCTACAGGTCTGCCAGTTAATTGGGTCTCCTTAGCTGGGCCATGTGTAGATGTCATTTCCCCTGAACTCTGATGCTTTTCATATTCCATACATTCCAGAGTGATCTTTCCCGTTCAGAATGCAAAACAAGAATCACTGCCATTAGGCTGAGTGAGAGAGCCATGTCAGACCCCTGATTTCAGGCATCATGAAAGGGCAATAAATGGTTTGCTATTTAATTTGTTTCTACTTTACTTTTACTACTAGGGAGGGAAGGAGGTGCTTGCGGGATTTCCTGACTCAGGTACTAAATAACTTGGCTGGCCTTGGTTATTACACACTTTGGCTTTCATTCATTCATTGGTTTGTCTATATGCCACTGTTTGGCTCAAAGGTCCCCCAAACAGTGAACAGATTAATACAAAAGCAAATATAATACAAAATAGCAAACATTAGGCACCCCATCATCCACACTTTGTGCACTAGTGAGCTGCATTCATTCTCTCACCACAAAGGCAGTTCTCCAGCATCTACCTCTCACTTAGAAGTCAGGTTGACTCACCCCTCCATCTTTGACCTAGGAGCAAGCCCATTCACAAACAATTGCCAATGGGAGTTTCCTCGCCCTCATCCTAACCCAAAGGACCAACCCACTTTCTGGCTCCACCTTCTGGCTCCTCAACAGGCTGCTGTTCTCCACAGGTGCAGAAGCAGATGCAGTAAAGAAGAGTTGGGGAAGCTAAAGTTGGCATTCGCCTTCCTATTATTGTTACCCGCTGTCTCCATTTGTTTGTGTGAACGGAGGGGATGGGGCACCATCTGCTTCCACTCTAAACGGTGAATGCTTTGGGCTGGCCCTGCTTCCTAGCCATTGGCTCCATTAGGAAACACCTGTCAGACGTTCGGCACATTAGCAAGCAATGTCAAGCAAAAAAGGTTTGAGCAGACAGCATCCATAACAGCATGGTATAGAAAAGGAGTGGGGATGTTTTTCAGCCCAAGACCCGCTTTTCTTTCTGAGGATCCTTCCAGAAGCTAAATGCCAAGGGTGGGTAGAGCCAAAGGCAAAGGTGGGCAGAGGAATGAATATGAATTTTACCTGTGTTCTGTAGGCTAGTTTCTACACACACACACAGCCACACCCTCTCCATCCATTCAGGAAAGCACAAACACTCGAGAAGAATGGAAAGCAAGGTTGGGGAGGGGTTTGTGTCCTGGGAGTACAAAGGGCTGGATAGAGAAGCCCTGCAGGCCTGCGGTTCTTCATCCCTGGTCTAGGTTAATGATACAGACATTGGGAAGCACAACACACACCAGAATTACCATAGAAGGCACAAGGAATAGTTGCAACTACAATAGGAGAAAAAGCAGTGCCTAAACTGAGTAAAAAAGGAGGACATTGAGGATAAAATACAAGGTCCTACCTTGACCACCAACTTTATAGCACAATTAAAGGGTGTCTCCATTTAAAACAACATTTGTTCTGTAAGTTCCAGTGAAGCAATAAGCATCTGTTGACACCAGCATTAGAGTGACTAAATGAATAAAAAGTCCTAAGCCACTGTAAAGAAGACCTGTGAAAGGAAATGTAATATAAAGGGCTAGACACAGATGTACTGTATCAAATAAAATCCCAGTGCGTGACCCCTTTAAAAACAAATCAACTCAAGCTTTCAGACCTTCTCTGTGCATTAAACCACTTGAAGCACAAGTCAAATAGTAGAGAGATCTCTGCAAGACCACTGTTAAGTCAGTGTTGAATCCGAATTCCCACCCCCAGTAATCCTACTAGTCCAAGGGCAAGTGGCCATTGGCAGATTTCAAGAGACTTGCTTAACACCTTGATAAAGAAAGAAACAATGGAAAGTACACCTAGAGAGCAGGTCATAAATTGCTAACTTAGAGAGCAGGTGGTAAATAGCACAAGTGGTTTCTGTACTGGCGTAGGGGGAAAAAACTACCTTCAGTTTTGTCCGAATTATACAATGAAATTTTAAGGTATTTAAAATCAGGGATGTATGAAACATACCTGTTTAGTTCTATGGATATATCCACATGTATATTGCAAATATGGCAAATATGGTGATTATGTTCATTAGAGTAATATGCCATACCATTGCTGCAAAGGTCATTTGCATTCTGGTTTAACTACTCTGTAATCAGAACATATTCTTCCCCATCATCATGCCTCATTCCATGCAATTGGTTTAACTGTCAATACTTTGGACAAGTCATCACTTCTTTTGCGTATTTGAATCAGCAATAACTGCTTGGAAACTTATTACAGGAACACCCTGTTTTATTGTATTTCACCTACATTGCTGCTTCGGAGGAGGTTGTGGGTACAGCTGCAGGCAGGCAGCCCAGCTGCTTCCAGGAGAAGGAAGCCTCTTCTTGCCACAGGAGTGGAGCTGGTTAGGGTTGGAGGAGGGTTTTCCCTTCCCATTCCTGCAGCCAGCGGGTCATGGCTTAATAAGCAACTCTATAGTGTCAACATAACTAAATGCACTGGGAAACCATTGTAACTCACTTTAGTACAATATTCACTTTATTGTGCTGGTCTGGAACTGAACCTGTAATATCTATGAGTCTATTTAATCCTCTATTTATTCCTCACACACATCTACAACTACAAATATGAAATTTTCACTTTGTGAGGCAATCTCAGGGTGCTTATTTTCAGCACCCGTTAACTATAACTAATAAGAAGGTATTTAGGAAATTATTGCCTAATTATTAAAATTTGATTGCTACTGATAGTGGACCCCTCTGGTGGAGTTCATAGGAAATTTGAGAGAGAGAGAGAGAGAGAGAGAGAGAGAGAGGACTGACAGTCACATTGAAAGTCACCTCTTAAATCATTACAATATTAATTGTATACATTGTATTTAACTTTTGGGACCAAATTCATGACACGCACAAGATCAAAATCATGACAAGATTCAAGCAAACACTTGTGCTACTAGATTTGCTCATGTTCCTATACATACATACAACTCACAAACCTGTATCTTATCCATGTTGTCACAGAAGCTACTCAAACTCACATTGCCCAAACCATAAGTGCAAACATTTCCTGTTACAAAGCTAAAAAGAAGCAGATAAACTGCCTTATATCGGGTAAAGATGGGCAGGGAAAAGGTACTATGGGGAAAGCTCAAATGCAAATCACAGGACTTTAGAGCAGCAAGATTATGGGAATGAGCAAGATAGAGGTAGTAGGAAGACATTAATAATTACCTGTCCCAAGGAAGGGGGAGTAAAGAGTTTTATTGCTTTCAGAGTTTTACTGTGACCTGCGGGTGCAAGGTCAGGGCTGGGTCTTGGACTCTCGGCAAAAACTAAGCACAAATTATTTGAGGCTAATCCGCCTGGACATCATTAACAGCAAGCTTGTGAGCTTTCAGTAAACAAGCAGAAAATATTTTCTAGTCTCAAGTGTTGATGGGGTGGCTCAAGGTAGGCTAGGTTTCATAAATTCCCACTGAGATAAATCCTCTCCCTACCCTAGGTTCCATGAAAAGGCTTCCTTTCAGGGTAACACTGGCTTGTGCTTCCTGCAGGGGTCCTGACTAATGTAAGAGGAGGAAATGGGCATGGCTAAGAAGCAGGGAGGCAGAAAGGATGCAAGATTTGTGATCCAGGTAAGCTGAAGAAGTAGTCTGACTCCCAATGGCATCCATGGTGTCAGAGAGTTGGATGATGTGGAAGAGCGTCCTGGAGGATTTCAAAAAGCTGAATGAATAGGAGAGAGACATGGGACAGCTTCAGTGGAGAAAGATTGGTCATAGTGGAGAATGAGAGGTGACCAGTTAGTTGTAAGAAAGAAACTTCTTGATGGGCATAGCTGTAACACAAAGAGTGATCTCATTAAGGACAGGGCTGGAAGGAAGGGGCATTGAATGCCAAGGATATAGCTGTCAATAAACATCACAATACAATTTTCCTGCCAGAGAGAGGCAGGGAGGTCATGAGAGAGCTCTGGTTAATCAAAACTCACAGCCCAGGTGACTGAGATGTCCCTTATTGGGAAAGGTGGGGATGTTTCCAAAGGAATATAATCCAATTAGTGGGAGAAGATGCTTGCTGGAGGATGCCCTATTGTTACTTTCCTAGAGTTAATTGATAATTGAATAAGAGTTTAGTGGCAAAAGTTCCAGCAACTAATTAGGCTTGAGCATATGTCTTCAGACCCTTGCACAGTTCAATCTCAAGTACTGTTGTTGTTGGGGACTTTCTTTAGCTTACTGCTAAACTGGGATGTGCTTAAATCTGAACAATAATCACTTTCTCTGATTCACCACAATGGCACCAGGTGCGCTGCTCAGAGCAGAGCTAAAATGCACACACAGTATCCGGGCAAGTGCAGAGTTTCAGTTTAACTGAGTTCTCGGCAACACTAGATAACAAAAGATATAACTACGTTCGCTTTCAACAATTTGGAAGCTCAAAATGCAGTGGTTGACAATTAGCAACATCTTGATGAGTGTCTATATTTCTGGTTCTGACCAGCAACCAAACTTTTGGTGGTTCAAAATGCCTGGAATCCTACTGTCCCCTTAACTCTGGGGCACAGATGCAGCTTCTCATTAATAAGAGGTAGTGTAGCAGACTAGCAGTTGTGGAGAACATGATGAAGGCTGGACCACTACTGTGGGTGAGGCAGAGGATACCAGATGAAGCCACAGGCTGTTAAGGGCTGAGCTTCCTGATTCATTTGAGTCATAGTGCTTAACAAACACTGTGATAATTTCCTAGTGCACTACAGGGAAGAAAGACAGATTGATAGTTACTTCTCCTTTCCTGGTCTAAGAGTAAGCAGTAGAACATTGTGCCCTTGAAATCTATAGAAGAGAGTGTTGGTTTCACTGTTGCAGCTGGGTGACAGAAGACTGCATATTGGCAATGAAATGTTCAAAGAGGTATGAGCTGAAATCCGCTAAAACAATGAAAGGTTCACCAATGCAAGTGAGGCTGCAACCAGCTCTGTCAGAAATGCATAAACATAATGCTGAGGCAGGCCACATATTGACCTGGAAGATTGATTTCACGGCCTCCTAGAAGGAACATTAACTGTCTATGGCTGGAGTCTGAAGGTGTACTTCGCTCTGGGCTTTCACTGCTCTTTAGATCTGGAGTCTTTGCATCAAAGGTCATCAAGATCAGCCAGTATATGATCCAAGTTAGGGGCCTGTCAGAAGGAAATCTCAGAAACAAATCACCCTGTAGCAGCAGCATTAGTTCCAGGTAGTTTAATGGGCCCGGGGTGCTTTGAAACAAGAGCTGCTCTGTATGTTTTAGGGAGATATGATGGAATGCCACCTAAGAGTAAGAGTTTTCTGGAAGCCCTGGTTGCAGGCCTATGATTACTTGTGCTGTAGATTAACAGGGAAAATACTAACAGAATATTAGGGACCAGGTTCATTATATTCTTTAAACACAGTGAAACACAGTAGTACGTCTTGGGGCTTTTAATGTTAAATCTGTACATTAGCCCTTGCCCATTTCACACATGCTTGTGGCTGCATCTGATATACTTCATACAGGCTAGAGATGCATGCCCTTGTAAACGTCAAGGTCAAACACAAATATCTTGTACAGCACTTCCCCTGCGGTTCCCATGGACTCCCCATAGGCCCTGATGGACCCAGTTCCATATTAAGAAGAAATCAAAGCACTAGTTCTCTCACGCAACAAACCCACTGTACTACATCCCAACAAATAAGCATGCATGCCCTGATGCCATTCACACACTTCTGTGATGGGAAGTGGTAATACGTTAAACACTTTGTGGTATGGAGCTAGAAACAACACCGGTTAGAAACAAGGTAATTCCAGAAAGAAACGAGTACCAGAATGAGGAGGGAAGAGGATGCACAAATCTTTTTTGTAGGTTGCAATAAGGAAGAGCAGGGGTTTTGCTTACATTCTGACCCCACTTGAGTAGCACCGACACACAGATCCTTAGTTTCTTATAAACATGCCACATAAATCCACGAGGCTCTTAAGAAACAAACACAGCACCCATATAAAATACAATCAGATTCCATCAGGGGCTGTTCTGTATTTGTGTCTCTCTCTCCCCCCCCCCCAGCAGTTTCCAAAGTGTAGAAGAGTTTGCAAATTGTATCATGCTGTTCCTGTTAATGCAGCTCAGGCTGTTGAGGGTCCTCATCCCCAGTCAGAGCAGGAGTCAAGTAGATTTGCTAGGAAACTGTTCTGACTTCTGCAATGTTTTCCCTCCTCCCCTAGCTCATTTTCCATTGACACCTCTAGCCTGGTTTTCTGGTTCCTGGCAGGGTTAACTGGCAGACCCAGCAGGGGGGAAAGGAATGTCTCTGCCCCCTAACCGATTTCCTTTTATCACTGCTTGCTGTCCAGTTTGCAATGAACAGTTGGCTCCTGAAAGGGTTACATTGCCAGCTCAACATGCAGGAGATTTATTACAATTCCACGATGAGGCCTAGTTTATACCACACAGTCACAAAAGTGTGACCTGCAGCTGTAGAAAAGTTGTTGCCACCATGAAAGAGCACAGGTAATTCATTGAAGCGACACTATTTAGACTCTTGCCGAGCAGAGCAAGATGGTCTAGAGATCTCAGTAGATCAGGACATCTTGATCTCGTCAGCCCAGCTAAGGCAACCATAAATAAAAACAGCCCTAGGGATTGTTCTCAGTTTCACCAACAGAGACCACTTTGTTCCCTGCAGTGGGTTGAGGTGGTGGTGGGGGGGCTGTTTTGTTTTTAACAGGCCAAATGACTAGATCATGTCAAGAAATACAGAAGAGAACATAAAGCATAAAAGTGATTGCATTAAACAGAAGCTGGGACTTTTAGGAAACAGTTTAAGATGGACAAAGCACTGTGCAGCTCAGGATGGAAACCTGGTGTCTGTTAACTTCATTATTCAGCATAACACCCCCCCCTCCTTTAAATCTATTAGATATGATTGCATTTGCCCCCAGGAGCACATAACCATTTACCCTCCTACTCAATGAAGAAATCAAAAATAACTCAGTTTGAAAATGATGATGGGACCACTTTTTTCTGAAAAGGACATCTATTTGCTTAAATTTAGCAGGATACTTTTAAGAGAATGTCAGAAAGAAGTTTTGCCAATTTTTGATGGAGGGGAAGGGGAAGAAACCTTTATTTTGGCAGAAGGTGTTGTGCAACCTTCTGTCTCAACAGGCTCAGATCAGCCTCCAAGCCTATAGGAATATGTGTCATTATAAATTTATTTTAAACAATTTACATCCCATCTTCTTTCCATGCGAGAAGCAGAGGCAGCAAGATTTCACACCATACCCTGGAACCACAATTGAGGAATGACCCTGCTAATCCACTAGTTACAGCATGCATGGATATCAATTTAGGCATCATTTGAGGCGGGTGGGCAACTGCACCAGCAATGATAAAGGTCTGTCCCCACAGGGTACAAATGTGTTATGTATGAACCCCAACCCAATTTCTTCATCAAAATTTTAATATAGATTTAACATGTACCAGGCACTAGTGATTGGCTTCATGGGGTTCCAAGAGCAGACTATCTGAAAAGTAGCCTACTGCTTGATCACATTCCCCTGTTACCTTCTTTGGCTGGAGCTTACCATGCACTGCTTTATATCAGTATTTACTCAGCCCTTTTTATGGAACACATACTGTTTTAGATATAAGTGGTGCTATTACAGGCTCACAAAAACAACATGCGCTCAGCATTCTTAAAACATTGGCCTGAGCTCTGGTTTTTGGTGGGTTTTTAAAAATATCATTATTGCTACATTTCTACAGCATTCTCTGGTTTTACTCTTTCGGGAAACAACACATCTAAACTGCGTGGCTGCTTTTGGTTTCCTGATGCTGGGTGGCTGCATTTTGTTTCTATTCATTTTTAATTTACAAGCAGGTGTTTGAAAAGAGCCATCCCAGTAAGAGGCCCATTGATTTATGTTCTATTCCAGTAAGTTTCCTTTATTAAAAATGGCACCAGCAGGAGTAGCTTCTAAAAATGAAGGACTCCTATTGGTTTGACAATATGCTTGCATCGTTCACCTCCTCACATCTCACCCAACCAGTTTTTTTTATTGATTCACACCTTATGTATGCATTGTGAGGATACAGGGTATGTAAGCAACTCAGCTCTGGTTCATACATTTGCATGAAATAGGGGGGCATAGGGTCCCTCTTTGCAAATAATCCCATCTGAGCCAGACCTTATGGGGGACTGCCTGGAAGATGCAGAGGCCTGCTTCACTTGATTCTTTCGGGGAAGGCGGTCTGTGAACTGGACTGGCATGAGACTGAGTTCACACAGGCAAGAGTTTTCTACGTGGAAGAAGGGAGAGGTTTGTGTCCTGTTTCACTAGTGCTTCTGTGGTACTGATGCTGACTGCCAAAGGGCTGTTTAACACTTTGCACAGCCAACATGATTTCAGCATGTCTATCACAATAAACACCATACCAAATGAAAGGGAGACTCATCCCAGTGAATGCGCTGAAAGCACAATGGGTATGTAACAGTTGAGGTGTGGCCCTAAGCAGAAAAGACTAAACAAGAGGTAGAAGGCGGTTGAAATGAATTTGCCCATTAACCTACAGCAGGGCAGTAGCGGGGGGGGGGGCTACTTTTCCACTGAACTGTTATCTAGAAATGAAATGACATGATTTTAATTATGCTGATCTCGTGTTGTACTCTGGCTAATTAAAATTGCCCCATTGGTAGAAAAGCAACCACAACAGACAGCAGAACCAATCCCAGGTGAATTAGCCTATTTAACTGTAGCAGTTCTTTGTTGGCCTATCAGCTCTGTGAAAGAATACTGTATAACCTTTCCCTCTACTACAGTGTAAAGACCATAGCCAAGAATAAGCATTCCCTCAATGCCTTTCTTAGGTTTCTTTTGCACCCTATTTTCAAAGCAGTTGGCAAAATATCCTATTTTATTTAACCACTCAACCTTGTTAGACTGAGGGACAAATGTCTTGCCTAAGAATGACTTGGAGGGATCAGTTCTTCAGTATTCCATGCTCAACTATTTTATGCTCTACAATGTTGCTTTTTTATTTCTTTCTCTTTTTTTGTTCTGCAGTGATTCAGAAATGCCCCTGCAACACGATCATCTATTGACATAGCTCCTGGCACCTAACGATCGTGAGACCCACCACTGGCACCTCAGTTACACTTCCACACAAAATCCTGAACAACTCCTGCAATGTTAGAAGGAGGCCCAAAGAACACCTATGGATGAATAGATGACATCAGTGAACATTTTGGAGTGATTTACAACAGCTTTGGTATCAAACAAATGTGATGCCTGGAAACTATCCTAAAGGGACGCCAAGAGAGCTTTTGAGCTGGTTTTAAAACTCTGTTGATTGCTGTTTTGACAATAAATAATCCCAGAAGGGAGTTACTGAACAGATTGCAGCACTGGAGGATTTTGAAACAGAGAATACAAAAAAAGGGCGGACCATTTCTCTAAGGACTGACAGACAGTATGTCCATTACACGTGTGCTGCACTGGGTGATGACGAACATATATTCCCTATAGGATTCAAGGAAACATATATGCATGCTGCATAAAGACTCAATGCCTGTTTACAGCATTAAGATTTAGAGGTTGCCATGTCCAGGTTTCATCCTAAAACTGTTAATCTTTAATGATGATTTTCCAGTTTAAAATCCCTAGACCAGTCACAGATCCTTGTATTTCTCTGTGAAATCTCTAGTCTGATGGGAACTCTGTCAGCAACTCCACGCCAGAATGTTGTTGGTTCAGATCTACCTCTGCCCTTGCTTCCTCCAAGGTTGTGACTTAGTGCTGGTGGCTTGTTTCCATATGCTACACCTGCTCACAAGCCACAGGCAGATGAAAGAGAAGTTAAGACTCCCTAATCTGGCCGTGGACTTGTTAAAATGTAAACAAGTCTGAGTGGCAAACAGGTCATTTGTAAACATGATCCTATTATACCAATCTAAAGAATGTTCCTGGAATGTGAACTACTGCAATATACAACAATGTTATTGGGAATCACGCTTCCCAACTATACAAGGTGGAGAGACATTTGGTATGGTATACTCTGTTTCCCTAAAACAGTCTCTAATAGGAACCTGGCTGCAATGCAAAAGCTGAGGACAAAAACACCTGCCTGAGTTGAGTCACCATCCAGTTTTCCCTCAACATGCTGACTGGGAAGCAACAGCCGTTTTTATTTATTTATTTTGATGTGACAAGAGCTAGGCTGGCTTTGGAGTTGATTAACATCATCTGTTGCTGCCTATGCACTTGTCCCTGCACCCTCATATGTACAGGTGGTGGTTCATGATACACATTTATAAACAAATGGGTTGTTGTTGTTTTCTTTAAAAATACCCTATAACCCTTGTACCTCCTATGGCAGAAACACCCCCCGTAAAGATTGTTCCTGAACTTCCCACTATAATGAGATGATGACACTGAAAGAAAGATTGCATCAGGTTTGCAGAACAACTTTGTAGTATGAAGTTATCTTTTAAGAATGCCCTTCGATACAACAAAAACCTAAATGTAAACCAAGCTTTGCCTCCTATAGCAACAACAAAGTAAATGTCCAGATCAACTGATCCCTAACTTGACTCACAAACTTCAGCTACAATCAATGGCAGTGTGAAACGTTCCATAAATATTGTGAGAATGTGAAAACACCTGCAACAGCAAGCAATTAACTCCTTCCTTTTATTAAAGCCTCATTTAAATCCAGCTACATACTTCTACAGTGACTGCTAACCTTGAATTCACATTAGCAAGTGTGTCTGCAACTGGCTTTCTGTGTGGATCACTTTTGAGAACGTTTAAGACAAATGCCTGCCTGTTCTTCAGTCACCTCTTTTCTAACCAATAAGCCGTGAAGCTACTGAAATCATTGGCAAAATTACTCTTGATGTTAACGGGGGATGGTTTGGCATAGCACACTGCAGTAAGGGGATGAATTGAGGCTGATGCACATACTAGGCTGATCCTGGCATGGTCTGACAGGCTAGTGTTCCAGTTTATGCCTGATGAGGATATAACCCAAAGAGAAGAATGGAGCAGAGACTTTCATCTATTTACAGCAGCATCTGTAACCCTAAATATGATTATTTACTGTCTTCTGTATGTAAGAAAAGGATGAATCCCAACCTATTATAGCTACAATGTGGATAATTTCTTTCCCTCAGCTATTACAGAAATGCTTGAATCACCATGATGATAACTACTGGCCACCATCGCTGCCTGCCAAGTGAAACTGAAGCTATAAAGATTTTAAAAGCAGGGGCAGTGGCTTGACTTTATTTCACAGCAACAAAGCAAACATCCAAATATTTCTCCTGTAAGGACATTTGGAGGAAGGAGGAAAATCTCATTTATGCCACAAGAGGGCACTTTAACTACAGACAAATGCAATCTATGCTGTTTAGGAATCACCCAGGAAAGAAGGTGATGGAGGAAGAGGAAAACTGCTTAGTTATCTCCTGGGTTATAGGATGATTGCATTTGACTGCAGAGATACAGAAAGATGCACCAAGCCAGTAGTTTGCAACAGAATTCCCTATTTGCCTGCTGCTGCTGCTGCTGCTGCTGTTTTCTTTTTCTTTTTTTAAAGTCATATAGGCTAACCCATATATACTGCAAAAGGGGCAAACTTAAGGAAAAACGAAGATTGTATTGACCAGATGCAGGACACATGGCATTGCTTTTCAAATGAAAAGCCACAAGAACGCCAAAGCCCATGGGTCCAAATCAGTCTCCTAGATCGGACATGCATGACCCACCAACCCAAGTGCAGATCACCAGCCATGCAGGACAGGACTGTTCATCGGGGCTTGAGAAACCTATGGGGATCATTTCTTTTGCACTTTGCCTGGAACTGCCAAACAGAAGGCAGAGATTGCTATGCATATATATGGGAGGCCACAATACAGGGATGGGAAGCTAAATCTGGCTCGGTGGTCACAAGTTGGGCTGGCCTGTCACTATAGGTGCTCCTTAACTCCCCATACTATTTCTGATGCCCTTTCTAGGTATCTTTCTCTTTACTTGCACTCTGTGTGGAGAGGGAAACCTTTAGGGCACCTTTGCAGATATATCCACAAACTTTACTAGCAGAACACATTTTTATATGGTGAAATCATGCCCATTTGAGGCTTGAAAGCCAACCCCTCCCAAATAAACTCACCATTTGCAGCCCCTTACCTGCACAACTACCTGATTTCACAGAGCTCCATGTGAGCATGAGTCTTTCTGTGTGCACTGGAGCTGCAGAAATCTTGTGACTGGTATCTGCCTCACACACGACGGCGATTACGGTTTTGGAATAACTCAGAAGGCTGCTTTAAGTTTGTCTGGTGTAAGTGTTTAAAGTTAGCAGGCACATAAATAAGCCAGGCACGGACAAACTGGGGATGAAGGTGTGTTTCTCAGACAGAGCTGGCAGCTGCCTTCGTTTATCGGCAGGCCATTTATCATCTCAAGAAAAATATTGACGGTTCACAAGATTCACACTTGCCCTGACCCTGGGCTGAAGAAATGCTGTCTTCCAGGAAGGCTTTGAAAATGGAACCAAATCAAGGAACTGTGCCTCAAAAAGAAAGGGAGGGCATTGTATTAAGCAAGCAGAGGAAAGCGGGAAGACTCCTTGTGTGAAAAGCTGGCTACAAAAGGATAACACTGGTGCCAGCCACTGGGAATACATTTCTAGTAGATTCCATCTTTCTACCCCAACAAAAGTAGGCCTAAAAAGACTGATGTGGGCATTTTCAGGATATTGCCAGAGAGAACAGCTGGCCGTGAATTACAAGAAAACCCAAGTCATGGTTTTCTCAAGAAACTATAGAGCCCATAGATGGAGCATGGACAACCAGCTCATTGAACAGGTCAGCCTTATTTTCCAGTCTACAGGGTCATGGGGAGCACACCAGAAGTGTGCAAAAGAAAAAGCTTCCCAGAGTATCAAAATTCTGACACACTTTTTCTACACAAAAAGGTGGTAAACATACACTATCAGCCCTAGAAGTGTTCCAAGCTAAACCCCTGGCACAGTTATTATATGGGGCTCAGATCTGGACAGGCACTCAGCTTGGATCTACGGAAGCTGTCCAATCAAAGTTCTTAAGGCAAATTTTCTCTGTACCATCTCATTGCACCTAATCTTCCCTTGGCAGAATTATGGGTATGGCATAGGACACTTAACTATTGGCTTCGCCTAAACTGAAATCCCCCTGGTCTAATATCCCTAGTGCTGCAAGATCGTCACAAGAGCGCCTGGACTAAAATTGTCTATCAAAAACTTCACTCTTGTGGTTTATCACCACAACAGCTACTCACACTGGATTTTAGTAAAGCAAACAGTCTAATTAGTCAGCGCCTAAATGATATTAAGCGAGAGGACAACTTGGCCATAATAAGGAAATTTTGTCCATGGTACAACTATTTCCCACCTACCCATTTCAACTTGGTGGCGCATGCCCTTCTGGCTTGCACTCTTTATAAAGACTCGAGGAATGAGGTTATCATCCCTCTTTTATTGTCCATTCCGGGTCACCCAGCCACTGTCACAGTGTCCTTTCTTTTGGCAGATCAAGATGAGCAGGTGACAGCAAAGATTGCAGGGTTTTTAGCCGGGGCAATTAGAATAAGATCCACTATTTGACTATAGATTCAAAACCCCAAAATGTATTTATATAATTGACTTTTTATCTTTATTCTTTGTATATTGTATTGTTGTTTTATTGCTATGGCCGGTGGCTGATGCAAATAAAGATTCATTCATTTATCTCTAGTAGCTGCATACTGCAGAAGTTGTTTCGGACAATAGCTGAACCATTATGTCTTTGCTCCTGTAAATGTAGATATGTGGACAACGCACACCTGTGCCACAACTAAACTAATGTCATTCCAGGATGGCGGGCTCGGAAATAAGCTGTATGTCTCAGAAAAGGATTTTAGAACACTGTTTGTCTAGCCTTTCTTAAACCAGTAACTTAAGGGCCAATAATGGAGCATTATGAGTGCTGTGTTCCCCTGGTTTGTGTGGCCACTGGTCAGTGGCAAGGAGTTTTGAGCAGGGCTCCTGCTAAGGTGACACATCAAGCTGGGTTTAAAGTCTCACCCTTGGCATAAGAGGGCAAGTGGGTGAGGATGCATTTGGGTTCCCTAGCACTTTCCTGTGCCCTTCCCTATTGCCTCTGGATGGTGCCAGCTTACCCATGATGAGGGGTGGAAATCATAAAGCGAGAACTAGCCATGCCCAGCTGAAAAGGACTAAGTCACTTTGAATGGAGAAACATATATGCTAGTTATAGGTAATAGTTAGTAGTTAAATTTGTGGGGAAGTGTATCCACAACTGTTTCTTTGCTGACTTGCTTAAGTATGGCAGAGTGGATTGTATGTGAAGGAGAAGAAAAGCAAGAACTGTAGTTAGTCTAGGATTTGTTATTCTGCTGAAAGGCAAGGATTTCTAAGGAGCCTGAGAGATCTAGTTGTATCTCCATGGGGATTTAGACACCTTACTGCTGCTTGTTCTCTGGGTCAAATCTCATGTCCAGGGGATTAAGGTGCAAGTCAGAAAAATATACAATCACAATGATACCATGATCTGCAATGATCATTGTGCAATGATACAATGATACCGGATCTGGCAACGTCTGTTTCAGTGTATCTGAAGAAGTGTGCATGCACACGAAAGCTCATACCAAGAACTAACTTAGTTGGTCTTTAAGGTGCTACTGGAAGGGATTTTTTTTATAATGATACCATGAGTTCTGGTTGGTGACAAGTATGAGATGGAGCAATGATAGACAGATCCTGCACTACTACTACTACTACTACTACTACTTCTTCTTCTTCTTCTTCTTCTTCTTCTTCTTCTTCTTCTTCTTCTTCTTCTTCAGCATCTCACATTCATCTTTGGATATACCCCTCTCCAGTGTTCTCAGTTGTTTGCTTCCTGCACCCACATAAGGCTTACTGTTAATCTTAAATCATGCTCTCATCACATAGGTGGCTGTCTCCTTAGTCTTTTAAAATGGTAGGGTCCCACACAAGCATATTCCATTGGCCTGAGTCATCTCTTGCCACATATCCCGCACATGTCCATTTTAACTCTGCAGACATATGCAGGACACCTGGCAAGCGATTGAATAAAGTAGCGCTAGTGTGGAGATCTCTTACATGTGAAGAAATGATCAACCCCGGAAGATAGTTCCACTTAAATTATTGGTAAAGCGAGCTGAGCACAGAATTTGTTAATATAAAAGCAGCAGCAACACAAATGAATATGGATAGCTGACGCCGCAGTTGCAATGCAGAATGGGGTCATCTAAAGTAACAGTGTTAAAAAAAACAACACCTCTTGGAAAAATAGCTCATTTCTAAGTCCATTCCAAATTTTAAGCTTCAACATGGTCCTGCAGACATCAACAGGAATGAGACTGCTTGTAAGACAACACACGCACAGCCTCTTTCCTGTTCCCAAAACATATTTGGCAGCAGCACTACCACCACACGGAGAACTCTTGAGAAAGGCTGGTACTGTTCTCCTAATTATGCCTGAGGATGGTGCCACAACAATGTCCCAGATACAAGGACCAGGGAATTGTAAACAATGGGCATTCATTTCCATACACACACCCAAATCCAAGATCTGTCACTGCCAGGGCTTTTTTTTAAGCCAGAACTCACTGGAACTCAGTTTCAGCACCTCTCAGGTGGGTGCCATTGCCATTGTAAGAGAACAAGGGAGGTGTTCGTGGTGAGTTCTGGCACCTCTTTTTCTAGAAAAAATAGCTTTTGAGTAGTAGTGGTGGTGGTGGTGGTGACCTGTGCTATCTTAGAAACTGCTTAAATAAGATTTGAAGAGTGGGTGTTCATTGTTTATGAGGAGGGCTAGATTTTACTCCTTAGGACAAATCATGCCATTTTGTACATGGCAGCCAAAGTAAAAAAACAAACTACATTTAACACAGAAACAAAGATGCCTGTAATAAAGGTCCTGCTCTTAGGGCTGTTCAGCAACAGGAAAGTATGCCAGGTTTGCTGAATTCACTGGAACTTTGTTTGCTATACTAAAGGTGGATTCAATTTGTTTCTTAGCTTCTCCAGACACTTTTTTAAAAATGTAGGGCAGGGAGAAAAAAATCCGTACCTAGCAGGATGCTGTGCATTGTCGTTAATTAAAGTCTCTAGAGAGTACAAAGGCAAAAGCAAAAAATGAGAGTATTATTGCTAAATTAAATCAATATTGCCAGCATTCTCTTGTGACATAAATACAAAATAGGCATGCAGGCTTCCCATGGTCTCTGGAATTTGAATGGCATAAATAATATGCTGCCTTCCTAGAGCAGATTACCAAGCATTCAAAATGGTGAGATGTAGTAGTCTATGAGAGATTTTATTTCTGTAGGGGATGCCATAGGGGATACTACCATTCCAGTAGTTTTGACCAATCAGTGGTCACTTCGACAGCTGCTGGTTGTCCTTATTATTATTACTACTACAGGGAATCAGACAGGGGGCCTTCTTGGTAGTGACACCCACCCTGTGGAATGCCCTCTCATCCAATATTAAGGAGATGAGTAATTATGTAACATTTAGGAAACATCTGAAGGCAATCCTGTATAGGGAAGTGTTTAAGGTATAAGGATTTATTATGTTTTTATATATGCTGGAAGCTGGGTCAACCCAGTCAGCTGGGCAAGGTGAAAATTCTTATAATTAATAATTATTAATTATTATATTCCACTCAGCTTTGCGCCAATATGGTGGCATCTAATGTTGCTCTTGTTTTGTTCATGCTCCAAGCTGCCAGGTCCCAGAATTTATCTTCCCTTTTTTTTCCTCAGACACCGCCAGCCCTAGTTCTTGCCACTGTCATTTCACAACATTCGCTATTTTATTCTTAAGGATTTTCTTATATGTTACTCTAATCCTACTTATATCCCCCTTATTAATTACAGAGGGTCCCCCCCCCTCAAAAAAAAAAAATCCTAATAACTCTTAGAAGATCTTTCTTTGCCTCCTTGCATTGCCCATCAAAACAATTTCTCTGGCTTCCCTGTATACCGTTTGTGGCATTGGGATATATGAGATAGGGTCTGATGACTGTATTACACACACACACACACACACACACACACACACACACACACACACAAATATTGTGCCTTGGTCAGACCACACCAGGAGTACTGTGTGGACTCTCCTTTCTTGGAAGTTTTTAAGTAGAGGTTGGATGGTAATCTATCATGTATGATTTAGTTGCAATTCCTATATTGCCAGGGGTTGGACCAGCTGATCCTCAGGGTCCCTTCCAACTCTTCAATTCTATGAAACGTAGAAGCTCCACTGCTATTGTAAAGAGCCCCATTGAATCTCTGGCTAGAAAAGGAATTTCCCAGAGACATTCCTGCAAGAAGTCTAGAAGCACAATACAGCACAGTGAACTTGTAAGCTTATTGCAGGCAAACAGGAACTTATATGGAGTGAGGAAGTATGTGTGCAATAATTGAAAATAGCTTTTGTTTTAGTGTGGCGATAAAGCAGCATTTCTCAGATGGTACCGAGGACCAGGATCTTACTAATGGCTTGCTAGGCTGATACTATTATAAACTTGGCAAATGGTGCATGTGGAAGCTAGTAGTGTACTGTAGCATTTGCTTTGGCTGCAATTAATTGATAACTAGATTCCTGCTGACACTTACTTTTTTCCAGAAGAGAACTGGCAGAAGATATGCAACTAGCATTTTCATTTTCTCATTATAAAGGAGCATACTTTTTTAAAAAAAATCTACCTCTTGATACCAAGCACATTGGAATGTGAAGAAAAAGAACTTGGGAGGAGGCAGGGGCCAGGGAGCTGAGTTCTGAGTTAAAACAAATGTCACTAATGGAGAAGGCAAGGGAAAAGGGTATGGCAGTGCATGGTGGAACAGCAGAAACCTGTCTTCACATATTGCTGAAAAGGAGGATGTGCATCACCACATCCAATGCTAGTCTAACTCAGAGTAGACTCACTGAAGGGAACAGGCTTGACTAACTTAGGCTCATTAATTTCAGTGAGTCATCTCTGAGTGGTCTTAGTTGAATACTACTCTTAGACTGGACACATCTTCAAACAGAGGGCTGTCTTCCGATAGCCTTTCAAACAGAAGACTGTAAAATCAGGAACATGGTCAGCTTCTGCCTTGCTCTGCATAATCTGTAAGTGGTACATGTGTGTATACAGGGCTGTACCCAGCAGTGTTAGAATAGAACCACTAAAATCACTGAAATGAACTTAAACTAGTTACAGGTAGGTAGGCGTGTTGGTCTGCTGTAGTCGAAACAAACTAAAAAAATTCCTTCCAATAGCACCTTAGAGACCAACTAAGTTAGTTATTGGTATGAGCTTTCGTGTGCATACACACTTCTTCAGATACCTATGCATGCACAACAAAGCTCATACCAATAACTAACTTAGTTGGTCTCTAAGGTGCTACTGGAAGGAATTTAAACTACTTGCTTTCATTTATTTCAGTGGGTTTGCTCTGAGCCTGACTTAGTTGGATTCAACCCATAAAGTCCAGCCCAATAATATGCAATAATTATCCCACACAATTGGGTAGGAAAGATCAGGGATGTGTGGATGTTAGGTCAGTTTTGTGGAGGCAAGGCCAACCAAGGAGGAAGCAAATGTATGAGGTCCAACATGTTTAGCGCATTCATTGTGCCATACGCACATATAAGATTCGACATCAAGGTGGGATGTGAAGTTAAAAATGCATTCAGTTTGAAGACCAGCAACATGGCAGCTCTAGAGAAGACATTCTCAGAACTTCTATTCAGGTAATAGAAAGAAATCTTATTTTAAATTAAGCAATATGCACCATACATGCATTTGTTTGTACCTATATTATCCTTTAATCTGAGCAGTCCATACACACACACACACACACACACACACACACCTACACCTGGTGTATTAATACTTTCTGTTTAGAAGCCACACTCACAAACATGAAACATGGCAGAACATCTCAAAAAAACCCAGTGATACACAGATTTTTGTAATTAATCTATGCCCCAGGGGCCATTCAAAGTGTTCATTGCCCCGTCTTATTTGTACTTCAGACAGATACAAACACACAGGTACCAAGTCAGTTGCCAAGCTAAATCTCCAATCTGACATGGTTGCTATCAACTTTACTCTCTTCAGGTAATTTTTGTAGACTGTTCATAGTTTTTAAGCCCTTCATTGCCTCCACTGCCTTTCAGCTTAGTATTGCCCTTTCTGTTGCACCTAAGTTTTGCAAGTATAACTAATAGGAATTTAACATTTACCAAAGAATTATTTCAACTATAGGTTTAATAGCATTTTTATGGTTCTCTGAACAGCCAAGAGTTTAGCTATCAGTTCCATCTGCTTCGCTTCCTTCCAATTTGCTTATATGTAAGAGAAAGGAATAAGGACAAGCTTAAAGAAGGGGGAAAAATTGTGGTGCTCCCATTTAAATATGTTTCCCATTTAAACACTTTTCTCCTTGTAATTTTTTTGTTTCTCTGAACAAACACCATAAATCATAACCATTTTCCATTTCTGTTAAAATAACCAAACTAAGAAGTTGAAAGCAGTGAACGGGGGGGGGGGGCACAGAGTTGATTTATTCTGTGCTCTTATTGAAATGTAAAGCATAGGAGACATTTTCAGCTCCTGTTTTGCATGCGGATTCCTCTCCTCCTCCTCCCCCCCCCAAAACCCCCCAACCTGGGCTGAACTTCCACCCTGACACTAGTGAAACCCCATTGAAATTTATGAGCACATCACATGGGTGGCACAAGGGTTATACATGCATCAGAGGTGAGGCATTTTTGCAACGTTTCCAGCAGCACCAAAAGTTACCCTTTTAGCACTTTGAGAGGACAACATAAAAGGGAGTGTAAAAATGCTTGCCCATACAGAGCGAGGGCAATGAATGATATAACTGGTTGGAATTCTTCACGTGCCTAATGCAGCAAGCTCTGTTAGTTGGCTTTGTTTCCTTTAAGTGATGTCATCACACAGTCAAATCTGATTGGCTACATTGCACCTGGATGTCATCACACTTACTACATGACTTTTGACTGATAGATCTCTCTTAAGAAAGTGAAGAAAACCCTAAACAGGAAAAAAATACGCTGAAATAGTATCAGACAGAGGAAAGCTATTTTCAGCCTCAGTGGTGAAATGCAGAAATGTACACCACAGCCTTAATAAATATTGTGGTCCTGTTTTGTAGCCCATAGTCAGTACATGTGTAGTCACTGTGGTACTTTCCAGATGTCGCTGGACTACAACTCCCATCATTCCTAATAATTGGAGATGCTGGGGCTGATGGGAATTCTAGTCCAACAACACATGGAGGGTATCACATTGGCTATCCCTGTTCACTGCAACCAGAAATGGTTACTGCTTCCTCTTCCAGCATCTTCAGGAGAATACATGCTATTGGGTTGGATCCAGCCCAGCTTAGGTCCTATTGAAATTAATTGGACATCCATTAGTCGTAACTAATATTTCATATTACTTTCAATCGAACCTAAGTGCTACCAACTTGTTCTGGATCCAATCCACAGATTTCACTGTGGGCCATATAAATAAAATTAACATATTGTTTGAATTAACATAATCAAATTACACTTTTAAATTCTCCTCTTAAAAAGTACAATTAGCTACAGAAGGGTTCATCTCAACACAGTTCAGTAGAAAAAAATGTTTTCCCTGCAGTCATTAATGAACTCCAAGGTCATTAAAAAAACCCTCAACCATGTTATTTAATTACCAATTTGCAAACATGCCCATAAAGAGCTGCTGCAACCTAACTAGCATGGTTTCATTTTAGCTGCAAATACGTCGGTTACCAGGACACATCTTGACATTAAAGAGGGTGATTTTCAATGCTGACGTGTTGTCTTCTTAAGCTTGATCATTTATAAATTAGAAAAACAGTGCTCCACACAATACATTAAAGAACTCTGCTTTGTCTTCTACTTAAGAAATGGAGCTAACTAGAAATCACAATCACCGAGTCTCTCTGGTAAATTAGGATGATTTGACAAGAGTGATTTCTTAGATAAAAAGCTGGTGTTTTGAGTACAATCCCTGGCAGAGACAGGAACTCTTATCCCCATTCCCATGATAAGGCTGTCTTTTTATGCTTTCCTAACATGCCTCAATAGCTCCACAACATAATCTTCAACAAATTTCTTTATATCCAAGCTTGGGCACTCTAAAGGATCGTGGAATTTATAATGAAACAGTATTTCAATTATAATGAAATAGTATTCAATTAATCATTCTTGTGCCAATTAATTTAGCTTCTGCAGTGACGATTTTCAAGAAGCTTGCTAGCCCTGCTTCTAACTTCCCAACCACAATCATTCTTGGCCAGGGTCACAGAAAGTGAAATGTAACATCAGAAGGTGGCAGGGAATGAGTGCAATGGAATTCAGGGAAAGGTAGGGCTTCTCCTCTTTGAGAGATCTAACATCCGCAAAGGAGGAAGGAGAGGAAGTTACATCCAAGCAGGGTAAGATTTTCCACATTAATACACAGGTTATGCTAACATTTTCCATGTTTGCCTGTTCAAACCAGCTTGTGCTACTTTTAGCACAGCAGGGTCAGCCATGCTTATGGAAATCAAACTGCAGTCTCAGCTTTTCTGTACCTCATCACCAAAGATAATCACTGCTATCTACAACTTATTTTCTGCTCTGGCTGGCTGATGGCAATGATGTATGAAGCAAGAGTGATATAGCTCCATCTGCATAAGACAAGTTGATCCTGCAGAGATATAAAGAGCCCCAACCCCCCCCCCCATTCCCCAAAAAGGGAAATAAAAAGGAAGGATGACTTTTAGCAGGGAGCTGAGGAAGTGGGAGATGTAAATCACGGAGGGAATGCATAATCAAGGACAGCACAGTCTTTTTTGAATAGTGACTGGCATTTTCTCACAGGGGCTAAAATTGCTTTTGACAGCTTAGACCAGGATTCAGAAGAGGTTGACGACAGAACAAATTTAACACTTGCCACTAGATATAGAAGCTAATAGAAACTTCTGGCAAACCTTTGGAATATTATAGAATAGTATGAATAAACAGAAAAGGTGCACATTAATGAGGTTATACAATATACAGCCCTAAAAGAGGGGGGAGAAGACAGGTATATAGACATAGTCTTTGATTCTACGGTTATTTTACTTGAAGAAGTTCTTGGAAGGAAATCTTGCTATTGCCTCCTCCATCCTGCAGCCACCTGCACCCCTCATAAAACCTCAAGAGTATAGAAGGGCCCCCAGAACAACATGTGATGGGGAACAAAAGACTGATGGCGAAATGGGGGGTTCAACCCCAGATTAGGCAGAAAGCTACCCAATTTAGCCTGGTTCTCTTCTCACCCAACAGCTCTCTCATGTCCCATCCCACATTCCCAGATACTCTGGCAAATGTGACACAAATGCTGCAGGGAGAATGAGGGGATGAGAAACATTCCGCCCATGAATTTTCTGATACTAAATTACTTCAGGATCCAAGCCATATCCTAACAGAAACTTCTGAGAAACCTTGAAAAGATGATATAACGGTGTGGTTGAGCAAAGAAGGTATTTTTTTTGAGCTGCTGTTATTCCAAGTCTTTGCTTACCTTAGATTCCCAGGTCGTGGTAGAGCGAAAACAAAAACTAAAGCATCACAAAGGATACACGCTTCTTCTGTGTACGGGACTGTAGAAGTAGTCCCTCCAACTATGTAACTGTAGAAGGAGACTTCCAGGGTGTAGCAGTAAGAGGTGTCATCAAGTAGCCCGCCAAGGAACCGACGGCCTGTCCCTGCCTTAACAGCATCTCGGTTGAAGGAGGTGCTTGACTGTAAGAAAGAGAAGGTGAGAAATCAACTGGAGCAGGGCTGAGGCCATACTACTGAAACACAACTGGAAAGGTATTTCCCAGAAAAAGTCCATGCACATGCAAACCACATATTTGAGTCCAAACTCCTGCATCTAAAGAGAACACCAGGGCCAGTTGTTCTCGTGTATATGCACGCTACCTCAGTAGAATGAAGAAGCTGCTGTTTGTAAGTTTCCCATAATATGGCAGCTATCAACTAGAGGGCGGAAGCTTTGCCTTGAGAATTCAGCACTTGAGGAAAGGGTTAAGTTCCTCTACCCCAGCACTTCCGTCTCAATCCAAACCGAATGATGCAGTCTGCCTCTGGATACCAGTTGCTGGGGAGAAAATTACTGTGGGCTCCTGCCTTGCTTGTTGGCTACTGTGAAAACAGGATACAGATCTAAATGGGCCTTTGGTTTGATCCAGAAGGGCTCTACTTACATCTAAATCTCTCCCCTGCCCCAAACATCTGCTCTTCCCTAAATTTTAAAGAAACAGGAGATGTAATCAGAGATCTCTGTCATCTTATCTAGTTAGGTCTGGTTCTAAAGAGAGAATTCACTAAAACACAGTCTATTCAAAACACAATTTTATTTACACGTTCACATATATAGGCGTTCCCATAGTTCTTGGAATGTTCAGATCCCCTCACCCCAATGTACGTATATGTAGACAGGAAGTTCAAGCACACCACACTGGTCAAAAGGTTGAATTGTATCCTGGGATACTGCAAGTTCACATCTCACTTCTGCTTTAATGCTCAGCATCACCATATAAATTTTAAATAAATTTTATTTTCTCTAGGCAGAAAAGAACTCTGGGGGGCTGTTTCTGTAGATGTTCCTACGCATCTGACTCTCTGGATGGGCTTCACTACCCTGAGAGATTGCAAAGATAATTTCTTTATCCCTGTCCCAGTGCTGCCAGAATCTTCTTTCCCACCCCACTCCTCTCTTATTTTCATGCAGTGCTCTGTGTTCTGCAGGGTGGGACAACATCTTATTTTACAGCTAGAACTATTTCCACTGAGTAGCCATTTTAATTTACTGCAGCAGCAAAGTCTCTTTGTTGGTCAACAAATGTGTGCAACATCTAACCCTTCTTTTCTGCGCTCAACCTTGGGCAATTCCGTGTTCTGTCACAAAATCCAGAATGAATTTGTATCCAACCGTGAAAGTGTAACAGCCACTAGGTGGAGCAAACTCTTTGCCTAGACTGCAGGTGAGCTACTGTCAAAGCAATAAAAGACCCCATGCCCACCACAAGCCCCTGAAACCAGCTGTCTTGTCAGCCTAGAACATATGCTCATTCACTCCATGCAATACCAGGACTGCCAGGAACCAGTACCTGAGAAAATGAGAGTATAAAAATGATTTTTTAAACACACACACACACACACACACACACCCCGCTGCTTGATTTCCTTAGCTCCTTGTAACTAGGACTTGAGAGCTAACAGATATGTAGGAATTCATGGCAACTCTTGATAAATGAGGTATACAGGGAGACTGCAGTTCAAAAAATACCTGCTGCTCTATCAGCATTTGATATGTTTTAAAGCTTCTCATGTTATAAAAAGGCAAGTCTTGCGGCTAATTAGAAGTAGATGGAACCCCGTTTCCTATTAGCATTAAATGTAGGAAGCTTTAGCTGTTCCACTAATGTTTTATGATAGTAACATTCCCACTGTTGACTGTTTTGACTGTTTTGTGCCAAGCAGTACTCCAATGCATCTTCTCTAATGAGATCCAAAGTACTGATTTTCAGTCTCTGTAGCAGCAGAGTGGACCATCTTATTATGAAAGAAGGGTTGACAAGTGGAACCTTAAAGAAGAGAAAAGTAGGGCAGGGCTGTAGAAATGGTGAAGGAGCAGAAATAGGAACTATTGGAGAAGAAGGCTTCGTTTTAGAAAGGCTTTCACTAGCAACTTATGAGGTCCACATGGCAGTCCTTCAATGCCTTAACTGTAGCAGCTAGGCATTCAGATCACATTATATTTATCTGGTGACAATCTGTTTCCAGGCCCAATTTAATGGACTGATTATTAACCTTTAAAGCAGAAAATGGTTTTGGATCAGACTCTCAGAGCAACTACCTGCACCCATATGAACCTGAAGTTGGAGGTCCTGCAGTGTCAACTGGTTAGAACTGGCAATGGGCCACATATCACATTCACTGCAGCAATGGCAACTGCAGGTTTGCTCCGCTGGCCATGTATGGCTGGAATCAGTAGAGTCGCCACATCTTCTGCCTTCTGTGGCTGCTAATGGTGAAACTCACCATTTGGAAATCCAAACCTTAGAGATTTCCAAGTCCAGAGACGATGCATCATATGCATTTATGCTCTTAAAATGTTCATAAGGAAGGAATGCAGATAGAAGAATGTCTACGTACAGATATAACTGTGAAATTATCACAAATTTGGCATGGAGTGGTGCTTCCTTAAAGTAGAGATACAAATCCATAGTCTCCTGAGAATACTTATCTATAAAAGGCAAGTTCTTAGTCCTTAAGATTGCAGATGAAATCTCAAAAATAATGTGGCAAATGCTTTCACCCTAAGCCAGGGATAGGAAAAACTGTGGTCTTCCAAAATGATGTTGGATTCCAACTCCCATTAGTTTTAGCCAGCATTGTCAATTGTCAGGGATGATGGATGTTGTAGTTCCATTGTAATCTGGATGTTCCTCACCACTGCCCTAAGTAATACTTCGGTAATGAAATGGCTGCAGTGTCATATGAGAAGCTCCACATTTTATCTTCAACAGAAAACTCTCTCCTATCATCCTAGTTTGATACGACTACCACCAGCAGCCACACACACACACACACACACACACACACACACACACAAAACCACATCCTGGTGTCAGGAGGACACAGGAGCTTCAACTGCCTCCCACAACATTCCTATCCTGGCTCACTCAAATGAAAACACAGATGAGCCAGGGGAGGGACAGCTGGAGGTCAGCAGCTGCAGAACATTAATCAGATACCCAGGGTAGCTGCATAAAAGGCAAGGTTTGGGAGTGTTTGGATAGAGGTCCCAGGAAATTTATTAATGGTGGAGAACAGACACTGGAAGAGGGAAAAGGGCAAGACCAAGGAAGATAGAAATAAATTGAAGTGGCTTCAGTTAGAGTGAGAAAGGAGGGAAATTAAGTCGGGGGTGGGGAGTAACTCCAGTACAGAACAAGTAAGTGAAAATTGCAGAATAGCAAAGGCAGGTAAAGGGAACTGCTACACTATAGACAATCAGACATGGGTATAGGAAAGAAAGTTCTACATGTTGGAAATAAAAAATAGTTCAAGCTGTAGTCAGATTGCTTGACAGAACACAGCTTAGTTTAAAACCTGATTTGCAAAACCTTGGAGAGCCCCAAGCAAGACAATTGCACACTTGCTCCAACAAGGCCTAAAAATCCAAATGAGACCTTTCTTACTTCTCAGTCCAGACTACTCCTCTCAGGCTCAGGCTCTGTCTTGGAAATGGATGAGCTGAAAGTGACCAAGACTGCAGGCTGCATGCAACCCTCCAGGTCTCTCTATTTGGCCTTCAGGACTCTCAACCAGGCCACACACCCTACTGGATCCATTCTGTGCCCTCCTTAAGTGTCTTTGCTGTGGTGGAATGTATCACTGAAGTGCTTGCCTGGATGGAGAGGTGGATGTGGAGGCTGCTGTATGGCTGGAGTGTAGCCTGCTCTTTTAAGAGCAACATATATTGCTCTGTCCAGTACTGTTACCCAGCCTGGGAAGGTTGCCCATGATGGAAAGTGGTCCTTGGGCTGAAAAGGGGTTTGACTCCTGCTTTGAGGGATTTTGCCAGTTGTATGTAACAGACACAGGCCAAACTATTCTCATGTTATGAAGGATTATGCACAAACAAAAACATCTCAAAGATATAGCAAGAAAACCTAAGGGTAGAAGCCAATATACACCATTTCTATCTATAGTTCACTACATTTTTATGTTCCCTAAGCAGAACAGAAAATAGAGGATTAGGAAAAATTAAACCTGTTATACATCCTATCAGCCTTACCAATGCAGGCAAGCAACAGTTAAACCTATGAATTTCCATTACTCCTTTCTTTTGTATTGAGTCTTTTAAGTAGATGGCTCTGAATCATATGTGCAGGAACATGTAGGAGAGCTAATTTTAAGAGAGGATTTCCATTTCAGGCTCGAGGTACAAACAAACACCAATAAAAGCCGCAGGCACACAGATCTAATTGCCCAATGGATCATAGGCAAAACTCACCACATGCAATCTCACATAATCTTCTGATGAAAGAAGAAGTCTTATTCGCATTCCATACAGTGTAACTGGAGAATGGAGACCCATATGAGATGAAAAACTCAGGTAGGTCAAGCTACTGTTTTGCCACATTTCCAACAGCCGTGATAAGTGGCAGAAGCCTTCTGAAGGAGGCACAGTAGAGCTCAGAACACCCTGAAATGGCCACACCATAAGATATCTAGTTTCCTGCATCAGATTTGATTAAGAGTAAAATCTAACAACCAGACCTACATCGATGACCTTGGACTTTGAGGCATGGAAGTAGAGACGGGTCAGGAAGGCCTCAGACCCCATTGCAATACCCTTTTCATCTCTTCCAATGCCTCCTACCCAGACATACACAAAAAGAGATTATAGGTGGGTGCTACATCACCACACGATTAATGCTGTTTTTGCACTGGGTGAAGCAAGATATTCTGCAGCAGTCATTCATCAGGAAATGGAACTGGTTTCCAGGCTGGAAGGTGATAAACTTGGTGGTCATTTCCAGTATTATTTAACCATAGTTTTCTATAGGTCCCTGTTACCTTGTGGGGTGAGAAGCAAGAAGTTGGGTATCGGGATCAATAGGATACATATATTTGCACTGAGATAACACTTTCCATGTTAGGTGCCTTTCAAGAGGTGCTTTGTTTTTGTTTACTGAGCTAGAGAAGAACTAAAATACTACTACAACAAGCCCAAACTCTTCTGTATAGTCAACCCTTGCAAGTTCTGGGGGCAAAAGTACTTTCATCATTCCTCTCATCATTCCTCTCAGTAGAACTGCCAAGTTCTCCAGAAACCTCCTCCTATATAAATATAACAAAAACTAGGCCCTTGCTGGTGGTTTTTATGAGTGTAACTTTTACTAGTATGTTTGCTTAGAAAATTGGTTTCATCCCTAAGCACATGGGATTTCTTCCCCCTGGGCCTTTAAAACAATGTATGTGGACAAGAAGTGGCAAGAAGAAAACAAGAAACAGTTGTGTGGATATTTCTTCCTTTCTGTTATTTTTGGGGGCTATAAATTAATTTGAAGATGGCCCTGTGGCTAACACGAGCAGATTGGTTTAACATCATGTGACAGATTGGTTTCATTTAGCCAGGAATATCCAGAGGGTCCTCGTTCCTGAGCAACCAGCATTTGCAGTCTTAAAACACATACAGTTCCCATCCTATTTTTTTGTTTGCCTCCAAAATGAACACCAAAATTTCTATGGCGTGTCCAATGTACAGAAATGTATTCCAAAGGAACAAAAATAAAATAATAGTTCCATTTGTCTTCTTAGAAAAAAGGGGGAATAGGAGAGCTTCTATTGGAGAGCTACTGCAATAAATTTATCTGTTATTTTACATGCAAGCAGAATCCAGTTTTGTGATGATGAGGAAAACGTAGCTGGTTTTAATCCCAGCTATCCCAATTTTAAGTGTCGCTATCAAATTTGCTATGGCAGTGTCAGGGTCAGAGCCAGTACATTGAGAGGAGCCAATGAACTCCAGGAAAACCAGTATTCAAGACTAAAGGATTATTTGGGGCCAAAGAGCAAGTCAGGATACAGGAATACAGTGCTTGGGAAGACCTTGCTGCTCAAGCAAGGCTTAACTGAAACATAAAGAATTTTATACTCCTTCTTCCACATGAAGACCCAGTGGTCAGTTTGAGAATCTAAACCTGTGAATAAGGATGAATGGATTCCAAGAGCTTAAGTCCCATTATTTCAAAGGAGGGATATTTAATTATGTACTTAACTTTCTCTCCCATTGAAATCAATTACAGAGATTGCTTTGGGCTAATTCCATGGCTAATTTGAAGACATGGCAATTCTCTGAAATTTAGGTAGGAGTATGGGAAGTTGTCATATACTGAGGCAGACTTAACTGACTTATCCATCTAACGCAGCACTGTTTATTATACAGTACTGGTGGGCAGTGGCTCTCTCAAATTTCAGATATGGACCTTTCCCAGCCCTGCTTACATATGCTAGGGATTTCTGATAAGAAATTATGTAAATACCGAGATTAGAAAGTGGTGGTATTTCAAACCGAGTGACATTTTCTCAGAAAGAATAAGTGTCCATAATTGTTAGTGATTCAGAGGATTAATGTAAGTAGCCAGAAATAGTTTCCCAACAGATCAGCTATGTCAAAGTCTTTCAAGCCTTTGCAAAGTTTTATTCTGCATGGTTTCCATGCAGAATTTCAAGGAATGCAGCACAATACGCAAAGAGAAGACATTTAGGAGAGTGACTATCCAAGATCCATGACTGGGCAGTAGCAGTTCTAGGCAGCACGATTCTGAGAAAGTACCAGTCAGCTAACCTGGACAACCAGTAGTGATGTATGGAAGTATGGAAGTGAGAGCTGGACCATAAAGAAGGCTGATCGCCGAAAAATTGATGCTTTTGAATTATGGTGCTGGAGGAGACTCTTGAGAGTCCCATGGACTGCAAGAAGATCAAACCTATCCATTCTGAAGGATATCAGCCCTGAGTGCTCACTGGAAGGACAGATCGTGAAGCTGAGGCTCCAATACTTTGGTCACCTCATGAAAAGAGAAGACTCTCTAGAAAAGACCCTGATGTTGGGAAAGATGGAGGGCACAAGGAGAAGGGGACGACAGAGGACGAGATGGTTGGACAGTGTTCTCGAAGCTACAAACATGAGTTTGACCAAGCTGTGGGAGGTAGTGGAAGACAGGAGTGCCTGGCGTGCTCTGGTCCATGGGGTCATGAAGAGTCGGATACGACTAAACGACTAAACAACAACAACCTGGACAAAAGGAAGGTGAGAAAATGCCTGTGGCACAGTTCTGCTCTACCCAACCTGTCCCTTTAAGATTGCTACCCTTGGCAGAAGGAACAATGCCCAGGAGCTGGTTGTTGACTGACTGCTTCTGTCATCTGAACTTGGTTGAAAAACTGCAGGAGTCAACACTTGGCCTACTTTGGGTGAAAAGAGTAAAAGGAAGGGGTCACCAATATGGGGCCTAATCAAGACATCTCAATGATTACAGCTAGACCTAGCATCTGCCTGAGGTGGGTGGATGGATGGGGAATGAAGCCCTCTCTGACTGACTTTGTCCATTTCCTTTTCCTGGAAAAAGAAGAGCAAATGGGCCTCTCTGATCCCATTGCAAAGAGCACAATTAGTCATCCCCAAGCTCTAATGGCTTCTTGAAATGCTCAGCTGCTTTTGATGACTAATCTGCTAAGTAAAATAAGTGATGCCTAGCAAAGCAGCACACTCCAAATCCAGCTTTAGCTTTATATTATGAATGACATCAGATGCACTGGTAATTAAATCAGCAGATACTCATAAAATCTGGTGACTCAGCCTTTGTACTAGTGACTTTTAACTTTTGTCCATGAAAATATAAATAAGTAAGGTACGATCATTTACTGAAAAATGTTTGCAGGTAAAACTTTGAGTTTCAAATTCCTCCCTCAGATAGAATGGATGAGAACCATTCTGGTTATAAAGAAAGTAAGGCTATGTCCAAATTAGCAAACACGTCATATGTCATTTGTTTTGTCCTTCATTTAATTGACTGCTACTATGGTCCCCCTCACAAAAATGCCCGGGGTGATCTTGACATAGAGAATCTAAAGGATGTAATGATGATCACTAACCTGGATGGCTTTGAAAAGGGGATTATGTGTTCTTATGTAGGATGGATCCTGAATTCATCAGACTTAGTTTGTGGTAGAAAAAAATAGCAGATGAAATTAGCAAAAGAACAGTTCAGGGATTTACAAAGTTGTTCTAAAACTTCCCTGGAGACCCGGCTGTTTGGAGGGAGCAGCTTCTGACCAAGCACATCCCTAGACAGAACAGCCATTTTCCCACTGATAGAAGAATGCCCCATTTTATTTATAAGAATCACCCAAGGCAGCAATAGAGGTATCTGGGGACTCACCATATCAAACATGTAGATGGAGCATTTGCTCAACCAGATATTTAGAGTATCACTCACCAATGGGAATAAGCTCCTTATGCATGAAATACACTCCACAATATAGTAATGCTAATTTTTCCCAGCCTAATTAAAGTAAACCATTCAAGTGACCATCTTCAGGATGTTGTTTTTGAAGCGGAAGACCAGGATTTGCCTGAGCTTCAGTCATGCAGAGTGCTGAAAGAAATCCCTTTGAGTGTAGACTCACAGATAGCATGTAAAATCCAGACAAATGATTGCTTTGCCAGTGATTCCCATTTTGCAGCAAACAGGTTATTAGTGTGGGACTCTGTACAAGGAGCCTGCATTCAAAAAGCCTGTTCATTATTAATGGAATATGAGCTTTTGACATCAAAGGGGATCCATTATGTATGCTAAACGGTGGTGTGAGAGAAAAGAAGGACCTGCATTTCAAGTCCTCTCGGTGCTTTTGTCCCTTGTAAATCAATCAAGCTTGACAGATACTTTAAGGAGAGTAATCTTTTCAATGATACTGTCAATGGATAACATAATGGAACATTGTCTTGATGCTGTGTGAAGACATGAAGCTAGTCAATTACAGACAACACTTCATGCAGCCAACAGCCGCCAGCTTTCACTTGAAGCAATTCTAGGGAAGTATTCTAATCCTTACAAATGTCTGCTGTAGCATACAATGTAAATGAGACCTCCTGAAGCTTCAGAAAAATAATTAGCTACAACAGTGGCCCATTCCCACACTTCTCAAACATGGGCATGATAATGTTTACCGTGCAGTTTTCCGTCCTTCTGGAGCGTTCGGTGCCTGCTGTGTATTTATATACACAGCTTTCTAATTGTCACCGCTTTGTTCCTCACACCCACAAAGGCTTATACCGAGAGTGTCATATCTGCACATATCTCTTAACAAAGAAATCCTGGTAGCCTGGCCAACTGTATTCCCTGCTGTTCTTACTACTATAGCTCAAGACACTACTAGGGCTTGTTTATTTAGAAAGAGTCGAGAGTTTTGCAACCATGTGGGACGGTCACAGGATTGTACAGACCTCAACATGACAAGGGTTTCTGACACTAAGGCAGAGATATGCAACAGGAGCATCCCTGTTACATGTTGGGAAGTGACCAAAGATTTGCTCATGTCATCCAAATTATAGTAGCCTGTCAAGCAATAGAGAACAGTAACAGCCACCAGTAGTACCTGGTGGAGAAGGGGTATCCATAATAAAGCATGTCACGGATCTTACATCCCCCTGGTTAAACATTTGCAGATCTTTATTTTTAAACGAGATTTCTTTTTTAAAAAAAACACATCCAAGTACAACAGAAGGAATGTGAGCTGCCAGTTTAAACATGTGGATCAACAAGACAATGAGGCTATTAGTTTGGGGCCTGCTATTTTGTCCAGCGATAACTGGCATTTGAGTCTTGTTCCAAGTGAATTCCTCCCTGTACAAGGTCACACACCAAAACTGCTGAGTCAGTGTGAGAAGCTGTGAGCCAGCAGCTCCCAGAATAATCTCAAATACGCTGGCTGCCAGCATTTGCTGAAGCCTGCCAGTTGCCTCTGGAAGTGACCTGGAGCAGGAGGCAAACAATGTTTATTTGGTTGTTGGCACCTACTTTCTCTCTTCCTAAAAGGCTTCTCTTCCTCTAAAAACAACAACAACCACCATCACTACCAAATGACAAGGATATGCACCCTTCCTTCCAAAACAGAATTAATTTAGTTGTATTTTATCCAATATGAGAAGATACATAGTAGCAGCAGTTTAACAATTCAAGCCTGGCATATAATAACAGTCTTAAAGGGTCAAGTAAGTTGTCCCAGCTAGTTCTGAACCAAATGGTGATCTAGGCAAGGAAAATGTCTGGCTCCTACTCCATTTGTTCAAGTTTTTAAAAACTTGCATTTTTTCCCCATTTTTTACATTTGTAGCCTAGTTCATTATTTCAATGCACAATCTGCAAGCCTGTTTTATCTTTGTCATATAAGACAATATGTTTGCCTGCACTGCTTTGATCACAATCAGTCATATGCACATAATTTGGCAAATTTCCACAGGGATATAATATAGCAATCTTGTTAATGCAATATTGGCCACACAGACTGGCAGCTTTACAAGTAAATATGAAAGCACAGGATTAGAACGGCAGAACATGGGTAGCCTTTTTGTAAAACCCAGCATCTCCCTTGGGCTAAGTTCATGATGAAAACCTCCCTCTCTAGAGCTGCTATTTGCCCCACGATGCATCCTTATTTAAGTGTCCATTGTTCAAACTCCCACCCTCAATGGCACCATCTTGCTTTTACCCCCAAAGGCACCGTAGGTGCTATTTAAAAGTTTAAAACCAGACACACTAATTGCAATCACTCTACCGACTTCACATCTATTTGGACCCCTAAAAAGACCAAGATGCTTTTTTCTGTTTGGGACTGGGCACACTGTTTCCCAATCAAAACTATACCAGAATCCTGGATTCCTCCATCATTTTCTAAGATTCTGATTCAGGGTAGGCCATCAAAAGAATCAAAGAGGTTTGATCCCTGGACTTTACGGCTTTAATGTGCACACATCCCTACCCACCCAAAAGACTCCAGTTTTGATACTAACTGAGAAGAAAAATGACCTAGCTGCATCTTAAGCCAGTAATGTCAATCACAGACACAACTTCCTGCATTGAATAAAAGGTGGGAGCACTACATGGCAGGGCATAACGCTGGCTGCATCTTTTGCCTCATATTTCCTAGAGACTTAGAAAAATGGAATTGGAATTTGGGCCGGGTAATGATCCAGAATTCATAGAAAATCCATCCCAGTGGGCCTTATGGCAACCTTACCACTGTAGTGAAAGCATTTCTCAGCAGCAGGACCTTAAGCTATTAGTAACATACTGAAGATCTTGACCTCAAAAGTGGCTTTGACACTTTTGACCCTTGGCCTACACTTTCTGCAGATAGATACCCAAGCACTGTCACCAAATCCAAGTGCATGTCTTACCTTAGTTTGTTTATCAGCTCTGCATTGCAAAGTTTTTTCTTTTTTTATGTGAAACCATGAGATGCAAACAATTTCTATACAGTACTGTGAGGTGGGGAAAACCCTTCAGGCTAGCATTATTGCTAGTAGACAAATGGGACTCTCTGTTGATTGCTTTGTTTCCAATATGCAGACTCAGCTGCTTTACGTTGTTTCTGTGCAGGAAAAGCCAGGGAGGCCCTTTATAGCACGTTCCCTATTCCTGCACCTTCAAAATATGGGTTATTAGGATGATATTGGCTGTGACTGGAATAATGCAAGATTAAACACAACTCAGCAGCTGGAACATCCATTGATGGCATATTCTGGCTGGCTGGCTGGCCTCAGAAAAAAATTAAGCACTGAGGAGAAAGGAAAAGGAAAAAAAAATAAAGGCCAGGTCAGGTTGCGAGGGGGGGGGAGGGGAGAGAAATATCTGTCCAATATAGCATTTAAGGGATACAACATAACATCCCATTTTGACAAACAAACAAAAGTTTTTGTATCAAGTACATTTTTTCAGTTAACCACCTTGCTGGATCAGACCACTGTTCCATCTAGTTCAGCACAATATTTCCAAAAGTGACTTGCCATATGTCTCTGGCAGCTCACAGCCTACCCCTGAAGTCTGACTCCTGGTAGTCAAGGATAAGCTATATTGCCTCTGAACATGGCACTTCCATTGAGGGCAAAAATCTATTCTAACTCTGTCCTTTGCCATCAGCCCCAGCCAGCATGACCCAAGGGTCAGCAATGATGGCAGTTCCAGTCTAGCAACATCTGAAGGCAGTGCTGGATTTACGTATAAGCTAAACAAGCTATAGCTTAGGGTCCCACCTTCTTGGGGGCCCCAAAAAAGTTTAAAGAAAAAAACTGGATGTACATTTCCAAAATATAAGATAAAAAACAAATTACTTTGATAAAATACATATTTTGTTATGTGCAAATGGCTTTAGATACCTATGTTGACAAAGGACAGCTGGACATATAAAGGGCCCCATTACCTTCAGTAGCTTAGGGCCTCATCAAATCTAAATCTGGCCCTGTCTGAAGGCGCATGTTCCTCGCCCATCTCATAAACCCAGTATGCAGTCAGTTGCAAATGTGACCAGGCTCTACTGATTGTGACAATGCTGCCACAACAAAAGTGAATCCACCAAGCAGCAGCAACACACACATATCTCAGCCATCATGGCTTGTATGGAGCACGGGCTGCCTGAAGACTCTGGTACTGCCAAAGGCTGAATGAGTTGTATGAATTTGTATTTAATAATACCAAAAAAAAAAAAAGAAAGAAAGAAGAAGGGAAGGGAAGGGAAGGGGGAGGAAATACAGTAGAAAAAAAGAGAGAGAGAGTTGCTTACAAAGGAGAAGTCTTCAGCATTCTGGCAGAGTAGCTTGGGGAAAATAGCCTGTCTCTGAAATCTTTCCTCGTCTTCAAAAATGTTCCCATACATAAAGCCATTCATCATCGTGGAGTGAGCATGGATGTCGATATAGAATTCCAGGGTAACTTTCTGTATAGAAAATATATACATGCACACAAAAGATAAATTGAAAACATATTTCAAAAGGGAACTCATCTATAAAAGCAACAATGTCATCCCTGAAAATCAAAACATATAGCAGTGGGAAGTGTTGTGCCAGAATGAAGACAGTGTACCAATTAGGGCTGCTTCAGGTCTTTTCCAAAGTGGCACACACAGCCCTAAAGCTGACATTCCTGTGCAGATGTTTCTCTTTGAGATGCTCACACATCTCAGCCCACTCTTGAATGGAAATTTTCCACTCATCCATATGGAAATTGCTGGTTTTACCCAGACCTAAAGATCTGAACTGAAGAGAAAAAGAAGTTTTCAGTTTACATCTCTGTAAGAAAAAGAGAATGGTGGAGTTCATTGATTATCCATGCCAAACAATTACAAACAGTCTACAAGTTATTTCATACAATCATTTTTTCAGGAAGAAGTCACTATGGATGATAAATCATTATAAAGCTTCTGTACATTTGTACCTAAAACTGTTTCCTTGTGTAGTGAATGCTTGTAGGAATTTTTCACCTCATGGTGACATTTCCTTATACAAAAGACATTCTGAGCACTTGAAAAGGTGAAATCTGGTAGATGGACATGTAAAGAGAGTGAGAAAAATATTTTAGGCTGTAATCCTATACCTGCTCAACTGGGAGTAAGCCTCATTAAACTCAATGGGACTTATTTCTGAATAGACATGTATAGGGTTGTACTGTCAATTTTATAAAGCATGTTCTCCTTCATGGAGAGCACGTGTTGTGGTGGGGGCTAGCAAGACACCCCGCTGTTGCTGGGCGGGAAAGAGTTTGGCCACCATTAGCAGAGGGCTGACTGTTGCTGGGGAGAATTATATGTTGCCATTTTTTGATTGACAGCCCTAGTCTTTAAATGCCCTGCAAGCAGCGTTGAGCTTCCTCTTTTCGCTGTGTGCATCGGATCACCCGCCCTCCCTCCCTATTTTAGGCTTTTTGCTTGACCTTGCTATGCCTGTCATGGGGTTGTCTGCTGTTGGGGCAGGGGCCCAGTAGGAATTTTGTCCATTTGGCTGATTGGCTGGTGCCATTTGGTTTTTGCCAACTGCGTAGCAAATCGTCACAACTTGTAAGGTTGCGATTAGGCATTGGTTTGGGAATTGGTTGGTGGAGAGGTATGGATTCGGCTGTGCCTGCCCCTCCAATAGTGCTGCTGCTGCAAGGGTTTTCCATTAGAGGAACCCAAGGGCTTGCCATGCTTTTGTCCGAACCATGTCAAGGGGCTAGGGCCATGCAAGAGCCCCTGGGAGCATTTGGGGAGAAGTGAGGTCTCTCTCTCCCTGGGTGTCTTACCCTTTTCTTACTTCGCAGGCATGCAAATGTCAGACTGTCTCCATGCGGGGTCAGATAGTCGCAACCAATGCCTAAGCAATCACTCACATTGCTTGTAATTTAATAAAGTTGTGGCCAAAATTATGCCAAAAACCTCAAACAAAAATAATGTGTCACTTGTGTTTTATTGGGGGGGGGGGAGGTGTCTTGGGGACCTTGACACACAAGCTACAGTGAAGATTCTGAAAGCCTTGGAAATCCTTGTGATTAAGAAGCAGGGTATGTACCATATAAATAAATGAATAAAACACATTAAGAGTATAAAACCAAAACATGGGAAAGAAGAATAAAACTGATGGTTAAAACCAATTCAGTATTAAAAGGGTGAGCCTTCCATCTTGATTCAAAATGGCATCTAATTGTATCCAAACACAGGTGAAAACCAGCCCCTTGATCCCTGGAACCATCATTAAATATTTGGTTAAAATCAATGCAGTTTTGAAGGCTTCACTCCACTACCTTGAATCCAAATGGTGTTGTTGTTTCCAACCTTAGATGAATCTTGGGAACCATCGTGCAAAATTTGCTCACAGTATCTCAAGAGGTGTCCAAATGCATACTGAACAAAAACATTCCAAAATATATACCTATAGGTGTTTTGAATTACAACCCCCATCACCCTTGACAATAGGCCATGTTGACCAATGGGAACTGTAGTCCAAGAACATCTGTATGGTAACAGGTTGGGGAAGGCTGTCTTAGAGTATACCGTATTTTTCGCACTATTGGACGCACCGGTCCATAAGACGCACCTAGATTTGGGGGGGGGGAATAAAGGCAAAAAAAATTTATTCCCCCCCCCCCCGCCAGGCGCGGGGCTGGGGCGGGGGAAGCCCGAGCTTCCCCCTCCCCCAGAACGGGACCCAGAGCCATGCCGAAGCTGCGCGCAGCTTTGGCATCGCTCTGGGAGCTTGCGGGGCTGGGGGAGGAGGAAGCCCTCCGCCAGCCTCCAAACCATGTTGGGAGACAGCGGGATGGCGCGCTGCGCCCCTGCCGCTGTCTCCCGAGTTTGCGGGGCTGGCAACGGGGAGGAGCAGGCTTCTCCCCCCGCCAGCCTTCTAAACAAGTCGGGGGATAGCGGGAAGGGCGCGCTGTGCCCCTGCCGCTGTCTCCCGAGTTTGCGGCGCTGGCGACAGGGAGGAGCAGGCTTCTCCCCCCGCCAGCCTTCTAGCCAAGTTGGGGGACAGCGGGAAGGGCGCGCTGCGCCCCTGCCGCTGTCTCCCCAGTTTGCGGGGCTGGCGACAGGGAGGAGCAGGCTTCTCCCCCCGCCAGCCTTCTAAACAAGTCGGGGGATAGCGGGAAGGGCGCGCTGTGCCCCTGCCGCTGTCTCCCGAGTTTGCGGGGCTGGCGACAGGGAGGAGCAGGCTTCTCCCCCCGCCAGCCTTCTAGCCAAGTCGGGGGACAGCGGGAAGGGCGCGCTGCGCCCCTGCCGCTGTCTCCCGAGTTTGCGGGGCTGGCGACAGGGAGGAGCAGGCTTCTCCCCCCGCCAGCCTTCTAGCCAAGTCGGGGGATAGCGGGAAGGGCGCGCTGTGCCCCTGCCGCTGTCTCCCGAGTTTGCGGGGCTGGCGACGGGGAGGAGCAGGCTTCTCCCCCCGCCAGCCTTCTAGCCAAGTTGGGGGACAGCGGGAAGGGCGCGCTGTGCCCCTGCCGCTGTCTCCCGAGTTTGCGGGGCTGGCGACAGGGAGGAGCAGGCTCCCCCCCCGCCAGCCTTCTAACCAAGTCGGGGGACAGCGGGAATGGCGCGCTGCGCCTCTCCCGCTGTCTCCCGAGTTTGCGGGGCTGGCGACGGGGAGGAGCAGGCTCCCCCCCGCCAGCCTTCTAACCAAGTCGGGGGACAGCGGGAATGGCGCGCTGCGCCTCTCCCGCTGTCTCCCGAGTTTGCGGGGCTGGCGACGGGGAGGAGCAGGCTTCTCCCCCCGCCAGCCTTCTAGCCAAGTCGGGGGACAGCGGGAATGGTGCGCTGCGCCTCTCCCGCTGTCTCCCGAGTTTGCGGGGCTGGCGACGGGGAGGAGCAGGCTCCCCCCCCCCGCCAGCCTTCTAACCAAGTCGGGGGACAGCGGGAATGGCGCGCTGCGCCTCTCCCGCTGTCTCCCGAGTTTGCGGGGCTGGCGACGGGGAGGAGCAGGCTTCTCCCCCCGCCAGCCTTCTAGCCAAGTCGGGGGACAGCGGGAAGGGCG
Source organism: Podarcis vaucheri (assembly GCF_965113315.1). NCBI lineage: Eukaryota > Metazoa > Chordata > Lepidosauria > Squamata > Lacertidae > Podarcis > Podarcis vaucheri. The sequence goes on along the minus strand of NC_138764.1, from coordinate 52,076,549 downwards.
CGCTGCGCCTCTCCCACTGTCCCCCGAGCTTGTGGGGCTGGCGGTGGGGCTCTCCTGAAACCTGGAGAGCGAGAGGGGTCGGTGCGCACCAACCCCTCTCGCTCTCCAGGCTTCAGTGAAAGCCTGCATTCGCACCATAGGACGCACACACATTTCCCCTTCATTTTTGGAGGGGAAAAAGTGCGTCCTATAGTGCGAAAAATACGGTATTTTCAATGCTTTGTAAGCTGTAGCCAGAACTCAATAAGAAGAGTGAAAATCAACCAACAATCAAATAACCCTTCACTATTCTTCTCATTGCACAGTAGCCCAACCCCTCTCAGTAACATGGCCAACTTTGCACTCGTAATTACCTCTCAGAGGTCCAGTTGCCGGGCAGCTCTACCAGTTAGGAGAATGGCATTTTAGTATTATACATGTTCTTTTTTTATGAGTCACATTTGATGATGATAAAAAAATGAAACATCCTTCCCATTCATTGCCCAGCAATGGATTCATTGTTAATGTAACACAAATATTCGTAGCAGAAAGATTCTCTTTGTTTGGAACTACAAAGAAGGCTTCCTGGCCTTATAATGGCCAGCACTCACAGAGTTATTCTACTGCTACACTTCAGGTTTCCACTTCATTTTGCTGGTATTCATTGTGTTACGGAATATGACTATGGAGAGCTGTTTTGGAGCATGGAACCACAGTTGAATTAAGGTACGTACTCTATTTTTTCAAAGAAAACAACAATCTCACTTCATAATGCAATTGTTTCTTGTATAATTTTTTCTGGAATAGAAGGCATCTATGATACAAAAGGAAATAAAGGCTACAGCAATGTTACTCAAAATGGAGGGCGCAAGATCCAATGGCATGTCAGCTACATTTGTCTCCTGCCAAAGTTAATCACAGGAATTGCTCTCTGGTTTATAGACTTTCATGAGTGGGGAAGAACCCAAAAAGCTCAAAACCTGGCAATTGCCATATTCAATCATGCCACAGTAATGAAGAATTAAGTCTTTATGGCAAAGGATGAAGATAGCAGAGAAGAAAATATGGCAGTGATTTATAGAAAGCATGGTGATTTGCTAGGTCTAAGTATCACAAAGGATTGGTAACCCTGTTCCAAGGTCCACGAATGCCCTTCCGTTCATGGAAATGTCTCTGATCGGGTGACAGCTTCCATAAATGGAAAGGTGCTTTTCCCTCTGCAGTACAGTGGTACCTCAGGTTACATACGCTTCAGGTTACAGACTCAGCTAACTCAGAAATATTACCTCAGATTAAGAACTTTGCTTCAGGATGAGAACATAAATTGTGCTCTGGCGGCGCGGCAGCAGCAGGAGGCCCCATTAGCTAAAGTGGTCTTCAGGTTAAGAACAGTTTCAGGTTAAGAACGGACCTCCAGAATGAATTAAGTACTTAACCCGAGGTACCACTGTACTCTGTGTACCCCAATCTGACCCAGTTGTTTGGAGGACTCTGCAGAATTGAGAAGGATATGTGTGGGGATGACAGAGGAAGTTTCATGGAAAAGGGAAATTTGTTAGTATCCCCTCCCTTCACCTTTCATTCACTGATCCCTCCACTGGATCAGACAGCAGAAATGAAGGACACCTCTGGATACAACACAGTGCTTTGACATTGGGCTGTTGATATATATGGAATATAATGCCAATCTCCAACCAAATGAAACTGAGTACCTGGCCAAAAGTCAAGGGTATGTTGGCTCAAAGGGGCTTCCAGGCAGAGCTTAATATCCCAAAAGGCTGATTCAGATATTGTAAACAGGTTATCAGCAAAGGTTTCTTAAGGTCTTTTTTACTCTTTAGATTTTGCTCAGAAAGGATAGATCTGGATTAAATGCAGAGGGGAATGTGACTAGCATTTTGGTGCTGATGGCATTGTGTGGATGCTGTGAAAGATTTGCATGCATAAGCAGCAGCGATCCTGTAATAAAAAACCCTCCTCAAAGCACCCTAAATCAAAATACCATGTCTTAATTGGCTGATGAAATGTAACCTCAATTGCCAAGTTGCAAATTGTCCCTTTAACCCAATCTAAGAAACAGGAAATGAAACCACCATGGTGTGTCCTGCACATTCCCCTTCAGCCATTTGACACCCCGCCCCTTCCTGCCTCTTGCACTGAGTGGCAGTTATGTACTCTCACAGCTTAAAGATTGCTAGACCACATTTCACTGACAGACACAATTTTGCTGATAATTATGCTAAAAAAAAGAAAAAAAGTTTTAGAGTTCTCCAGCACTTGAAAAAACATTAGTTGCCAAAATCACACTGCCTGGAGCTTTCTGTAACTAAAAGCCAAAAATATGTGGAAGCAAATCAAACTGTGAAGCTTTGAATTTAAAATCAACCAACAAATGATAATAGAAAAGACTATGCAATGTTTAGCGATAATAACAATACCTTACAGGTATTATCAAGATGAAGTAAACATTGGTTGCATAGATGTTCCAAATTTCCTAGATAATTAAAGGTATATTTCATTTCATTATTATAAGCCAGTATTTTCCAAGCCAAAGTCTCTTCGAGCATGTCTGTTCTTATAACTATCCTCAACCAAAGGAGGATGGGGATCAAGAATTAATTATCGAAGGCAGCAATCTAGAAACAACAACAAAAATGTTGAATTTTGAGGTGTTACAAAACCCAATAATCATCCTTCATACTTTCCCAACCTTTCCTTGTGCATTCCATGAAGTATTGGAGGAAAGTGTGTTCATTCTGCATTTTCATTTCATAATCTTGATGACTTTGGAAGACCATTAATTAAACAGCCCAAGGAAAAATGATATGAACAGCCTGGGCTGCTAGGACCACAGTTGATATCCCAATGCAATTATGATTCTTAAGCACAGAGATTTCTTTTTAAAAAAAATCAATAAAAGCTATAAAACAAAAAGGGATAAATGTGTATTTAGCCCCAAACACAAGTCACTGGAGAGGAAAGCAATGTAGGGAAAAGGTAGTGCTGCAAACCAGCTGTCACTTCAATATAGATTTTATTAATTTTCTGCTATAACCCTGAACTAAGAAGGAATTGAAGGGCTTCCTTTACTCAGATATTGTACAAGAAAAGAATGGAATCATCACTCCCACTTTACTTTATGGAGGATTTAATTCATGGAGTTAACACCAGCGCTCATTTGAAAGTATTTCTTCTTTTTCTCCCAAGGACTTTGCTGCAGAACAGAAGCTCAGAGCTAAATATGGTTGTGTATTTCTTTTTTTAGAATTATACCTTCCTATGCTTCTCAAGAGCAGTCATCAGCAATAGCCTCCCAGCACCAGCATCCCTGTCACTTACCAGGAGTAGGTGAGACGAGGCTGTAGTTTGGTCAAGCTCTGTGGGGACACCAGTGCAGCCAACCTGGCCCTCCTGCCAATGCACTCATGCAGCCCAATCCTCACTAAAGTGTCTCCCCTCAGCCTCTCAGTAAGCAATAGCAATGCCAGAGCTAGGAGCACTGTTCGTTTGTTTCTAAAATGAAATGCAGCCTTAGAAGGTTGCCATTTTGAGTGGGCCAGCCTAACCCAAAGACCATCTGCCATGGCTTGGGGGTCCACATTGTGGGAGAAGAGTGCTGAATGCAGCACTACTTTGAACATAATCTATTTGATATTTACCATTCAATATTGAAGGAATCTGAAGGCATCCCATTGGATCACCCTCTCAGACAAGAGCCCCATTCTTCAAGAGAAGATCCGTTGTTGTACCCTGGCCCCTGCCTCATCACAACAAAAGCCTCTGCAGCCCTGGCCCTACCAACCCTGGAGCCCTAATGTCAGCTGGAGATAGGGCTTCATTTTATGTCAGTTTCTTTAAAAAACAAAAAGAAGACACTATAATGATTTTTTAAAAAAGTTTTTTTGGGGTGTGTGTGTGTTTTAATTGTAATTTTCATCTACCCAATGATCCCTGGAGCATGTTATCATACACTTGCAGGCAGCGGCCCCTGCAACTTAAATTTCCAAGTTTTGAAAATGCCAAGAGCTTCATGATGATATATAAAAACCCATCCCTCAAATTGCTTTCCTTTACCTTTGCACTTATCAGAAGTGAGGCAAGAGGTTTTACTGATATTTTGAGTCTGATTCTGTCATCATTACTTCCAAAGAGATACTTTTCCTGTGCCAACACAGTTGTACAGCAGAAGGCGGCTTGGCTAGTCATTTCACAGAAACTACCTGCCGAGAGATTTTCAGCTCTTCAGCCCTTCAAATCCCACAACTGTCTATGTCTCCAGACACCAGTTTCAAAAGCCCAGCATTCATTATTTTTATTATCAACCTTAAAAAAAAAACTTTTGAGTCTCTCTCTCTCTCTCTCTCTCTCTCTCTCTCTCTCAAAACAGGTTATCTACAAAATTCAGGTTGAGTATTTGTTTTTCAGTGGTGGGGGTGTCCTTAGATGAATCTCATGAGGCAACTGTAAGTATTTTCTGTGTCAATAAAAAAATAAGTAAAAGTTTTTATTGCAGACCATATGACAAATTATGGCTAGTTTACCCTGCACAAGCACATATTGTATATATATCATTTCAAAAGGCTGTGGTCAAAGCTGTAAAACTCAGATAAGCTGGAAAAAATTCGGGATGCTTCACAAGAAATATACAAAACGGAAGTCATGGCGAAATCATTACAGAATGTGCTGAAGCTGGTGACAGGGAGGCAACAAGATGAACAGGACTGTCCCAGCTTGCCCCCTCACATGTTGGTTATTGTAGGGGCAGGAGGAAGAATGACTGACAAGGGCTGTTGTAAGTGTGTGCGTGTACACACAAAGGGGCTTGCTGGATCACAGCTTTGGTATACCATGGTGTAACTTAATGTTATAAAGGAAAACAGCACTTTCCCACTGCTCTATATTCTACTCTCTTCATTTGACCTCTGTAATATAATTCATATGTGACATGATCTGTGGGTTTTGTGCTCCCACTTCATATAAATAATGGCTCAATGCGTGGAAGGGACACAGAGAAGGGTGACATCACATGGCTTGGTATACTATATCATGAGGCAGAAATGTGACATAAGGATAGCTTCATGGTTCTTGTAACAACTAGTTCCATAATGGAGCGGTTCCTATTTTGATTCCGTTTGAGTTTGGGAGGTTTTTAACAGGACATGTTTAACAGGGGTGTTTAGGAAGGGAAGAAATGTCATTAAACATCTAAGGGGCTCTGATGTATATATTATTCCCTTCAGTTATAGGTGACTGATCTAAAATTCTTAGAAAAATTTGAAACCCTTAACTTACCATTATGCCATCCCTCAAGTGTCCCTTTGTAAGTTAGTGACTGGGGTTTAAAATCCCCAAATAGGAAATCTTCAACTAAGAAATGATGAAACATATTAAGCAGACAGCATCTTTTCTCTGTTTAGCTTAGAATGGAGTACCTTCTCCTAATGACCTTTTTCTCTCAAGAAAATTAATTTTTAAGTGGAGAGGGGGAAACACAAGGAAAGCAAAGATTACTGTGTGGAAAATATATCAATATCAGCAAGAAAGAGATTTGATTTTTTCATTGCTTCAGGTTTGAGTCTTTAAAAAACAAAAACAAATAGACATTCTAGTCAGACGTGAAAAGTCAAAATTTGCATTTAAATTGAGGTAATTTGGGCTACCTACCCACCCCCTCACTTCTCTCTCAAGTGCAGAACACAAACTACTAGATCTCTCAATTCTCACAAATGGAAGTACAGCAAAGAGGTTCGCCTTTCACTAACTACACATAGGGTTCAAACTGGCAAGCATAAGAAGTGCCCAGATGATTCACAGGCTACTTAACAGTTGCTAACCTGTTTCAACAGACATTTCATGATGCTGAAACTCTCAGATAGGGATGGGAAATCTGTCTATTTCTATCCATATCACTTCTGCATGGTTTTCACTCATAGTTCTGTTCCGTATCTGCATTAATCTGCATTTTTTAAATAAAAAACCTCTTTCAAACTATGCATTTAAATATGTATTTAAATATGTAAATGTTCACTTCCTCTCAAAGCAAGTATTTAAATGCATATTTTCCCTCAAAATATTATTTCAATGAGTATTTTTATACATTTAAACTACCAAGAACTGCATGGCAGGAAAGTACAGAATCTGCTATTTTATAGCTAAGTTCCAATCCACACGAGTCTGAGAGATGAAGATCAGGTCATTTAATATAGGGACGCACACAGACTGGATTATGCAGGCATCCTTACAATGATCTGCAGAATCCAGTTTGTGCGGATTTCCTACCTCAGATGACCTGATCTGCACCCATCAGACCAGGCTCAGGAGCAGGGATGGGGAAACTGTGGCCCTTCAGATGTTGTTGAACTCTAACACCGACCAGTCTAAGCCTCTTCCTAGCTAGAAATCACTTGCATAACCTTCCACCAGGGGTGTTAGGGGAGGAGTAGTACCTCTAGTGGGGGACACCTCATGCTGTCCACCTTTGGTCCCCACCCTGCACTCAGCTCTCACCTGTGGCTCCTAGAAGCTGTTAGCATGCAACAGTGGCCACACCACAGCAGATGGCTTTGATTGGCTGGCTAAACCAGGTGACGGTATCCAATGAGTTAGGGGCTTACCCTGCATGTGAAGACAAGCTCCAGAGGATTGAGCAGACAAGACCAATAGTGGGGCAAATGGTCAAGGCGGCGGTTTCTGCAGATGCTGTAGAGTAGAGCTTTCCAAACTGTGGGCTGCGACATGGAAATGTGTTGGCTGCAGCGTGTAGGTGTGTTGCATGACATGTGTCCGTATCTCTTATAAGGGGTAAGTTTAACCTCCAGTTTGCTAGTAACACTGAATTAGTGTGTTGTGAAATGATGCATGTCTAAAAGATGTGTCACCAACATGAAGTTCTGAAAGCTTTGCTGTAGAGGGAAGTGAGGGGCAGGTGGGGCTTATCCACCTGGGAAGGTAGCCCATCTAGGAGAAGGAAAACTCTGGTCTTTAACCTCTGCTGCCTTGCGGCATGTCTTCAGGGGAAGAAAAGATACAGGCCGGGCAGCTAAGAGACAGAACCATGCCCAATTTCTGCTGGACTTCTGCTGGAATTAACATTTCTTGTGGTGTTAATGCTGTGAACCTATCAGATGAGGCCTGATAGTTGGGGCCTCATAGTCCAAAATATCTTCAAGTGGAAAAAGTAGGCTCAGGATGTATATATGTGTAAATAAACCATATATCCTAAAGACATCACAGTCTCCAATGTGCCTCATTCCAACAGAATCATGAACCCCAGGGTAAGTGCCTGGAGCTCCTGGAACCTTGTAGCACTCAGGTTGGGCTGGCGGGCAACAATAGGATGAAAACTGCCACAAGTACAGCAAATTGAAAAAGCTGAAACTGAAACACTAGGATGGCAACAATGGCAATTGTTTGCAGTCCTGTTTCCAATGTTTCAACTCAGTTAACAATGTAAATGAATAACCTGAGGGTCCCTCAACCACAGGGCTCTAATTCTGCACATACTGCCACTGTGCCCATCCACAACAGGAAGATTTCTCTCGCAACACAATAAGGCTCAGAGACATTGTAAGACGTTACAAGTCCAGAACAACATGAGGCATCTTTGCTGGTCCCAGGCACTTCCTCCTGACCTGGATTTGGATCTGAAAGGCCAAGGGAAATTGTGGATGCATGGAGGATAAATGGTCAGCAAGCACAATTTGCGACCTTACACAATATCATTACCGATCAGAGTGTTTCTGTAAAGGTATGAACCTCAGCTTCTAATTTCCAGGCTGTTTGGATCATGAGCCAACGTGAGATAGCTTTAACCCAGGTCTTAAACCAGCCTGTGTTTTGACCACTGAATAACAATTCTGAGGCAAGTTTGCAGCTGCTGAGTAAAATTGTGGGTTTTCCAACCTTTTAACCCGGGATGGAAGTAACCACGCCAGTCCAATTATCGCCCTGACAACTCCACACCTTCCTGGCATCTTTTCTTATATCCTTTCTGAAACTTCTTCCTATCCCAAGCTGCCAAGAAAGCTCTGCTGTCAGTCGGCTGCTGGGTTTATTACACCATCTGAACCTTGTTTTTATTTGTGTATGTTATTAAGGAGACAGTTCTACCAACCCTTCCAGGTGCCTGTAACCTTCATAAAACAAACAAGGCCTATAGACAGACAGTGGCACGCTTCCCAGAACTGCGCCTTCAGCTGGAAAACAAGAACAATGTTACCACATGCTTTGACTTTTAAAAGATGCAGCTAATTGAAGTGCCTCCTCATGTCTTTCTCCAAGTATATGTGTGTGTTTTTTTCTAAAAGTAAGGCAGCAAAATGGCTAATGCCGCAGATGGCCATAGAGGAAAAGGAGCATGTTACAGTTTTCTTGCTGCCACACACTTTCAATGCACATAGAACTGGTCCCCCTGAGAGTGATGGGATGATGATATTCTGTCACTCCCAAGGGGAATTGCACGGGCCGGGGGGAGCTTTTATTTCCAGGAAAAGGTAAAGGGACCCCTGACCATTAGGTCCAGTTGCGGACGACTCTGGGGTTGCGGTGCTCATCTCACTTTACTGGCCGAGGGAGCCGAAGTTTATCCACAGACAGTTTTCCCAGGTCATGTGGCCAGCATAACTAAGCCGCTTCTGGTGAAACCAGAGCAGCGCACAGAAGTGCCATTTACCTTCCTGCCAGATCTGATTTCAAACTGCCAGGTTGGCAGGAGCTGGGACCAAGCAATGAGAGCTCACCCCGTGGTGGGGATTTGAACCACCGACCTTCCAATCAGCAAGCCGAAGGCTCAGTGGTTTACACCACAGCGCCACCCGCGTCCTGCATGCATAGAGTTGCATTATTAGTTTACTAATTTGGGATCAGCCAAGACTGAAACGAAAAGTGCACCATCTAATTGCTATTAAGTCCCCTGTACAAAAATATAAATTGGTGGTTACATTGTAAACTGAGACTGATGTTTCCTGTGATTTAGGTAACTGATAACAGACTCTGCTACTGGTACTTTCAGAAAAATGTCCATATTATTCAGAAGAGTGTTCTGCATTGTGCAATGCTAACTTGTGGTGGTGTTTGATTGAATGTGACAGTTTCTGGTCTAGGAACTGCCGTGAACATTTTCCCCACAAGTCTGTTACTTCCCCAGTCAGTGCCTAGGGGCCAACACAGCCTCAAGTCAACCCTTGCTAGTGCTATGAGATGGCTTCTATTTGGGAGGAGGAAACAAACAGGCAGATAACAACAACAACTGGAAAGACTTCACTTTGATTTTAGAATGCTATTGCGGGTTTAAATAGTACTCCCTCATCTCCTCTCCCCAAAATTTTGTGATCTGTAAACCCAACAGCACTGTTTCTGAATGCCTCTCAGAACCTTAGAGATGAAGAGCTGGGGGAACATAAAGATCACCAATCAAAACCTATCATACTGAAGTACAATCCTGATGTTCAAAAAAGTGTCCCTGGCCAACAAACATGTGTGCCATGTGCAGAAAGCAAGAGAGAGAATCACACCCATGGCAAAAGTGTCCACTGCAAAAGGAAAGTCTTTTAATAAAACAAAGCAGTGCAGTTTGGCAGGCAAGCCAGACCCTGCCAGAATCTTAAGCTATCAATGAATCTGGCCTTAGAAAACCTTCTTCCTTAGCCCCATCTATTCAGCTCCTTCTGGATCAGGTGATGGGGTATAGGAACAAATACACACGCAGAATCTCCTCAAGCCTGGCAGTGCCGCTGATCTCCTTGCAAAATGACTTTGTGCTTTGCCAGTTGTCCAGTGTTTAGTATTACTTTACGTAAGAGCTGATGCTTGAACAGAAATGAAACAAAATCACCCTTAAAACAGGAGTAGACTAAAGTTTATGAAGATACTATGCTGATCATTATTTGGAAGGGCCCTCTAGGACACAATGACCTTCTCAATGAGTTGGCTTGCTCTGTTGTTTTCATGTGGTAATCATTTCTCCTGAATGGACCCCAATACAACCATGATAAATGTCATGTTCACTGCAACAAAAACGATGGTAAGAATCAGCCCACTGGAGATATTGCAGTAAAAAAACGACAACCAACTCCTATGTTGGCTTGCACGAACTTTCTACTTGATAAGTAAAGGATATTAGGAATAATATTGTTGCATACCACCCCAATCTCCAAGCAGTGTGAGATTCCAGGGGTTCCAAGCACCTACCCAGGGGTTTGTTTTTCCTTTTGGACATGAGGCACAATGGAGACTGTAGTGTCTTTAGGATATATGGTTTATTCACACATATGTACAACCTGAGCCTATGATGAAGGGGTTCACTGCATCAACATCCCAAAAGGGTTTGTTTTTCTCATAGCTGCAGCCTTGGATTCAAAGGCAACCATCATGCTCTGACCCTCTCTCAAGCTTGCTGCCTTTACCAGTCTGCAAACTTTTCTTCCTCTAGGTAACATCACAGCCAACCCTAAAGGCTCTAATTCAGACTCTGGCTGTGTCTTCTAACTAACTATCTGAAAGCTGTAGGAAGACCCATCCATTTGCCATCTGGCCCAGAGCCTCCTCTCTTTAGCTTTGTTAATGGTCCATCACCTTTCCCTTTGTTCTCTCTTAACGGCTCATCTCCCAGGCGATTACCTCATGAGGAAACTAGCCTGTCTTATTTTTGAACCCTTGCTGAATTCAGGGGTTCAAGAGGTTTGATTAAATTTGAACACTTACTGTCCAGGTCCAGGAATTTAGGGGAGCCTGGCACCCACAAGCTCATAGCAACATATTGCAACAGGGCCTGCAACAAAATGCTGTAGTGCGGACTGCCCTTGTTCAGGGAACAAGCCAGCCATGCCTTCTTCCAGGATATTCCAGTTCATTCCACACTGAAGACAAGCAGAATTAAACAACAGTGCTTCCAAAAAGTTCCAGTTCCTCATGGTAAAATATGTTCTACTGGGGATCACTTGTCTCCAGGTAGGTTTTTGACCTTGGGACAGAGAAAGGGCGATAGTAGGGGAGGATGCTTTGTGAATCTTCCACTGGGGCAAGATATGGGGAACTCGTGCATCCCTCCCACACACATAGATTCATTCTAATCTGGCAACTGGCAACCATAGCAACTAGCTTTTGGAAAACTGCCGTTCTGTGTTTTCTCAGAAGGCAGCCACTTTTGTGTGTTACAGGAGAGTAGTTTTTTTTCCAGATTAAGCAGAGCACAGCTACTTTAAAAAAAACCTAGAAAGCTGATAATTGTTGGTCAGATGGGTTGATGTATGTATGCAGTGTGGTAGTTTGCCCTCCAAGCTGGAGAACACAATAGTTCCCGCATGCCTCTTCAGACCCTTCCTGTTGTCTAGAAGCTTTCTGTGTTTTTTAAAAAAAGAACATGAATATATATAGCATTTCCCCCTCAATTTTTGGGAAGTTTCAGCCTTCTCATTGTTTACAGTCTCTTTAATCATTCCACAATAAATGGAGCAATGGTATGCTTATCTGCAGCTAAGACTGTGTCCACATAGTCAACAAAAAATCTTTTGAGCATTCCATTGTGCTATTGTGTTTGCTATCTTCTCCAAAGATATCTACAGAATAAAGGTGTGTGTGTGTGTGTGTGTGTGTGTGTGTGTGTGAAAGAGAGAGAGAGAGAGAGAGCACTGCAGTGTGAAACATGAGAATATTAATTTGAATCACCAGCCAGTAATAATAATAATAATAATAATAATAATAATAATAATAATAATAAAGTTTATTTATATCCCGCCCTCCCCAGCCGAAGCCAGGCTCAGGGCGGCTAACAACAATATTAGATATTATTTTTTTAAGCTCTCAGTTTGAAATATACAAATACACAGTAGATATTTAACAGCATGGAAGGAATGAAGGTTTATCAGATTTAAATATGCCTCAATAAATGCTTTCAACCAACCTAATTTTTTTATTTTACAATTCATCCAATTCTGCAATTGCAATTCATCCAATTCTGAAGTTGGTTCAGATTTTTTTAAAAAGAAAACAAGCTGCATACGCAGACACAAGAAGTTAATGCAACAAACAGAAATTGCTGCCTTATAACATAAAGCCTGCTAAGTCTCACTGCAATCTAACATATACTTAAATTGGAGAATGCTTGTCCTTAAAATTAAGCTTTTGTGTAAGTATTACACAATTTTCACAGAACAAGCTCCATTGAAGGCAAAGCTTACAAATTTATGGGAACAAGGTTTGGAAGAGATTGATTCTGGTCAAAAAATGATGTGGACTTCTTTTTATAAATAAATGAACATTTACAAATAAGCAAATAAATAAACAAACCAACATTTATTTTTATATTTATTTTCACCAGAGGCCTGCAACCAGTGAAGTGCATCTGTCTCCCTCACTATTAACTTTTAGGTGAAATATAAAAACATTCCTGTTTACCCAGGCATTTGATGGCTGAAAGTTCTGTCCCTGCCAAACCTGAAATTATTAGTTTGAGAGTAGGTGATTGCTTTTAGGAGTTCTAAAATGTTTTTGAGAAAGCTGTTTTAAACTGTTTAAATTTGTTTGTTTTTTTAAAGAAACTTTTAATTGTGTATGTTTGCTGTCCTAGGTTATTTTGGAGGAAGGTGCAGGGTACAAATCAAATCAGTAAATCAAATAGGTTCATACCATCGTCACCAATCAACAGATTATGGGGGCAGGGATTTCTGAACTTTTGTCCATTTGTGTGTCTCATGAACCCTGAGCCTATTCCTACCCCTCCGTTCTACTTCAGATTCCACTTCCCACAATATTTGAGAGAGAGAGAGATGGGCAGCTAGAGAGTAGGAGTGACCCCAGACAAGAGGCATTGGGACTTATGAGAAGGGAAAACAATTATGGGCACACTTAGAACTTGGGAAGTGGGGCATTTTTCTGAGCATTCTCCATTTTTCTTTGTAACTGCCAGCTCAAATCAAGTTTGAGGGAGCTTATCCACTGCTAGAGAAGACATTGCATCCAGTTTAGTTCTACATCCTCTTCTTGCCTCAGCAGCCTTGAGACTCTAGAGCTTAAGCTTGGGTTGAGCCATGTCCTAGAGCTAACCAGCCTCTTGTTTCTTTGCCTATGGCTGTTTCTCTGCTCCCATCTCCAATATCATTACCCCCCATGACCGCTTCACCCCCTGCAATCACATGATCCACCATACACACTGGTACATGTTCAGATTGTAACCCAGTGGCAAACTATTTGCAATCCACACACATTCCACACTGGTGGTCTGTCTGCATCTCCTATGCTGTGTGAAGGCCCTCTGCCACGCAGTGTAATCCTTCCCACAAAACCCTACACATCAGTGCTTGTAGCACGAGCGCTCTGATGTAGTGCGGCATAAGATAGTAGACAAATTGCCCTGTACGAGCTTCATGCTTTCTGTTCTGTGCTCAGAATCACCTTCTCAACTCTTATCCCAAATCTCGATGCTTTTTTCATCGAGCCCCATTGCTTAGATCCCCCCCAGTTAATGATCTCTCAGCTCCGCCTCTGATGTAGGCTGGCTCTGATCACACTCTGCCCTGATCAGCCCACACTAGACACCAATGCTGACAGTCATATGGGATCAGTTGTCAGGGTAAGCACAGTGTGATAAATGTTGTGCTCCTGTGCACACTTTAGAAGCAGCTACTGTAGCACCCTGCTGATTTTATTAGTAGCTACCCAAGTCCTTGTAAATGTCATTGATTCATTCATAAAGCTATGGCATTTTGGTCTTTTAAAGTGTAGGAAAAGATTCATGTGCAACCAAGTTCGAGCCTTCCTTCCATGAATACAAAGTCTAAAAGGAAGCTCCTGTGGAAAAGAAAGATTCCCACCCCCAGCTCTGTTTTCTTTGTTAACTTTGTGGAACAAAGTGCTTCTGTCCTGCCCCTCCTCCATCATCTTATCTCTTCCCCTTCTATTTTGTCTTTAAGGCTCTGCATCTTGGAAACCACTTTTGTGATTTTTATCTCCATGATTAAAGTAGAAGACTTTATTGAGTTCTTTGCATCAGCCTCAAGATCTGCAATGCAGGATTTTACATAACGCTTCACTACTTCTCACACCATTACTATTGGTAACCTGATAGAACAGAAATGCAAGATACCATGTTGCTTATGTTGTATGTTTCTGGGATTATGTGCGTGATTAGCAAAAAGAGGGGGCAGAGCTACATGTGATAAGGAGCTGCAGAACCAAACATGCAGTTTTGCACACCAGTGCGACCAGGAAGCGTTCTCAGATAATGGCAGTTTGTTTGTTTGTTTACAAAATAGAAAACAATTAGAAAAAAGTGCCTCAGCATTTCATTCCACTCCAGCCGCTTCCTAACTAAAAGGTCAAGAGGAGGGAAAGCAGTTAGAAAGTGCCAACATCTCTTCTTTCACTGGCATTCTGGATAAGATATTCAGGGGTGGGGAAATAAGAAAGATCAATTGATCTGCCATTTGGGTATTTTAGTGTGTGCATTTTTAACTTAAGCCTGTTTGATTAAATGATTGAAGCTGGAAGTCTGACTGACACCCAGCACAAGGTGATCATGTGATACGGTATCTCAGAGGACCGGAGAATTTATCAAACAATATCTTTTATTGGACCAAATAGCTATTTAAAGTGTCACAAGCTTTCAGCGGAGGCAGCATACACCCTTGATGAGCTTCTGGAGTGGGAGGTAATGATGGCTTGGTATCTGACACACAATGGCAGAAGCCTAAACTGTTCAATGCATGCTATATTCTTTGCTTAAATGTCAGATTTTGCAAGTGATGCTAATGCTCTGATTCAACAAAAGAAAGCTCACATCCTCAAGTAGAAACTGTGAGAATGTTTCCAGAAGCCAAGCACAGCCCTTGGTAGAGAAGATTACATGTTTGGGTGCAGAGGTCTCGATTTAGTCTTTGCCATTCCTTGCAAATGATTGACACTATTTTATTGCGGGCTGCATGCGTGAAGCTCATGTTCCGCCTTTTCAGCCAGGGAAATATGCATACAATCTCCAATTGTGCATCATTTTTAAAATCACATGCAACACATTCTAGCAAATGTAGGAGTCACATTCAAATTAGACACGTAGTGAACACACACACAAAAATGTTAAGTATTACTTGTAAAAACAGCCTAAATCTTCACATTTTTAAATTAAATTTATATCCTACCTAGACCTTCCTCCCAAAGGAGCCCAGGGTGACAAATTCCAGATGATTTCAGATCACCTTCCGTCTTGCCGCAAAATAATAATAATAATAATAATAATAATAATAAGCCAAACCATGGTGAGTAATAAGCCAAACCAAGTCTGGAAGAAAAAGAAGTGTTTCTATGCATGTCCAGTGTGCCTCCCACCTAGCACGGTAATGTTCACCATTTCCTTGTAGCTATTAAAGTTCTTATTGTAACCTTTTATCACAATTCATGCAAAATATATTTTCTCATGCTGAAAAGGCTTGAAAATGAAGAGTCAGGAATGAGTGTGGCCAGTGCCACCCCCCACCGTCAAATGTTTAGGAGTACTCTCATTTTGACTCAAGAAGATCACCATTTTATAGTTCAAATTGGAAAAAATAAATACAGTAAATGCACAAAGATTCATGAAATGTTTATGGGTATGCATACCCCTGCATCCCCCCCCCCCCGAAAAAAAGCACTGAGTGTGGCAATAGAGTGTTGAGCAGCAACGAAGACTTGCCAATCCACTAAGTTAATAGTCCATCTTTATGGCACCATTTCCATGCACATTTCCACTAATGAGTGGGAATTTATTCAGTTACAACAAAATGTTTTAGCATTCATTTAGAGTATTCAAAGTGCTCTACAGACATTATCTGAACAATTCTTACAACAGCCCTGCAAAATAAGTCAATATTGTTATCTCAACATTGCAGCTGGGAGGTTGAAGCTGGAGAACTGTTAGATTCACATTTGATGTATGTTTTGAATCAAGGACATCACAGCTCATACATTTTAAACATTATACTCTACCAGCTCGCAACAGATTTGGGACCCTTCAGAATAGGCTCCAGGGTTGTATTCAAATAAGCTTTTACTCGGTATAGATGCAATGAAATGAGCAAACCTTAGTCACGTTCAGTGGGTCTACTCTGAGAAGGACTAGCACGGAATACTACTCTGTATCTTCCAGCCTTCACTGGATTTTAAGTCCTTCCGAAAACAGAATGAGTCCTTCTGAAACCAACTCGCTATGCACAAGCAGAAGTCATAAGTTTACAAACGAAAATTTAGGGAGAATCCAAAAGAGAGCAAAAGAGGGAACAAAAGAGAGGGAAGAAACAGATGAAACAAAATCAGCCTCTCTTATTCCCTGTTGGAATGCATCAGAAGGCCTGCACCTGGAAATAACATTTTTACTTGTGGAAGAAGCAAAGTAGAGAAGGAGCCACTGGGGTTAAGCATTGTTGCTACAACATCTATGTAATGAATTGCTTGGCAGAGTACTGCTATTTTTAAAATCTTTTTTTTTCCTGAAGGACAATTTGTTTTTTAACTGAAAAGAGCTTTTAGGAAGCTCTCCAAGCTTCAATTCCTACTCATGTCAGATCTTGCTCTTTTGTATTTGCTCTTTTACTCTACAATGCTGTTGTTTGAAGTATAGCAGAATATGTATGTTTGCTACCTCTGGTTCATCAGGGTGTCATGTTTCTTTGCTGTCAAGGAGACAGAACATTGCTGCTTTCCTCGGGAGAAGCTTTGTCCATGATGTATGAAATGTCACATATAATTAGGCTTCTCCTATGAATTACATTTCTTAAACTATGTTTCCATATCAACAGGTATGTTACAGGGTGTCTGGCAGGAGAGAAACATGGTGGTACGTCAGAGCAGGGGAATGTAAAATCTGATCATCCGTGACCCATCTGGCCTATACAGTTTGGCTATTGGTTCCTCTCTTAACTATCAGGCCTGCTACTTTGGATTAATCAGTCTGGGAACTGCAGCCAATGCAAAAAATGGATTACCAGTTGCTATAGAAGTCAATGCTTGGAAGGGAACCAATAGGTGACCTGTCTCAGTTCAAGTCTTTACCCTGAAGCCAAACATTTTGTAGACTAAGCATCTTGACACATGCCCGGCCAACCTTTCCCTACAATCTCCAAAGATGGAAATTCTCCAACCACCCCAGGCATCCTGTTTCATTGCTGCATAAGTTAATGGACTCTTCCTAGTGCTTAATATCCAAATTATTATTTTAAAAAATTCCTTATAAACAGAATAATTAGTGCAACTCATATATTGCTAAAGTTGTATAGTTTAGAATGTAAGTATCTAATCACAACAAAATTACAGTGAAATAGTGTGAAGCTGTTTGACTTGAGTCTCTCATTATTCAAGCATTATCTCAAACATTTAATTAAGACAACCATTTGAAAAGAGAAAGCCAGCAGCCTAATCCAATTGCTTTGAATGGCTACCAGCCTAATTGTAAATGGTTGATGTCCAGCCTTTTCTCCAAGATCTCAGTCGGTTTCCAAATCTATACCAGTGGCACCAGGAGCAGATAATTAGATATTTACATTTTTAAAGAAATCCTCTTGGAGATATTCATGCATCATGCCCTAGGTGTGTGTGTTTTTCAAAAGTCGCTGTCTCACAGCCTGTTAGATTAGAAACCATAAACCACTAGCCAGTATGCAGCAAATGATCATCAAACAAAACATTTCACAGTTTCAGTTTAGGAATTTAGAAACAGATGAAAAACCTCAAAGCAAGAAAGACCTGCAAATTCATGAAGTCAGGAGATCTCTAAATGAGGGGAGTCAATAATGTCAATCTCAACAGAAGAGATAACCTATCACAAACTGGGAAACAATGAAAAAGTTTTAGGATTAAAACAGAGTCTTATTATCCACTGGCTTGTTTGTTTTTTTGTTCTCAAATCAAATAACCAAACAGTTTACTCAAAACAAGCTGCTTATGTTATCAGCATTTCCCATTTACCTTTTGAAATGCTGGCATTTAAAGAGAAGATTTCTAAAGGTAAAATTGATGCTAATACAGAATCCTATTATGCACTGTAGGGCAAACTCATTCAACTCAATCTGAGCTTTTTACTACCCAGTTAAAAGAGATACTTCTTAGAAAGTACATATACAACAGGATATCAGAATGATTGGGGATAAGGTTACAGATATTTCAGCAGAACTTTATTTCTGTCAGATTATTTGCAATAATTGTTGTCACACAAAATGTACTGCTTAACTGACATTCTGCTTCACCACAAAACACACAAAAATAGGCAACTTCACTGGGGAGAAAAATCATGCAGAGTTTCTCATAAAATAAGAAGGTTCTAGCTGTGCAGCTGACACTTGACGAAAGAAGCATGAAGCTCATGATAAGGTTTTGAAAAATTCAAGATTACAAACAGCTGAACAACTTTATGCAAATATATTCACTTACTCAGCTGGCAAAACTGTAAAACAAAAACAATATAAAAAAGCATTAAGAAGCTTAATGTTTGAGCTTAAACGTTTTTTCCGTTTCACTCATCTATAAAATGTTGGCACTGAGAGCAGAGGAAACGAATCTGTCTTTCTGTATATATTGCATTATTTCTTTGAAATAATATCAGATTCTATACCTCACAATTAGTGACTGGCTGGGCTGGGATTTCAGCCTAGCAAGAAGGATCTGCGCTATTTGCTTCAACTAGGATGTCTCTGAAGATGCATCGCAGGCAGATAGCACTTAAGGGCCAGTCACAGTTGCATGGATCTATAGGACCAGAGTGCTAATCACTTCAGATATCAAGTGGAGTAATTAATCACCAGCCATTTAACATTTTAAATACATCAGAAAAATGGTCCAATACGGCTGAAAACATTCCATTGTTTTATGAAGGCTGGCCGAGTGCGACTTCATATTGTCCCAGGAGACATATTTAGACGTTACCCCCACATGTATATATGCAGGGGGAGGGGGACTATTCCCCCGACCCTGTTACAGACACCCATGTGTTCAGCAGGACATCTGCAAAGGACATGCAGGCAAAGGCAGGCAGGTGTTGCTTGCAAGTGAGAGCTTCAGTCATGCAAGGTTGCTGTACCTACATGTGTACAGCTGCACACACACAGCTTCCCCTTTGCAGATGCCCCACCGAGGGAACAGTAGGTGGCTGGTCATATAGGGCACATAGGATTGGTAGCAGGCCAGCATGGGTGGTCCCACTTCTGTTCCATGCATTGAGGAGCACCTATATGCTGCCTGGACTGGTGTTTACTCATGACAAAGAAAGATTGTACCATGTGCCTAAATTAGGGGTTTCAGAGAAATTCTCCAGATTGGTATCTACGCACAAACCTGGAGTGTTCTGGCACCCAAAAATCCATCCAGAAACAAAACCTTTTGTGCTTACCTTTGTTTTCCTACATCCATTTTCTCCGGGGCTTGCAGGAAAACAACTTAAGGGGTATCTCAGAGAATCACTGGAAAGGGCAGAAGGGCATCATCCCTCTTTCTCTTTGCCCCGATGCAACCATTAGGAATAGGAATGATTGGTTATTATGCAATGTTTTCCTGTCCTTGAGGACTAGGCTTGATCTGTATATAATCCTAGCAGCAATGCATCCAGTTGTAAATTGTGCCAGATGAACACCATGCCACACGGGGAGCTATTAAATGCAATACAACTTCCTATGTGGTTTGGCTGATTTCCTGCTGGCAAAATCTCTTTTTCATGATTCTGTTTTCAAGCAGTGGCCTTGCCATTAGTGCAGTGCAATGGACTGGGCCAAAAGTGATTCGTCTGGTCTTTGGCGGTCCTCTTTCCCTCGCCTTGTACCTAGTCATGCACTAGATGCCCAATATGCCTCACATACAATCTTACATATCTGCTCAGCCTCCAAGCCAAAGGGGCAGCTTTTCTCCAATTGAAAGCCTATATTTTACATCCTTCCTAGCAGAGTAATTTCAGGCGGCTGCTCACAGTTTGCTGTTTAGGCCACGGGGCACAGTGGAATTCTGCACAGTCTTCTTTCTGCCCCAGCCCCCTACTATCCTGTTCATTCAGCACACACACACACCACAGCAGGAGTCATTGCACATCTGTACAAAGGACAAGTGGAAGAGTGGAATGACAGTTCTTTTAAAGAATGAATCAAAGTGCAAATTAACAAACACCAAATTTGCTGTAAACATTAAATACTTCAGACACAAAACCTTCTGCGCGATACAAGAGCGCTTTCAGCATTATCTATTCACAACAGCTCTCCTCCTCCTGAGGGTCATAAACACAGAGAGACGGAGCCAGGGAGAGAAGGGGAGGGGGGAGCTGGAGGAAATGCTCTCGTTGAAATTCAACTCACAGCAAAAGCAATTTCCGAGTGTGCAAAGTGCTGTCAGCAGGCCTGATGTTTGTGTATGAAATATAGACAATATGACTGGCCCATCGGCAGCCACTGTCAGCCTGATGGATGGCGCCTGAAAAGAAGTAAAGCGGCTGCCGTTAGGGCCCAGTCTATCAGCCTCTTGAAGGAGATTCAGGGGCTTAATAGAGGGAAAACTCTCTACTAATCGGACAAAATTTCCAGCTGCGATCGCCAAGGAAATAAAAGGGATGGGGATGAAAGACCTGAGCTAGGAACACAATGCAAGGAGGGGGAAAGCCAATCTCTCTCTCTCTCCATATCGTATGCTCTTTCCTTGTTCCATGGACATATATGTATATGGTATGTTTCTGCACTCGAATTCTTATGACATGACAACAACCCCACCCCATTTTTCTTCCTTCAGATGGGCTAAACCTATTTTAGAATGAGCTATAAAATCAAACATTGTTGAAAGCCATTCATGTACATTATCTAATTATTCCTTGCACAAACCCTATAGGGCAGGGTTAGGTCTCCCACCACCATACTGTAGCAAGAGGGGGAGGACATTCTTACATACACCATCTCTATGCGTTTGCATGCACCAGTTTTCTCAGGAAGACTGTTGTAGCGAGCAGAAGGCCAGTCTGGTTCAGAGCCTGGGAAGTGACTCCATTGCTTTTCTCTTCCTTATCAGAAGGAACTCTGCTCCAGTCATCACTTGTCCTGCGACTTCAGTAGTAACAAGGTCACTTCATCACCAACCAGGAGACTAAGGGCATGAGCACCAGCCAGGAGAGAGCAACCTGGCTCCAACTGGATATAAAGCCCTGTTAAAAACTCACCACTTTGTTTTAGTCTAGCTCTTGTCAAACTGAACTCTCTCCTGCACCTTTATCCTCAACTTCAGTTTCTTTGCTTGTCTTATCTTCCAGTTTGTCAGCCTGAGGCCAAGGACCTTGCATTTCATTTCCCTTCTTGCAACAGCCCCTACCAGTAGCAATGAACAATGGATTTAAACTGGCACGACTGATTTGCATTTTTTTTTTGTCTCCCCAAATTTAATTTTTTTATGTATTACATTTGTAATAAGTTCTCTGGGTGGTGTCCAAAACACCCTAATGTATAAGATAAAAATTCATAATAAAACACTAAAACCAGAACAAAAGAGACCACAACCGGGGAAGGGGGGGCACAGCAAAAACTAAAACCAGAATAATACACAGTAGTCAAAACCAGTTAAAGTCAGAATAAACCAACATGGGGAAACAGATGCACCAGATTTATTGTAATGAAAAAGCCTGACCTGAGAGAACAAGCAAACCATACTGCGGGTGCCACCACTGAAAAGCCCTTCTCCCTGCTTACCACCACCTCAATGCAGAGTTCAGACAGCAAAAGAGACATCAAAGCTCTTCTACAAATACAAAAAGTACACTTAAGAGTAGAAAGCAGGGGTCCTTTGTGGATCCTTCAGTATGAAAGGGATTTAATCATCCTAAAAAGCTCCTTAGGGGGAGGGCTAAGAATGCAGTGGGATGGCGTCCCTAATTTCTTTAAAAAGGGAAGATCCAGTTCTTCATACTGGAGTTACTGGCCACCAGTGCAGTACAAGTAGTGATTAATCACAACTGCAGCCAGTTTGCTTCTCTTTCTGTAGTGGGCTATAAAGGTCTGTAGGATGCTATGCATGAGAGAAGTCCCTCAACCTTGATCCTTTGTTGTCTGGAGTCAGATTGCTGATCAATAGGATAAGACTGTAAGGGTCCTCTGGGTTTTACATCCTGATACTTTGCTGCTACCAGCATTATAATAAGTACCAAGCCTTACACCCACTAAATTTGCTCCATGGTATGCAAAGAAGGTTTTGTTAGTTTTTTAAAGAACAGATAACAAAGCATGAATCTAAGCACTGGGCAGAACATCTATATGTGGGAAGCATAGATGGCTTCTTAGATTTCTGCCTTCCTTTCAAAAGCCCAGAATACATCCCTCTCCATTCCTGTTGATTAATTGGCTACTATAAAAATCTGATGAGGATGACAATTTACGATAAATAAATGACCCTGGATCACTGCCAAATGAATGCAAAGTGTATTAAAAAGACTTTCCACACCGTGTTTTGACAAAGCTTTTGTGTTTTGCACTGTAGATACTGTACATTTTTTTTACATGGGAAATCAAATAAATAAATAAGCAAATAAATAAGCATTGCTAACACATTCACATGGGACAGAATCCAGCTACAAACAACCCATTTATTTTAAGACTTCAGTGCAGCAGAAATTCCCAATCAGAGATAGAAAGAATGATTTTTAAGGGTGGCAGGGGAGATATTTTGGAGAAGCGGGAATAATTTAAAGTAGAATATGATTTTTTGATGAGGCTGCCAAAATGAAAGGCTCCTGGAGAAAAAAAAAAGTTAATTTACATACAGACAGAGCTGTCAGCCGAGTCACTGCCAGAAAGAATGATAACAATTCATTTGGTAACTACTCCCTTGTTAAGAAAATAGCAGCATCCAGGGGCTTTATTTGCTTGCCACAAAAGAAAGGTTCCCCGAGCAGATTTTTTGATGGAAAAACACAACTTTTCTATGGGGCTTGTTTGTTTTTGCAGCTGTCTATAATAGTTATGACTCTTTGCTTTCAGCCGAGAAGGATCTAGGACAGGGGCTCTGACAGTCCATCTTTATAGCCCTTTGCAAACCGCTAGTATTGAGTCATCAAGGCCTGGAGAAGGAGCACTGGTCCCACCCCAACATTCACATGCTGGTGGCTATTAAACAAAGAGCTTGTAGGCACGCCCAGTTTCAGGTTATGGTCCTCCCAGATACATTGCCCTCAATGGACCACACCCGCTGGCACAGTGGGCTCTCTGCCAGGCCTAGATCCCTCACCACTTATTGGTCAGGCTCCCTGCCCACCAATGGTAGCAGCACTGAGCAGACCTCCAGGCTTGCATGATGCAACCTACATCAAGGCAAGGACAGCACCATGGGGTGGGGGGAGAACAGGCGTGCAGCCCTGGAATCCTCCTCAGTGTAACCACTGGGCTGCCCTTAGCTGCAGAGTGGTTCTGGCCTGGAAATGCTGCTGAGCAGTGCTCAGGG
Source organism: Podarcis vaucheri (assembly GCF_965113315.1). Classification (NCBI taxonomy): domain Eukaryota; kingdom Metazoa; phylum Chordata; class Lepidosauria; order Squamata; family Lacertidae; genus Podarcis; species Podarcis vaucheri. Next base: position 52,053,164 of record NC_138764.1, on the reverse strand, counting down.
CTCCCACAAGCGATCTTGCTGGCATTGCCAGTTTAAGTACATCAGCCCCCACCCCTGCCCAGATGTCCATAATCGTAGCAGTGTAATAAAGAAGTTTAAGATGCACCATGCTTAACCAGAGCTGTGTGCTGGCACCAGGCATGACCAATGGCTCTGTGCAGAGGATTTGAACGAGGGGTGGAGGATGAGGTGGGATTAGGACCAGCTAGAGCAATCCCCTTTATTATTATAGTTGGTTACATTTTACAGAATCACAGAATTGTAGAGTTGGAAGGGACCACGAGGTTCATCTAGCCCACCCCCTGCAATGCAGGAATCATTTTGCTCAACATGGAACTCCAACCCTCGATCCTGAGAATTAGAGTCTGTTGCTCAACTGGCTGAGCTATCCCAGCAGAATTCTTCTGGTACAAGGTTGCATCTCACAAGGTTGCCTCATCATGTTGAAACCACGCCCTGGGACTTGAATTCCCCCACTGGGTTATCTGCTCAGGGCTTTAACCTTCAGATCCACCTGCCAATCTTCTTTTTTCTGCTGCACTGATAGTTAAAGGCAGGCAGCCCCAACATCCTGTCTCCATTCAGATGCTGCTCCAATCCAGTACAGTGGTACCTCAGGTTAAGTACTTAATTCATTCCGGAGGTCCGTTCTTAACCTGAAACTGTTCTTAACCTAAAGCACCACTTTAGCTAATGGGGCCTCCTGCTGCCACCGCGCCGCCGGAGTATGATTTCTGTTCTCATCCTGAAGCAAAGTTCTTAACCCAGAGTTAATATTTCTGGGTTAGCGGAGTCTGTAACCTGAAGCATATGTAACCCAAGGTACCACTGTACTTCTTATCTGGGTTTCCTCTAACTATAGCTTGTCTCTCTATGTGAAAATGCAGAGGGAAATCAAGACATTCATATTCTAGCACCCTAAAAACTAATGTTCTAATCAGCACTAGGCACCATTTAATCTGCTGAAAAACAGGAGCAGAGCACCCTGTTTAAAGCCTAAATGCAAAGCCAAACTGTTGGAGCTGGATGATCTGGAGCTGGTGACAAAACCTGAATATTATTTGTTTTCGGGGAGATTCTAGGCCGGAGTGGGAGAGTTCAGATGCCTGCCTTGCCTTCCATTGTCTCTGAATGCACTGATCAATCTCTCGCCCTGCAACCCGAAACAGTAAAAATCTCTCCCCAGCTTTAACTTTGTAACTATCACTGTCTTTTGTGATTTAATTTATGCCCTCACAATGCAAGCTGTGTGCACAGCCAATATTATTTGTAGACACCTATTTGGATACACTTCCTATTGTGTGTCTTCATGATTTAATGTGATTTTCTAATGCGTTTCTCAAATGCTGCCTTGCAGCTCAAATACAATTCAAGAAATATTTGCAGCTTTCCATTTTCTCTGCCTGAGTGCACAGCAGGCAGTAGGTTGGGAGCAGGAAGCCACGAGACAACACTCATATTTCTTTCCAGTCCCTCAAACACAAATTTCACTATGGAAGATGCTATAGACCAAACACATTTTGGGTTGTAGGAGAGGTTGCCCCTGGAGTCACTGGATCTCTCTGCCACTGGTGGAGCGACAGGCCCACACCCAGAAAGATCTGACCTCCTCTGCTCCCTACGTGAAGCTGCAGAAAGGTCCTCAGCAGGTGTTCCTCTAACTTGGAGAGAACAAAAAGGAGGCATTCTGAGGTTTGTGTGTGTGGTGTGTCTACATTTGAGAGTCCTCCCAGCTCCCTAACATACCCCTGGAATGGGACAAATACAGTTCATTTGCATCCCATTGACTCCAATGGTAGTGAGCCTGTATGCTGTTTTTTTTTAAAGACACAGAGAAGAACAGAGAAATGCCTTGTGTTCTGCCGGTGCATGCCTGGTAAGGCACAGGGCAAGGTAATTTGTCTGCCTCAACCCCCTGCCCCCTTTTTTGGTCTGTTAGAGAGGATTCTACAATCTCAGAGTTTTCAGGGTGGTTTGTTTTTTTAAAAACATTCTTTCAAATATATGCTGGGATTGGAATAGAGGGCCATCAAAGTGGGTGCCAGGCCTTTAGCGCCTTTAGGGTGGCAGGGTGCAAACCCCACTCCCACGTAAGTATGCAAGCCTATACCTACTTGGAAGCAAGTTCCATTGGATGGTAGCCAACTCAGTCATGCTCAGAGCAGACTCACTGAAATCAGTAACCTAACTTAGGTCCACTGATTTCAATGGCTTTCTTCTGTGCCTAGTATCACCCATTGTTTATGAACGGACTTACTCAGTAATAAGTGTGTTTAGGATTGCAGGTGTCAGCATTTACTGGTCTTGAAATTCTTTTGATATTCTGTTTAAACAGAAAGCACCAGTCCTTGAATTCTAAGTGAAATTTGGCAGTAGTGAGTTCAATGTATTTTGCTGATTTCATCATAACCTTAATTTCGCTTAACTTCCCTTCCTCATTTGTGATTTCCCAAGCACGAAACACCAATTTTTCAGCTAAGGATACATTCGGTGGCAGCTCTGTTTAAAAGGTTTCACCGGGACCTACAAGTTAAGGCAGACAACATGCATTTGAAACAGGGGACATAAATAGCATGGGACAAAACTGTGGTCCAGCAACATCTGAAGCGCACCATGTTGGCTTCCCCTGATATAGGAGTTGGAGGCATTTGACAATATCAGGGCAGGGCATTTTTCAGTGAATGTTTCAAATATTATTTTTAAAACAGACACATCTGCCATAGTAGCAGAATATTGCTGTGTTCTATTTTTTGACATATCCCACCTAAGAAAACCTGAAGGAACAAGGCAAACAAAACCAGGCAAAGAAATTTCCAGCAAACTACATATACTTATGAGAGGTGGGGGTTTATTAGCTACATAATAGAAGGATAAAAAACCCAGAGGATTTGCTTGGGTTGTTTTTTTTTTAACTAGATAATCTCCTAACTATGTCCACAGCTGATAGAACTTTGCCAAAACGGTGGACAAGAGAAATATATTTGCAGTTTCTATGGCTTTAGTAATTCATTCTATCCATAACTTTAAAAAAAAGAGAAATGCATGAGCAATATTTAATAAAAGTTGGTGTGACGGTAGAAAATATCTTTGCAAGATGTTATGTTTCAAAAAGCAATCATGTTACAAGGTGTGATGGATAAATATGAAGAAACAGCTGGAAGGTAAGGTATTCATCTTCTTTTTATGACAACACTAATACATTTGTTTCACTCCTTAAATTAATTTTCTAATAGTAAGAAAGGTCAAAAATGAACTAGAGCAATATGAGCCTTTTTGTCATCTTTAACAAATTATCCAAAACAGCTCTGTCAGATCAGAAGGGATAACATTTTGAGTAATAAATGTTCATACTTACTAGCTGGTCAAAGCTAATTCTTTCCAGGAAGTGGATATATCTGGAAGGCACAGATCCATTGATTTAATCCCCCCCCCTCACTTATTTGCAGTTTGGCCTTTTTGCAACCAGATTTACAGGGTTGTGTTTTGGGAGGCTGACATCAATTAGATGGAATGAGACCAAACGTCTCATATCAGTAATGTGGCTTAAACGGTCTGCGGATAGAAATCTATTTTGACAGACAAGTTCTAGGAAAGAGACTGAGGGTGGGGAGGAAACAATTGTCAGTTAATGAGATGAGACCATGTCTCTTTTCAATTTTTTTAAAAGGCAAATAAAACAAGATTCATTCCATTTCTGTTTTGGGCAACATTTATTTTTCTACAGTCTGCAGTTGTGTGGATGGCAAACTGGGACTGAGAGACAATGCTTTGCCAAAGGCCAGAGTTGGATTCTGGCTGAACATGAAACTAAGCCCAAAGCTTCCTTGTCCAAGTTTAGCCTTCTAACTACTGGATCCCAGGCTCTCTCAATTATAGGCTTTATGTTTCAGTAATAGTTCACATTGTGAACCCATGCAGTACAATAAAGTACAGTGGTACCTCAGGTTACATACGCTTCAGGTTACATACGCTTCAGGTTACAAACTCCGCTAACCCAAAAATAGTGCTTCAGGTTAAGAACTTTGCTTCAGGATGAGAACAGAAATCGTGCTCCGGCGGCGCGGCAGCAGCAGGAGGCCCCCTTAGCTAAAATGGTGCTTCAGGTTAAGAACAGTTTCAGGTTAAGAACGGATCTCCGGAACGAATTAAGTACTTAACCTGAGGTACCACTGTACAGAGTATTAGCAGTGGTGGAAGCCATAGTCCTATCATGGTTTTGGATGTTCAGAGTTGGGAAGAGGAAAGCACATGTTTCAGACTGTATGCTGTCCATGCTTAACTTTCACATTTTTTCCTCACAATAAAAGTGTGTTTCCAATGTGGTGAAAGCTTTGCACATGAGAATAAGATGCATATGCTCTCTTTTGGGTGCTGCTAAAAGGGGTCTGAAAGAGAAGAACGAAGCTCTTCTACTTCCTCCTCTCCCCTCTACATCTCAAAATGCCCAAACCTGCTCCTATAATTTTCATGGCCCAGAAAATGGAGGCAGAAACCACTAAATCAACTCAAAAAGAGCATAAAAGGACAAAGAAATCAGCCTGTCCATAAGAATGTGATCGGTTTGTAATCACCAATAAAAAGAATCTCTTCTTTGTTCAACCAAGAAAATGGCCCAGGGTAAATTTCCAGCCGTCTTTTTTTCTTTCCTATGTTTAAAAAAAGTTTAAAGTGAAAGAAATAATTTAGAAACACAAGGAAAAGAGAGGTTCTCACAACTTGGTGAAATTATTCCAAATCCATAGTGCAGAAGTGAGTTAAACAAAGGTCAGGCTTTGTGCTGGGAATTCCTCCTGACCTTTCAATGCAACATCCATCATCGGCATTACACAGAATATGCCATTTATCATACAGAACAAAGAGCAAACCACAACATCCTCCCATAGCCCTGAAAAGCACAAAACTTCCAGAGTTATTCTGCTTTTGGATACTACTCAGGTGTTCTCAGGTTACTCAGTTGCTAATTTGCCACTGACTGCTTCTAGTTGATCACTTCACTGGTTTATGATGTTATTATATGCTATAGGCACAGATGGTTACTCCAAGAGGCAGGCAGTGAGGTGTGGTGGATTACATAGGTATAGACATGATTATGACAGGAAACAGCATGAAATACATGACATGAAATACATCTACAAGGATTTTGTGTCTGTAGATAAAATAACACCTGCAGGGGTTTTTTTCTTGCTGCAAACAAAATGGACATCTAAGAACAAAGATGCCTCAACTGGGTGAGGTCTGCACACCCTCTAACACTTTAAAGCCAAAATTGGGATGCCATCTTCCCTTTTTTTAAAATCATGGTTGCCGTGATTACACATCATGCTTTCTCCCCTTAAAAGTGCCTTTCTGGAGGGGCGGGGAGATCATGCCACAAAATCATTAGAGATCATGTCAACCAAAATGGCTGTCGTTCTCTCGTGATAAAAAGGTATGTCCCTCCCAGTTTTTCTGGGACACTTGCAAGGTATGGGTCTGCAGCTGTCTCTGGTCTTCCCCAGACCCCTCAGCCCACCCCATATTATCCCTAATGGAGGCTGAAGCCCATTGGAACTGGTGGGGCAGAAGGCCAAGAGTAGATGGAGCAGAGCAAATGGCTGGCGGAGCAAGAAACAAGGAAAGTCAGAGCCAACTAACTCTGGTTTTCTCCCTCTTCTCTGTCAAGTTCTGTAAGGGCAACACTGAGGGAGGAGGAAGATGATAGGCAGTGCCACCCCTGGGCTAGATTTAAGGGGGAAAGGCAGGAAAGTGGGGACTGGCCAAGGCAGGCTGAGCTTGGTGGGTCTGTGCCCCACATCCCCTAAGAGACCAACCTCCACTGCTTCTTACTCTCTCTGCTTTCTCAAACAACCACACAGATCTCTTAACAATAATAATAAAAAAACCCTAAGTAGCTTCTTGATGATGTTTTGCACTTCCTGCAAGGTCAGTTTCTTTGCGAGCTAAACCACAGATAAAAGTCCTCAGATCCATATGGTAGTAGACAGGAACAAGATAATATTCCTTTCCCAAACTCCAGTCCATCTAGCTGCCCCAAATCCCAGTCCATTTGTAGCTGCAGAATCTGGAGATCTTATGGAACATGCTAATCATGAATGGGCAAAGCTGTTAGCATCCTATTGACGTCTAATGAGAAAAGAAGGCAGGATATAATGCAGTCATGAAAGGTGGGGGAAGATGTGAAGCCAACTTAACGCAGCTTTGGGGTTTGGTACTGCAGAGTGCTGCAAAGTAATACAAATGCTCTTACATGTGATGTTAGGGGAAAAACACATGCACTATTCTAAATGTGATGGTGTATCTATTAGTAGGTGAGATAAAACCCAGCAAAGATCCCAGGAAAAGGAGGGTAAACCTCACTCTCAGAAGATCAAGCTAAGTGCATATTTTTGCTGCTGCTATTTACTGCTTTTCATGATGAATTACCGTATATTGTCAGTGTAGTGTTATTTTTAATGTATTACCATTTTATTTTAATATTGTATGTATTTACTGCCCTGAGATCTTTGGGTGAAGGTTAAATTACAACAGTTCTAAATAAATGAATAAAACCAGGTCCATGAATATGATTTAATATATTTCTTTAGTTTTGAAAAGTGTTTTCCAGCCTTCATCCAAAGGTTCCAGGGCTGGCGACAAAGCATTTATATGCAGTTGTACCTTGGTTCTCAAACACCTTGCTACTTGTCTGTTTTGGCTCCCGAACGCCACAAACCCAGAAGCAAGTGTTCCAGTTTTCAAACTTTTTTTGGAAGCTGAATGTCCAATGCAACTTATGCAGCTTCCAATTGAGTGCAGAAAGCTCCTGCAGCCAATCGGAAGCTGCGCCTTGGTTTTCAAATGTTTTCAGAAGTCGAATGGACTTCTGGAATGGATTCCGTTTGAGAACCAAGGTACGACAGCGTGTGTGTGTGTGTGTGTGTGAAAACAATAATGATGTCTCTAGAATGATTTAGGATATATTGTGTACATTGTTATCAACAACACAATTTTACACTGAGAAAGTAGGCTGTATGTCTGGCTTAGTCATGAAACACATTCGAGAGACTGATAGGGAAGGAAGCTTGCACCTCCCCTGATAGTTTCCCATACCCTCTAGCAAAAGTCTATATCACATTGAAAATCCTTGCAATATAACACACAAAAAATCTTAGGATACATGTGCTACAACTAAATAAACTTGCCTAGTTGCTCTTTGTCTGAGTTATGTCCCACAGGAAAGCAACTGCATCTCAGTAAGTATGGAAGTAATTCATAACCAGAATTTTTCAGCTCACAACCACAACAGCCCCTCCCCTCTAATTCCATTCAATATCTACAGTCCTCCCTAACCTGGCTTGTTTTTAAAAAGCCAATTTGAGTCATAATGACTTATTTTGTGGAGAAATGACCCATCTAGTCCACCATCCTGTTTTCAGAGTGGTTGACTAGATGCCTGCAGGAAGCCTCCAAGCAGCACCTGAGAACAGCAGCACTTTCCCTTCCTGCTGTTTCCAGCAACAGGTATTCAGAAGCATATTGCCTCTGACAGGGGAGGTAGATCACGCCATCATGGTTAGTAGCCACGGAAACAAAACAAAGCTCATCAAAAAGCCATATTCTCAAGCATCACTGGCCAAATATGGTACTGATGGATACCTGAGAAGCTAGTAACCTACCTATGCAAAGTATAGGGCCAAAATCCAGAAATTGAACAAATCAAGCACAGCAGAAGGGCAGCACATGAATATATAATGTGCTTCTGAATGTGGTATTTGATATACAAATATAGGCATGCTAGACCAATATTGTTGTAACAGATCTGGGGTAACAGAGTTTGGGGTTACCAGGACACTGAGACTGCTAGAGTCAGTGGGTATTAGAAATTAAGAAATGGTAGAATTTAGATAATATTTGGAGTATTGCTGGGAAGTTTCCAGACACTAGATTTAAAAGACAGGCTGAACCAGTGATCCTGTTCAAGAGATTACTGATAGAGTTGCCATTAAGAACACAAGGAGAACCATGAGATAACCCTCATGGTTAGGGTTGCCATTCCCAAAAGAAAAAACCAGGACACCCCAAAAGAGGAAGAGCCCAAAATTGTTGAGGTGTTTTTTTTTTAAAACAAAACCACCAAAATTGTTGAGCTCCCCCCCTTTTTTTTACAAAAACTCCCCCAAAATAATAATTGATTGACTTGCCTAAAATCCAGGACAAAGCACTGCCTTTTGGAAATCCCCCCCTCCGGCTGGACGCCAATTCCACCTTTGGCAGCCCTACTCATGGTCCCTTCCAATTCTTCAATTCCAGGCCATTAAAGAGCAACTGACCACGTAGATGCGTCCTCCCCCCCAGCTGTGTGCTAGTTAGCAGAAGAAACATCAGAGTTGGGAGGAGGAGGCTAGAGGAAGCATGATGTCACACAGGAAAAATGTGGCCCTTTTGGAGGTCTGGATAAGGGGGGTGAGCAGACTGATGGGGAGAAGCTGCTTGGAGCAAGGGTTCTTGGGAATGAGAAGGGTGGAGTCAGAACTCCAGGCTGAGGGCAGAAGTATCATGGCAGGCAGGATGAAGGCAAGGCAGGGAGAGAGGCACAGAGATGTCTAGGAATCCAGTGGAGGGCTGCTATAAAGGACGGGCTTCTCCTGAGATGTGAATGCTGTGAAATCTCTCTCTGCTGAAAGCTTCCGGTGTAAATCTGTGCAAATAAACATATTTCAATCGTATTTCAAAGACACGGCAGACTCCGCCGTGCCTCAGTTGGGGTGGCCGGCCCATAACATTACGAACAAATCAAACAGCAATGAAATAGAGTTCCAAAGCCTTAAGATCTCACTCATGGTACAATCGTCCTCTGCCCTCAAGAGAGGTTGCTGCCTATTCCAACCGTTCTATTGTGAAGAGTTTTTGCCTTCACTGGGTGCCATGTAGACTTTTAAATAATATGTGATTTGGAAGGCTATCCAGAGCAAGAAGGGCTTGCCTCAGCATTTGTTATCCTTGGGCAGCTGCTGGAGCTCCAGTATTATAGCAGGGCCATGACTAACACCTGCCCCAGGGCTCAAATTTGACCAAAAATTTTTCCAACACAAGATGCTTAAGTTATTGCAAGAGGCAGGCATCTCTAATCAGCCCGTGTGGGCTGAGTCTAGCCAGCATTTTAATTTTCCACAAATGCACCTGGCATGGTATTTTTCTGGACACTGTAAGAAATATAAATGGAAACTAGCCCCTGTTGCCCAGTGCTGTTCACGAGGTAAACCACCAGAGCCCAGTGCTGAAGGAGGAAACCACCCAAGAGAAGTTTGCTCAGTCCCCACATGCCCAGACTATCCCTGGTGCAAGTAACATTATGGAATCTGCTGGCTGCTATATTGCAGAACATTTCAGGAATAAGGTGTTCAGAAGAGTGGAAGAACAGAAATGGAAGAGTTAAAAAAAATATATTTCCAGAAGAAGTAGGTTCGCAGCACGAGTAGCTAGGTTTAGCAATAATCCAGGCTCAGCTGCAGACAGGAAGCAGAGGAAATCTTGTAAGCCTGTTCTTATGAGGTTTCCAGCTTAGTTACTCGGATTCAAAACGCCCAAGGCAAAAGCCAAAATGGCCCTCCAAATCTTAAGAGTAACATCTACTGCTGTGTCCAGCTAGCTTGGTCTACAAATTACTAAAATGCACTGGGGGGTATGTAAGAATATATACACTCCTAACTCCAGCCATGTAATATTAAGCACACTTTCAGGACTAAGGGAAAAACAACAACTCTGGGCTCCAAGATTCAGTTGAAAAGAGAGCGCTTCACTGAGTGATCAGAAAGAGGACAGTTGTCAACATTTACAACTGAGAATACAGGGGGAAATTTATTTATCACAAGTTAAGCAGCTTAGTACTTCATGTCAAGAATCAATTATTAAAGTCAGCCTAATAATCACAGAATCATAATAAATTCAGTAAAGTCAACTGTGGTAAATATTACACTAATTAGACATCTGTTCATTCAGATTCTATGGTTGAAGTCAAGGTCTGGCATACAGCTATGTTGTAAAAGTTGAAGTCATTTATGGCCCCAGAATATTCCTTAGGGGAATATATCCACTGAATTTTTCAATTCTCTTAAGCCATGACTCTTACGACATGTTTATCTAGTGGCTTCCTTCACTCCTAGTTATCTACTGCAGAACATAGCCAAGACTTTGGGAAAAAGCAGGTACTGTTACTATGCCAGTTTTCCTTATTGGATCAGAAGTGGGAAGTTAGCCAAAGGGACTGCAGATTATCCCTGTTTGCTCTGTAGTTGAGCAGGGGGTGGACAAATCTATTTCTAGTCTATGGCATCCCCGCCCCTGGTTTTACCCATAGCAGTTCCTTTCCTGCATCAATCTGAGATTTTTCTTTTTTAAAAAATCCTCTCAAAATACATATGCAAATGCATTATTTTATATGTTTAAACTGTCGAGAACTGTTTTGAAACATGCAGGGAAGTGTGAAATCTGACGGATTGCTAAATTCCGATCTGCACTAAAAGGTGTGGAGTAACCCATTTTGTGTGCAGTTTCACAAAGATTCCATTCTCCAAACACTCCAAGACGGCATATGGGCATTTTGTTTGTGCACTGTGATGATGATTTGATATGTGAAAACACCACACTGACATCCATCAAAAATAGCTGCGCGCCCACATCCTTAAAGTCAAATATAAGAAAATGCTTGGCGGCTATGGCTACAATTCAACCCCTCTCCTTTGCACTGGAAGAGGACAGATGGATTGGGGCCTCTCCACCCGGTCTTGCTTGCCTTAACCACCCGCTGCCCGCAGAATAAGAGGAGCAGCATTCCACCCCATGTACACCCCACATTGAGTCTTAGCTGATTATTAAACAGCAAATGGTGAATCACATCCTTTTCCGGCAGGGTATCAAGAATCTCCTGGATTTAATTTTCTCAACTTTTGCTGCTTCTGTTGGTGAATCAATTTGAATGGTAGCCAGATTTATAGGGGGCCTTTTAAGGTTGATTAAAATAACCCCAGCATTGAGAGGATTATATCTCACTAGGGAAGCTGTAGATCCAGCTTTGTATAGAATAAATGCCATTTCTTTCTCAGCACTCTTATCTATCTTTTGCACATAATCCTAACTTTCCTTCAAGAGCAGAGAGATGAGGAAGTTGGCAATTGGTCTGGGTACCCAAAAGACTACTTGGCACACCATGGTCCCTGGAGCTGAATATGCAGTTGGCTCCTTTTCTCCAACAGAATATCTGGGGGGGTGATCAACATTCTCATATTGGTCTGTTCAGCTACTGTCAGAAAAACAAACATTTCCATTAAGGACATGGACGTGCTTTTGTATCATGCTGTATATGGAAGTGTAATGAGATAACATGGAGAATAAAGATGCATGTGTCCTTGTGCCCCAGCAAGATACTTTTAAAATTCTGGCAGAAAGAGTTTTAGGATTGCTACAGGGAAATAAGGACTAAGGTTAGGCCTCATATTTTCTTCCTTCAGTTGTCAGTAGCATCTGGGCACCTTATTAGGAGGTTTTGGGGACTGGACCTATGGAAATATAGGGCCTAGTACGGATGCATCTGACTTGCTACAGCTTCTGATGGCCCATCCTGTGGATACCTTTTTGATTAACATGCAGTGAAATTCCATGCAAGTTTATTTAGAAGCAAGACCCTCTGCTGCAGCCCAACCATGCAACCCCGTGTGTGCTTACTAAAAGGTCAGTCCCACTGTGCAGTCTAATACTGCAAAGCTAAACACATTTACTAGGAGGGAATAAGCCCCCTTGACCATGATATGACATTCTTCCGAGCAAACCTGCATGGGATTGTACTATAAATGTGTTCATTCTAACTGGTACATTATGTACATATTCTCTGCTTATAACTCTCCACAAACAACATGAGGTGGATTGATCTCTTGGAAACATTTGGGGGCCGCCATGGGAGAGGAGTGATGGAAGGGATATTGCACACAATATAATACCACATTCTACTTAATCTCTTCAAAGTACCAGGGTAAAATGGACACACAAAGCACCAATATTAAGAGGGGCTTCTCGCTGTCCAGGATGTAAGGATAGCCACTCTCAATTACATCCTAAAAATTAAAACTATTTCTTTAAAAGGTCTCATGATATTTGACTTTAAAAAACAAACTGTCATCAAGTGGTAATCCTGTTGTTATACCAGTTTTTACCTGTGCTTCCTGAATTAGATAATTAGAATGGGGGGGGGGCGTTCTAAGAGGAGGTGATTTTTGACTTTAGTTTTGATTTTTGGCTTGGTTTTTGACTTTAGTTTTCCTATCAACTCTTGATAGAATATGCCTACCACTTGCAAGGAAAGCTTGGTGCCCTTAACAATATTTGGTAAATGCTGAACTCCAGCTCAACTGCAGCCAGATCAATAGAGTTCTTATCAAAGGGATGTAAACAACATAAAAAGACCATTTCTGCTTTATGATTTAAAACCACTGCAATAGCAGAGAACCCATTTGTTAGGAAGGATGGTGACCATCTGGGATTGGTGTATAGAAGCGATTTCAAGACGCAGAAGATCAAATTCTTCACTGTCTATAAGCCAAGCCAGGCATTCTCTTGGTAATATGGTCCCAGCCCCACATTTGCTGAGGCAATAGGGAACACAGAGATAAGGTGACATTTCTGAAGGGGGGCTGGCAGGGGCAAAGGGTGATGTATTCCTCCCCCTGCCTTTTGGTTCAGAATCCAGGTAGCAGGAAAACCTTCAAATTGCAGAGTTTGAGATTTGTAGGAAAGAATCAGTGGGGTGGGGGGTGGGGTGGGGAGGAAAGTAAAGGACCCCTTGCCACCCATACATTCCAGCTATGTGAGCAATGTTGCTTGGCTCCATTAGCAGAATATGTTTTCCACTTATGGAAGGCTTGTTTCTGGTCTAGTGGAAGAGCCATATGCCTAGAATTTCCCAGACATAGTGCTTTTTTTCGGGGGGGGGGGACATAGGGGTACGCATACCCCTAAACATTTTGTGAATCTTTGTACTTTTGTCCATTTACTGGATTTGAACTATAAAATGTTGATTTTCTTGAGTCAAAATGAGAGTACCCCTAAAAAAAAAAAATTAGGGGGGAAAAAAGCACTGCCCGGACATATACAGAACACTGCAGTCAGAAGCATTGTACGGGCAGAAATGTCCTGGGAACTACTTTTTTGATGATTTTGTCAAATAAGCTCAACAACTTTTCACTGTTTGAAATATGGCACCCCTACTATATGAGAAAGTGGCCAGAGATCCAGATGAACTTTTTGAATTGTGCAAGCTGTTATCTGCCTTGTGGCCCTGATCCGGGGGTCCCTAACAGGTTGACGCAACCTGTGGACAACCTGCCCCACCGTGGATCCCGTCCTGAATTAGTCTGGCGGTATGGCTAATGTTTAACAAGATTGTTTCAATTACAAAAACTCCTAATTAAACATATAGCCTGGGAAGGGAAGGGGGAAATAGATGTTGCATCTCCTTTCCTCTGGCTCCCAACCGAGAGCAGAGAGGAAGGTCAATTTTGCTGAATGGGAAGCCACCGTGCACCTGTCAGGACTGATGCCTCTGTTGACATTCTGCATGGTGCTGTTCTAGAGCAGGAAGGAGAGTTAGAGTCAGGCAGTTCCTACCTTTTCCAGGGAAGATGCAGCTGGTAGTCAGGGTAGCTTTAACCCCTTGTGCTGGGGCTTCCTGCCCAATGCCTGCCTCTCCTTTCTGTCTGATGCCCCACCTGTTGACAGCCATGGAGAGCTCTGGGCCATCCAACCCAACCTGTAGCAAACATGGATGTCTGTACCTGACTTGTCCAACTCCTGAGCCCCTCTAAATATGCCCGATATGACTTGGAGCTTGGATGAATCTGGTGCGCAGCTCCAGTTTATACCCTACCAGTGTTTTTACGTTATAGTATCTATTTCCTTACTCACCATACTTCTTATGCTATAATACAATTCCTGATACACTGTGGCTGATATAATAATACATTTTATGATTCTTTGCATTCAGACCTTGCCCCAGAAATATATTAATTCAAGTATTTTTCTCTCGGCAAGGGAAGTACAAGAATTGGGGGGGGGGGGCAAATTTCTAATTGTTACCCTAAGCTTCTATTAGATTACCTTTTGCCACAAAGGTGTGTTTTTTGGATACACTGGAGACAGTGTATCAGAAATTAATTTGTCCAAAGCAGGTTAAGATCTGACCCCGTAGGGATAAAAGGCATCAGTTCGGTCACACTCACTCGCTCTAACACAGCTCTCTGTGTTACTGCAATTTCAGCCTGTCTTGTTCCCTGATGCCCTGTGGGCTTCTGCTCAAGATCAGGATCAGGGAAGGACATGGCACTCCTACCAAGCTATAGTGATACTAAAAATGTGCAGTGGGGCTCCTGTATATGCCAGAAATGAAACGGTGTACAACAGATTGGTACCACTCTGTTACCCTGTGGTGGGTTGGCTTGTTTATGTTTAGTTTTGTGGTACCTAGAAAGGGACTCAACAGAATTGGATAAGACCGCCCATGTCTGAGACTGCCGCTGACTTGGTTTAAGTAGGGTTGCCATATGTCTGGATTTAGTTGTCAATAAAAACAATACAGGATCATATTCCATAATTCTACCTCAATACTTTTTAGCAGGATGATATATCCGCCATATATGTAGATGAAATATAGGTCTTTCATTGGCAGTTCCAAGTTGTTGAATTCCTGTTCTACAATTGAACCATTAGTCTAAAAAGAAACTTATCTCACATTTCTAAAACAAAAAATCACTACAGTGGTACCTCGGGTTAAGAACTGGAGGTCTTCTCTTAACCTGAAACTGTTCTTAACCTGAGATAACACTTTAGCTAATGGGGCCTCCTGCTGCTGCTGCGCCACCACCACACGATTTATGTTCACATCCTGAAGCAAAGTTCTTAACCTGAGGTATTATTTCTGGGTTAGTGGAGTCTGTAACCTGAAGCATCTGTAACCTGAGGTACCACTGTACTTGCAAAGAAGGGTCTTGGCCTACAGCCTAACACGCCCTCCCCCAAGAACACAATAACAACATCGTAACAATATATAACATAGCTATGTAGGTAGGTGCACAGTCCACTTCAAAGTTACATTTCCCCCTATGAATGTCTTCAAGGGATGGCTCATAAGGGCTGTCTGCATGCAGGGGAACATACTGTGAGAACAGGATACATCTAGAGACAAGGTCTATTAGAAAAAAATGTTACATATATTAACTGCCTTGTAGCCATTCCCCTTTCATATACAGCCCCTCTATAGCTACAACCTTCTGTTGTCATGCTTTCATCCACTTGTGTATTACTCTTTTTTGTGTTAGCCACATTTAAAATGCCAGGAATGAGGGTTGTTATTATATATCTAGGGTGAGAGAATTTTGGCAAACTAGTTTCATAGTTGTACAGAATGCAGTGCACCAAGAATATGGATTTAGATTTTGCTCTGTTTTATTTGCTCTGTGGTCAAAATAAATCCTTACCCCACAAGGAATTAACCGCTTACTTTGTTATAGCTGCCCACGTGGAAATAGCATGATATTGGAAAGGTGATGAGGATTTCTCCTAAAGGTTCTGGCAGCTGGCACTAGATGACAAGTTTATGTACCAATGCAGTCTAGCTAGGGAAGACATTAAGCACGACACATTTCAAGAAAATTGGATGCCTTTTCTTTCATTGTTTAATTCCAACCCAGAGGAACCTGGAAGACTTCTACCTGGGGGGGGGGTTCTTTAAGTATAGGTAAAAGGTAAGGGATGTGGGTGGTGTTGAGCCACTTGGGCTTGCAAATTAGAACGTCAGCAGTTTGAATCTGCACGACAGGGTGAGCTCCTGTTGCTCTGTCCCAGCTTCTGTCAACCTAGCAGTTCGAAAGCATACCAGTGTGAGTAGATAAATAATTACCACTACGGTGGGAAGGTAAACAGTGATTTCCATGCATTCTGGAACTCATCACTATGTCCCGTTGCACCAGAAGTGGTTTAGTCATGCTGGCCACACGACCTGGAAAGCTGTCTGTGGACAAACACCAGCTCCCTCAGTCTGAAAAGCGAGATGAACGCCACAACCCCATAGTCGCCTTTGACTGGGGTCCTTTACCTTTATAAGTATAAATTTATATGTGCTTTGATAGTTACTTTTTCATGAACCTATTTTGTATACATACATTGTGTGATTAGCAGACAGTCAAGTGAGAAACACGATTTGCATGAACAATTGTTGAACCCTTGCTTATTGTTGTCATATTTGTTTATCTTGAAAGGATAGGAAAGGAAAGGAGGTGCACTATGGGTTGGATCCAGACTTAGCAATGGGCTAAACTACTCAAGACACAACTTGGCCCACTGATTTCAGTGGAAATTCAACACAACTAACTTAGGGCACAATCGTAAGCAGATCTCTGGCTCAGCCAGCTGGTTCTGGGCCACACAGTGGCCTCAAACCTAGCTCACCATCATAGGCCCCCCATCCCAACTCAGTTGGGGGCTCAGCTGTCTGAGTCAAAACCAATGTGAAGACAGTAGAAGCTGCACCCTGGAAAATAAGGAGCAGTAGCAGCATTGACCCACAGGGAGAAGCAGCCACAAAGTCAGTTTGGGAGGGGTAAAAGCCCCAATAATACCCCCATCTCATATGTGGAGGACCAGCAGCAGCCACAAACACACCTAACAGAGGCTGGCAGAGCAGTCCAAGCTGCCCTGCAGCACTCAGGAGCACTGATCCCTCTGGAGGGTGGGGAAATGCCACCACTAGCTTCCAGCCCCCAGTACTACTTGCTTTGCAGGGAATCTGGCATCATGGCTGCCAAGAACATGTGGAGAAATGTAAAGGGTTGCCAGTCATGGGCAGGGGAAGGCACCTGCAACCTCCACCTTCATTACCATCCAAATGTTTGATTGGCTGCAGATACACAACTAAATACACTGCAGACTTGGTAACAATGGCTCTCTCCCACATCTGGTATTTAATTTTAAAACATAATTGCCAGTCACATCATCAGTGTCATGTGTGGTTAAGGCCCTCAGAAAAAAAAAGGAGACACCATCTATTTAATGGTTATCTAGGGCAAAATGCAAACCTAGTCTGCTTCATTTATTCATATTCAAAATGGCCACAAGATCTTTACTATTGAGAGATATGGAATTATTTGGAGTGGAAATGGGGGAGGGGAAGGAGGTATACTGAGCAGAAAACAATTGTTTCCAACCATCCAAATGTTAGATGAGATGATACCACTTGTAGACTCATAGTATAGAGAGCTCAAGTGTGCAATTTAGACACAAAACCCCTGCCAAGTCTATTATTATATTTTATTCGTCCACTGCACAGTTTCACATTGATGACTATGCTAATAGCATCATTTCAAGAGTGGAAGCAGAGCCTGAAAATGGACACAATTTGCTGCCCTGACAAAAGGGAAATTTATGTCAGGCACCAGCAGGGTCTGTGCATTCATGAGACCAGAGTGTTATTCTTGCATATGAGTTATTTGGTGATGAACAGGAATCACAGAAGTGGTGCAAAAGTGGGAGGTAATTTAAGCAATGCTATCATTTGAAATGGGCTCAGGTTGTGAGATATGGATTGGCTGCAAACTGCAGACCACTTGAATGCAAGTTAGTGGATTAGTTTTTTTCCAATAGAATGTAATGTGTCTCCTGAAAATAAGACCTTTCCTCTCTTTTTTTTAATCAGATAAAGCATCCTACTGCAAATGGCAGAGCCACCTTGCAATGTTTCGTAGAATAAATATGTAAAGCTACCTTCCAGCTAAGACTATTTTTTGTATACCAAGGTGGGGATTCGGAACCAACAGTGGACTCATGTGACCACATTTTTTCACTATTTTTCATAGTTTCAAGTTGTGGCCATTTCAATCCCAAATATGTTGTCATGTTAATCCATCCCATGTTGAAGCAGAATGAGGAATTAGTCAATGAATTGTAATAGTGCTCCACTAGCTGCTTTCAGTCCTTGAAGGAAGGGATACATGTGCGATCTGATACAACCTACCCCCCACCCCGCAAAAAGGAATGGTAGCAATATTTGCTTTAATACACTACTATTCCCTGAAAGGGAAGCTGTCAGTGTGAGATGGAGCATCAGGAATTTTACTCAACAAGAGCCATCTATAAAATCCCATTACACTTCTCAGAAAATGCCTGTTATTTATTTTATATTTTCAAATCCACCTCCATCTGTGCTGAGAGGTTTTTCTTAGGTCACATACTCAATAATCCTTCCACACTTTGATGTCACATATTCAATAATTGTCTGTCTTCCACTCTTCTTTGCTCCTTAATCCATCTCCCCTGATTAGCAGCAATTTCACCTTCAAAACACCCCTGCTTCTCCGGCCAAGCATCTGACTGATTTTCTGTTTATGTAACATTTGCAAATGCTATTTCCTTTCTGCTCTGAGTTTCACATAGCAACACCTGCCTCCGCACTGCATTAAACAGCAACACCATTTCAAAATTTGCATTTGGGGCTATGTCTATTAGAGCAACACTCTCCCTTTTTGCAGCTAGAACATTACAAAAGCCAGCATGTTCAATTCAGACCATGTATTCAGCATAGAGTGATCACAAAGGTTGCTTCAAACTCTTGATGAAATAGGTAGGTTCTTTGGCTTTATTACCATTGGTAGTCCCATAGAAAGAGACATTTCAGAAGTTTTACAATGCTAATCACAGGAGATGTTTTCCAACAGATCAGCCTTCACAAACCTGGTACCCTACAGTTATTTTGGACTAAAACCGTCACCCTGATGAGATGTGTAGCCCCAAACATCTGGAGGACACTAAGTTGAGAAAGGCTGCAATAGATAGTCTCCCAGACAGCAGATGAATTGCAACAGAGACTTGATCAGACCTGTGCAACGTGGAACTGGTCATGCAGCTAAAGGTTATATGCAGAAGAACCAAGGAAGTAGAAGACAGGGCACTGTAGTAGCATGTTCGAGTAAAAAACACAACCCTACCGTGCTGAATTATTGCCACAATATCTCAATGTGCTCTTGAATCATCAAGACACTGTGTGATGGAGCATGTGGAAGATAAAAGAACAGTTTTAGATAGATGCTTAGCTACTATTTCAGTGTGAGGTTGCTCACTCACCGGATTGTTGTACATCTGAACAATGAGCTGCTTGACACCGTGGAGAGTGGGATGAGCCCAAGGCGAGGGATCTGCCCAATGCCTGTTTAAATCAAAGCCCATTAGGGAGCACCTGTAAAAACAAAGACAGGACAAGTTGTCAACGCTCAAGAGGCCAGATTGAGTGTGTGGTGATGGAAGTTTGGTTTCTCACACTACCTACTTTTCTTTCAGCCGCCCACCACTCCAGGTGAACTCCTGCCTTGCCAAACTGACACCAATTGCAGGCTGAAAGTCCGTCACTCATCTCACTCCATGTATCTCTGTGTTCTTGGGATGGATAGGGGGAGTCACACTAAAGGCTTCTAACAATCAACTTTGGTTGTAATAGGTGCACGTTTTGTGCTTCTCCTTCCCATAAGGCTGGTGCGCAGCTTGAAACCTAATATGCCCAAAAGGGTCTCATCTGATTGTCTTCTACCTACTCCCAGACACTGCATCAAGATTTTCAGCAAAGGAAGACCAAAATAGTTTGATTTACACCAGCAGCCTCTCTCTTCCCCACCTTGTGGTTTTAACATCCCGATGCAGAGATCTGGGGGCACGAAAGCTTGCCCACTGTTTTGTATCCTTTAATAAAAGTACTGCCCTAATTATGGATTTGGGTTTTATATCAAAGGTACAATATAGAAATTCCTGAAAATAAGGAGGAACCACACAAAGTCACAACTTTTGCTATATGTAAAATGAAACAATAAAAAAGTCATTTTGCTACTATACTCTAGAGCTTCTAGAGAAGCAAAGAGCTTTCACTTGATACTAGGTGAATGGCTATTACAATCTATTATTTAAACATATCTATGGAAACAGCTGAGATTTGTTCTTGTAAAGCTGTCTGATGAAAATCCCCAATGTCTGAGAAGGAATAAGGAGAGAGAAAGAACATTCATAAATACCAAGCCACACATTCTCCAGCTAAAAATGGGGAGAAAGTAAAGGAGAGGGAAGCTGAAATAGAAAATTAAACAGTTTGTAATCCACAAACTAATTAAGCTGTAGATCCTGAACTGAATGTGTTTTGCACAATAGTTTATTTCCTATTCAGTTGTCTTAGGGCTGCAGTGTTATAAGGGAGGGAGCCCCATCGAACTGAATGGGACTTACTTTTGAGGAGGCATATGTAAGATTGCATATTAGCATTTTAAAACATGGGGGGCCAATCTGTAGTATAAATGTCATAAGCAGCACAGATATCCATCTGGTAACCCTGAAAGGAGCTGGGAGGCCATGAAACCCAGCTGTGGCATGTGGTATACAGTCAGGGCAACACTCCAGCTTGGCTCTTCAGGACTGCAAGATGCCACGGCAAAGCACTGGAAGAGGGGAATGCTTTCTGCACTGGAATGCCACCAGAATGGCTCTGTCCATATTCTAGATTTTAACTGTGGCCCATGTGCCAAAAACCTTGCCTTTAAATCAGACCATTTCTTGGTCTTTTAGAAGGGAAATGTACTAATGGGACAGCGTTAAGATGAGAGAGAATCAGCCCACGGCAAAACACACTGTAGGGAACCCAACAGTTTCTTCCGTCCCCTTCTCCCCAGGTATCTTGGCCTGAGCAAGCTGAAAGGCTGTCCTTTTTCAATTGAAAAATCTAGCCTCCCTTCCTCACTCAGATATACAGTTGCTTCAGATGGGGAGGGGGGATTCCCTTCAAATACTTGCAAGTGGCCAAAAAAAACCTGGACCCCCACTTTTAAGTATTTTGGAGGTTGTGTTTGAAACAAGCATGCACCCTGATGTGATGCATGTATGATTTGCACTTAGGGAAAAAATCTTGTGAGAAGCAGCTCTGATTCACCCTGGGCATATAATTTATCCCTTGAAAGAGCTCTTGGCTGCCTGCTATTGTCAAGGAAGATTTAATAACATGCCTGAAGATGTGTGTTATTTTTGGTTTGCTTATTTTTCTTACAGTCCTTCCTTGCTTTCAAGAGTGTTCAATCTATAGAAAATCGCTGGGACCTCTGACTTTTCTTCCTTTGATTTCCCCTGTCTTTTATTTCCTGCACCCACTATATGCCTGCAGAGTCTCTTACAGGCCTATTCCCAGAAGGTGAGAGAAATGGAGAAGAATGGGCTAAAGGAGTTAAAGAAATCCTTTTTCATGCCCATGATTTATTACAAAAAGAACTGCACACACTTCCCGTCTGCTTTGTGAGGAAATGCTGGTTCACTGAATCAGTACTGGGTGAATGTACAGATAATACCCCACACAAAGCCTGCCAGTGCAAATCCACAAATGGCACTAGTGGGAAGGGTCAGGATTTGAAAATGAAAAAGGGAAGGGGAGCATAAAAGTACCATCTCTCTCTCTCTCTCTGCCCCTCCCCATTAGAGTTGAGAGCGGGCATAATTGGACTGTGTTGCCACTTTACTTGAAGGCATGAATGCTGGCTGGAACTCTTCTGAGTCTGTAGCATGTAGCAGGAAAAGTCTCGTGCATGCAACAATCACAAAACCAAAGTCTTAAAACTGTACATCAACACTTTGCTTCCTACTTAACTTATCTGAGGTTGTCAAATTTCAAAATCGGCTGCACTTAGGGATGGGGGAAAACATGTCCAGCTTAATTCCCAATTTCCCCAATCTTAAATCTGGTTTGCTACTTTTCCACATTGGTTTGCAGAAAAAATAATTTTAAAAATTTCATGAAAACTTTGGAAGCATAAATTAGGAGAGCTGTGAATGGGACCCCCCTGATGGCACTCCAGACCAGGGCTTGACATGCTATTTTTTCCCTTAGGTTAAATTCAAATGTCATTTCCCTCTCCATGCGGTGTCTTTTTATTTTATACTTTGGCCATGAAATTGTAGCATTCATGTCAATGCAAGTTATATATAGGACTGGATCACTGTGCTTGAGGAAGGACTTTTCTGGTGGCCTGACACTATTGGGACCTGACTCCAGTGACAGCCACTTCTGTTGCTATGCCAATGCTTGCGTCTTATGCATTCGGTGCAAAAGTGCTTGAGTTCCACTTGCAGAAGTGGGCCAGATGGTGCCAACATTATGTGGCATCCTCAAGGCCATCTAAAGCCCCAAAGGAGCCAACATCATTAGCAAAACCTAGTGCATTGCTAAGGGCTTTTTAAATGGCAAGTGATACAAGTTCGTTAGCTCGGCTCCACATGCCAATGCAGGATTCTGGGTTAGCAGATATGGCATGAACAGCAGTTTGCACCACAGCAGTTAGTGGCTTTGTAGGAGCAGGGCATCCTGATTAGATTTCTCATTTTGCTTTTATTCATTCCAAACCCACAGGGCAATTTGGTAATGAGGCATGGCATTTGGCTGCATTTCCACCCAGCCAGCTTTCTGCACCGTTTTGCTTCCGTGGACTTGTAACTTTAAGAGAACTCACAAAAGAATATTTAATAATGAGTTTCTTAGCACAGGCAGAGTGGGCAGATCAGCATTAGCTGCTGAAGGCCACATGGTGGAGTCGACGTTTGTAGAATGAGTGACACAATTTTAAACAGCGAGTGATAGTTAACAAAGCACTCCTCCATTTTCTCTTGTTAAATAAAAATAAATGTGCAGTGATACATGTCTCCTTCCCATGTGCCCACCCATTCCCCCCTCCTAACTTGTGGGAGTGCTACTTCCTGGCACGAACATCAAGGAAGAACTGGGGCATTCCACAGCATGCACTGCATTCCTCTAAGATCAGCAAGAAATACCTTGATTCAATGTTTATTTTCTTCTCTTTCACACAAATCTCAGTAAGGCCAGAGGGAGAAAGCACCAGTCTGTGCATAGTTGCATGTGTGAGCTCATTTAAATATACACAACATATAAATGGTGCTTTGCCTAACTAACACAAGCCTCCACTATAAATAGCTAAGTGAGCAAGAAATGAAATGAAAAATAAAATGCACCAATGGCTGAGATTTATTTTTCTTTGGGGGGGGGACTTAAGTAGCCTTCATCACACATACAGCTATTTTAAAAAGTAGCCTGGTTTTAATAGTTATCAAACATTCCTCCACTGGCTACGTAAATCACTAGTTAAGAGACACTAGTCTTATTTTCTAATATAGACCTGCATTCCTCATTCTTGAGGTGGGAAGAGAACCGTGCCTGTCTATGCAGCTGGATGTCTGCAAAGGGGCATTCACATACATATAGCTGTACAGTGGTACCTCTGGTTACGAACTTAATTCATTCCAGAGGCCCGTTCTTAACCTGAAACCGTTCTTAACCTGAGGTACCACTTTAGCTAATGGGGCCTCCTGCTGCCGCTGCGCCACTGCTGCACAATTTCTGTTCTCATCCTGAGGTAAAGTTCTTAACCCGAGGCACTACTTCCAGGGTAGCAGAGTTTGTAACCCGAAGTGTTTGTAACCTGAGGTACCACTGTATGTGTGTTGGAACTCCGTGCAATTGGGAACCTTGCACAGTTGATTGAGAGAAGTCCCTAAATTGTTTGCCAGATTTCTGGAGGATTACCTGCACCCATATGAGCCTGCCAGAGTCTTCAGTCCTGCTCTCTGGTCTGGCAATAAGATCCACCAAACTGGTAGTTAGTCTCCAGAGATAAGAACTTTTCACTGATGGCTCTAGATGTTTCAAACCGTCTCCTTCGAAAGGCACATGTGGCATCTGCATTAGCCTTTAAACATGAAGATATTTCTGTTTCAAACTGTTTTTTGCCAAAATGCTGCATGCTGGACGTTTTAGCTGCTGCTGTTTTAGTGTGAGGCAGGGTTGTTTATTTTGTACTTAATTGTTTTATCCTGATGTCAATAAGCTACCTCTGGAGAGCTATGCCCTGAAAAAGGGGGTGGGTTTCAAATCCATTAATTAATCACTTAATATACACAAAAATAAATACTGGGATTAAAAAAAATCAGGCAACTACTTGCATACTCAATCCCAAAAATAGTTGGAATGCTGTTAACAAACTAGGCACCACTAGTGTGCTAGTCCCACCATCAACCCTACCACTGAAATCATTAGGACTTACATCCCAACAGACAAACATAGGATCGGGGCTGCATATCACAATGTTGCACAGTACAAAAAGATAACATTGGGAGGACACTACTGCACTTTCTTTTCTTTTTACACACACATAAATATATTTAAATATCAGGCCAGTATCTATATTACATAGCAAGAGGTCTCTGCATTGATAATAAACCTTTCCTTCTACCTAGTTGAGTCTGATCACATTGGGGTGCTTTTTGCATTCACAGTAGTCAGTCTGGTATCTGTATAAGCATGAGCAGTGCATATGTCAACCAAAACGCCCCAGATCTCAGCAGCAGCAATTTCTCCTATCCCATTTTATACATATATTCAGAGCACTGAAACTGGTGGTGATAGCAGAGATGCATAAGACACACATTCACACAACAATATTTCTATGAATACAGATACCCCAAGGGCTATTTTGAATGTTAAGAATGCCCTGCACAATTTTTGGGCATCCCTTGAATATTGTTCAGTTATGCTCAGTGTGGATTTGTGATCCTGAAAACGCGTACCCTATTGCCAACTGACGTCTGATCAATAAAAGGTATCGCCTATTTTGTATCTCATTGGAGGAAAGCCAGCACAACACCTAACTTCTATTTGCTATTTTCATAATAATTTGCACAGTCTCTCCACAACTGGGCTCTCATGAGTTACTGAATTACAGCAAACCACTATCACTGTCTGCTGACGGAAAAGTCAAAATATATTTCTGGGTAAGTAAGGAACAGATTTCAATTTCAAGCTTCCAAGGGCATAACATAAAAAAGCATTAAAAAAAATATAGAAATACAGGGCATAGGAAGAGAACATTGATAGAGTCCTTTAAAAACAAAAGAAGGAAGGAACAGCATTTGAGATGCAGCAGCAAGACTGAATCATTTATATAGCCGGAGAAAAAGATCTTATTCATTTCACACAGATTGCTCATTCAGATAAGCATGTGCTAGAGCTGACTTTGTGACACCAAACATAGTATTTGCAATGGGTAGAAAACAGAGATGGTTGAACTGTTTAGGAGAAGGGGAAATGCTGACATTTCCAATACCAAGCAGCATGGTTTCAAAATAATTCAATAAAATTTATTTTTCTTGCTTTTGTTGCAATTGTCTTTGTTGGAGGAGTTGCCGAAAAACAATGCTACTACTGATTTTCCTATTTCCAGTCAAGGATGGAATAGAACAGCACAGGAGACAGATAGGCATATATGATTTAAAAAAAAAAAAAGCTGTATGTCTTAAGCAAAAGAATACTGAGCTAGCATGAAGAGTATTCTTAAATGCTTGAAAATCTACCAGAACATGAAGAACAACTTTTTCCTCCTTTCTACCAAGGGAAAAGGAAATGGACCCAATCCAGCAGTCTTAATCTGTGTACAATAATGATGATGCACATTAGGAAAAACTGTTAGACATTGCCACAGTTCCATAAAACTTTGCCACAGTTCCATAAAAGAAGCAATATAACACGTCTTCCATAAGTGCATAAAGATATCAGGGGAATCTGATGAAGATCAGCAGGACAGTTCTGCCTATCTGTTTCTGCATATGTGCACCACTATCACAGTGGTGATGCAGTCTGTCCTCCCAGATTGGCTATCCAAACCTTAATTAAGAGGCAGATGCATGTGCATTTTGCAAATAGATGCCCCAAAGGTTTTCGTTCAAGTCCTCCTTAATATTCAATATTAAGCGACAGAAAGCAACATTAAAGATATATTAGGCTATCAGGGGTGGGGAGGAGAGAAAACCAGGAAAAAATAGTATTTAAAGAAAGTGGGGGGCATCTTTAAGGATGTTTCAGATTGGCATATTGTGGGTAGAGGAGAGATTTAGTCCTCAGATTAGGTGGCGGAAGAATGAAATCTTAATTAGAAAAGGTACTTTGCTTTCACCAGTCAGCAAATCCACACCTTAAAATAATTTGGAGAGGTGGCTTACAAACTGCAGATAAGCAGAAACATTCAAAGTCATTGAATGGTCTAACACCATGCAAGGTGATGCAAAAAATTTTAAAAATATATATATATATATTTTATTAAGGATTTTCTTGTTTTACAGAAGTTTAGTGCCTCGTATTTTTCCCCCCATGTAACATTTTTACAAATCCGTTTTATTTGTTGAGGCATTAGGGGGAGAAGAAAAGAAAAAAGAAAAAAGAAAGGGGGTGGAGAGATGGAAGATGGATAGGGGTGGGGTCGGGTGGCAGTGTTTCTATTATGTTTAATGTATGTAGAGTTTGGTGTCAGCGTTGCTTGTGTTGTTCACTTGTGCAAAAAAAATTTAAAAAAATAAATTAGTGAAGAGCAGCTATCAAGACAGTCTCCGGAAAAGCTGCATGTGTAATCACAGTTTGCTTAAGGGTGAACCTCATTAACAGTGTCTCTGATTAGGCTGTCGGGACTCTCCCAGCAGGAATCTTTCAAAAGTGCTGCTGCAGGAACAGAGTTTAATGTTTCACTTTTGGAACTAACAGATGAAACAGGGATGCTGAAATTAAAATGGATTTTGCTTGCTTCAAAAAATAGATGACCCATATGGTGCTGGCTGAAGCCAAAACACCATGGTTTAATCAACTAGTAACTAGGGGTGGGCAGATCTGACGATTTTGGTTTCTCTCAGCATCTCATTGCTATAAACTCAAACAAAAAAAGCAGCCGGTTCCTGGAGGGGTTCTCTGGCCAGCTTAAACAAGTCCAAACAAGCCAGCACCTGGCATACCAGTGGTAGACCCTGGGGTCTGAAATTTCAGCGGTGCCCTGCAGAATGCCAAAGTTTGGCACCCTGCTCTTGCCTTCCATTCTACATCACAGTTGTGGTGTCCCCTGCAGTACCCCAAAGGCTCTGCACCCAGCGCAACCAAAACTGGGCACGTTCTCCTAAATCTGCCTGTGATGTGCAAACCTGGGCTTATGGTTTGTTTCTCTTGAAACAAATCATGGGCAGAAGCCAAGCTATGATTACCACTCATGATTTGTTTGAGTGCGACAAACCATGATCCTGGAGCCACATGTTAAGCCACGCCAGATTCTGGCATGTTTGTCTTTTCCCCCCTCTCCCACAAGGAACAGTCAGGAGTGGGGGAGCAGCAGCTCATGCTCACTAGACCATAGCACATTTTAAAACGTAGTTTAACGTTGCAGGCAAACCAGCTCCAAGTGTCAGATGCGTCCATACAATGCAGTTTTGTGTCATCACACACAAGATGAAGAAACCCAAAACAAACTCTAATTTCAGCTTCTAGGGCATTTGTTGTAGCCTGCAAAACAGATATTAGCTGTATGATATTGCCGCTTTGCCCATCCTTTGGAATATTATTTTCATGCTACTGGGTAAAAGTTTTGCTGCCATACTTTCTCCCAGTCTTTTGTAATATAGCCACCAATCAGCAGGGGAGAATGGTTGTTCTGCAATCTTTTCCTTCATTTTATTTAGGCATCAGCTACACAGCAAACAGATATTAATATGTGCAGAGCTGCTGAATAAATGTATGTGCTTATGGGGTGTTCCCAGGGTGTGTTGGGATGGAATGAAAATGAAAGGCCTGCATCAATTGTCTCTCCCAGTTCTTCAGTTCTAATCAATGAACTCCAAGAGCTTAAGGGCTGTCAAATCCTTCCTGCCTTTTCCTGCTGCAGTTAAAGGAGCCCTGTTGCCCACTGTGACGTCTGTACCACTATCAGTGGCTTCTCAGAGAGTCCAGGCAAAGTCTCAGTGGTCCTGGCTCGGCTTCAAAGATATGGAAAAATTAATTGGATGGAATGAAAGTTACAGGAGAAAAGGGGGGGAGAAAAACTTTGCATGAAAAGACTTCCGACAAAAGAGTTTAATGAAATCTCTAATCCAAAAAGCT
The DNA here is from genome assembly GCF_965113315.1 of Podarcis vaucheri. NCBI lineage: Eukaryota > Metazoa > Chordata > Lepidosauria > Squamata > Lacertidae > Podarcis > Podarcis vaucheri. The sequence continues at coordinate 52,025,155 of NC_138764.1, read as the reverse complement.
ACAATACAGATGCCCAGCAGCACACTTGATATTATATCTGAACCAATAATGATTATGTGCATTTGGGGGTTGTTGTTCTCCCAGACTGAGTACATCACTGTAAGGTGCCACTGTGCAACATGTACATGAATTTATTTTAACATAATTTATTAATCCTGCTTTTATTTTGTTGCATCAAGTAGACATGAATATCAATATTTGCCTTGTTATTTGTTCCCCTGTTATGCAAGAGCTTAGCTAATAAATACATAAACTCGTATATTCCCAACAGATATTTGATTCTCAGCATCCATTTGCATTGTTCTCTATTTAAGCTTTTGTTGAAAGATGAGCCAGATATTTGTCATGACGTGAAATTCATAACTTCAGAAAACGCTGTATCCAGTTGGCACAGCTCTAAATGACACGAGTGTTCTTCTGAGGTGACTGGCTGATGGTCCAGATAACTTCACTGTTTTTCAGGTCTTCTCTCTTATGTATCATAGGACCCCCAACACTGAGGACCTTGAAAAGGATGATGAGGGGGAGGAAGAGGCCATGGATCAGAGCCCTCCTGGTCAAGTTCCTGGTCAGACCCCTCCACTGAAGCTCTCCCTCTGGATTTCTGACATGTGCCTCTACAAAAATTCAATACATTCTTGTGATGCTCACTCAAACACTCCAATCATAATAGCAACGGTGCAAGAAGTGTGTCAGAAGTAGATGTCTGAGACAGCAGTTCCTGTGGTATGAATACTCATCCCCCTATCTGTCTTTGGTAAGCAAGTGTTAGAGGCTTTGATTGCACTTTGAAATCTTCTTCACCAGGTATACTGGAGCAAACAACATGTAGAAACCTTTAAGAAAAAAACACCTTCCACTCACTAGAAAGACATGCATCATTGATAGCCACCTTCTCCCCACTGTGGTGCTCAGAAATGTTGACAAGCACCTTGCAATGTTCAGAAAACTCAAAATCCCTACAACAGTAGTTCTGTCTGGAGGGAAGATGCCTGGATCCCATGCAATAAATTAGTAAGTAACTGCCCATTTATTTTGCACACACATTTATGGGAACGGTTTGTAGAAACAGGAACCATTGCAGCTCAGCTGATGAGGCCAGAACTAAATGCTTCTTCAACAGGTTCAAGCAAGACCCACACATAACGCACGTTTCCCCTAAAATGCCTGAATTCCTCTCACCTCTGCGTCAACACAGCATTACTCCTCCAGGTGCGCTTGAGGGAATCAGCAAAATTTACTGTTCGTGTTTTGCTTAAAGTGACTGCTGAAATCCCCCTTCCCCATCCATTATCACTGTATAATCTGTGCAATTCATCAGCTCAATGGCCACATCAGGAATGAAAGGGGGAAGAGTCCATTAGTAACCAGAGCACGGATGTTATACAAGGCAGAAGGTTTATGATCTGCACAACCTGAAATAAATGCTTCTTCTTTTTCCCTGGGGACTTAGGTTAACACTGAGTAGCTGCAAGTTAATTCGCTTACGGTTTTATTAATACACATCCCTTCCGGCTTGTCAGGAGGATGAGGGAGACATAAAATAAAATGCTTCCCTCTCCTGGATCCATAGTTATCCCACATCTTCTGCATACCAACAGTTTCTAATGTGCTATTCCTCTCGGTGATTTGGGGACCACTTTCAAGAGTGTCTCTTTGTCCTAGGTCAAGTAATCGCTTTACACACAGCTTATAGCTAGGCTTAAGTTAAATTGTATTGAATCAAAAGATAAGTTCTCGCCTGTTTTATAAACATGGTCAGAATCTCAGTACATCACATTTGGAAAAGCAATCTGAACTGCCTATGTTGCAAGAGCAGATCGGGAACAACCTTAAGCAAAGCAGCGAAAGCTAAGTGGCTGACAATGTAAGATTCAGTTGCAAGATCAAACAAATGAACAGAAATCAAAGTGATCTGCTCTTGCAAGAGCTCACCTGCAAGATTAAATAAACTGACTTATTGTCCATTGATCTCTTAGCAGACCCGGCTGCAAGATTATTATTTGTTTATCTATTATTTGCTTATTTTCTCTTTACAGAGCTTTCACTAATATGGTTGCATCATTTTCCATTGGGGAACCTTTTTGCCCTTGGCAGAGCATCTGCTTTGCCTACGGAAGGTCCCAGGTTCAGTCCCCAGCACCTCCAGGTAGGAATGGGATCCACCGCTTTCTGAAATCCTGGAGAACCACTGCCAGTCACTGTATACACAATACTTAGTTGAATGGACCAATGGGCAGCAGAAGGCAGCTTCCAATGTTTCTATGCAATCCTACAATCCACCCCAAACCATCTCAGCTCTTTCGCAAGACACAAATAGAAATGTTGCCCAAATTTAAATTTGTGCAAAAATGGACACCAGGCAGGACCTTTGCCCTGGTCAGAATCCCACATCTCTTCTGCTAGTTCCAAGTTTTGCCCCAGTGCCACATTTTGATGGGGTGGACCTGCCCTGCTAGTCCTAAGCACCACAGCCTATAATAAATGACAAGAAAATGAAGCACGGTCTAGTCACTTTTCTGCTGTCTCTTAAAAGTGATCAAGTTTTACTATTCACTTTCCTTTGATTTGATTGTACAGTTGTGCTGCAGATGGAGTTGTGCGGGGACTACAATGGGGTTGCTTTCATGTTGTGCTACTGACACTGCCCTAACACCTAAAAATACAAATTAAATAACAAAAAGCTGCTGCTGTGATGTTTGGCTGTGAGTCCATATTGGCTGTGAGTCAGGGAGGACCTACTCCCTGCCTTTCAGGCTTTATTTCCACCTGGCCTGTAAAGGTGAGGCCCTGACTGACTCCAGCTACAAAAGCTGAAGCTGCTGAACAGACTCTTGGGTTGGGTTGGGGACTTTGTGTGTGTGTTTTTTGAGGGTGGGGGGTGTTGTTTGGTTGCATCTTTATTTCAGATCTTCTTGTGATTTATGTGGAAATTGTTCAGTTTGCTTCTGTCTTTTTCCATGTTTTATTTATTGTTTATGGCCACTTTTGTTATGTTGTAGTGATGTAATTTTCTCAGGTTGTAAGCTGCCCAAAGCGTGGTTTGAACTGTTGAAAGGCGCCATACAAATAAAACTATGTATGCATGCATGTATTTTGCCTAATGACTTTCAAGGAATAAGTAAAAATCCTAGCTATCAAATTCCAGATCATTTTTAGCTACCCTGGGTTCCTTTTGGAGGAAATGTGAGAAATATTAATAAATTAACCACAAAACAACCAAAGAAGATTCTGAGTAATATTACCCCTAACATGCTCACTGGAAGGACAGATTGTGAAGCTGAGGCTCCAATACTTTGGCCACCTCATGAGAAGAGAAGACTCCCTGGAAAAGACCCTGATGTTGGGAAAGATGGAGGGCACAAGGAGAAGGGGACAACAGAGGATGAGATGGTTGGATGGTGTTTGCAAAGCTACCAGCATGAGTTTGACCAAACTGTGGGAGGCAGTGGAAGACAGAAGTGCCTGGCATGCTCTGGTCCATGGGGTCGCGAAGAGTCAGACATGACTAAACAACAACAACAACATGCTTAAAAGGCAGAGGAGGAGCATGTCCATTCACATACACTGGTTCTAGTCCTACAAGTATTCAGAGGAATATCTGAAATAGCTTATGCATGCCCACACTATCAGCAACCCTGAATAAGAAGTTCCTCCAGTAACATTGAGAAATCCAACGTACTCATATTGATGCAGTATCTAATCTCACCTCAGTTGGAGCAAGACTACAGAAACTGTGAGAGAAAAGAATGCTTGTTACCATGGCACTGGGGGGAACCCCTAAGACACATCCTAGATGAATCCAAGAGCATTTTAATTTGGGCAAATTTGTCTGCAATTTTGTCTGCAATTTCTGATCATGCCAATTTGATGGCCATGATCTATTTGTATGTAACATCAGAGTGGAGTGAAAAGGGCAAGATCCTTGTCCAAGGAGCATTCAATACATCCCCCCCCCTTGTAATTGTGGAATTTAGAAGATGGTGATTGAATTAGCAAAACTTTTTACCCTGCCCTCCAGTGGTCAGTGGACATCTTTCAAAAGTGATAAATGCAAGTATTGACAACAACAACAACAACAATAAACAACAGTAATAAACAGCAGAGCAAAACTCCAATTCATAAGGACTCACAAGAGGTAATATTTTGAAAATTAACCATTTTTTTTAAAGTCTGGAAACACAGGAAGAGCCTCACCGGGCACTGGGAAGAAAGCAAAGAAGGCACCAGGTGAGCATCTCTGGGGTGGGCATTTCATAGGCAAGGATCCAGGCTTTTTTTCTCTGGTTAGACACTTCCTGGAGGTCCGAAGGTGGGAGAGAGTGGGCAAACCTCAATGAATGGTTTTGTGGGCAGGAGGGTATGGTTTACCTTACACAAACGAAATGCCATATGGAACCTTAAAGTCAAGTGTCAGCACACTGAACTGAAGTCAGAAGAGAACAGGGAAGACAATAAAGTTGTTTCAAAACTGGGGTAATAAAATTCCAACTCTTGGTCCCTGTTAGCAGTCTGAAAGTTACATTTTGAACTATTTGGAGCTTCCAGCCTGTCTTCAAGGGTAGCCCCACAAATGCCAGCCTGGGAATTAACCACCAGAGCATGGATAACAGCAGTGAGGCTATCTATCACGGCAGAAATGAATTTACTGTATAGCAACTGATCTAGAGAGTTATATTTGGTAGGCAAGCAATAATGGGATAGGAACCAGTGACTGGGCATGATAGGTAAATACCTGCAAGCTTTGCTAGATGGAGAAAGGTCCTATAAAATGGCTTGGCTCCGGACTAGGCTTTGCCACTATGAAGCCCAGAGAGAGCTGAGCTCCATATCTAAGATGAATGCACAAGTATTAGAACAAAAGAAAACCTAACAAAGGTTCATTAAAACACATATCCTTTAATTAATACAAAGAGGAGCTGTAAGCCATTCAGAAAGTGGAAACAAGCCCAGAAAAAGGTCAAGCAAAGACCAAGAAGGAAATCTAAAAACGTATTTCCATATTTCAATGGAGCTTAAGCAAAATAAACCTCCAGTTTCAGTTGATTAGAAATTGGCTACGACTAAAGAAGCAATCAGGATCAAGGCTGTTTAAATGGAAAATAAATAGATTTGTTGCTTTAAGGGGGCACAGCTCATTCCTGGAGGAATAATGGCAGTTATAAAAAGAACTATGGTTTCAATTCTCTCACATTAGGTCTCCTTGTGCCATCTTCTCATGAGAGGAAATGGGTTACTTTGTATTTTCAGATCAATGTTACTAGAAGGTGAAGGACAGAGCAGTCACACTCAAACTAGCTACAATATGACACATTATTAAGACTGCCACCACAAAATTGCCCAGCCTTTTATACATGCCGGATTAAATTAGACATTTCTGCACCAAAAGAAAAGTAAAGGATGCTTTATTTAATGTTGCTAAAAAGGTTCAGATTCAATTGACATCCCAAAGTGTGAGGTTTTGTTGCTAAAGCGCTTACGCACATGCTATTGATTGGTGCAATCCTCTGTGCAAGAGAATTTGTCACATCAATAGCAACTGAAAAATACTCAGGAGCTGTAATATGGTTTAAATGAGCAGTTACCACATCAATATAAAGAGCATTTTCAGCATCAGGCAGTAGAAACCCTTTTGCAAGCTGGTATTTGTTTTAAGATAAGAGATGACAACCATTTTACAAGGGAGTTTTTTAAAGCAACAGCAAGAAAAATCTCAAAATGACTGAAAAACTGACTTAAAACTGTCAGCAAAATGAACGGTGAAACCAGAATGGAAATATATACATGCATATATATGCATAAACATGTGTATGATACAGACATGTTTGAACCACAATTTTCATGCAAAAGATGGTACTTGTCTCTAAGGCAGTTCCTGTTAGTACGCCCTGACCAAAGGGTGATAAAACTAGTCAAGGAGCTCTTTACCTCATTCTCAGTCCCTTAAATGTAACTGATTACAAGTAAGAGAATGGCTTCTTACATATAATTTTGGGTTGTGCCAAAGCTGTTTAAAACATGTGGGATTTTTGTTTGTTTGTTTTTGTTTTAGTCTTTGGGTGTCCTGGGGAGTGAATTTCTGATAATTTTTCACAGTAAGTGAAAAACTACCTGTTCCTCATCCAGTGACATAGAGTGGGTTGCCAGTGCCCGGGGCTGCGTGGAGTGGGTTAGTGGGAGGGAGGGAGGAAAACAGATGGCTTATGCATTTAAGCACAGAAATAAGGGGGAGGGGGGAGAGCCATTCTGTTTTCTGGAGAGGTCACTTTCTGGTTTGCATGGAGAAGCTGTTTTCAACGAAGCCCTGCAAAAGAAGTGTGCAGTTGTATTGAGGCAGCCCTGGTTGTTGAAATTTTGCATCCCTAATGATTTTGCACCTGGGGCAACCACCCCTGTGGCCCCCATGATACACCACTGCCCTGATCAGCTGTACCACCCCAAAAGAAAGACATTGGTTGCATACCCTGCCAATCTTACCAATGCAACAGAGGTCACATTGGTTGTTGCTGTGAACGGCAGAGACCTGTAAAATCTACACTGGTTGCCTATATGCTACCAGTCCACTTCAAGGTTGCTGCTGACATGTAAAGCTGTGAATAAATTGGGGGACAAATATGTGCAGGAACATCTCTCCCTATATCAACCTGCCTGGGTCTTTAGATCTGCAGGGGAGGTCTTTTTGGAAGTCCCATCAGGAACTGTGGTACAGTGGATGGCGACTCAAGACAGAGCATTGTCTGTGGTGACACCCCAACTGTGGAACACTCTCCTGCCAGAAATATGGCTGGCACCAATACTGTATGAGTTTTAGTGCCAGCTGAAGACAAAGCCAGTGTTGCCCGTTTGTAATTGAGGACTCCCTTTCTGCTGTTGATTTGGTATGGAGTTCAGATTTGTTTTTAATTTGTTATACTATCTTTTACAATTTTAATGTATTTTTGTAGATGCTGAGATCACTTATGAATAAGGGCAGTATAGAAATCAAATAAACAAATAATTCACTTGGGACCCAGTATCTGAGGGAGTGTCTCTTCCCATTCCAGTCTGCTTATGTCTTATGATCTTTTGTAGAGGTACAAAGTTAGTAGAAACTGTACTCTGTGCTTCCTCAAGGACAAAGGTCGTTGATAGTGTCACACAGGAGAGGGCCTTTTCTGTGGTGGTAGCCCAACTTTGGCATATCCTCCCTAAAAAGACATGTCTAGTGGCAACATTACAATCTTTCTGGAGTGAAGTTAAGCCTTTCCTGTTTGTCTGGGCATTATGAGATGGAATTTTGCTTAGAACTGCTGTGACAGCTGAGTCGCTGAGTCGCTACAGCATCAGACTCTTAATCGCATGATCATTGGTTCACGCCGCATGTTGGGCAAACAATTCCTGCATTGCGGGGGGTTGGACTAGATGACCCTTGTGGTCCCTTCCAACTCTACAATTCTGTTAGCCTATGCTTTTGTTACTTAACTTTAGTATTTTTAGTTTATTATTTATTGTTGTTTAGGCTTTTTAAAAAGATTGTATCTATACTGTGTGAATTGCTTTTGCACTTTTGTTCACTGCCCTAGAATCTTCTTCCAAAGGGCAGTTAATAAATATTTAAAATATGTAAGTAAATACATTTTAATAGACAGAATACTGTGCAATTATTAGTTTATAGACATAACCACAAGGGTATGATGTAGAGAGATTAGGATGAGAAACAGGGAGCAACCCAAATTTCATGACTGAGTGGAATCCCGTTATTGCGCTTCCCACATCTGAACACAATGCTCTGCCCATAGAGCTGCCCCCACAGCTTTGCCTTTCACTGAGATAATTGTACTCTTGATTTTGTCATTCAGACTCTGCAAGAGGAAAATGAATGCATGCAGTGGTAAGTTTTGAAGAAACTGAAGAGAAATTTCACAGTATCCAGATATCTTTAGGATAACTGCTTATTTTATGATGACTAATAGGCAATTACTATGGTAATTCTGCAATACAACATGTGTGAGGTATCGGAATGAGAAATTATAGGTAACTATTCCAGACCCATTTCTATGGTAACAAAAAGGAATTGTCATTAAATAGCAGTTATGCTGTGGCTGTACCTGGTAATTATAGATTTTTTTACGCCTAGAAACATAAATAAACCAATACATTTATTCGTAGGTTTATGATTGTTTACTTATATACACTTTTAGGTGCTATATAAATAATAATGATACTATATAGCACTTGCAATGACAAATGCCTAATTAGGAAAAATAAGCCCCATGAAGAGCTTTGTTTTGTCATCCTGAGATGGATATTCCCCGTTACAACTTGAAGTAATTTATAAATTACACATACCGGTACATGAAATGAAACTAAAACTAAGACTTGGGCTTAACAGAGAAAGAGGCAGTGTGTTTAGTACAAAACTATCAAATCTGCCCTTACCACATGATAGTGAGTGTTGATCGCATGAGAATGAATGTGTCTGGGATAGAATTAGGAACACAAAGGAGCACACGCACCAGCCCACCCTCAGTGACGCAGGGGCTCCCAAATCCCCACATTCAGCAGGAAAGTCTGAAGGGGTTTCTTAATACATTTGGATTAATGAGCTTAGAAGGTGGAGTGGCGCCTCATGGGATTCTGCTATCTGAAGTGAGTGGGCTTCATGGGTGGGCTGGCCCTGACTGGGAGCTCACATTAAGACAGAACTCTCAGTTTTAGGAAGATCCTAAGAATATTCAGCCAGATATGCTCACAAGCAGGGGTGTCTTACCCATAGAGGCTAGTGGTGCGGGGTGCCAGGGTGCCAAGTGCTGGAGGGCGCCAAGGAAGAGGCGGAGGCTGGCCGCGGCGCCTCCTGGCTTAGCTCGCCGCCCTCGCCTGCCTCAGCCATGCCGCACCGAAGCAGCGCCACGCCTGGCGCCTCCATCTGCCGTGGCCACCACAACATGAAGCGTCCAGCTGAGCCGGGAGGCGCCGTGTCCAGCCTCTGCCTCTTTCCCGACGGAGGAGCCACCCTCCAGCCACTGCCCACCTCCTCCAGCCCCACCGGCAGCACCGTCCTCCCTAAAAAAAGGTGGACAACTCTAGGAAACGGGGTGGGTGGGTGGGAGGGAGCTTTGCACCACAGCACAGGATATGCTTCAGACGACCCTGCTCACAAGTCCCCTCCAGACTGCCACACTAAACATGAAAAAGTCAGGAGGTCAGGGATGAGTAGGGTCACCATATTTCAACACCCCGAAAGTTGTTGTTGAGCTTTTTTAAGGAAACCCCCTGGACATCAGTTCTGCCTTTGGAATTCTGGTAATGTCCAGGAAAATCTGGACGTATGGCAACCCTAGGGATGAGCCTAGTAAATATGGGAACATGGCTGGGGTCATTGCTGGTACTTACCATAAATTTGTTACAGTAAGTGCTTTTCTTCTAGGAAAAAAGTGCTGGTGTGTTTGGCAAAATGGGGGTGTGTTTGGCAAAATGCCTGCCCTTTCCCCCCTATACACATTTGCCTTCATGTTTTCAGTCTGAATCCCTGAGGAGGACTGGGGTGTCATACAGAACCTTTAATGTGCTACTTAGGTTGCACCCATGTACCTGGAAGCAAGCCACATTGAATTCACACAAACTTACTTTTGAGTATAGGATGATACTGTAAATGTGGAAACAAGTTTCCATGTGAGAGTGAATTCTTCTTCAACCCAAAGGAAGATGGTGGCGGGAAACCACTGTTGCAATGTTAACATGTTATGTTTATCTGGTGGTGCATTGAAACAACAGTCCCAAATGCTTTGGTAATAGTAGGTATAACACTGGGTATGGACCAGGGGACAGGCGCTCTTGCCTTGAGGCAGCGTTCAGCCCTCAAATGTTTGGTCTCAATCCTGAAACCTGTTTTCAGCATCAGGGCCAGTCATTTAGTAGGTGAAACAATAAAGAACAGGGAGCTTGGTTTGGAGCTAACAATGGTTTGTGGCAAGGCCCATGTAGATACAATGCTAACTTTAGAGGAAAGGTAGAGGGGGGGGGGATAATGAAATATACAAGCCATTCCAATGTTCCCATTCACCCAATCACAATCTTTGTGTGTTTTGTTTTATTTATTTTTAAAAAATCTATCTCATCCTAAATTCCAAGGCAGGTTATACAGATATGAATGCCATTATTTTTACAATAATATCCTAGAGGGTCAGATAAATCAACCAACAATGAGACCTGATTAAAAAAATGCTGTGGATGGATTGGGAAATAGGACAATAGAGTAGGCAGTCCTCACATTTTCCCATGTTATTCCATTTGAAAGTAGAAATAATACTGAATCCTCTTTCAGGTATCACAGGCACTATATTTTGCAAATAACAAAAATAAAAATGTATCCAGCTCCATTCAACAGAGGTGAAAACAGAGAAAGAGTGGCGCTTTGTGGCATTCCTTCTCTAAAGTAGGTGGGTGTAACTGAATTTGTTAACGCTGGCTCCCCATCGCTTCCCCCAACTAATTGGGCACATTGCGAACTTCCTAAGAATAAGTCTAGCAAATGACTGCCTGGAGCATCCCCCTAGCAGGGCATTCTCTCATCAGCATTCACTATCTTCACCAGAGTGCAAAGGAGGGGAAAAGCACATTCTCCCAGGAGCATGTGAAGAGGAGATAAAAGGGGGAATAGTGACTCAGAAAGAAAGGAAAGGCTCTCAACTCCACAGAAGGTTTTCTTTTTGCCATCTTTCTTGCAGATTCCTCACCTAAGGATCATGCTACTTCCACATATAAACAACAAGATTGTGATTCCTTATTATCTCTTCCTAGCAGGTCTTAGTATAATTTCAGTTCGATGCCAGCTGGGAAGGAGAAAGTTTGGGCTTTTTGGTTTTTGCACTGAGTGATGATTTCAGGTTGGACAGCATCCACTGGGGACACTATTATTCTCCCTTTGTGAGATGGCCTTCAGAGGAACAAATCTCTAAGTAACCATTGCATGCTTGTGTGTGCTCTTGGGTTTGAAAGATTTATTTACCAGCTTATCCCATGCATGGCTGGATTGGTTTTTGTTTTGTTTTGCTACCTTGGGAAAAGCTATTTTCCTTCCTACCTGGCAAAAATGTGCTAGTCTGAGGTTAATAACATTAATTGGTAGGATCTAAAATTGCACAACTATAAGACCGCTCATGTAACAAATATTTTCTGTTGCTTTTGCTGTACTAAAGTCCCTTGCACTCTCAGAAAAGCCTATTTGGTGGGTGGTGTCATCGTGGGAGACACTTCTACAAAAAAGCACTTCCTGCTTGCACAACTTTTGATCCAACCCAATTTGTTCTGTTTCAAAATTTAGAGAGCAGTAGCCATGTTAGCCTCTTGCAGCTTAGAATCTTAGCAGCTTAGTAACAAAATTAACAAATTTATTAAGGCATATATTTCAGGAACTTGCATTTTATGAAGCAGACTGTAGTTTGCAAACTACATAACAAATTTGTAAGGCTTTAAGTTGTCACCAGACTTCCTTTGTTGTAGAATTGTGGCAGGTGCAGCTTTATATACAGTTTTAAACTGTAATTGCATTAAATTCAGATTTAAACATTTTAGGGTTATGCAACACAAAATTCAATAAATGCAGGGGAAGGAATCACCATGCCGAAATGCTATTGGTGTAAGTCATCCTGTCCTATTATTAAAAGCCTCCCTTTGGGCTTTGCATGGCCTCCTTATTAGTAGGATACTAGGAATACTAATAGGCAATTATATTGCTCTTTTTCTAAAGCCAGTTCAGAATGCATTTGGGGAACCTTGATCTGCCGATGGGTGTTCCTCAATATACACTGGGTGGGAGGGGAATGACATGAGTTGGGGTGAAAAACAAGAGTGACTCCATAGGAAAAAAACAAGTTTGGGGGTGTGAAGGAGTAGTAAGACCAGTTCTTCGGGGGGGGGGAGAAGATATATATACATTAAATATGAATATATGATGACTGAAAGCTAAGGGATATGAATGGGGGAAATGATACCCCTCCACGATCACTTCCTGTCTGTTGGAGTCAATCCTGTCCAAAAGAGTTGAACATCAAGCAGAGCTGAGAAGCTAAACATTTTGGATTCTAGAAGGACTGAACTGATGTGCTGAGATAAGAATAATATGTACTTGTTTCCACATCCTCATAATGCATACCTACACATTTGTGACTGACTAGATCACTGAGAAGATCCCATCCATCTCACATCTTCCAGTGCGGTGAGGGTGATCAGGAATGGAAAAACAGTGGGGAAGGGTCACTTAACCATGTTGCTCATGACCAGGGGTGCCATCTTGAATAAAATATTGGGGGGGGGAGAGGGAAGCAGGGAAGCATTGCCCCACAGAATCGATCACATAATGTGGCGCATGCACACCATTTGAATGGCAATGTCCATCGACTTTGGTAGGGAGCTCAAATATTTTATTGGGGACCTTTAGAAGATATCTGAAGGCAGACCTGTTTAGGGAAGCTTTTAATGTTTAATTGGTTATTGTATTTTAATATTCTGTTGGAAGCAGCCCAGAGTGGCTGGGGAAACCAGCCACTCTGGTGGTGGTGGTTGTTGTTGTTGTTGTTAAATGCTTATCAGGTTATTGTTACAGACATTTGTATGTAATGTTCTGTTTGGGCTTCAGAACATCCTATGGGAAGCACTGAAGTGAAATAGGAAGGCGCTTATAAAAGTTAGACAGCTCTCTATCACCACTGACCCTTAACACCATGCTAGTATATAGAGAGAGCAGCAGAAAGACCTTTTCCTACCAGCACAGACACTGCAAAGATTTCAGGTTTGAGATGTGACAGGTCTGCATGTTATAATTAGCATGTATACTTTCCTTGCCCAACGTGTGTCACTGTCACAGCAAATAAGTGAAAGCAATAATGAAAGGGTGTGGAATAGAGAACAGCAGCTGCTACCTGCTAGCTCCCGATTCATAGACTACAAAGCTTTCAGAGGAAGTGTAGGCATCTTTTGCCGCTGCCTTGTCACCGCATTTCAAGGGTGCTTCAGCAGAGATCTGCCACTATTAAAAAACATATTCCCTTCCATGCCATCTTGGGGTCTCTCATCTCGGCAAAGTGAGAATGACAAATTGGAACTAATCTAAGCTGAAGATGGCACAATTACAGCCGTCTCGCCTGCAGGAACAGATTTCACTCGTTCAGCTACACAGTGACAAGTTTAGAGCAAGCTTGGGATAAAGGAAAGTTCAGCAGAGGCCTCAGGAGGTGCAGCTTTTAAATCAAGAGTACTATGTTGCCTTTCCTTGGCCTGTCTATTGTTGCCGTAGGTATCGGAATATATCCAGAAGGTGTTAATGGTAAACTGCTGGGAAACACGAAAAGACATATCCAAAATCCAAAAAAAGGATCTTGCTCAGAAGTTGCCAAGCATTAAAGATTATGGAATCGTATTTATCTGAATGTTTCGCAGGGAGAATGCGCGAAGATTTCATTAGGTCCACATTGTTAAGCAAACGGACCTGATTCTCACTTTCAGGATGAGTATGTGTATCAGAATGCATTTATCCTTTGGTTTCACACTCTGCAGAATCTTGTGAAATACTTATTGGCTCAAAAAATCACCCCCTGAAGCATATTTTAGGTTGAAATGTATAGAGAAGATAAAATAAGTATAAAAATGTATGCTTTAGGAAAATTTGTAGGAAACAGTGTATTTTGTAAAGAGAAATAAATGTTTAAAAGATTTTTGTGCTTTTCAGAAAAGTTGAACATGGATGCAGAAACAGGACAGAACTATGTTGACTGGGTAACAAAATCACAAGCTTTCTGCTACATCCTCTTGAACAACAAAGTGTCTGGGCATCAACCAGTTCTAGGTACTACTAGTATTGTCTAATCTCCTGTGGATTGCACTTTGTACAATTTGATCAAACAATAGGTAAAGGTAAAGGGACCCCTGACCATTAGGTCCGGTCATGACCGACTCTGGGGTTGCTGCGTTCATCTCGCTTTATTGGCTGAGGTAGCCGGCATACAGCTTCCAGGTCATGTGGGCAGCATAACTAAGCCGCTTCTGGCGAACCAGAGCAGCGCACGGAAACACCGTTTACCTTCCTACTGGAGCGGTACCTATTTATCTACTTGCACTTTGACATGCTTTCAAACTGTAGGTTGACAGAAGCAGGGACCAAGCAACAGGAGCTCACCCCGTCGCGGGGATTCGTACCGCCGACCTTCTGATTGGCAAGTTCTAGGCTCTGTGGTTTAACCCACAGCGCCACCTGCGTCCCAACAATACAGATCAAACAATACAGATAAGTAATAGATGTTTAGGAAGTGGGATAATTAATTTGCATTGGGAAATGTATCTGGGACCTGCTAATAAAGGGTGGGTTATAAATATAACAGCAGCAGCAGCAAATCAGCATGATATGAAGTACTCAAACAAATATATTCAGGGTCAAGAGCACAGGATGCATAGAGGCAGCATACTGCTTCTATCTAAGACCTGGCAAAAATGGCTAATGACTAATGAGGCCGATACAGCCTTATCTTCAACAGCATAGTGGCAACATAGGGAAATTATTCTGGTTTGCTGCCCAACAATAAATGACATTGATTAATGCTGACCATGCCAGACTAACATTTAAAGGATATTTTATACATCCCATAACTGCTAGAAGAAGGTACTAAGTACGTTGTCACACGCAGCTAGTGGTGTGGAGTGTAATTCAGTTTAGGCAGGGTACTTCTCTCAGCAAAATTAACTTAAATCCAGAAACACTGACTTAATTAATTGGTGGATCACACTGAAACTACATTTTACTGGAGTACCAGAACTCAGATTTCAAATGGGACTGATAAAAGGTCATTCAGTAAACTTCAGCAAATGAAACTCTTGCTGTGAATTATTCAATAGCCATCAAGTATTCACATTATCAAGATTTTAATATCCTTCTTCCAATAATAGGCAGCATTCTGCTTACTATATTCATTTTTAAGTTATTAGTTACATTAGGCATTTTTGTAAATGGTGTGGTGAAATGCAAGCAAATCTAATGCTTTTCCATCCACCTCATTAGCAGTCCTTTTACTTCAGAATAGCTAAATTTCCTGCATCTGATGAAAAGGCTAAAATTATAATGTGCTATCAGTTCAGCAATTAAGGAACGAAATATAATTTTCTTTTTGTAATAATACCTAGCTTCTCAGGGGACACTGAAAATGATGGGCCAGATGTGTCTAAGAAATATTGGGCACCTCAGTTGTAGTCACCATAAATTATCATAACCCTGCTTACACAAAAATCAAAAAATCAATGAAGGGTGGATGAATGCATGCAGGTAAGAAAAGTTACTTCGCTGTAGTTATTACAGTTATTGCTACAACATAATCTTACCCCTACCTCAAATTTCTACTACAGAGGCAAAACAATTCTTGAATTGTGGGGCCTTCTCAGCAGCATCCAAGCATTTACAACAGAATTTGTGTGCTTCACAGATAGAAAATCTGACCTATAGCACTAATTTCTGAGCATTAACCTCTCCTTCCCCACAGAAGGCCTCATGATACTTCAAAATGGAAGCCTGAATGATGCTTCACATGAATGCTTCCATACTGAAAGCTTCTCCCTGAATTGTTTAATTTCAAAATGCAGAGAGGCTTACAACATTATTCTTCCACCCTGGATTCTTAAGTGGTATGGTCCCAGGACATAGCATGTGCTTTGGTTGAACACCTGATTTGGCCTGAGAGTTACTGAGAAGGGTAAGAGGAATTTCAGGTATGAAAAATGGAGCAAAAGTAACACAGGATAACATTACTACTTTCCTCAGAGCATCCAGAGCTATAAAAGTAAAGTATTAATTGGGAGGAATGCATTCAGTTATTGTTGAGTAACTCCAAAAGAGGAAGGAAAACTCCGGTTAAATTGTGTAAAGGTTGGCTGGTTGGGATATTTTTTTGTTTAGCTTTTGGCAAAATGAAACAAAGCTGAACAAAGTATAGTGAAATTTGACTCCTGCATTCAAGAAAGTATGCAGTATTAAAAACATCATTTCATCATCAATCTATTATTCTGAATAAAGTTGAACTGATGGTACCTCGTGCCACCATTTTAACCTCTCACCCCTATTTTCTGGCAACATACAATATTTGCTTTAATTACAATGCACATTATAAGCAAACTTCCACAGTCTTGGAATGAAAACTCATACCTGTAATTGCCAAGATAAACTCCATCTGGATTAAGCATCGGCGCAATCTTGAAGACCAAATGATCACGCAACACTTTGGCAATTGGATGTGGACTCACAAGAAAATCAATGATACCTGGGAGAAACAGGGGAAAGAATATTAATTTGCCATTATTATAAATCAGAAATTCAAAATATGTTATACAATATATATTTAATTCTGGCATTTGGCTGACTAGATTTCACAAAGGCTTTCCATTACCCACACACTAATTTAATAAGAACATAGATTCCGCATATCATAATGTTAATATGAAGTAATGAAAGAAATGAGTAGACTTTGGTTTGATTGTACATGTGTAGAAATGGTGATTAGTACTGCTTCAGTTCCCATCCCCTTCCTATGAACAGTTTACACACCATCCTTCTCATTCAACCCAAAGTTAAATGTCTCAAGGCAGGTTTTCCTATCTAGACTAGAAAAACAAAAACACATTCCAAATTACATAATAAATATTTACATGAAAATTGTTGCATTATAATAAAACTAAAATTCTAAAATTAAAACAGAATACCCAGGATGCTGCTCTGAATGGACAACAGATAATTTCTCTATTTATGTATGAATGTATATCCAGCCCATCACACAAACAGTGAGGATTGGACATGTAACATCTAATTCCTTAGAAATCAGCACTGGCACACCACAGGGATGTGTGCTAAGTCCCTACCTGTATTCATTGTATACATACGATTGTGTATCATCTAACCCATCTACTGCAGTTATTAAGTTTGCAGATGACGCCACCATAATGGGTTTAATAACAGGTGGAGACGAATCAGCGTATAGAGGTGAGGTCCAAAAAATATCTACATGGTGCCTAGGGAACAACTTGCACCTTAATATCAGCAAGAGAAAGGAGATGGTGTTGGACTTTCGGAGGAAGAGAGGAGAACTAGCCCCGCTGTACATCGGGGAGGGCTGTGTGGAGAGAATCTCTTCCTTTAAATTCCTAGGAGTTTATCTCAGTGAAGACCTTACTTGGAAACTAAATACAACCCAGGTGGTTAAGAAAGCCCAACAGAGACTCCATCTCCTCAGAGTATTGTGGAAGAACAATGTCAATCAACATCTGATGATCTCCTTCTACGGGTCAACAATAGAAAGTGTCCTTTCATACTGCATCACAGTGTGGTATGCTGGTTTGACATCATCTGATAGGAAGTGCCTACAGAGGGTGGTGAATACAGCACAAGATATTACGGGCTGTCCCGTGAATCCGCTAGATGAAATAGCGGACGAACGTTGCCTCAGGAGAGTGAGGAAAAGTCTCAGGGATTATTCACACCCTGGCCAGAACTTTCTTGATCTCCTGCCCTAAGGCAGAAGATATAGAAGCATGATTAGTCGCACCAACAGGGTAAAGAACAGCTTCTATCCATGGGCTGTTAGGCTGCTGAATGAAAAGATAACAACAGGGCAACTGATTTTCGGGTTTGGTGGGTATGCATCAGTAAACGAGGGGAATTAAGACTAAGAGAGCTGAGGGGGGGTGCTCATGTAATCTCACTGTATACAAGTTGTACAAGTGACAATAAAGTATATCAATTTCAATATGATCACACCACAGCTTATAAGATATCAAAATCAATCCAATGAAAAGATATAAAAATACATTAAAAATAAAATGCAATTAAACATTTTAGCAGTACAAAAATCAGTATGCACATATCTGACAACCATACAGATTTCTTCCACATGCTGTCATGAGTCAACAAGGCTGCTTTATGGTCACTGCCTCTCTAAAAGCTTTGTACTACTTACTGAAGTTGGTGCAGAAGAGATATGTTTCTTGAACTGAATAAATTTAAGTTACTTAGGAGTTACTTAGGCATTACTTGAATCAAAAATACTCTTTTGCAGCCTATACAATCCAGCAAGCCCAATAATGAAGGCAATTGAAGTCTTGTCAAAGACTAGATACTGTCGATACTCAGAATATTCATGTTAACCTAGTTTGACATAGCTAACTTGATATTGAGGAGGAGGAGGAGTTTGGATTTGATATCCCGCCTTTCACTCCCCTTCAGGAGTCTCAAAGCGGCTAACATTCTCCTTTCCCTTCCTCCCCCACAACAAACACTCTGTGAGGTGAGTGGGGCTGAGAGACTTCAGAGAAGTGTGACTGGCCCAAGGTCACCCAGCAGCTGCATGTGGAGGAGCGGAGACGTGAACCCGGTTCCCCAGATTACGAGACTACCGCTCTTAACCACTACACCACACTGGCTCCTCCTCCTCCTAACTTGATATTGCAGAGGTAGGGCTAGGCCATGGCCAGAAGTTTCCCACTGAAGAGACTGATTCAGCCCACACACTGTCTGCATCTGCCCACATGGGACTGCCTGCTTTTGCCACTGTTGGTCCTTAAGCACTCCAGAGAGCTATGGGTGGAGTCATGTGGGCTATGAACTTTTCATTGCCTTCTCTATTCCATTCTGCAAAAAATAGAACTTGCTCAGGGTCTGAGGGAATCTGTTATATTATGCTTTTTTGATGTGTGATGTTTTATTATGCTTTTATATATGGTGGAAGTCACCCATAGCTGCTGGTGCAACCCAGTCAGATGGGTAGGGTACAAATAAAATCACCACCACCACCATCATTATTTGCCATCAAGGGAAGTTAGTCACACTATCCTTTTTGTTTAGTTGCTCTGAAAGCACAAATTAAACTTCTAGAAAAACTTATACAGAGGAGCACCTATGCTTTGCCTCCATAGTCGAAGGCACTATTTTTTGGGGGGGGGATACCAGTTGCAAGAGGGGAGAGTGCTCTTGTGTTCAGGTCCAAGGTGCTCATTGTGAGAACAAGATGCTGGGTAAATGGGCCACTGGCCTGAGGCTCTACTTACGCTCTCATTTCTTGGAGAACAATTTAGCAGCTAAAACTAACTGCAAGAGAATGTCACCATAGGGAAGGAAAGAAAGAAATGAATAAGAAAAGCAGAAAGCTGATAAACACAGGAGGTCTCCTAGAAGGTAGGAGAGCTGTGCAAACACAAGCCATACCTCCCACCGCTGAATTCTTTAGCTCTCAAGAAGGTTTTCCTGCTTTCCTACCAACTAAACAGAAGGGAACTTCTCTACAAATAGGATTTGAGATGATGTGAGTTCCTTTGTGTTTGCTAGGGGACTCTAGGGTTATCATGTCTTGAGATGCACTGCTGGGAGGATCTACTGATCCATTGGGCATATAGCTATAGTTGGCAAGATTACTTATGAGCTCAGGGGTGGTGCGGTGGGATGGCCTACACAGGACCTCTTGTGAATGCCCCAGTCTAGGGCATCTGCAAGGCAGCAAGTTGTGCTTCGCTACAGTAAATTATTCAACAGGTATTCCAATTTTATACTGCGAGGCCAATTTGTATGGGGCCCTGAATATAGAGGACGCGGGTGGCGCTGTGGGTAAAAGCCTCAGCGCCTAGGGCTTGCCGATCGAAAGGTCGGCGGTTCGAATCCCCGCGGCGGGGTGCGCTCCCGCTGCTCGGTCCCAGCGCCTGCCAACCTAGCAGTTCGAAATCACCCCCGGGTGCAAGTAGATAAATAGGGACCGCTTACCAGCGGGAAGGTAAACGGCGTTCCGTGTGCTGCGCTGGCTCGCCAGATGCAGCTTTGTCACGCTGGCCACGTGACCCGGAAGTGTCTCCGGACAGCACTGGCCCCCGGCCTCTTGAGTGAGATGGGTGCACAAACCCCAGAGTCTGTCAAGACTGGCCCGTTCGGGCAGGGGTACCTTTACCTTTTAGAATACCTATGAATTACATTCACACAATTAGTATCACATCTAGTTTGGTCCTAAATGAGAATGTGGAATTTCAACATAATTCATTAAAGGCACAGAAGTTTTCTAATCAAGATCAAATGCAGTCTTGTGTCTCTAATACTGAACTTGAAGCAGGGAAACTAAATTTTCTTTTTGCCATGTATCTCACAAAGTGAGTAGATTTGTGTCTATCACAATCTCTCATCCTAACTTACCATAGAGGTTTTATGCAATGATAAAATCAGATAACCCCATGTAAGCTGCCCTGGGCTATTTAGAGGGAAAGTGCGGTGAAAATGTGGCAAATTACTCTATATATTCCAAAGGCTACTCTGTGAAGCTGAACACTTGTACTGAATTGTCACCTACCAACATGTCTGTCATTTAATTTCTGCAACAGGTTGGATTAAAGCAAACTGGAAATGAGAATCAAATCTGATCAGCATAACTTCTCTAATGTGATGTTACACTTTGGAATAATCTCTCCTGGGAAGTAAAGAAAGGCATATGAATAG
The DNA here is from genome assembly GCF_965113315.1 of Podarcis vaucheri. Taxonomy (NCBI): domain Eukaryota; kingdom Metazoa; phylum Chordata; class Lepidosauria; order Squamata; family Lacertidae; genus Podarcis; species Podarcis vaucheri. Next base: position 52,004,676 of record NC_138764.1, on the reverse strand, counting down.
TTTAAAATAGGAGAGGAAAAAGATCTATGGAATACGAAAGAAATATAACTTCTCACTATACCTCCAAAATGGGTTGGCATAGACTAATTGGATGCCTTGGAAAGCCTTCTCTCTTTTTTGTTTTTTTATAATACAGTCAACATTTGGTGTTAAACTAATATGCACTGCATGAAAGAACATTAAAAATCCATTTGGCAGAACTGAGGCACATGGCGATGGGAAGGATTCAAAGCAATGCTCTCTCAAAACTGACCAATTTTGGCATAATGAGTATTTGCTTTATACACAACAGATCTAAGCAGTTACAGTGGCAGAAATGGAGGAAACCATTTCAGTACAAGTATTGTGAGGTAAACATGATGTTACAGATGAATCACTTTCCTCAACAATACAAGATTCCATAAAGCATGCTGTTTCTGTGTTTCCAATTATTCTGCGTTAAAAACTGGGACCGTATACATCTGCCTTATTTGAACTACATTTCCCAAATGTTTTTCCCATTATGTTTTCCTTTTTCTCTGAGAGGTTTTGAGACAAAAGAAATTGCTGAGAGGATGGGGAAATAGGCATATATATATATACCCAGCTTCAAGAAAAACAAAAACAAACATTATGACAGCCTTCAGTGAAGATTGTATCTTAAAACCTTTATAGCAAAAGTCAAAGGCAAATCTCAGTTCTAAAGACAAGAAAGAAATGGTCTATTGATCATCATGACAAAGATGCAAATGAAACCTTCCTTATATGTATGTTAATACCCCACAATCAAATTATAGTGAGGACTCAAAGCTTTTCTTTCAGATGAAGATGATAGCCTTCAGATCAAGAAGATTTAAAACTAAAATAATTTGCTTGTTGTGTTAATTAATCAATGCAAACTAAAACTTACATCTTCTATAATCAGCAAGAAACATATCTTGTATTTCGTTAAACTAAGGTGAAGAATCTGGCAGAAACCAGGTCCATTTAATATAATTTACTTGAAGACAGACACTGTGATAGAACAGATGCCCTAATTTATTTGTTGGTCCTTCTATTAGAATAACAGTTTGCTGGTAAACAGGAAGACTAATGATGCCAGTCACCCTTGTTAGTGGCTAATAATTGCTTAATTTGTCCACTAATTGACCTATGCTACTGTTGAGGCGTTGGACCGTGTTGCAGTGCTGGAAGAAAACAAGACCACTATAATGTTACCTCTGAGAATGACTTCTGGAAATGGAACTACTTGTTGCAATATATTTTCTCTTCACAGATGAGCAGATTAATTGGGTTGCCAATTAGTGCCCTATTTTTAAAAAAATAATAAAAAATGTATTCCCATATATTTCTTTGGATTTTGGAATTATTATGCTGCTCCTGGTCAAATGGTGTGATCCAGATTGAATCAGCAAACCAAACATGAAATATAAGTAAGTTAGTTTTGAAAGAAGGAGGGGGGAAAGATGTCTTGATGGCTAAAAGATCAATTCCTCAAACTAGCATTCAGTTCTGGATGAATTTATACAGGTCCAGCCCTCCCATGCATTAGGGTTGAGTGCCCTGCTTCAGGTGGTGCCATGGGGGTAGGAACTGTTGTTTGGATAGAACAAAATGGTGACCCCAGTATGGACTGAACAAACTATTTGGGCTCTGCTTATGGGAACAAAATGTATTGGGCTTGTACTGCTCTAATAAATATGCATAGCTCTGCTGGATACTTCTCTATTTATGTCAGTAAAAGAACTGTATCTATATGCAGAATGTGATATCAAACATCACTCGAATGGACTTTCACTCAGGTGACTGGACCCCTTTCCTCTCCTCCCCCATGTGCCCCACATCTGCTCAGGAGCATTTCCCAACTCCCCAAAGAATATTTGGGGGGCACATGGGCTGGAGGGGAAAGTAAAGGAATTGAGAGGGAGGTCATTCCACTCATGGATGTCTATTCCACTTGCAGGGAGACATAACTGGCTATAACTCACATATTTTTATGAACATATATTTGCTTCCTCCATTGGACTGAATGGAAAATCACATGCAAAAATAAAAGATAATAACACCACAGCTGTTCTTTTGGTAGTATCCAAATAAAACTTGGAAGGAACCAATGGAAATTCAAAAAGAAAACAGCTCTCCATTGCATTGCTAGACTCAAGCATAAATAACCATCATTCTTTCAGCTCAGACAGGATGAATTAGGATAATCTGAAATATATTACTGTCTGGTTGCATATGCAAAAGAATGCATGAGTTGCTTCTCAGGACATAAAGTTACTGCTGGTACTAAATTCAAGATTGCCCTCTTCTTATTGCATAAGAACTATAAGATACGGTAAGATACTGAAAAATGTTGTGGATAGCCAGCTAGTCTTCTAGGAGATTTACCTGTCGCCTAAGACCAGAATTAAATAGTGAAGATTTTCAAACCAATGCTCAATACAGTCTTTTTTTATGGCACCTCCACATCACACTCATGCCTATCCCAAATCCATGGACTCAGAAAAAGATTTGGAAGCAAAAAGTAAGCATATTAGATATGCTTGAGCCACAACTACTGAAAACCATATTGTGTTATAGGTTGGCACAACATACAACAAGTAATAATATAGGCACAGATTCAAATGCAGCTTTAGACTCTAGTGTTACTGTAATAAATAAATATACGTAGAATAATTTATTAGAGCTCACACAGAAGTGGTATTTCAGTCAAATTCATAGCAAGCTTTGCAAATTTTGTAAGCCAATAGTCTGATTTATTACAGAGGCAATGGGCAGTACCAAAAAGAATACGCTTTATTTATTTGATGCCCTCCTTCTTCAAACACAGTCTACTAACTGTACACAAAAAAGTGGGGTGGGGGAGGGACACACAGACATAGTTTTACTCTCCTAATGCTTTGAACAGATTCAGGCTTCTCTACAACTTTGGTGTCAGACATGTGATATCGCCTGTTGATCTCTTGTATTTCCCTTTGTAGTGTTCCTTTAAGCTTCCTTGATCTATGACCAAAACTTTGTTGTAAAAATTATACATCTTACCTATTCAGGTTGCTCACACTAAACGTATCCCATGGTTTCACCATTCCTTCTGTATGCTCATAACACATTGAATTCCTTTATATAATGCTGGCATGCCCACCCACCCACCCCACTCACACACGAAAACAAAGATCGCCACAGCCAATCACAAACAAAGGAACACAAGTGAACAGCAGAGAACCTGCACGAGCAACGCTGACACCAAACCCTACATACATTCAGCAATATAGAAACATCGCCACCCGACCCCACCCCCACCCATCTTCCCCCTCCACCCCTTTTCTTCCTAATGTCTCAACAAATGAAACCAATTTGTAAAAAAGTTACATGGAAAAAATACGAGAGACATTACACATACTTCTGTAAAACGTATCTGAAGAAGTGTGCATGCACACGAAAGCTCATACCAAGAACTAACTTAGTTGGTCTTTAAGGCGCTACTGGAAGGAATTTTTTTATTCTGTAAAACAAGAAAATCTTTAATAAAAATATATATATAATGCTGGCATGCCCTCTCTTTCAAGTGCCTCTTAAAATATTCCAGAAAACTTTTCATACGCTGCACTTAAGCTATGTGCTGTGGAGAGGAGCATTTCTTCACATATATATGCTTCAGCTATTATATCTTCTTTCTCCTTTGGTCCTACTGAGGTACTTTAACTGTGCTCAACTGTACACAGTACATTTCTCAGGACAGAGACCATACTCTTAGTTCATATAGAACCTTCGGCTGATTAACATTCTAAATGTTTTTTAAAATGTGTTTGTGGGAGGGGAGTTTATTGGTTTGTTTTTGTTTCATTATGCATTTTGTGTTCTCGTTTTGTATTTTTATGTTGTGCACTGTGATCTTTGGATGAAGGGCGGCATACAAATTTAAGAAATATAAATAAATAAATATAAATAAATATCCCATGTGTGAACCACTACAATAACAACATCCTCTATTTTCGCCTTAATTATTTGGAAAATCAAAACCAAATATATGGGTAATGCCAGTATTAAACACATTTCTGTGCACAATGCATATTCACCACAGCGCTGTTCACTGGAATTACTCATTGAAGCCCCTGTCCTGAAGTTTTTCTGATATACATTCAAAATGAATGTTGATAAATGACCCATGTTGGCTAGTATAATAGATATCGACAAGATCAAGCATTGTGCTGTCATGGAAATTTTCTCTAGAAAGGATGATTGCCCCAAAGAATCCATAATGGAAGGTCAATGTGAATGCTAACACTACTTATTTTAGGCATGGGGGGGTCTGCTACCGAGTTTTTATTTTTAAAAAAATAGTTAAGTTGTGTGTGAGACAAGTTGTAGAAAAATTTGTGAGGAAAGGTGAAGTTCAATGTTTATTTTTAAATATTTTACCAAGGGTTGTTTTATTTAGCACACACAACACTACTCTTTAATATTTCAGAGGACATGTGTTGTCTAGCCTGCCTTTCTATTAGTAGGTTTTTGCTGACATGCAAAATTAATATAAACATGCATCTGTTTTCAAATCGTAAGCTCCTTGGGTCAAGGCCTCCCATTCTTTAAGCAAAATGATCATCAGTATACAGTATGCACTGTTAAGGAAGAAATCTTTAATACCTTTTCAGATAAGTCACTGACAGAACTGACTATGCACTGGAAAGAAGGAAGAAGATAGTAAATTCAGTCCACCCCGTGAGGAAAGCAAAGTCTTGATTTATGTCATCATCATGTAGTCTACATTCAGAAAACTCTCACAAAAATAGAATCTGCACGCCAGTCAAACTAGCAGCTGTGTTCTGGTTTTGTGGTTCCTCTGCCGAAGCAGGTATGCAGTGAACAATATCATTAGACAAATTCAATAACTACCAAGCCAACGTTGTGGAATCACAGGAATGTGACCTCTAAGGTCATCAAGTTCATTTAAGGCTGTAACATTTAATCAATTAATCAGTTAGATTTTAATTAAAAACCTTTGAACAGTTAAAATTAATCAAGGAGAAGGCTTTTCTTTTTTTAAAAAAAGTTAATTACTTTTTAACAACAGCATTTACAAAACCGGTAGATGTCAGGCGCCATCTTAGAAGAGGTATCCCACCCCCCTTATTTGCCACACAGAAGGAAATCTATATTCTAAGGTGGTGATTGCAGTAGCCCATGTGCACATCATCTGAAAAAGGTAGGATAAAGTGCCTTCAGAACTAATATTTTTACTCAAATGCACTGACTAATTGATTAAAACCCATATGATCAATTGGCTATAGATTTCTTTATTCAGGCAATAGCCCTAAGTCCATTATATAAACCGCACGATGTATCGTATTGTGATACATCCTTTGGGTTAAACTAATGTAAGTTGCCAGTGCTAGATCAAAGGCATCAATAAACTAGAGAACCTAGAAGAAGAAAAGAGCAGAAAAGCAGAGTGAGAGAACCCTATTAATTGAAAAGTTCCATCTTCAATCATTATTAGAGTTTGAAAGATTAGCTTAATTACAGTTAAAAACATTCTTCCATCAAATGATCAAGGGGTTGCCCGGTGGTTATATCCAAGGAGTGCAGAGTGGCATGCATACTCCTATTCCCCCTGTTCATGTATTGAGGTAGATTTGGCTGAAAGATAGTGACTGGACAAAGGTCACCCAGTCAGCTTCATAGTTTAATGTGATATTTGAAGCTGAGTTTTCCCAATCCTAGTCCAACGTTCTGATCCCCACACCACACTGATTTTCTAGGAAGCTACTTAGTCTACAGCTGGGCTGTTACATGGATGACAGATCTGGTTTTAGGCTAATAGCCCATGATGTCTGGTTGATGATTTCTCGATGGAAGGTGATAAAAGGAATGGGTCTTTTCACAACTGGTATTCTCTCTCTCTCTCTCTCTCTCTCTCTCTCTCTCAGCGTTTTTAAGGAGATAGCCACCAGAGCTTAAGAAGATGACACTCCTCCAGCTGAATAGAGGGGTATATGAAGGAGGAGTGGAAATAATTTGGAGGAGACCGTAGTGCATATTGGTTTGAAGCTTAAACATATTTTGGGGGGGCAGTGCATATCTTGGGATCCGATGTTGGGTAACTGCTCTGTTACTTTATAGGAGTACCTGGTATTTGCTTCCACTTATACTCTGCTTCTATATTTGCTGGGGGTGGGGAAGCAATTATCACAAAATCACTGGAAGTGTCTAGTGCACTCCCAGACAAAGAAAGTAAGGCCCATGTGTCATGTGTGACTGCTTTTATGTAGGTCACCGCAAAATAGATAGATAGATGATAGATAGCTAGATATAGCTAGATATAGCTAGCTAGATAGATGATAGATGATAGATAGATAGATAGATAGATGATAGATAGATAGATAGATAGATAGATGATGATAGATAGATAGATAGATAGATAGATAGATAGATAGATGGATGATAGATAGATAGATGATAGATAGATGATAGATAGACAGACAGACCTTCCCTCACTCTGAGCTGCTGCCCAAGTGAGGGAAGGTAGCCTTCGGTCGACCAGTGATGCGGGGGGGGAGACCTCCCCCCCCGCTGCTCCGCCGTGTATCCGCGCTCCCATCCTGGCACCATTTCTGCTGGGCACCTTCTCACCCTCTGTGGCCAGCTGTGTGCACTGTCTCCGCTAAGGCAGGCAGGGAAAGGCTGGGCAGTGGCCCCAAGCAACTTCCAGGGGGAGTCTCTCTCTTTCTCCCTCTCTCCTCCCTGCGCACCCTCCCCATTAAATCCGGGTGTTCCCCAACTTTACATGATTTCACTTACGCGCACGGGAACATAACCTCTGTGTGAGTTGCCTGCACATTACTTTCAGCGGCAGTGTCTGTATTTCATCATATCAATTCATGGGAGGTAGGTATAGGGTAAGCTGTATCTCTGTTTCCTTGGAGGACCATTCATTCCATACTGCAGATGTTCATGCGTTTTAATGCAGTATTTTTTTCACATGGTTTAGCTGTTTCAAAATTCTGCAGCTGCAGTTTGGAGCTTTTTGCTGCTCTTGTACCTTTAACTGTTATTGACTGGCATTATTTTGGGGTATTCTGATGGAGTGCCATTGCACACATGTTCTTCTGGATACAGGCATCAGGTTAGCCATTGTGAAAAACAGTATCCTGTACCGGTTGGCCCATTGGCCTGATCCAGCAGTCTCTCCTGTCCTTATCAGATGATTTTGATGAAGGCTTTTTGGCAGAAAACTAACCTAAAATATAAATAATAAATAAATACATCCTGAGCCTTAAGCCACCACACTGGATACTGAACTTGAGTTCCCTGAAGCTAATGACATGTATCTGCCTTGACTGTATTTTGCGTTTAAATGCACAATTCTCAGAAGCAGGAATCACATTCAACTCTCACACTACTTCAGTAGTGACAGGTGGTAGACAAACTTTCAGTACTGGAGAGAGAACTCTTTTAAGCCCACAGCAAATAAGTATCTTAAAGAGTTTTAATCTCACGGCAAGAGAAAACCAGCTGGATAAGATAATTACATATGACAGAAAGGATGGCAGTCAATCAAGGGCATATCGAGCAGCAAAGACAGGTACATATGCTTCATGATATATAGCCACTCATGACTTAATTTCAACTTAATGATTTTTTTTAAAAAAAACATGAACCAACTGAAACTGTTAGAAGACTTACTGCTACGCATGGTGCACTACTTATCTCTTAACTAAAAGCCAGCTTAATAAAAATCCCAATACTTATGTTGTTGTTGTTTAGTCGTTTAGTCGTGTCCCACTCTTCGTGAGACCATGGACCAGAGCATGCCAGGCATTTCTGTCTTCCACTGCCTCCCACAGTTTGGTCAAACTCATGCTGGTAGCTTTGCAAACACCATCCAACCATCTCATCCTCTGTTGTCCCCTTCTCCTTGTGCCCTCCATCTTTCCCAACATCAGGGTCTTTTCCAGGGAGTCTTCTCTTCTCATGAGGTGGCCAAAGTTTTGGAGCCTCAGCTTCACAATCTGTCCTTCCAGTGAGCACTCAGGGCTGATTTCCTTAAGAATGGATAGGTTTGATCTTCTTGCAGTCCATGGGACTCTCAAGAGTCTCCCAATGCTTATATTTTAATATAAATACTAGTAAAATGCTTTCCCCAAATTTTGCTCACATACTTGCTGATGCTGTTTTCTTATAATACGTTTGGACACATAACTTGGTAGGCACTGAACAACAATGGGCTCAGGTCAGAATCTTGCGGCACCCCACTTGTCACTGTTTTCCAGGATGATGAAGAACCATTAATGAGTACTCTTTGGGTACTCTTTGGGTTTGGGTCAACCAGCTACAAATCCACCTAACAGTTACCTTGTTCAACCTACATTTTAGCAGTTTCCTCACGAGAATATCATGGGGGACTTTGTCAAAAGCCTTACTGAAATCAAGATACACGATGCCCACAGCATTTCCCTGATCTACCAAGTTTGTAATTCCATCAAAAAAAAGAAATCAGATTGGTCTGGCATGACTTATTTTTGAGAAACCCATGCTGGGTCTTAGTAATCACAGCATCCTTTTCTAAATGCTCATGACCTTACCACCTCTTTTCCTGTCTTGGGCTGCAGCTCCCTTCTTACACCATTTATTCTGTTATCACCAGGTTGGGCATCACTTATTTTGTGAAGAATAACACAAAATAAAAACAAATGCAGATGCTATTGGTTGCTGTCATATTGGTTGCTTCAGCAACTGTGCATAATATTTAGGGTTTGATTTTATAGATCCTATGTGCTATCTTAGTGTTTGGCATGATGAAAGATAAGCTGCCTTTAAAAGGTACACAGTTCAAAAATAAAAATAGAAAAAATAAAAAACAATGACTAACTAGCAGGAAATCTTATACCATTATGAAATACGACATGATTATCATAAACATGGCCCAGTCAAAACTGAGTCACTAATCTAAATGGAAAAGTTAAACACATTTCAGATTTCTTCTACTGAATCCCATATGACTCAAACATGCTAAATCTGGGCAGAAGCTAAAGAGGAGTAGCTAACATGGTGCCCTCCATAAACCGTTGCATTCTAAACTCCTGCTGTCCCTGATCATTGGCCATGCTGGCTGGGGCTGGTTCCTCATTGCTTCTTTAGCTTTAAAAACCCGGTCAATTAAACATTATAAATATTTTGAATACATAAAAATCCAGCTATATACTCCAATTACAAGATGTGTTCAGAAAAAGTCTCCCCCCCCCCATTAATTCCTATGGACAATGCATAATGAGCAATTTCTTCTTTCATTTCTTATGGGGGTGGGCAGTTAGAGAGATAGAATGAAATTAACCTCTTCTTCAGTTCACAGATATCTAATGTGTCTTTTGATGCACTTCTTTTGGTTAATGTGCTTCTAGAATGGCAGCCCTATGGAAAGCATTACCTGCATGGGCTCCAATTTTAGCTAAGCTGAAGGAACCATTTTTAATCAACAGATGAAAGAAGAGTCACTTGCCTGGCTTTATGCTGTCCACTGGGGGAAAGAAAGCTGATTGATTTAGAGGAATGCTGAGCTTTATTACAGCAGATTTGTTCTTTTATTTACCATATCAGAGTTCTCTGCATTTCCAGTGGAACTAAGGGGCTCCCTGAAGTACAGGATTAAAAGCAAAGGAAATCTCAAATAATGGGATAAAACGAGTGTGTAGAAAATAAGTGATTGAATTAGATTGCAGTGGATGCACTACAAAATGCAAGGCATCTGGGTAATTTGGTGCTCCACTAAAATGAGAAAATGCCCACGTTCTCAAATCAGCAGTTCGCATATTCTGCAGTGTGTCACACCAGTCAATACAGCCCTGTTGTCTAATAGGACAACATGAGAGTAAACTACACAGATGCCTAAAAGCACGCAGCATTACAGGTTTGGTTCCAATGCCAGCCTAACACTTTTTGCTGCCTGAGGCAGCAATCCAATCATGGTATATAGTACCCAAGGCTGCTCAAGTTATTTTGGCACCTGAATCAGAATATTCTACAACTGCCTCTCCCTCTTCCAAGCAGTAACAATGCAACGACAGCAACTCGAGTAACTCACAGTTTACTGCCTTTTCATGACACCCAGAATCAGCTGCCTCACTTTGCCTAATACAGCAAGAGCTACCATGATGCCCTCCAGATATTGTTGAACTGTGACTCACCATCATTCCCAACCGTAAGCCACGTTGGCTTGGACCAGTGGGAACTGGAGCCCCAACAACATCTGAATGGCACCAAGTTCACTACCCTGGCCCAAAGGTTCCAAGCCAATTTTTGCTGCTTCATCTATGGGCTTTTAATCTGTGTGTGTTGGGGGGGGCAGTGTTGTTTTTGTTTGCTATTGCGGCATGTATTTTGGTGTGTTTGTATTGTACACTGCCTTGTGAACTTCAGATGAAGGGCAGTACAGAAAATGAATGAATGATTTGACCACCCTATCCAAGTTGAGTCAGAGTGGATACTCGTGACAGGCATCCTGACATGCTGATGAGCTGACATCTGCAAGAGACCCTCACCTGAAGAGCCCGGTGATCAGCTGGGCATTTAAATTAAGGTTACCAGATTTTTTCCAAAGAATCCAGGGAAACTTTTTTTAAAAAAGAGAGAAAAAATATTATTAAATTTAAAAAATAATAATTAAGAAGTAATATCTTCTCTTCTGTGGTATCCTCTGTCACGCGGCCTTCCTCTGGACCCCAGCCTGTTCTCTTGAAGTGCTAGCTGCTGTGGAGTAGGCTCCGATTGGGCTTGGGCTTGGCCACATGTCCTTGCCCTCCCAGTGCTCTCCTACCTCTTTTCCTCAGTGGCGGCAGCAGTGCGGCAATGTCAGGGCTCCCCTCTTTTTTCTCCTTCCTCTTTCTCTCTTTTCCTTCTCCTTCACCTCTCCTTCTCCCTGCATTGGCTATGGGGTTTTCCTGGCCCCAGAACCTGCTGAGCAGTCGGCAGAGTAGCTGGAGAGCCAGTGTGGTGTAGTGGTTAAAAGTGGTAGACTCGTAATCTGGGGAACCGGGTTCGCGTCTCCGCTCCTCCACATGCAGCTGCTGGGTGACCTTGGGCCAGTCACAATTCTTTGAAGTCTCTCAGCCCCACTCACCTCACAGAGTGTTTGTTGCGGGGGAGGAAGGGAAAGGAGAATGTTAGCTGCTTTGAGACTCCTTCGGGTAGTGATAAAGCGGGATATCAAATCCAAACTCCTCTTCTTCTTCTTTTGTTCCCATGTGTGTGTACGTGCCCCTTCTGGGGTTGTGCAGGCTGAAATGATTACAAATGGGTAAGCTGTTCTTCTCCCAAGATAGATCCTCCAAACTCCTCCTCCTCCTCCTCCTTCTTCAGCAGTTTCCCCAGTTGATGCACTGGGTGTCCCCGGTTCCTCCTTGGCAGTGGCGGTGGCAGTGGCAGTCTCAGCAGCCCGGAGCCAGCCTGGTAGCGCAGTTGGCTCTGGCTGGCTTTAGGAGCTGCTCGCTGGCATGGCATCCACCATTTTGCATCGCCAGAAGTCCCCATATGGTGTGTCTTGTGCCGTTGAACCAATCACACAACATTCAATTCCTACTAATAAATCTACAACACTTAAAATATAAATCCAGGGACATTAAATGAAATCTGGGGACATTCCAGGGGCGGATTTTGCCCAGGGACAGATCTGTAAATCCGGTGACTGTCCCCGGGAAACGGGGACGTCTAGTAACCATAATTTAAATGGTGAGATTAAAGTTTAGATAACCTAATGCCAAGCTGTGTAGGGTTTTTACACTCTTACCAACACAAACTTGGCTCGGTAGCTAATTGGCAAGCAGTGCAGTTCCTTCAGCAATGTGATAACATACGGCAATAGTCTGCCCCTGGTAGTGAGTAGTAGAGCTGCTGCTTTTTGCACAACTTCCTGGCCAACCTCAGGGCAGCCCCCACATGGAGCGCAGAGACAGGTCTGGAGATGTGAAAACAGCTCCACAGTATCAACACAACTGGCATAACTATGAGGCAACTATATCTTGAGGTTTTGAAATGCAGAGTAGTCCTAAGCAATAGAAGATACTTCTGCTGGCTGCTTGGAAGCCTTCTTTTTATTTTACTGGGATTACCTTGAAAATGAGATTGGCAAACAGAGCACGAGAAGCAGTGACTCAAGAATAAAAGAGCTGCTGCAGAATCACACCAGATCTTGACTCTGTGCGTGTGATTTTATGTAATGTGGTAAAAATAAAATAGTCTCCTGGCATTTCTTCCAGCTCACTCTGTTGTCTGGGTGACCAGTCATCTTCCAAGATTCCTAGAAACATGGTGGTTTGAACTTCTATCACTCATTTTGTTGCAAACCATCAAATCATAGCCTCAGGCCCCATTTTGATGCGATGTATGTAGACTTGTAGTAGGAAAAAACCTCAAGCTGTAAAAAAAGCTCCTGGTTTGGGAAATAAGATTATGAGCAGCAATCCCAGTAACAAAATATAGCAACAGTACAGCGTCCGCAAAAACTGTGGCTGAGATGCTGTGACAGAAGATTCCTCATATGTATCATCTGATAGTCAGGAATATTATATTAGAGATATGATATGATTATGATATGATGATAGGATATATGATATGATATGATATGATATGATATGATATGATATGAAGCTGCTGGCAGTATCTAGATGGAGTAAGCCGAAACAAAAATCATTTTGGGCTTCTTCTTTTCTTTTTTTTTAAGGGCATTTATCACTTGCCAACATCTTATTTAGAATTTCATATTTAAATATGTTTTATTGGATTTGCTGGGCTCTCTGGAACTAGAGGTAAGGCATACTCAAGCATATTCACCATAGACAAAGTCATCCTTTGCTGTATCTTATTAATTCTAGTTTTTCTTATGTTTTAGCATGTCATACATTCATGTTCTAGCATTTCATACAATACCAAATTGTCTTCAGATTACAATTTAAGGATCTTGTTTGTGACCTGTAAATGATTTGAACCCAATATAACGTTGTCCTAAATTCCAGTGAGATGATGAACTCCAAGATGAACTCAGATCATCCTTTTAACATGTTTTAAAGGATAAATATCCTTTATCCATGTACCAGGTTCAAAATAGAAGGGTCCACACACACACAAAATCTGCATAAGGTATTTGTAGTTAGATTACTCCACTATTGCACCCTGCTCCCAAGACATCTGGGTTGAATCTACACACATATTAAAAACATTCTGAAAATGCTTTTTTAAAAAGCGTTTTAAAAAATACACAAAATTTTCCATAAGCCTCACCATCGCCATCTAGCGTCACATTGTGTATTGCACTTAAAACACACTTAAAACGCTTTATTTGCAGCTGTATAGCTGAGTCTCTGGTTTCTTTTGAAAGATACTATTGAAAGAATGCCTTTTTGGAGCTAGGTCTCAATCAGTCGGGGCTGGGGTTTGTCCTGGATTTTAAACAAATTAACATGTATTTTTTTATTCTCTTACTAAATATTCCCTTAGTAAAAATCCTCAGGATGGGACAGACAATAGAGTTAAATACTGTATACATAGGTAAAGGTAAAGGAACCCCTGACCATTAGGTCCAGTCGTGGCCGACTCTGGGGTTCTGGCACTCATCTCGCTTTATTGGCCGAGGGAGCCGGCGTACAGCTTCCGGGTCATGTGGCCAGCATGACTAAGCGGCTTCTGGTGAACCAGAGCAGCGCACAGAAACACGGTTTTCCTTCCCGCTGGAGCGGTACCTATTTATCTACTTGCACTTTGATGTGCTTTTGAACTGCTAGGTTGGCAGGAGCAGGGACTGAGCAATGGGAGCTCACCCCGTCGCAGGGATTCGAACCGCCAACCTTCTGATTGGCAAGTCCTAGGCTCTGTGGTTTAACCCACAGCTCCAGCACTTGATAATGGATCACCCTTGCAGCTCATTTAACTTGCTTAGCAACCAAATGTTTTAGGAGCTATAAAAAATATCTACAGGAGTTTAATTTATGCTACAGGAACAGCCTGTAAATTATAGTTTGGAAGATTGTGTCAGACCCATCAGTAAGAGGACATATCTGAGGGATAGTGCAGCTGCTCTCACATTGCCCCGGGGATTCATAAATTCACTTGCGTATCCTGAGCTAAGTGGGTGGTTTTGTTCCTTGGCTTTTGTTTTCTTTAATTTTCCTAATGCACACAGTAAGGCACTTAGAGAATTTCTTGCCCCCCAAATGAAATCTGTTGCTGCCCTTTCTGTGAGGTAGCTTGTCTTTTCTCACTGCAGAGCAAACGAAAGAGGGATCCCCGGAGGACCATGCCGGGACCATATGATATAGGTTTTCTTAATGAACGATGCTGGATTTATCTGAATCATTTTGAAGACATTCTGCAAAAGAATGGCAAGCTTGTTCATTATTATTCAAAGTTAGTCCCTCTTGTGACTTGGTGTGCTTCAGACAGCAGTAAATTTTTGCCGGATTATGGTGCTCATTTTAAGAGAATTAGCTAGTGTTAAATGCAGCCGAAATGTTAACGCCGTAGAAATGAATAAGAATATGGCTTTTTGTGATGTCTAATATGAAAGGGTCACAACCTTGAAAAAATCGATTACTGCATTTCAGGGGTGAGACATAAGTTCTGAGTGAAAAGACAATAGTTAAATTGACACATTATGGGCAGAATTAATGTAAGCACTATAGCTGACCCCACAATGTGAGACCTTTTCCTCCCCAACAATGACCTTAGAAGTAAAGAATCAAAAACATCAAATATTGTGCAAAGAACAATGTCAACAACCTATAGCTTTTAAGTGTGTTCTGAGTGCTTTTCATCCATCTCTGCCAAAATACTGCTGGGCCTCTTTTGCAAAGTAATGTGCCATACTGAGTCACTGTAGGTGGGGATATGACCTATGGATGACTTTATTTGGAAAGTTCACGAAATATAATTTCATTTTCAGTTTATATATTTTGAAGATAATGTTGGTTTAAGGAACAGGTATGTATAAAAGGAGAATTCCTGGATGCCAAGATCCAAGTTGGGGGCAAGTACTCTTTGGTGAGAGAACCCCAGCGGAGATTTAAAATCACAACTTTTGCTATGAAATAAAGCAAAGAAATATAGGCTGCAAAGCCTTACAATGTGCCCTTTAAAGTGAGTTACAAATCTTCCCTCTTTCTCCAGCATAGAAAAAGAGAGCACATCTTTGGTAAGCTAAAAATTACAGTATGGCAAGAACATTAATTAAATATCTAGGTTTGTGCCTTGCAAAATGCTGCTTCCAGAAATCCTGCTGATTCTTGGAGAAATATGAACCTCTGGACGTTCTGGGGGTGAGTGAGTTTGGCTCCTGAAAAAAACCTCCAGAGCACAGTGAGCAGAAAATGCTGAAATTGCCTGACAAAGTCTGATAATGAATATCTTGCAATCAATGAGAGTGGAAGAACCCACATTTCTTCAGGATGGATCATGAGTATTTCAGACAAGAGAAGAAGAAAAGAAGTGATTTATATGATGAAAGGCTAAACCTCCTGGGGAATCCTATGTCCACAGAATCCTGCATGCATCAGAAATCTCTTCAGATTCAGAAATCTCTGAATTTGAGATGAAAGTCACACACGGAGGTTACTCTGCTGCTGAGAGAGTTTGCTGGTTGCCATATCAACTGAACTCCTACATAGGAAAGGTTTCCAGCCACCCTCCGCCCCAGTCTAAGATGTGCATTAGAATAAAGTACTGCTGCCTATCAGCTATGCCCCTTATCAGCAAGGTTGAGTTTGTTCTAATATTTACATGGCCCGACTGAGTTTCATAGAATGAAGACTTGGTTGCCCATTTCTGATGGCTGCAACGGAGCACAAATGTTATGCTACAAGCTTTATATAGCAAATATATATATTTCACTGTAGAAGCAGTGGTATGTCAGGGACTGTAAAGCTCATGATAATAGCTGATGGAGAAAATAGAGGTTTTGTTTGTTTGCTTTACAAAATGGACTTGTCTCACACAATATATAGCAACAGATGTTTCCTTATGCTTATGTCTTGAGAAGTCAATCCAGTACGTGGATGCTAAAAGTGGACAGGGGCAAGAAAGACCTTATGACCCTCGACAGCTTCACCCTTGTTGTTTTAATTATCCCAGTGACTTGAAATGTTTTATACTGTGATGCCAATAAAGGGATTTGATTTGATTTGATTTGACTCCCAGGCCTGGCTGTAACAGAATAGCTCCAGTGAGACTTAGCTGGTGCTGACTTTATTAACTTTCCAGCACCTGCTCAAGGTGATTTTATTCTCATGGGGTTTTAATTAATACATTCATTTCTTTCTATCTTGCTTTATTAATGCTTTTATATGTGCTTGTTAGCTATAGTTTAATTGTGTGTGAATTTTATTTTTTATTTTTAACTGTTGCAGTGATCATTAGCTACCTTGGAAGCGTCACCTGAAAGGTGATCTAAAAAACATTTTAAGTTAAAAAATAATAATCAAGCTTACGTTTCTGTTGCATCTTGCATGTTGAGCAGCTGCTGCTTTCTCAGTTCAGTAGGCCAGAGGTGGGTCCAGATTGTTTTAGTACTATCCAGCCATTTGTCTTCCATTGTAAGCAACAGGCAGAATTGTACCAGGCTTCCCACACTTTTGGGTGCAGCTCTTTTTGTGTGTATGCAGCCTGCTGTGTTCCACTCACATAGTGAGTCATGTGGGTGAGTGAGTTGTGATGCACTATACCACACCATTTAGTGTTTTTTGGAATGCTCTCCCCAGGGTGGTTCATCTGACACCTTTGTTATATATCATTAGGCACCAGGCAAAAATGTTCCTCTTCATTTGGGTGATTAATATTCTACAGCTTTTTAAAATATGTTGGGGGGGGCTATTGTTTCGGTGTTTTGGGTTTGATTACTTATTTGTGGTTTTATATTGTATTTTTTTCTTGTGAACCACCCTGAAATCTTTTGAGGAAGGGTGGTATATATATCTAATAAATAAAAAATAAAATAAATAGATTTAGTAGAATGCCTATTTTAAATCAAATTTTAAAATTTCCATTAAAGTGCTTTCATTTCAGTGCTATTGCACAAATATGTGTTATTAAAGTAACCACAAGGATAATTTCAACTGAACCTCAGGTTACACCTGACTCTCACCTCTTTTTCTTTATACAAAAGGCTTCTGTATCATTTAGGGGGCAATCACATCACAAAGTGGTGTATATTCCATACAATTAATCAAAACAGTTAATACAGCAGTAAAACAAGAAAAGATCAAATGCTGCAACTTTGATAAAACCCTATGGCTGCTACTGACAACTGAAAAACAAAACATGCACCAGCAAGTTACACGTTTAGTATTAGGTTTGGTTTGGTCTTAGAAAGGATCGGAGAAGGCTAAAAACTGAGCGAGGGCAAAGAAGGCTAAAAAGGATCGGAGAAGGCTAAAAACTGAGCGAGGGCAAAGAAGAAAGAAAGTAGGAACACAATGATGAATGAGAAATCAGATCTAGCCTTCTCGGTATTGACGCCTGCCTTGTGTAATGCCCTCCCATCAGGTGTCAAGGAAATAAACAACTATCTAACTTTGAGAAGGTATCTGAAGGCTAGGGATGTTTTTAATGTTTGAGGTTTTTTGTGCTTTTAGTATTTTCTTGGAATCTGCCCAGGGTGGCTGGGGCAACCCAGTCAGATGGGCAGCATATAAATAATAAAATGATGATGATAATGATGATGATGTAAGGAAATATAAAAGACTAGGAACACTCAAGCAAAGCATAACTCCATGCCTGATATATACACCATTTGTGCCAGACAGCAACTCAAGGCTGCCTGTCTGTAAGGCTATTTTCATCTCTGCTGTTACAAGAGTTCTTTACCAGTTTATAAATGGAGACATTACACAGCTATGGCCTCCCAACAAGGAACCGTTTCCAGTGGCTGGGTCACAGTCACACATGAATGCCACTTCTCACAGCACTGTGTGGAGATATCCAGGGAGAGCAGGAAGCAAGTGGAGGGCAATTTAGAAAGAAAGGAACTGAAACCAAATAAAAATAAAAATCAATTCAGCTGAACTGTGCCAGGGCAGGCAAAGAACAAAGGGTCAACAGACAAAGCAGGAAACTATAGACTAGCAAGATTAATATCAGTTGCGGGGGAAATCTCGAAAACTATTGAAGGTAAATGGAAAAAAGGCTTTTTCAGAAGGTAACCATGGCTGGACACCTTAATCATTAACCCAGCTCATATCACTCTGCCCCACCATATGTCAAATCTGGGAACAACCCCACCCTGAAACCATTTTATCATTATGAAACTGAGCTCATATTAATGATAGCTACTGTGGAAATTAGTATTATTTATATTAGTTGCTACAAAAAATAAAGAAAGAAGGAACCAATGGCAGCTTTTAAAGTTGTGCATCAGCTGTTGTGGTAAAAGAAAATCAAGAATATATACCAATTTAAGGGGTACCACAATGGACAGACACTAAGTGGGCATGCTGAATGGTGCAAACTTTGACCTCACAAAGAGAGGGAGGGGAAACCATTTTAGCCTTCTTATTCAAGGTTAAAAGAGATTTCTTTTTCTTTGTGAGGCCAAATAAATAGCTTGGAAAGAAAGGGAAACTTCCTAATTTTTAGCAAGAAAAAAAAATCTTAGTAACCCACAGTACTGACATATCTTGCTGGTTCAGACATTCAAGGTCTTCTGTGAATGTCATCAGGTGGCATTCCCATGGAAAGTGTAAAGTGTGGTTTCCATGGAGATAGCTACAGCTTCCCAGAAGCAAGTCTCATAATCATGGCAGCTGAGAGGTAGGGTGCCATGAGCTTGAAATATCAACCGGGAAGCTGATTTCCCCCCTCTAAGTAAAAATGTTGCATGCTACAGTCTCCAAACAAATGCCCCCCCCCCCCATGGGGGCAGCCCTGCCATGTAGTAGAGTGAAGGAAATAGCTTCAAGTAACTCCCTGGGCACAAACTAATGCAAGAATGGGGTAGCAAGGTTTTATGTAATATTTGCTCCAGCAGCCTGGAAGCGTGTGTGTGTGTGTGTGTGTGTGTGTGCCATTTTGGGTGTTATTTCCAGCAGCAAAATATTTTGCACCCGAATTGGGGGCATACCCCATGGTGAAAATTTGGAACATCTGAAGTGATGTGGTTAATATCTGCTCTCACCGGCGAGGCTGCATTCAAACATATTCACCATGCAAATTTGGTATGCTATCATGGAGGCATGATACTTTTACTATGTCAAAGGAGCATGTGAAATGAATCTCAAGTCTTTTGCTCCCAGGCGTATGGTAGCAGGCATGTCCAAAGTCTATTTTGTGGGCCTAATTCAGCCCCCTGGCCAGTTTTATCTGGCCGCTGTGGCAGTTTATTTATTGGGGTCAAAAATCTCAACAAGCTCAGTCTTTAAAAAAAGCTCAACACACACGTTGACTTCATCAAATCTGGCCCTCTTTGAAAAAAGTTTGGGCACCCCTGCTATGGTGTTCTAAAGGTCATGAGAATACTGAGAATATGAGCCCTCAATGATTACCCTCATACATGGTGATACTAGAGCATACCTTAGCAAACACCTTGTCCCAAACATCCCTCCTAGCAGTTGAATTCACCTGGGGAAGACTTGCTCCAGGTCCCATCCTATAAAGGGTGGTATATATCATGAGGTCTCAGAGACAGCCTTTTAAGTGGCGGTGCCATGAATACAAAGTGCCTTTCCCAAGTAGCTCTGCTATCTACCTCCCCAACAAATTTACCCAGACTATCAGGCCGTTGAGCACAATTAAGGACGCTGCTATAGTGGTTTTTATTGCTAATATTGTGTGAATCTAATATTGTTGAAAATGGCTTTACAATGGCTTGCTATAGAGTACGCATGCGGGAACACATTGCCATGCAACAGTAGAGGTTACTTCAGTTGGGTCTCTTATAGTTGGAAATGAAGGATCATGGAACAGTTCTAACAAACTTTCATAGCAGGAGTTCATATGGGTGAACAGTACGTAGACTTATCTGCTACTGAATATTTGAAATGCTGTTTAAGCAACATCTCCCGGTGGTGGTATCACTGGATTATAGCAAGAAGCATAGTGTCTGCATCTTTGTGGGTGTTTCAGGTCAGAGAGCTGCACAGAGGGTATTGAGACAAATTTACTTTCATATCTCAATCCGCAGATACCATCATTTTGAGATTACAGCAGGCCCACAGGTAGAAAAATAGTTAATTCAGTTCTTTTTCCCCATAGGGGACTGTCTAATCCGCTAGAGAAATGGAAATGTTTCACAAAAATGAAATCTAAATCTGCAATGATCCTATCTCTTCAGTCAAGGCCCCATCACCTATTGCCATCTTTTGTCTGGCCTATTTGCTGGGTTTACTCATAGATAGGAAGCTATTGGTCTGTTTTAGAACTTACTATTAAATCCTAGTGCTAGTCCTGCTGCTGAACACAGATAAAAGACATTTTTAAAAGTAGCTAAAGGTGGAGGAAATAGAACGACAGAATGTGATTGGATTGATCATATAGATGTGTATGTATGCACACACACAACTGAAAAAACCTCTGGGCATCTCTGCTCCTTAATTACTCCTTAAAATTAAATTCAACTCTAAATAAATATTTTCAAAAGCTAGTGTTTTATATATATATATTGCCTGAAAATTTATTGGAGAATAAACAGGTAATTAAAGACCGTTCAAATTACCTGAAAAAAAATGCAAAATGACATTTTAAAGAAATTTGCTATTTTCACTACTGTAGGGCAGAACAAGTTTCCTAAGTTCCCAAACTCAGGCACATGCAACTATGAACCACAGCTATTACAATTTCCCTAAGGTCACATTATTGGGGCTGAGAGAGAGAAAGCTTTCTTGTGACTATAGTAGAGAAAAGTAATGGTCTCTTATATTTATGCTCATGGGAATATCTTTTTATTGGTTAAGTCCCTTGGATGATGTCTCTGAGAAGTGAGCTGGAAAACCATCACCCATTTGGAGGGGCTACACTGGACTCTTCCAGGGAATAAATTCCCAAGACCATCAGAACACAAAGAAACATTGTAATCACTAGACGTTCCATTACATGTTGGAAGAGTGAGCATCTGTATATGATGGAACATCCAGGTCACCTAGCATGAGATGCATTAAATAGATGCTGTGCCCAACTCCCAAATCCATAGCCCCAGTGGATCCAAACTTACTTAGAAAGTTTCAGGTTCTTTCTCCACCATAATGGAAAGAGGCTATGTACTAAAAGTAAAGACATTAGGCTCAACCTGCTGTTTGGCACTGAATAGATTTTCATTTCACGCCACTTGATTTAACTTGGTTTGGCGAGAGAGAACATACACTTAAATTGTGTAATGAGAAGAGATCTAAAAGCCACATTTTGGCCCCACTCTTTTAAGATATTACAATCTCAGATGTCAGTTTTGCTGTTGCCCTCTTGCTCATCGGAATACATGCTCATTTTGCAGTTTACAAAACGTCAAGGTCTCTTGGAGGTCAAACTATGCTTAGCTGAAGATGAACTATATGTGTCCAGCCATTGGATATTCGGTCTCTCTCCCCCCCCCGCCCCCAGATAAAGAAATGTTCCAAGGTTGTAGGGAGGGCATTACAACCATGCAGAATATATTACAGTAAAAAGACCAGGGTGCAAAGGTGGTATTCTCTTTCACACACAAAATGCCTGGAACAATGAAACTAAAAATGGGAAATTGCTTAAGTAGATTTAGTAATTCTGTGAAGCTCTTCTGCAGGCTGTGATTTACAAGGGTTGAGACCTCATTTACATGCCATGAAAATGTGAAGAAACAGAAGTCTTTAAGAACACAGCCAAAGAGTGGACTTATTATACAATCAGATCTTTAACTCCTGACTGAGCTTTGTTTACACAAGAAAGAAGTAAATAAAAATTTGCAGTGATCTCAAGGCAAGGAGATGATCCACGGGTCAAAAATCAAGATAACATTTCCTATGTGACTACTTCACTTAAGGTCAGGCAATGGAGCAACTAACATCACAGAGAACATACCTGGTTGTAACCTGGGTTAGTTTTGGAAATTGGGTGTTAAGTATTGGAATTAAAAATACAGAGAATGTAAGAAGAGTCCTGCTGGATCAGACAAAAGACCCATCTAATCCAGCACTCAGCTCCCAGATCCCTATCCCCACCAGCAGTACAGGAGTGCAATAGCCCTCTCCTGGTTGTGCTTCACAGCAACAGGCATTCAGAGGCACACTTCATCTGATGCTGGGTAATCTATTGCATTAGCAAAGAGATCTCTTTAGAGCGCAAGCCTGGGAAGTGTGTATGGAGGTCCTGGGCTGCCCAGAAAACAACACCCACACCCACACACACCCTCAGCCTGACTGATGTGGTCCAAAGGAAAGCAGAGCAATATATTTTGCACCAGCTTGGTTCTTGGAAGGAGGAGTACAAGATACCATCCAACTAACTCCACTCTGGATTTATGCAAGGTTTACTCAGTCCAGTATACCTGAAGGAGCGTCTCCACCTCCATCGTTCTGCCTGGACACTGAGGTCTAGCGCTGAGGGCCTTCTGGCAGTTCCCTCACTACAAGAAGTCAAGTTACAGGGGACCAGGCAGAGGGCCTTCTCGGTAGTGGCACCCACCCTGTGGAACGCCCTCCCACCAGATGTCAAAGAGAAAAATAACTACCAAACTTTTAGAAGACATCTGAAGGCAGCCCTGTTTAGGGAAGCTTTTAATGTTTAATAGGTTATTGTATTTTAGTGTTCTGTTGGAAGCCACCCAGAGTGGCTGGGGAAACCCAGCCAGATGGGTGGGGTATAAATAATAAATTATTATTTATTATTACTACTACTACTACTACTCCTCCTTAGCCTTTTGTTCCTCTTCAAGATGTCCTGCAAAGCAGCAGGTACGAATTATTCCTTGGGATTTACTCCCAAAGCCTTTCTCCTGAATGACAGTGGAGGTTTAGCGTAAGAGTTTTCCTTCTCCCAAATATGCTACCTTCCCAGGTTCATGAGCCCCATCTGCCCCTCATTTACTCTATAGCACATGCAGTAACCACCTTCTTGACAACTGGACCCACTACTGGTCTCGTCTGCCAGAGCCTGTCTTCGCATGCAGGGGTTTGAGATCCATCTGCAACCCTCACCTGGTTTAGCAAGCCAGTTGAAGCAATTCTCAGGGTGTGACTGCTGTCACATTTTGACAGCTTCTAGGAGCCACAGGTGAGAGCTTGAGTGCTGGGTGGGGACCAAAGGTGGACCAAGTACCCCGAGGGACCACGATGAGTCCCCCACCAGAGATACTACTCCTCCCCTAACACCCCATACACCCCTCAATAGGGTTTGCTTACAGGAAAATACAGTGGTACCTCGCAAGACGAATGCCTCGCTAGACGAAAAGTGCGCAAGACGAAAGAGTTTTCCGTTTTTTGAGCAGTTCCGCAAGACGAATTTCCCTATGGGCTTGCTTCGCAAGACGAAACGTCTTGTGAGTTTGTTTCCTTTTTCTTAAAGCCGCTAAGTCGTTAATAGCCGCTAAGCCGCTAATAGCCGTGCTTCGCAAGACGAAAAAACTGCAAGACGAAGAGACTCGCGGAACGGATTAATTTCGTCTTGCGAGGCACCACTGTATGCCTAGGATAGCAGACTAAAGCTCTCTCCTAATTATGCTGAGGCTGTGTGTGAGAGAGTCTAATTTGTTAGGTGTATGTAACCAATAATAACTGGGCAGCTGTTCAGCCAGATTTACTCAGAGAAGAGATGATCTATAGATCAGATCTATTACAGTTCTCAGGTAATTTTGTGTGCATCTCTAATCAACTGTAAGACATAGAATGGATATAGCAAAACCTCTGTCATTATATCAGTTAAATCCAAAGCAAAGTTGAAAATGCAATCAGTAGAAATTCTTATTCAGTTCAATGTCATTTCAGTCATAGGCTCTCAGAAGTATGTCACTGAGTCCTCTGAATATACAGTTGCGCCCTTCATTTTGTGTGATCAGTGGTACAGCAGCATCTAAGTCTACTTTTCCAGAGGGGTTGGGGTACTCTGATTCCATATCAGCCCTTACAATACTAATGGCACACAAGAGGCAGTTTCGCAAGGGGCATTAAGCAGAATGGCTCAGTGAACATAGAAATTCACCAAGTTCCAATCCATGAATTCCCAAATAAATCAAGCATGCACCATAACTGCAGACAAGAAAATTTCCAATATACATTTCCAGCTCTCATTCTTTTATTGTCTTACAAAGAGTTTTGATGCATTCGGAGTCAAAACTTGAAAAACAGACCATAGCTTCCTTCGGGGCCTTTTGATCAGGTTACCCTTCTACATGTTTAATTATTTCATTCCAGTTAATCTCCAGTGCTAGATTATAACAGCCTTGCTGGTTTACATGCAGATCCAGACTGCCAGATGCTTCTGGAAGCTCTCGAGTATGAACAAATGTGAGTTTTATCATTCCTCCGGCTTATTAATGTGCTTATTAAGACTTTGTTTAAAATTTAAAATCAAGGAACACCTGCTTAGGGGTTGGAGATGCTCTAAGGACCTTAAAGACCATGGACATATCAAATGCAGGGATGAGAAGTTCCCATTCCTAGCTTTCATTTCAAGCACCGTCATATGAAGCTACTTACCTTGGCACACAAAAGATGATGGTGTTTCGCCAGGGTGCACACGGGCTGTAATAAACACAACTTTCTGCTCTGTTCCAGGACGAAGGTTCACTGTTGAGGAAAACAAAGAGACAAAAAATTGATAGTAACAACTCTGAAATTTTGTACTTGTATGCAGGGCATAGTTTTCCCCCATTATTTATTTTATCTTAATGAATTGGAGCTTCAGAACCATCAGATATGTAAGAGATTCAAATTTGTAAAGAAAAATCTTGACTGTCCCTATTTTTTTCTTGCACAGTTGGAGTCTACCCACATAGGTCACTAATTGATGGAGATGAAGTGTGCAGGGGGGGGCACAGGCAGACACACCAATTATCCCCCTTTCCTCCATGCATACTGAGTTGGCAATCCTTCTGTCTCAAGAGACAATAGAAGAGTGTGCCATGGCGGGGGGGGGGGGGTAAAGTTAAACCATTGGAGAGTTACAGCACATAGTGTACATCAAATAATTGCACTGGCCTTATATTCTGTTTTTACCAATTCAAACATGATTTCAGCTGCTGGACAATAAATGTGAGTAGGAAAAAAAATCCAGATATTTCTACGCCATTAAAAAGGGAATGGCTAACAACAGCACTATCTTTCTAGAAAAAGAGGAGCCGGGACTCACCTCCCATGTTCTCTTATAATGGCAATGGCGCCCACCTGAGAAGTGGCAGAACTGAGTTCCAGATGGAAAAAAGAAAGAAAGCCCTGGCTAACAATTAGTTCTCATAGAAACATATTGTGGTCTATTAACACTCTTCTGTTAAGTCCCAGGCTCTGGCCAGGTATTGCCGCAAGGCAACCTACTGGATAGTTATATTCAAAGGAAAGTTATATTTAATTATTTTTATTTTAAATAGAAATGGTTGTTCCAGCCTGTGTCAATCAGAAGCCTGAAAATCTGAAAGAAAACAACAACACTTATCAATACATTTTCAGTTCCTCTCCAGAAGCAATTAGCCAAACAGCCCTGGAAATATTCTCTACACTTGTATTCTTTTAGTCTCTTAAGAAGTCCTACAACTGCTTAGCCTGTAGTCCAACCATTTATTTGGTCTTTGATGTGCTAACATCACACATCTCTGGTGCAAATTTGAGCCCTAGAGGCAGAGAAATCTTTCAAGAGAATGTTTCTGACAAAAGCAGCAGCTGGTGGGGTCAACCCTGTCTCTAGAAGAAAAATGAGAAGCAGCAGAAAGGAACATAATAATATCAGCAAAAAACTGATGATCAACCAGTGTCATCAGGATTAGCACAGAGTGATGAAGAAGGGTGGAGATAAATTAGCCATGAACTATACAAGGTGAGAGGTAGAAACTGAAGTTTCTGAAGCTGCAAATTGTTAAAGAGAGAGAAAGAGAGAATTATGTTAAGTAACCATCAATAGGTAACATGTGCCACAGTTTTTGTTTCTCTTACTTTTTATTATGTTTTCTGCTGTGCTCCATTAAATAATGTATATCATTCTATTAATTTACAGTCAGTATGGAAACCGTGATATAGGTGTGCATTATATAGCTGCCAAACTGTAATACAGGGCTAATAGATGAGACCTATGTGATCAGGAAAATGGTGTAGGGCCACAGATCAAACACCCCTGCCATAGGCACAGCTCTAGTGATTGGATTGGATCTCAGCAGCTTTGACATTTGCAGGGGTGGGGAGGAGAAAAGAACTGGGGCAGTCTAATAATGGATTTCTTAAAACACATTTCCTCTAGCACATCCCCTTTAACTGTAACTTTAAAAGGGGAAATATCCGCTCTTCTTACACAATATAAGATGGAAGAAAATAGCAACCAGGGAAGACAAATATTACCACACTTGGATAGATATGGGATCTGGCTTGCATTACTGAGACTTGGGTGGGTGAACTGGGTGGGCCTGACCTTACCGAACTGTGCCCACCTGGCTTTCAGTGCTGCGCCAGGGTAGACAAGCAGTGGTTCTCAAAGGGTGTGGCACACCACACTGGTGTGGCAGGAGGGGATGGCAAGTGTGGCGGGAACATTCAAGGCCAAAAAACATGTAAAAATAAATGAACAGAAAGTTTGAAACTAGAAAATATCAGGTATGAAGTTTATGCATCTTTTCCCTCATTAACATGGTGGGGCAGTTCAAGTAGCATTAGCGAATACACACTACCAGATTTTTTTTTTTGGAAATCAGTCACTCAGTTAATAAAACATATTTTACAACTTCACGCCCAGTTATACACATTTCCAAGTATTGAAGTGTTTCAGCATGTTATGTATCTTCTCTAACCTTTTCCTCTGCCATGTGTCTTAAATGTCAAAACAATGTGTGTGTGTGTGTGTGTGTGTGTGTGTGTGTATTCACTATTCTTATATATGAAGCAATAACATTTCTCACTGGCTATAACACCTTTAAATGAAAAAAATGAGGAAGCGACAATGTTGCTACCAAGAAACAGAACTCAGGATAAAATAAACGATACTGTATATAGTCTTGTCTTTACTGTTAGTGGTATATCTGTTGGGGCAGGTGGGGGAATCGTCTCCTTTATTGACTTCAGTGTAAGATAACACATCCTTTCTATTTTGGGACAGTAGCCAGGCTGTGAGAAAATGAAGGAAGATAAGAAATGTGATAGGTAGATGCTGGAATGTACAAGATATTTATAAAACGTGGAAGGAGATGTGGACGAGAGAGAAAAGACAGAAAGGAAATGTTTTTGTTTTGTGCCACTTGTCAGCACAGAACAACACACACACACACACACACACCATTCAGCTCCGCTATTCAAGAAAGGTGACACATCAATAACATGTTGACTCTCAGACTGCTCTGCTGACTGCCTGAATCTGCCTCCTTCATGCCACGGGGCCTTCAGATGCAATAGCATGGGGGAGGAGCACAGGGGTGGCTGCCCTGGGTGCAAAATTGTTAGGGGCCCCAACATGGTTAGGGGCGCAACACCCGGTGCTGCCTCAATGCAGCTGCATGCTTCTGTTGCTGGGCTCCGTTGAAAACGGCTTCTCCATGCAAACCAGGAAGTGACCTCTCCAGACAACGTAACAGCTCTTCTTTTCTTATCTCCGTGGTTGTGATTTCCTGAGTGACGCAGACGCCGTTAGGCGGTTGAATGTGCACACACCATTTCCCTCCCCACCCGCTGCACAGCCCTGGGCACTGGCAACCCATGCTATGCAGATGTACTGAGAAGATCAGGTTGTCCATCTGCCAAAGTGAAATGGTGACACAGTTGCAGAAATGACCTTTCATTACAGATAGAAATATGTAGAATTACCGGGTGTTTGTTTTCATTTAGTTTCATTTCTCTGCTGTGTTGTTATCACGCTGAGAGCTAGCCAAAAGAGAGAGCTGACGGGCTTTCAATCCAATCAGAAAAATAATATTGTCTGGTTGCACTAACAATGCTAATACTCATTATGCATTCAGAACATGTCATTGAATCTGCCATCCCAGATATTTGAGGATAGGCATTCAAAACAGAAAACCCATGGTGGTTTGTGTTCCCTGCTGAAATTCAAATGTTCCTGTGAAAGTGAGGTGGATTCCAACCATTTCATATTAATCTGGCAGTCTGAAAATTAGAGCCATTACAATGATCTAATTTGAGCTCTTGATGTGTATGCTGTTGACCTAATAGACAATTGATTTTCTTCCGCTTTTTTCTGCTGACCATAGGGGGAAAATGCAAATTGGGCATTATATTTGCACGCTAATTTTATTGCGCCCTTGTGTCTTCATAAAAAGGTAAAGTTTGGGCTAATAAAAATAAAACATTTCTGGTCCTAATGCAAGGAAATGTTTATGCAGGCAGGTAACAAATTGGTTTGTCATTTAGGGGAACATAAAGAACGCTATAATCATCTTTAGGGAAAATAGATAGGGGCTTTTGCTTAGCTTTTAGCTTTCATTTGCAAAATCACTTTAATGTAGTGCAGCATTTCTAAGACAGAGTGACAGGAAATTAGCACATCTGTTGCCTCATTCCCATCCACATATGCAGTTTATTAAAGCCCTGGTGAGTGGTCAGGAGAAAAGCATAGAGACAAACATGATCAAACAAGAGAAATGGAGGATTTACAGTGCTGTCCTATACTTGCTTACTCAGAAGTAAGTCCCACTAAATTTAGTGGGGCTGAATCCCACATAAACCATCTTACTCATTCTCTCTCTCTCTCTCTCTCTCTCTCTCTCACACACACACACACAGAGAGAGAGAGAGAGAGAGAGAGAGAGAGAGAGAGAGAGAGAGAATCCACTAGGGACAGGTAAACACAAATAAATCTTATAAAGACATTTGGAAGTCAAAGGCTGAAGCCACTTGCCACTAATCTTTGCGACACTGGGATTTTGGAAGTGTAAATATATTATGTGTGATCTCTTTACTTAGCTGTTATTTTTCTTCTTTCTTTTTGCACCATCTGAAAGATAAGAGTTTCCAGTGGATTGCGAGAAAGTGAACTGCAATGGTAGCTTTGGCAGGCAGCTGATCAGCAGCCTGAGATCTCTAGACAAAAATCAGCTGATCTGCTTAGATCCAAGAGGAACAAGCCAGCCCTTGAACTACTCAATACCATTTCCTCCCCCCATCCCCCCCACCCCCTTAATGGAAATAGTGTACTTCTCCCTCACACTTTCCTCATTGAAGGTGTTCTATGCAGAGGGTGAAATTATGCAAACTGTTTCAGTGTTAATACTTGACTGCATTTTCAACTTAATAGCCCAGCAAGGGAATGTTCTTGTCAAGCAAAAGGCCAGCAATATCTCCTGGTAAAATTATTTCCAAATACAGAAAGTCAGAAATGGCAAAGCAATTTTGAGAGAGGGGATTTTTGCCCTCCCCACTTCTTATTTGTTTGTTTTTAATCTGCATGAAGTCTTGGAAGCAAACATTTCTGCATCTGTGCTTTCTGACACTGTCATGCTCAATGCCCCTGCAAGGAAAGGAAATTAACTAGCACACAAAAGCTGCTAGGTTTATGCTTTTCCTCCCACCCCTCTCTTCCTCTGGACAGGATTTTGCATTTAGATTATTCACAAGCATCTGCATTTTTGGAATGTACTTTCCCATGGAATGGAATAGAAAAAAGAGGAGTATGAGTGGCATGTTATTTTATTCCAACAGCCAAGATTATAGTAATGTGCAATTAAGGGTGCAGCACATAGCATTTATTGTCACCTGCCTGCATCCTCACTGTAAGCATAATAGTTCAGCAGACAAGTCCTTTGCTTGCTCTCTTTCCCCCTTTCCAGCTTTGCTATTTATAAGACCATAGAACAGATAAACCCCCATGCCCCTCAGAGATGAAAGAAAGGCAGCTTCTGATGCTAAAGATAAGTGGTACATTAAAAACATGCCTCCTCAAAGGCATAGATCATCTGCTTGCATTTGATGTATAATCCCAAAATTCCAAAAAACCAACCCCAATATCCTCAAAATGTCATCTGAAGAAGTACTAGAGCAAGAGTGGGAGGGGAAATAATATTCAGGACATACAATTCAAGCCATTTCTTTCCCACAGCATAATTATTTAGATGTTATTTTCCAAAGAAAGGTGTTTTGGGTATGTGTCTTCTGTTCCCTTGAATACTAAATACCACGGTCTATTCCAGCAAAGGGATTATGTTGTGGAATCAGGCTTTTGCACGTGCCATCAACATGGATGCCAAGTCCACATATGGTGTGCATATGGGTGCAGATCTGCTTGCTCAAGACCCATGAAAGTATCTTTGCTCATTTTTGGATGCAGATGTGCATCACCATCTTGGGCAACTAGTTGTTATATGTGATTAAAATATGGATCGGTGAGCACAGATGGGTCAGCAATATCTACTACTAGGCCGATTTGACTTCAGATTAACTTAACTTTACCACTACCACCCCAAGAAAACTGTTGAGTCTAGTTGCCTGCCACAACATGTCACATAGTATTGGTACACTTAACACCACATAAGAAGGATGAACGAGGTATCCCCAACATTTGCAGTGACAGGTCTGAAGGGTGACTGATCTGTCTTGTGCTTTCTTCTCCAGCCTCGATCGTTGTAGTTTGGTACTACTGGAAACAAGAGAAAATAGACTGCAGCACCAAGAAAAGAAGGAAGGCTTGATCCCAGAGTTTCTCCCCAGCACTGAGCAACATTGGGCTTTATTGTCATCCATGCTCTGCCTAATGCAGAGCAACTTGATGAAGCCCTGTGCGCTTTCCCAGCCAATACATAATAAGGGGTTCCTAACTTGCAAGGGTCGTCAACCTTTTTGGAGCAGTGGGCACATCTGGAATTTTGAGACCATAGGCACCAGTTACAATACATAAATAATCAGTTACAGATAGGTAGCCGTGTTGGTCTGCCATAGTCAAAATAAAAAAACCCCTTCCAGTAGCACCTTAAAGACCAACTAAGTTAGTTCTTGGTATGAGCTTTCGTGTGCATGCACACTTCTTCAGATACACACTGTACTGTACTACTGGAAGGAATTTTTTTATTATAAATAATCAGTATGTGTTCCATGTACAGTATTGTTCCATTTGCATTATGATTCCCCAGTTAGTAGGTTTTATTATATTGATGGGTGGGTCCCCATGGGTTCACCAGCTGGCACTAGGGCTTGTCATGCAGTACAAAAGGCTTTCACTTCCAGGACAGATGCTCAATTTAATCAGACTTTTATAATGTTAATAGTCTGACACTAACAAAACTTTGATACCTGGTCTAGACCAGTCCTATATGAAAACCCATCCAGTTGGATTGCATGAATCAAAGATTTGATAAAGCTCTTCTCCTCCCTCCTTGTGTGCCCGGTCACCTAGAACTGCAATTATGGGGCAGTTGTCCAGCCCCTAACAAAACACATTGCGTAGCTAGGGGGTTTCCTTCAGCTTAGAAGGTCGTAAGCTGCACTGGTTTTGTCTAGATAAATTAGGGTTGCCATATTTCGAAGAGCAAAAAAGAGGACACATTTTCTGACTTCTACTTTTAACTATGAATCGCTATGACGACTCTCATGTTACAGACCCATGAAAAAGAAGGTGTGTCCTGGAAAAAAGAGGACATATGGCAACCCTAAAAATGACATCACAGAAGCTATGGCAGAGCAGCATATTTTCATTATGCTGCAGTTACACTAACATAACTAGATTTTCCTCTCACTGCCACTATCAGTTGTGTTTCAGAGATCAATCTGATCATGTTGAATGGCTTGAACTTTTGCAGGGCACACACTTAATGAAATATTGAAGATGAAACATGGTCCTGCAAGGGGGCAGAGGATTTATATTCCAGCCAAGTATGCAGTGCTTGCTAATGCACAGCATACGTCGCGTTATTATAATAGGTTTTCTCTGATAGTGTATCATGCCAATAGGGAGTGCAAGGTGCTATGAGGGAAGATCAGCCCTGGGGGAGTTTGCAGTGCAGTCTGGGGCAAAAACAACAGATTTGCCAGTAATTGTACATGGGGGAAAATGCAGGCAGATGAGATACGTTGCCAGGTATGAGTTGTGCCAGGAAAATTGGTTTTAGACAAATTCATACCAAGAAATCTGTCAGAAAATGTTGCAGTGGTGAATGCTTCTGTTTCAGGTGTCAGTCAACCAGGCTCTTCTCAGGGAGACTCCATTCCCAATTCCCCTTTCTGTCCCCCCCCCTTCCAATAGCCATGGTGACTCTTTTTTGCACTGACCACTGATGCAAACCTTCTGGCTTCCTGGAGCCTGCTGATACCTCCCTCTCTTGTGCATGGATGATGACAATTCGGCTCCATAGAGATTGAAACTGAGAGAATGAGTTCACTATTAGCACACAGGGTAGCTAGATGGAACCTCCACACCCAGAGGCAATTTGCTACTGAATCCCAGATGATGGAAAGCAAACATAGAAGATGACAATTGCCTTCAGGTCAAGCCTGTAGGCATATGGATGAGCCACTGTGGGTCACAGGATCCTGGACTTCGTGGATCTTCTTATTGGTGTCCTGTGGTCTTCTGAGTGGTCATCAAGAAAGATAATAAAGGGCATCAATTCACTAGGAACATCTCTTTTGCCTTTATAGCATGCCTAATGCTGTCACTGCCTGTTTAGTGACCTACCTAAATAACTATTACTATGCGATGACAACATGAACAAGCAAGGAGATTTTGATTACTCTGGAGCTCTTTTTTATTTTAAATTCATTTCAGCCTTAGAGTTTGGTCATATAGTAAAATCCAATACAAAATGTCAAGGGGTTATAATTACAGGACGAATGTCCAGATAAATGAGGCTATAAAAATGCAGATTATTGTGCACACTCTATCACTCACAAACACAAAACACACAAACAGGCTCTGCAGAATATTAAATTATGTGTCTAAAAAAATATTTTAAAAAGCCTACCCAGCAAAATGTGTTTAAAAAAGGGAAAGGAAAAACCCAAGTCTACCAGCCTAGGGAGAGCTTTTAATTAACGTCAAAGGCAGCTTTAATAGTCTGGGGGGAAAATAATCTAGCACAGCAAGAACTAAATTAATAAAATAAATGCAGCATGCTGAAGCCCAAGGGCCTTGTTCACAGCCATCATTTATTTAAAGGATGGGATATGTCAGTGGAGAGATGCTGTGAAAGAAAGAAGGAGAAAAAAAGCGATGGAAAACTGGATGCCTGATTTTGTCAAGGCAGAATCTAGCCAGGCATATTTACCAGCACTAGCGCTAGTATTCTCTTTTTTAATGCATAGTTTATTGGGTGTTTGTTTGTTTTATAAAAACCTATAATAAGCAATAAATAAAGGAAAAAGAAAACACATTAGCAGAACACGACCATTCATAATACCATTTTACAAAACCGGGCACATGTGGTCAACGCCAAGAGGAAAAAAGAGAGAAAGTGATAGAGGAGGGTCGGATAAAGAAGGGGAAGGGGGGGAGCCTCTGGCAGAGCTCATATGACCTTTCATGCAAATAGCTCTAAAGGGTTCCCAGATCTCAGAATAGATATGCTCTTTGCACCTCTGGGACAAAGTAGCTTTTTCATAGGCAAGAGAGGAAAGGCCCTCCAAACAAGGAGGTATCAGGGGAGCTGTTCAGTCTTTCCAGTTTTGGAAAAACAACTAAACAAAAACCCACAGTCATTTGGCCACAGATAAAGTATGCAGGATCCCACTGTGGTGCCCCTCCTTCAAATTCCAGGATATTAGGGTATTAGGATTAGGATTATGAGGTGAACATCCAAAAATTTCAGAGAACCACCACAGGACAAGACCAGATCGTATGTTCTAATGTCAAATCAGGGATGACTCTCTCTGGGTTTGTGACAAAAGAAGTAATATGCTATTAGCATACAAGACCACTTCATGTTCCTCCCCTGCCACTACTACTGCTCTTGACCATGAGAGGAACTTTTTTCCTGGTGAATGTTAAGGACCAGCAACATATAATAAACCTAGCTGTCTAGCTAATGGTAGAGTGGCCATTTAAGTATCGCACACACAAAGGAAATGCATCACCAGAAAAGAGGGGGAAAACAGTTTTGCATTAAATTTGCACTTTCCATACATTGATTCAAGCATAAAAGTAATTGCTATAATTTAAACAGAAATACAATACATCTCACCATAGTGTGGAAGGCTGACAAAGTGACCTGTGCACCTGCTCAGTCTGCTGTCCCAGTGCTAAATATTGATGGGCAATTTCAAGAGCCCCTCCTCCTGCTCTCCCTTCTTATGGTTATCTTTAAACCAAACTATATCTCTAAATAAAGGACTGTTCTCTGACAGCCCTTCAGAAGCTGGGCATATGGCCACCCCAGCTAAGGCTGTGGCTTTTATTCCAATCTATGCTTCTGCTGCTTGTGTCTCATTCAGTGTGTGTGTGTGTGTGTGTGTGTGTGTTGGGGCAGCTGTTGCATGTTGACCAGCAGACAGCAGAAGACATTGCCCATGATGTGTTATCCTAGGACAGATTCTTAGTTGGAATTCTTGGCAGAGTTCCTTTTAAAACACCAGGGCCAGCATAAAACTGCCTTGGTTTATGTTGTGCTGATATGGAAGCATTTTCAGGAGATCCCAAGAGCCATGATGTAGGGGTTAAAATGTTGGGCTAGGACCTGGGGAACCAGGGTTCAACTCACCAATTGTCCATGAAGCTCAATGGGTGATTGTGAGCCAGTCTCACCCTTGGGCTAAACTAGCTCACAGGGCTGTTGTAAGGATAAAATGGATGGGGAGGGAAAGAGCCATGTATGCTGTCCTGGGCTCCTTGGAGAAAGTGTGAAATAAAAAAAATAATGGTGTTCATACATCTCTATACCAATTTTCTTTTCTGATACCCATTGGTTTAATGAACTAAGACTACAAATCTGAAATCTATCCTGTGAAGACAGGTGAAACCCCAATAAAGCAGGGTTCACAAACACCCCAATTCCACAGATAGCAGGTTTTGTGCCAAAGTAAGGATTTCACTAGGGGGAGGGCATACAATCTCAACCCAAAAACCTGAGTTTAAAATAATAGCCAAAGGAATATTGATTTAATTTAGCATTGTCTTTGGCTTGCAGAATCCATTGTCCTATTGTGCCTACATATATAGACCTACTAATAAATCTATTACACTTCAGCTGTGTGGACATAAGTGTTTCTCATCTTGTTAATTTTGTTCTCACTTTGTAAAGCCGTTCTTGTGAGCTAAGGAGATCTGCATGCAATACAATACAGCGGGAGAATGTTAATGGTTTCTCAGCACAGCTTAAATCCATGAAAAGCTTCCCTTTTCACAGTCAGACATAACAGCCAACCTCAGGTCCACTGCAGCTTTAGCAATCAACCAGTTTAATTCTTTTTGTATAGAACACATTACATTAGAAGATCACCGTAAAGCTCTTTGCCATCTGACCATGTACAGATCTGAGGAGGGTGGTGCATGTGTAGTGGGGAAAAGAAAGAAGGGAATAAGTACAACGCAGAAGAGGAACAGGAAAGCTAATGAAACCTTGAGAGACGCAGAATGCAATTAAATTCACCCATAAGGAGCTGAATATTGCAAATGCAACAATCATAACCAAGGGGACATAAATGTATAGTATGTAACTTGATTTTTAAAAATATATATTTTTGAAACTTTTCTTAATCCGATTAGGAGGAAGGTATGAACACTAAGTATCTATTACTATTCATATGACAACCTTCCTGTTGTAGAGTTAGCTTTAAAAATCAGACATCAAGATTTGTTCCCTGAGAAGACAGGAGGCATTAGAGAAAAGAACGTAAGTTTGCTGAGGAGACAAGTCCCATTGTTTTCCACATAAATGATGCTGGGTTACCCCCTGAAGGTCATGCAAAAAGGAAAAAAAGATGCATTTGATGATTTGGTGCCAGTATGTCATAGAATGAAATCTACACAAAACACTGCGTGAAAAACATTCCACTTTCCTATCCTTCAGTTGAGAATAAAGCTCTTGAGCTGCATGCAAATAGGTCAACAGCTCATGATTATTGTGAAATCTGAGTATATCGGCATATCTGTGTAATAAAACTGGCACAATTAATAAGATATCATTAAATGGAGAGCTAATGTGTAACACTCTCCTATCAGATACATGTAAACAGACATTATCATAACAAAGCTGGGAACTGCATTATCAAGGAGCTAAGTATATAAAAAGCTGTCTTTTCCAACACTGGAGCAATTTATATTTGAAGAGTGTTCTTTCCTATTGAGATCTTCATTGGCTTGTATAAAAACACCGCTTTTAATCTCCAATCCCCACTGGCATTTTCATATAAGCACTAGAAATGCTATTGGGCTTTAGAGATTTAATTTAATGAAGGAAAAGTATTTCTGTTAAAGTGTATATATATTTTTCAACAACACAACATCTTTAGAGAAGCCAGAGAAACTGGGATTATTTCAAGTTTTCAAAAACTGGCTACCCTGTGCCCTTTCAGAGCTGCTTCGTCACAAAGAAAGCTTAACAGGGGCTGGGCCTGCAAGGTGCAGGATAAGGGACCCTCAAATCCAGATGAATTGCTAAAAATGCCAAGCTTTTGCTTCTGAAGAAGCCCTGCCTCATATATTTTTTTAGAGCCTCACTGCACTAGAGACTTTCTAGTGGCTCATTTCCTGATGTTTGACTGCATGTACCCATACAAAGAAGATGAGGAAGTTTGGGAGCAGATCAAAGGAAAGTGCTCTTTCCTTATAGCAATTATATAGCTGACAGAGTAAGATCTGGACTAGTTGTGCCAGCACTACTCCTACAAGCATGTACCAAGAGTGTGAACAGCCATGCTAAACAATCTCTAATCTCACAATATCATTCACTTGGAGTCCATCTCTGTATGAACATGCAAAACATGCACGCATATGAAAAACTAACTGCTTAAGTACCCTTAGGAGTACAAAGCCCATGATGCAGTTCAACCATGGACAAGTGAAACATTTGTGAAAGCATGTGGGACATCATATTGAGAAGCTACATTGCCCTGAAGAAACGGCTACAAATATGGAATCGCTCGAAATTCAGACAGGTGGTCAGTTTTTCTGCAAAAAATCTTCTGCAAAGTATTTGAGAACAGAATCACAAGTTACAGTTCTTCCTGCAAGTTTTGTATGTGCCTGACTTTTAACTGAGAACTGAGAATAGGTAGGAGAGGACTTATTATTGGTAATTGACCACAAATATAGAATTCATTCCGAATATTTCACAGCCTGATTTAGAGCCCGCTTTTTTAAAATAAACAAATACCGTAATTAAATCTTTTCTTTTACTAGCCTGGTAAGCTGAAATGTCTACAGGATCAACTCTTGCTACTTTCAGCTCTTCCTGATGGAGATGGTGGTAAAACCGCTCATTAAGAAATCCTCCCTGGACCAGAAAGACCTGAAAATCTATTGTCTAGTCACTAGTGCTCCCTTCCTGGGCTGGTGGTCACTGGACTCTTCCAAATGAGATTAATTTTCTGTGTCCATTGCTACTCTGCTGCTTTGTGAGGAGAGACAGAGGGATTGTGACCAGGTTGGTTCTCTTTGTTCTCTCAGCAGTTTTTGACACCATCAACCATGGTATTGCGGAAGTTTTCTTGGGGGAAGGTAGCACCACTTTGTGAATAGCTTCCATTCTACTCGGATAGCTGCCCTCCGAAGGTGGTGCTTGAAGAGTGCTCCTCAGTCTTGTGGAGCTTCCAATGTGGGGTTCTGCAGAGGTTGATTTTGTCCCTGGTTGTGTTTCACATCAACACAAAACTGCTGAGTGGTGTCAGCTGGTGCTTTTGAGCGCATTATCAATATACTGAGGAGATGCAGCTGCTTCTCCTTAGCATCTCAAGTAGGTGCAGTGGTTAGAAATAACTTGTACGTGAACCTTTTCCCTTGGTGTGAATCTTCACGCTCTCTTATATCACAGTTCTTACAAACTTGAGCTCTGACCCTTTCCCTTATCCTTTCCCCTTGTTTCCATCCTCCTTTTTTCCTCTCTGAAAATATGCCAGCTTCCTTTCCCATCCTACCAGCAAAAGGCTATTTGGTACCCTCATGAACTAAGTGCCCCGACAGGCAATCTGTCTTTGTGGCGGATAAGCTGGCCTTGAATTGTTACCATGTGTGCTTGTTTAAGGCAAAGCCTGAGCATATTTGTATCACAGCATTTTATCAATCTTGTTTTTAGAGGGATTTTATGTGTTTGATTGAAAAGTGCTGTAAACCCACCCTGAGCCTTTGGCACAGGGCAGGCAGGACAACTAATCTGAATACATGAGTAAATAAAACAACACATCCAAATGAAATGTGAGTCTAAGTAGATGTGCACAGAATCATATTTAAGAGAGGAGCCATGTGACCAAGGTGGAGAATGAATGTGACAGAGGAAAAGGCATGGGTAATTACATTCGTCAGTAAGAAATCTTGATGCTTCCCTGTTTTTCCACTGCATTCTTATGCAAAGTTCAGTTTTCAAGGTTACCTACTTCCCCAGTGACTTAAAATTGCATTTGGTGGT
Source organism: Podarcis vaucheri (assembly GCF_965113315.1). Lineage (NCBI taxonomy): Eukaryota > Metazoa > Chordata > Lepidosauria > Squamata > Lacertidae > Podarcis > Podarcis vaucheri. Next base: position 51,966,080 of record NC_138764.1, on the reverse strand, counting down.
AGAAGGTTTTATTTTTGTAAAGTAATCGCTCCAATCTGCCCCTTTTCTATTTACAGAGCATAAAAAGTAGCAATAAAATGCCATTGGGTAAGAGCAAATCTAATTTACCCTTCCTATAATACTGAGCCATATGATGATTATCTCATTTTCTCTCAGATAAATGTGGCATTATTGGACGGTGATTGCTGGGGGAGAGGGGTGTTGCTACATCAGCTAAATCAAGGTAAACACAAATCAAAAGTATGAAATACTGAGCAGCAGCAATAAAGACGCAAGAAGCGTCTCAGACTGGTGACCTGTTTTCCAACGTTAGTGACACAAAGCAGGCTGTCATTTTCTTTACACTATTTACGGCTCCTTCATTTCTCCTTGCCACTTTTGCTTCCAACTGCAAGAATAACTATTTTCTGATAGTTTCTGATGCGGGGGTTGGTGTGTGTGTGAGAGAGAGAGAAATGACACCAGTTCTCAACACCAGAAAGGGAAGAAGGGGAGAAAGGTGGCGAAGACAGCTTTGATTTAGCCACTTGAAATTGTCCAAAGGCTTTGCATAGAGGAAGGGTCACAGGTTACACTTCACTTGTGCGGAAGCCAAAATGAAACATACAGAAGTGTGCAGCAGAGAGTGTAATGTAATCTACAGAAGGAATGACTCCCCCATCTCAGGTGACAGTCTGCCATTGTTTACCCATTTACCCAGAGTAGTTACATTGGGTTCAATGGCTTTACACCAGAGCACATAGCTTCAGAATTGCAGATATTATCTACTTCACTTTTCCAAATGTTGAGGAGAATGACAAAACCATTTTTCTCTGATGATCGGGTTATAAAAGACTTTGCCATCAAAACGTGACAAGAGAAAAATAGCACCCTATAATAGGAGGAGATAGGAGAGCGACCGCATGAGCCATATTGTACCATACAGCAAACCTCGTAGAGATAACAGTGGCAGGCAAATTAAAACTGGAGTTCAAAAACACTGTGTAAAGCCTGTTCGTGTGCACAAGCTCTAGGCAATAATGTTTGCATTAGAAGACCTATGGCTTTGGGCTGCTTTTACGCCTAAGTTCAGTCATATCAAGCATCAGATTCAACTAACCTGTTCCACTTGGGGAAACCAGGGCAAAGACTCCACCTGCGCAATGGAGCTCCCAACCGCCAAGCACATTCCACTCTTTCCCCCAATCTTCTCTGGAGAGTCAGGAGAAGCCCCAGAACAGGGCACAGGAGAAGAGATGGGATTGTTCCATCAGGTGTCCACTCCATGCTTTTCAACACCAGAATCTGGACCAGTTATAATCCAAGACTCAACTTCTCTTTCACCATGGTAACCTGCTTAAGCCATGTGAGATTCTAGCCAGCCTGCTTCTTCCATATATTTGGTTCTACTAAAACCATGGTGTGACCATGAATACTGTATTTTTCACTCTATAGGACGCACTTTTTCCCCTCGAAAAATGAAGGGGAAATGTGTGTGCGTCCTATGGAGAGAATTCAGGGGGGGAGGCAGGCAAGAAAAGCCCCCAAAAGCCGCACACAAGCTCTGCACGGCTCTTGCGGGCTTTTGCGGGAGGTGGAGGTATTGCCATAGCCGCATGCAGCCTCTCCCGGCTGGAGAGGTGGCGCACGGCTATGGCAGCAGCCTCTTTAGCCGTGCACCACCTCACCAGCTGGGAGAGCATGCATGGGGCTAAAGAAGCCATAGCCCTGGGCTTCCCTGGCAGCCCCAAGAAGCTCGTGGAGCAACGGGAAGGCTGCGTGCCTTTCCGCTGCTCCCCGACCTGCTCTTTGTGGCTGGCTTTGGGCTTCCCCCCACCAGCCCCAAAGAGTGGGTCGAAAGGAACCTGAAGCCTGGAGAGCAAGAGGGTTCGGTGTGCACCGACCCCTCTAGCTCTCCAGGCTTCCAAATTAGCCGCCTGAACGCACCTTGAATGGCACCTTGTTTCATAGGGGGAAAACAAGGGGGGGAATTCTCCCCCTCTCTGCGCAGCGCCAGGTGCGTCCTATAGAGCGAAAAATACGGTACTTTATTAGACTTCTCCAGGTTCCCTGAAATTTTTTTCACAATATATGATATATTGCGCTCTTGCTGAAGAGCTGCATCAGTGCCCTCCCCATCTCTTGCTCCCTTGCAAGGGAGCCACAGAGTATTTCTTCCCCCCGTATTCTGGTTTGGCAAACATATGTTTGTTGTGACATACCAGGAATGTCAAAGCAGTTATAAAGCATGGAATCACAAGGCAGGGGGAGGAGAAGACGAGAAGTGTTACTTCTGCACTTCACTGCGCAACTAAAACAATACATGCAGCCATAGGCGGAGTATTAAGAATATTAAGTCCAGGTTCTAAAATCACTTAGCTGCACCACTGGCAAATTTAACAGATTCGTGTCTAAAAAAATTAAATAAAGGAGCATCACACGGTTCCTCCAGTCCAAGAAAGCTTCTGCCCCACCAACTTTCCCAGAGGCTCATTTTCTGTTTCACCGCCATATATATATATATATATATGCTTTCGTAGATTTTCACGGGTACAGGAATGCAGGTTTTGGTGTCTTCGGGTGTCTTCCCGTGTAAGAGTCGGGGTGTCTGTGCGACGTTTCGACGAGGTCTCACTCGTCATCTTCAGGCTGGTGCTTTCGGCTTCTTGTTACTGGAACAGAGCCCCTTGCATTCCTGTATATATATATGCAGGTTTTGGTGTCTTCGGGTGTCTTCCCGTGTAAGAGTCGGGGTGTCTGTGCGACGTTTCGACGAGGTCTCACTCGTCATCTTCAGGCTGGTGCTTTCGGCTTCTTGTTACTGGAACAGAGCAGAGTCTGGTGTTTGAGTTCCTATAAATACTGTTGAGGGGTGTGGTGTATAGCCTCCAACGTTCTGGGCAAAGAGGAAGTTCCTAGATTAGTGTGCCTTTTCTTCTTTTGTTCCTTAATTACTTGAGGGATATCTTGGGTGATTTCATGAGTGATATTCAGAATATCACTGGGTGGGTCATTAAGTGTAGATTAGTTGCTAAAGCTTTCGTGTCTTGACCTCTTGAGCTTGTGAAGAGTTTTTCTGAGAAGATGGCTGTGCTGCATTTAGTTGTGCTCTGGCTTGGCTTCGTGTATAGGGGCGAGCTATGGTTTTGTGCCTTGTGCCAGCCAGATCTGTGTAGGGATTGTAGGGGGGTGCAGCATCCGGAGGTGCCACTATAGTTTGGCTACTGGATGGAGTCTGTAATATGTCTGTGGAGAGGGTCTGGGTTTGGGTCTGGTGTGGTTGATTGGTGACGGCGTTCTGTGTGCCTCTGGTTCTGGTGTCGGTTTTTGTGGGGAGGGCTAATTTCCAGATGTCTGGCAGGCGGGACGTGTCGTCACGCTTGTTCATGTTGTGAGGGTGTTTCTCTATCTCGATGGCTTCCATGATTATTCTCTTGTGGTGATGTTCCATGTTAAAGAGCAATTTGGAATCTGCAAAATTAATTTCATGTCCTGTTTCTTTCATGTGTTGGAAAAGAGAGGAAGTTTTTTCTTCTTTTTTGACGGCATTCTTGTGTTCTGCGATACGTGCATTTATTCGTCTGTTTGTTTGTCCAATGTACGTGGCTGGGCAGACTTTGCAGGGTATTTCATGCCGTCAAAAAAGAAGAAAAAACTTCCTCTCTTTTCCAACACATGAAAGAAACAGGACATGAAATTAATTTTGCAGATTCCAAATTGCTCTTTAACATGGAACATCACCACAAGAGAATAATCATGGAAGCCATCGAGATAGAGAAACACCCTCACAACATGAACAAGCGTGACGACACGTCCCGCCTGCCAGACATCTGGAAATTAGCCCTCCCCACAAAAACCGACACCAGAACCAGAGGCACACAGAACGCCGTCACCAATCAACCACACCAGACCCAAACCCAGACCCTCTCCACAGACATATTACAGACTCCATCCAGTAGCCAAACTATAGTGGCACCTCCGGATGCTGCACCCCCCTACAATCCCTACACAGATCTGGCTGGCACAAGGCACAAAACCATAGCTCGCCCCTATACACGAAGCCAAGCCAGAGCACAACTAAATGCAGCACAGCCATCTTCTCAGAAAAACTCTTCACAAGCTCAAGAGGTCAAGACACGAAAGCTTTAGCAACTAATCTACACTTAATGACCCACCCAGTGATATTCTGAATATCACTCATGAAATCACCCAAGATATCCCTCAAGTAATTAAGGAACAAAAGAAGAAAAGGCACACTAATCTAGGAACTTCCTCTTTGCCCAGAACGTTGGAGGCTATACACCACACCCCTCAACAGTATTTATAGGAACTCAAACACCAGACTCTGCTCTGTTCCAGTAACAAGAAGCCGAAAGCACCAGCCTGAAGATGACGAGTGAGACCTCGTCGAAACGTCGCACAGACACCCCGACTCTTACACGGGAAGACACCCGAAGACACCAAAACCTGCATTCCTGTACCCGTGAAAATCTACGAAAGCATATATATATATATATATATATATATATATATATATATATATATATATTGTGGCTGGTTCTCTCCTCTATCCTCTTCTCTGTCCCCACTTCCTTCTCCTGCTCTCCCCCTGCTATTTCAATCAACTTTCTTTGTTCCCATTTTCTTATCCCCACTCTCTCTCACATGCCACCATGGCCATAGCAGCGCTGCCACCTGCAGTGGCCCTGCCTTGCCCGCTCGCCACCCTGCACAGACTCTGCAGCTGCCTCCTCTCCTCAGCAAACCAGGAGGCGCTAGGGATGTGCTTCTCTCCTCGACCCTCGCTGCTGCCCCCAAATTGAGCAGCCTTCCCTTGGAATCAGGCAGCTGGCAGGGGCAACCCCAGAGAAAGCCTGCACAGTTGAATCCCTCCCTGGGTGGGCTCCCATAGGTGACAAGTGCTTCCTCCCCTGGCACCAGGGCGATGCTGAGTGGCTGAGACCAGTGGGGAGGAAGAGGGCATGCACAGAGAGAGCCATGTCTGCTAAGTCCTGCCTGGAGTTGGAGTCCTTTCTGGGGTGATTTTTGCACCACCATCCTGGTTCTGTGCCCCTGGTCCTGTGCCCAACCACTCAGTACACCCCTGGGTATATTTCTGAATGGGCATTACTACTACTGCATTTATATCCCACCTGTCCTTCAAGGACCACATGCCAAGATACATTGTTGTTCCACAAATGCCCAATTTTAATACTCTGTAAGGTTGGTTAGGTCCAGGGCTTTTTTCAGGGGGAACTCTCTGGAACTCAGTTTTGACACTTCTCAGAGTTCTGGCATCTCTGAGGTGAGTGCCATTGCCATTCTAAGAGAAAGAGGGAGGCATTCATGGTGAGTTCTGGCACCTCTTTTTCTAGAAAAATAGCACTCGTTTGACACTCTCATCCAGCAATGGGGAACCAGAACAACAACAACAACAACAACAATTTATTATTTATACCCCGCCCATCTGGCTGAGTTTCCCCAGCCACTCTGGGCGGCTCCCAATCAGTGTTAAAAACAGTACAGCGTTACATATTAAAAACTTCCCTGAACAGGGCTGCCTTAAGATGTCTTCTGAATGTCAGGTAATTATTTATCTCTTTGACATCTGATGGGAGGGGGTTCCACAGGGCGGGTGCCACTACCGAGAAGGCCCTCTGTCTGGTTCCCTGTAGCCTCACTTCTCGCAATGAGGGAACCGCCAGAAGGCCCTCGGCGCTGGATATCAGTGTCCGGGCTGAACGATGGGGGTGGAGACGCTCCTTCAGGTATACGGGACCGAGGCCGTTTAGAACTGCCATCAACCCCGGCTAGAATGGCTAATGGTCAAGGAAACTGGAAGCTGCAGTTGTAGGGTCACAAGTTCACAATTCTCTACCACTCTAAACCTTAGTGAAATCTATATTTGCCCTGAAAGTGTATGATTGCTGCATATCATTGCATAAACAGATATCACAGTGGTTGACTGTGATACCGGGAAGGCTAGTGTCTGTCTCTTTGCTATTCATCTGTCCCAAATGCTACCACTTCAACTGGCAGAATAACAGTGACATATTAACAACTTGCTCAGAGTAAACATTTGTCCTTCACGTCCTGCTGATGTTAGCTGAAGCGTTTTTCTCAGCGCCTCCTTTTCTGTAGTCTCTTCTGCAAAATGCAAATGAACCATGAAGAAGAGAACGTGAGGGCTACTGAGCCATTGCAGCCTCCCACTACTCACATTGCTTCATGATTTGAATACCTAAGTGGCCCAGTGCTCTAACATTCAGCTAATGAATCTGAGGGATACAGGGAAAGGGAAAGGGAGGAAGGGGGCGGGGGGAGATTCACACAAGATGTTGGCTCCATGAACTGTGTTATCCTAGATGACTCTCTGATGAAGGTTAATGAGGATAGTTCAAATGCTAGGATGTAATTAAATAGAAATAATTGAAGCAGCTGACACCGTGGTAAGCAGCAAAACTCAAAGAGAAAAGCAAGCCTGGTGTGTGTGTGTGTGTGTTTTAATCACCTCTTATTAAGACCCTAGAATGCATGGACTGGAAAGTGCTCCTGTTTTTCAAAGCTGTGTGCAAACACTACTTAATTGGTGTCTAAAAATAGATTTGGTCCTCCCTCCATGCCTTTAGGTCTGTGTATACAATAGTCAAAAGTTTTTTTTGGAAAAAAATAATAAAAGCTTCATTGGTGCAATTATTATAACTGCCAAGAGTTTCTAACCAAAGGTGGACAAAAACAGCCCCAATTCATAATGATTGCTTTCTGTAGCCACTGTTCCTTCCTCTTCCCAATGGTCTGGGTCATAACTTCTGCTCTGCCTTTCCTTTTCCTTATAGATTTCCCATTCAAAGAAAATGGAAATGTAACCACAGACTGCCTTCACTTTCATTCTGACAGGGCATGCTCAAATTGTGCACATCCTGGCTGTTGATAATTCCTTTCCAATGTGCAAAAATAACAATGAAGCGTGTATGTGTTTCGCCTTATTATGAACCTCAAATCATCCACGTGGCAGTTTCTCCTAGATATTTTCCTATTACAAAAGTGACTTGTGAATTTGTTTGTGTGTTCATATTTATATTTAGCAACATTCCAAAGAACACTTTCTAAAACTAGTCTTCAGGTTATAATAAGATAGTTAAATATGTTGGAGCTCCTAGAAGACACCACATTGCTGGACTGAACTTCAAAATTCAGTTTGAAAAGATTCTGTATAATTATTATTATTATTATTATTATTATTATTATTATTATTAAAATTTATACAGCACCCTTCATCAAAAGACCACAGGGCAGCTTACAACATACAGCCTAGATGCCAGAACATAACTTAAAAACAAACAAAACCAAAACCCCTATGAATACAATTATGATAAGGAATGCAGGATAAGACACAGATTCTGGTAACAGCAACAGCATAAACAGAAAATCAGCATCAGGGTATCTAAAATAAACAGATAGTGCACAAATACAGAACCATCTCTCAAAAGCAGCACTTAATTCTGGCCACCTACGGAAAATGATGGACCCTCCCAGTTCTTACCTGGCAAATCTTTACTTCCTTGTCTCTCACTCAAGGTCCTTCCACAAACTATCTGCCACTGCTTCATGGGTGAAGCCCTTGGCTCCCAATGGCAGCCCAGAGTGGGAGACACCAGAGGGGTAATTCTCTATGGTATCTCCCTGCCAAGGAGACTCCCGCTAACAGTGGCCCATCATGGGGCAGCCCACTGCTTGAAGCATACCTGGCTTTTCTCTCTCCATCCTGAAACACACCCTCAGGGTGGGTCGAATCTACTTTGTCTGTATCTAGGCAGTGCCAGCCAACCAGTATTGTTGTTTCCATTGGGCCATTCTTTTCCATTTAGAAAGAAGTAACACTAGGTTGCTCAAGACAAACCAAAGCTTTAGTTTCATTTTTTTTAAAAAAACCTAACTCACAAGGCACAAATGGTCCCATGAATGTGTGTGTGAGAGAGAGTGGTATCTCATCCAACTAAAATAAACCCTAAAATTCACTCCCTGTGAATGAGGTGGCATCTCTGGGATGGCATGGGGGCATTTTCACAGTCCTAGATTCTTCTCTAAAACAGTGTGGTAGCTGGAAGTCGGATCTTAATTTTATGAGTCATGCTAGCTATAAAGGGAATAATCTCTAGTCAGAAAACTGTCAAGCTGTGAAAAGGCTCAAAGAAAAGGAAAGCAATATCAGGATCTTTGCTCACAACCCCTGAATTCTCTGTATGGAATGACTTTCTTTCCCTTACAGGAAGCCTTGCGTGCTGGTCACAGAGTTCAAATCAGAGAGGAGAAGAGCTTTTAGATGCCCTATGAATGTAAAAAAGCTGTCAAAATCCATAAGACTGAAGTTTCTCTCTTGCATATCAAAGCATCAGAGAAAAATGTATTGATTAATACAGATAAATAGGCACAACCAATCTTATTTTCCTCCCAAAGGCTTGTATGGGTTTTTTAAGGGTATCAAATTACTTTTCTCCAAATGGGTATTTTGGGGTATTCTTCACATTTCACAAAGGAGCCACAGTACTGCTACCAAAGCCCTCTTAAGAGACAATAAACGTGTAAAGAGGTCAAGATGTGCTTGCTGATTACACGTAGAGACATCCACATACAGCTGCATGCACAGAGAACTAATTCTGCTTGATTTGAAACCCCCGCTTCCCACAATAACCAGTCAGACGCACCCAGGAAGCATACAAGGTGTACCTGAAACAAGTTATCCTTCAATTCATACTGCTTCCACTCACAAAGCCGTCACAACTAAGGCTGAAATCCTATACACACTTGCCCTAGGTCCCATTGGACTTAGTTCTTGGCAGACATGGATTTGTGTGCTGCAAGAATAACTGATGGACCCTGTCCTCCATGAATTCCTCTAGCCCCCATTTTAAAGCAATGGACGGACCACACTACTAACTAGATGCAATCTCAATCACATGATTTGGCCTTGCTTGGCTGAACAACTAGCCAGATTCCCCCAACTGAAACCACTCTCCTTCTGAGCCTGCTATTTGCAATGGGTGGGAAGTTATTTTAGCATGTTGTCAAAGCACCCTATATGTGCTTTTACAGTCGGCCATTGCAACACTACTCCAAAGTCCACCATAGCAACTTTTATTCACTGACAGAACCATTCACACTTGCCTTTCTATATTCAGAGCAATAGGTCCTGTCTAGTCCGATCATCATCATCATCCTGAATAGGCAGTGGGTGCAGGCCTTAATGAGAAGTGGAATGAGTAAAAAAGAAAGTGTTAACAAGGCTTGAGGAAGCCATTATGCTGTGAAAATACTTGCTGCTGAATATTTGATGTCTGTTGTAGTCTTTCATTTCAATATGATGCACCTCCGGGCCATTTACCCTATTGTACCTGAAATCTTTCACCATCTATTATCCAGATGCTTGGAGCAACCCAAGTTCAAACTGCATAATACTCAAAGGACTCCTCAATCATACTGGCATAACCAAATTAAAAAGACGTCCTTTTCCAGCACTGCTATGCGGCAGAGACATTGAAGAGCAGTTAGCAGGCAGCCGGCATACCGTGTGCATAGAAAATGAGAGTAAATGGCAATGAATGGCAAAAGGAAGGCAAAATGTATTTAAATGAATCACCATTGAGGGTGAGCACAATAAAGACTGTAAAGCATCTTGGAAATTATGTTACATACTTTATGACTAGCAGTACTGCTAGAAGAACCCAGTATGGCATTACAGTCAAGAGGACCTTGCACTCCCTTTAAATGAATACTGCATGCAAAGACTCTTGTAGCAAGCATTTTAGGTTTGCCGAGTGGGGACGATCTGCAAGCACTACAGACTTCCTTCAAGGAAGGTTCTACAAAAGAGTGTGTGTGTGTGTGTGCGTGTGTGTGTGTGCGCGCGCGCGCGCATACACATTGCACAGATAAAAGCTACATAGTAATAGAGCTTTCCCTACAATGTTCCTACCTCCTTTGCCACTCCATTATTCTCATTGTTCCATTTAGTGGAGCTTATCTAAAAGGGATCTTTTACACTTTAGCCCAAAGGAGATGGTGGGCCCTATGGCAGCCCACTGTGGATTGTTTGCAAAATATTTTGACAGTAAATGTGATCTCCACCTCCTTCACAAGACACATTGCTTTATATTGGCATCAAATTGGAACGTGCCATTTATTTATTTAGCTAGAAAACTAAATGTTTCATGGAATAATGTATTCCACTAGGCAAAACAAAAGGGATTTTGCTACACATGTAATCAAATGGCAGGAGCTACTTTTCTCTAAGGAAAAGCAGCTCCAGGAGAAGACAAAGTAGGGGGGGAGCAGAGGTGGATTTAGGAGAGCACAACTAGTTTGGGTGCCACAGCTATGTTGTAGGATGGAAGGTGAGAGGTGGGGGTGCTGAATTTTGGCGTAGCACCAGGTTGCCACTGAAATTTGAGACCCCAGAATTTGCCACTGAGGAGGGAAGGGGTGCTCACCTACTGACCATTTTGTGCTGTAGGTTTCCCCAAATTGCTGTTCTCCTTAAGGAGATACTCTTAATCACACATCTAATACCATGTGGGGTAATTGAAGCGGGGGGGAGAGGGGAGGGAGGAAGGCCAGGAAATACTCCTCTCTCCCTCTGCTTCTCTGCTCAAATTACCTCTTCCCAAAGCTACTGAAGAGGAAGCTGTCAGGATTTTGCTACATTCCGCATTTTTCGCCCTATAGGACGCACTTTTCCCCCTCCAAAAATGAAGGGGAAATGTGTGTGTCCTATGGGCACCGACCCTCTCGCTCTCCAGGCTTCAGGAAGCTATCCGCTAGCCGTGGGAGACCCAGCTCTCCCATGGCTAGCGGAGACCTTGCCGGCACCCAGAAGCTTGGGGCGCGCTGAGCTCTGCACGCCCCTAGCTTCAGAATTAGCGCAGTGCACCTGGGGGGGCATAAAAATTCCCCCCGTTATTTCCCCTCCAAAAAACTAGGTGTATCCTATGGGCCGGTGCATCCTATGGGGCAAAAAATACGGTACATTCATGTGTATAATTCCATCCTGGGGCTGATGTGAGTTAATGGTGAAAGAAACACTTTCTAGGAAACAGGAAAGTTTTCCACATCACATTTGATTTTTCAGCAAAACTGACATTGCAATAATTATTAGGTGCCATGACTGCTTGGGCACTCAAGGGATCAATTAAGGTGACAGTTATGTAGAGCATGTGAGGTTCATGGTCTCCTGCAGCATTGTAGAGGATGTCGGAATGCAACTCTAGAATCATGTGCTGAAACTTCTTAGGGTAGCAGAGTATCTTGGACTGACTGGAGATGGTTACCCATGATTCATTCTGTTTTTATGATAAGGAGCAGTTGCTCTTAAGACCAGAAGAGCACAACAGTCATACGATCAGCCTTTATAGTCTCATCCTGCTTAAGTAAGTAAAACCAGTAGCTCTTTCTAGCTACTTTATGGCACACCCTTTAAAACCACAGAGCAGTGTTACTAGTAATATTATTATTATTATTCATTTCAGTGCTATGAATAAGGGGGGAAATCTCAAAGCGGTTTACAACCTACTTGAAAACATCAGAAACTGCGCACTTAGTTCTTTCAGTGCAGCATAAGGAAAGAGAGTTCTTTTTTTTAAATGATGTGTTTGAGGGAGAAGTGAAAGTAAACAGATGTATCATTCAAACAGAAAATATTAAAAAGTTCTACATGGGTTTAATGCAGTTTTCCTCTTTCCTGTGTATGAAAAGCGATGATTTTCTTGGTGAAATACAATTCTTACCTAAGTCTTTGAGGATGAAATATCCTGCTTCAAATCAAAACTCCTGGCAATATTAGAAAACTGAAAATCAGCTGCAGTCTCTTAGGATGTTCTCTGTTGGGCCTGGGGATGGGGATTGATTTTTTAGCTTCAGAAACAGATCACAGTCAGAATATATTGAAAGCAATAGCCAAGCCAAGCTATTTCCTTCATTGTGTCTCTTTCCTTAAGAGCAGAAAAATATATACAGGGACTACCCTTGCAATGCGATCAGAAGAATGACAGCAAAAATACAATCCATAGTAAGAAGCTCCTAAATCAGCCATTTGCTCTAATCACAGATAAGCTAGAGGGAAAACTTATTTATAGAGAAGTGTCAAAATGAATGAGAGTTAAACTACCAGGAGAACGAAGGGTGATGCTACTGAGCTTACTTAATGGTAAAAAAAGAGGGACTAGACATATTTTACTGATTGGGGAAAAGACTCTCTGGTTTCTGGTTCATCTGTGAGGCTAAAATAAATGGAATAAAGTAGTTGAAAGGACCAAAGTCCACTCATTTAGATAGGAGGTTCATCTGTCCATCCACAAACCTCCCACAAATCAACCAATTCATATCTAGACCTTAGCAAACCATGCATACTGCAAAGGCGTCTTATTTCTCAAACTCACCCTCAGAGTCTCTCTTAGGTCTGAAAACTGAAAGAATAATGGAATGGGTCCCTTTGCCTTAACATGAGAGCTGCAGCGTAATTCTGGTTCCTTTCATCTATGCCCACCCCTTTGTCCAGAATAGCTCCCCCTCTTTTTCAGTTGCTAAGTTTCTTCCCACAAATTCCTTCTCAAAGCCTGATGTTTAGGCAATGCCTTTTCTGAATAGCCACACGTCACATGATTTTACCCAACTCACCCCCATTCCTGAGTGTATGCACATATCTGATATTCATCCACTTCTTGTAGAACAGTGGTATTTCTGCACGGGTCTGTTGGGTGCTATATGCATATTAAATAGAAGTCACAACGTGAGTAATATAGTCTTCCTTTGTCAACAGAATATTTATGCACATTAGCAAATGATCTTTGCTGCCCATCCTTCACACACACACACTGGAAAGACTGACTAGTAGAACAAATATGAACATGCAGATTCTACAGGTCCCTTCACTTCCCTGAAAAGTGTTAGTAGATGGGGAATAAATATATGTAAGATTTGTCTTTGAACAAAGGTGACACCTCCAACTTCAACATCCAGATACCATGACAGAAATATTGCTTGCTCTAGAAAAGAAGATTGTGTACATGAACAGTGCAGCAGTCATGTGACCTTGCCTGGTCTACCAAAAAGTATGACGTTGGTTGGGAGATTCAACAGTATTCACTGCAATTTCAGTCTTGTTAATTTTCCCAATACAACTTGTGCTTACTTTGTGCATTGTACCTACATTAGCTAACTAAGGACCAATACACACAGTACTTATTAACATGCTGAAGGTACAGAAAGTCAACTTTGCCTCCTTTTGTTGATATAGCAAATGTATTCCATGACTATACCTCCAAACAGCAAATGTGAACCACATTAGAGAGCTTCTTAACTTACAAAATTTGTCCCTGATGTGGTAACTTCCAGCCACCACCAGCTTAAGAAATATTCACCACATGAATATAATAATATAAATCATGAGTATTTTCTGAAATAATGGTGGCTGTGGAAGAACTTGTTAAATGAATACATTTTTGCACTGACATATTTTCACCCAGAATACAAAAATACCTGGCCCTTTGCCAATAAAGATGGCAGAATAATCCACATAAAGAGAACCTCATTTATCACAAATTGCTTTTTGAGAGCACAATGTAATGTCTGCCCTTTAAATGACAGAGGTCTTTGCCCATTTTCAGTGGGCTTCTGTTTGCAGGATTCTGAGGGCATACAAATGTTTGTTGTTATTTCCTAAAATTTGTGATGCCATAAAGGGATCCCACGTGGCAATCTTTTCTGAAAGATAGGTTGTTAAAAATATCAACCCTTAGCCATAATTACGTATTGAACACAGGCCTCTTTCTTACAAAAACACAAAAGTCAAACTCTGCATTAAAGACAAGATTTTAAGCTCTGAAGTGTTTAGAACTTGGTTTTGTGGCTATTCAGTGGGAAGTTCTTGCATCTGAAGTTTGAAGATTTAACTTCTCACCTCAGTGCATCAGAGCTGGCTAAATTAGTCACACTGCATTATGTTACCTGTCAGATGGGAGTCTTGTTTGATGAGTCACCTGTGCCACACATCAGCAGGGAGACTTGCAATTTAGCAAAGAATTAAGGACACATCCCAAGTACCTCTAGATATGTATTCCTTAAATATGTTCAGGTGAAGTATATTTGCTATTTATTCATTCAAGAATAAATACATTATAAAAGATCACTATTGAAAAATTATCCAGCGTTTCATGTCTAGTGAAGTTGGAAGTTGATCACATTTTGGGAGGTGAACAATACTCACAGCATGAATTCATCCTCCAGTAATTCCAACTGGATAGGAGAGGTTTGCTACTAAGCCCCAGGGAAGCTGCATGGTCACTTTTCCTCCTGGTCAAATTTTATCTAGAGGTGCTTTTAGAGGTACTTGACATGATCATCAAGCAATTCAGAAAGGACAAGCTTTTCCATTGTTCCCAGACCTGGAACTGTGCCCTACAACATACTCTAATTTCAATACCTTGGTTTTGAAAACCTTGGACTGCCAAAGGACAGTCATGTCAGCAGATGGGCATCTGACGAGAAACACGCTCCGGCATTTCTATGTTCCAGTGACAGCTGTGTAGCTGCTTTTGAATGCTTTGTTTCTCCCAAATGTCCGGAAGATCCAAGGTTTATTTGGTCTGCCATGAAATACCACATATATTGAAACCACCACCTGCAGGATCATTTCCCACCAATTGCTCCAAGAAGCAAAGCCAAACACACATGTGACACCTGAGATCCATGGCTCAGGTCTCCTTGAGTGATGACGAAAGGGAAGTGAGGGGGTGTGGTAAAAGAAAACACCTGCTGAAAATGTGAAGAACCACCACAAAAACATATTACGTGGCACTACAATGTGTCCAAATTTGAGCTGCATGTGGTTTGATATAAGTGGGGTGGAGGTATTTCTACACAAATTGTAAATCCAGATTAAACTATAGGAATGGAGGCCTTCTTAGTAGTGGCGCCTGCCCTGTGGAACGCCCTCCCATCAGAAGTCAAGGAAAGGCTTTTAGAAGACATCTGAAGGCAGCCCTGTTTAGGGAAGTTTTAATGTTTGATGCTATAACATGTTATTATTATTAATTCTGTTGGGAGCCACCCAGAGTGGCTGGGGAAGCCCAGACAGATGGGTGGGGTATAAATAACAAAGTAGTAGTAGTGGTAGTATTAAACTGCATTTCAATGAAAATTTATTTATTTTTAATGTATTTTTGTTGTAAACTGCTATTTCATAACAATACACAGCAGTTTACAACAAAAATACATAAAATCATACAGTAAAAACCATATTAAAAAGTTAAAACCCAGACATCAATTAAATATTGTATAAAGATGCATTAATTGCCTGCATAGGCCTGGCAGGATACAGAAGTTTTGAGCAGGTGTTTAAAAGTTGAAACAAAAGGCGCCTGCTGAATCTCTGTTGCCAGAGTATCCACAGGACTGGGCTGATGACCCTGAAGGCTCGCTTTCTCGTTGTGATCAAATGAGCCTCACTAATAAGGGGAACGGCCAGTGGTGCTCCTGCGGATGATCTCAGAGATTTAGCGAGGATATAGGCAGTCCCTAAGGTACCCTGCACCTAGGTTGTTCCAGATTTCATAAATTAATATGACGGCATCATGCGGACACAGCAAAAAAAAATTGCATGAATAGTAATGAATCCAGACTTAATTTCCATACGTTATCACCCTGAATTGTCTGCAGTGATAACAAGAACTTTGGCAGTTAGGTGGTTTCAAGCAAGTTTCCTTTCATCTCCTAGGACAGTCCCCCCCCCCTTACAAATGATCACAAATGATGTTGGCCAGGCTGCATTTTGTCTACAGCAATTCAATAATTTGTAGACAATAATGTTTCACAGATCTCTGCTGGAAAGCACAGTCAACTGTGTACCATTGACTCCTGTGCTGATTACTCACACAGGAGGCTTCAAGAAGAATGTTGTCATCAGCAATCACAGCAGTGCATAGAAAAGAAAAGAAAATCAAGAACAGAGAAGCATTCAAAAGTACTAATGAAAACCCTCCCAGTGTTCTTTCCAAACTCCTACTAATTTTGACTTCCAAAAGATAAAGTTAGATTTATCTGCTCTTCATGTATCGAAACAACTAATTAACAGCAATCAAAAGAATGATGATTTAAATCCAGAATTGTCAAATATTTGCTCATCATGACCCTAATAAACAGAGTAGCAGATTCTTTTTAAAAATAAATAAATAAATACAAGTGCTTGTAAAAAAACTGCAGATGGCAAGCACCATTTCTGAAAATACTTTGTTTTTCCTTATTTAACACAAAGTGTATTGCTTGCTTAAGAACTTGTTTTTTCTTGCAGAAGCAAACAGGAATCTAGTTCACGGATCCATCTAAGTGGCACTGTAGAAATAAGCAAAGGCATCACTAACTGCAATCACTTTGCTCCTGCTCCTGTTCTAAAGCTAGGTTATGGTACATGAGTATACTTGCAGACACAAAGGCATTCAAATCAGTGATAACTGTATCACCTTTTTTACACCATAATGGAGGTGGCCATTGATAGTGATTCTGTAATTTTGGGAAACACGTTTAATCACCCCTTCAAGTCTTTTGTTTCCAACCTGACACAATACACAGCCCAGATCAGTTTGTGACAACCTACCACAAATGGCACTTTCTGATTTCTGTATGGGAGTGAACCAAAAGACAACTCAAGGAAAGCATGTACATACCAGTAGGGTGCACACAGTCTCCTACCACAGCCTAGTAGAGCTGGAAATCCATGTGGGCGGGCTTTCTGCTATTGCTATTTCAAGTTAAAACTGCCATATTGAGAAATCCCAAATAGCTGCCTTTTCTATACAAAGACAGACAATATTAGTTTAGCAATTTTGGAGGTTTGGACAAAACTAATGTTTTTCAACAGCATGGTTGTTTACTAAAGAGAGCGCCAAGGTGGCAGAGTATTGCATCCTTTCTTTTTTGAAAAGCAGCAACGTGGTGGCATTCCTCATTGCAAACAGAATGGTCCAAAGCTAATGTTGCTAAATGTTGCTAAACACAGCATAATTCACACCCTACCATTCGGTTTATATTCACACACACACACTTTTTCAGGAGACAAATAGTCCCATAAAAGGTGAGCATTTTCACCCCAACCTAAGGGTCAAGGATATATAGATCATGCTCTTTCAGGACTATACAGTCGTATCTTGGTTTTCGAACAGCCTAGTTCTCGAACGTTTTGGCTCCCAAAAGATCAAAATCTGGAAGTGACTGTTCCGGTTTTCGAACGTTCTTTGGTAAGCTGAATGTCCAATGGGGCTTCCACAGCTTCTCATTGGCTGCAGGAGCTTCCTGCAACCAATCAGAAGCCACACTTTGGAAGTCGAACGCTTTGGAAGTCAAACTGACTTCCGGAACGGAGTCCGTTCGACTTTCAAGGTATGACTGTAGAAACTAAGAAGAGAAACTCAGGTTCCAGAGACAGTAGGAGCTGTAAAAGAAAATATGGTGTGTAGTGTACAAAGGAGCAGCCACACTCTCATTGACTTGTAAGGGCCAACTTATAATGGCACTATTTAGAATGCAACAATAATAATAATAATAATAATAATAATAATAATAATAATAATAATAATAATTTATAAAAAGAGTCATTACCTAATGAAACATTATTAAGTTATAATGCCTTTGCCATATGCATGAATGTTGTGCCAAAGAAGTTGTGCAAAATATAGAATCATGGAATTGGAGAGCTGGAAGGGACCTGAGGAGCTGTCCCATGCAGGGATCAAACCTGCAAACTTGGCATTATGAGCCCCACACTCTAACCAACTGAGCTATGTCAGCTTACATGGACACAAGCAAATGGGAGGAGGAAAGGGATGAAACTTTACAAACTCATATAAGCATGGAACTCCAAGAGTTTCATGATTATATAAGAAAATACTGAAGGACAGACCTAGAACATTGAAGAGAGGTGCTTTGTCAGTAATGACAAAGTCTTAGAGAAATTTAAAGTGTTTGCCAAAAATACTTCCTTCTGTTGCTTTCTTTCTGTGTTAGGTTTCTCCAACCCATTTTTCTGTTTTCATCATCTTGTATTTTGACAGTTGATCAGATTTAGATTAATTTTAAAGTGCCTAGCTAGGTTGCTGCATGATTTAGTTATAGCAAGTAATAAAAATAAATCTTCAGGGGGGAAATTAGTGGGGACATAATTATTCCTTGTGGTAACTCAAAACAGAGTTTATTTAAACAGATGCTGTGGTGGTTTCTTAATTGGAACACCCCATGGACTCCCCTTGTCATCCCAATTCAGCAAAAAAGAGAGGGGGGGGGGAGAGAGAGAGCAATTTCTTTTGTAACATCTGAAGCATTTTAGTAGATGTCTAAAAAAATATGTCCAAGAAGAATAAAAGTACAATAATTCAATTTGTTATTCATTGTTTACTTTATATTCCTCCTCTGCTTAATCTATATTTGGCATTGCTTATTTAATGGAAAGATAGCTCAGCTCTTTCAGCATAATTCAATGCCTCTTTAACAACCAGCCAATGGAGTATTAAGAGAGTAATCCTGAACATCTCATACAAAGAAAAGCAAGAGTTTGACATCTCTGAGAAGGACTGGGAATGTAAGTGTTAGATGGAATGCATGCCTAATACAAGACACTCTAAGGGTCAAACTAGGGCCCATTCATGGCTAACTTATTTAAAAGAAATTGCTGGTGTGGAGAACAGGAGTTGAATTAGGATCCCTGAAGTGAGGGATGGGAGCTTTAACCCTTTGCACTCAGTGCAGTCTCAGTCAGAAGCACCCCCTCATCACCTGCTATTTGCAGTGGAAGGAGAATTCAATGTCGGCCAAGTTGGATAATTTGAAATAAAGCAGCACTCTCTGACATGGAAGCGATGATATCACTCTGGATCAAAGAGGTTTCTTTTTTTAAAAAAGGGTATGGTTTTCAAATGGGTTGGCCTGTTTTTGAATACTTGGATTTCCCAGTTCTTGACAGATACACTGTTCATGTCTCCCTGATTAAATAAGATGTTTGCTTCTAAGGAATTATCTAGAAAATGATGGAGGGTTTTTAAGTGTTTTTGTTCACTTTTGCAATTCTTAAGAATTCAGACCAAACTACCAGTGTTGAACATCGAAGCTAGGGAACTCCTGACCTGACTGCTACTGTGTGTTTATTTTATTTGAATAAATATCTGTATTTATGACGAGCCACTAAAAGCTGTATATAGTACGTTAAACAATCTTCAAACAACAAACCCACTGTAGTCTTTAATGCAAGATGTGACCTCTAATTTTAAACACAGAACCTGAAGACTGCTTGTATGCCTCATTCCTACAATTCTGTTTGTTAGCCTGAACTGGACCTGCCATCATCCAAACTTCTGAAGTTTCTTTTCTATGATTCCAGTATTCTTAATGTTTTGATTGAACATGACTGTTCTTGAATTTGTCAACATTCTTCTTAAACACTGAAAGACTCTATTGCACGCTAGATAAGAGCTACAAAGTTTCAGATCAAGTATTACTATGATATCTGTTTTTTTACTTCCAAATGAAAGCTAACATCTTTTAAGAATAAAGGTCTTTGAGCAACTTCTCCAAATAGACATATTCCTGTAACAAGGCATGCTCTTACACACTTCAAAAATAATCTAATAGGAAATAACCAAATATAAAGTTCTTTTGCACCTTTGTGAACTATACCCAATTCATAAATTCACTGCTAAGAAGATTTAAAAGGAGATCACCCATCCATCAATCTAATGAAATTATTATACATGCATGAAGTAGATCATGGAAAGCAGCAGATATCTTAAGCAATATTTACTCTCAAGGGATATTATTTAGTAAAGGAAAGTTTTCTTTTGCTCCAGTGCACACTCTGACATGGGCAAGTAATCATTCAAATGCTTTTAAGAGAAGGGTGTAGAATGCTTTGCAGCTAGGGAGAAATGAATGTAGATTACAGCAGTGATAGAAAAGCTATAAACACATATTCTGCCAGTTCAATCAAGGGTTTTATTTTTGTTTTTTGTTGAGAGAGAGAGAGAGAGAGAGAGAGAGAGAGAGAGAACTTTCAAGACCATACTATATTTCTCCTTATAGGTGAAGGGGACTGTTATTAGTGATGTCAAGATTAAAAGTAGCCTTTGAAGGACAAGTGAGGGTTATAATGTCTAGTTGTCCTTTCCTTTCCATGGTAGATATATTCCACTATTTCTTAAAATTGCTTAAAAACTATTTTTAACCATTGATCTAGGCTAATGGAAAACAAAATAGAAATGCTTTGAAAATCAATGAAAATATAATTTTGATATTCTTTAAATGATCACACTTTTAAGAAAGTGATCTCAGCACACAAAGAAAGAAAGCCCTTTGAATTTCGGGGGGGGGAGGGAATCACATGACTGTAGTTTTGCACAGAGTCAAAGTACTGTAATAGGAATTGTGCACAGAAGGCAAATGTGGATGCATGTGCTGCCTTGATCCTAGAAGTGTGCCATGTATAACGTCTACTGAGAGCCCTAGGTGGTTTGTGTGCAAATATCAGGCTGTAACCAATTACATGTGCTAAAGCTGCTTAGCAAGAAATTGAGATCATGTCAGTTAGCTCTTTTCAAAATGCATGGTGCACCATAATTCAATTATCTATTCCAGACACAGGAGAATTAATATGAACAAGACCTCCTTCAACCACAGTGGCTTCCCTCCTAATTTAAATGCAATGAGTCAACTCATGGGCACATTCCTTCATATGCTGGCATCCAACTACCGGTAAGTCGTACTAAGAGAAGACCCATTGAAATAAATGGACTAACAAGTCCGTTGATTGCAATGGTTCTACTCTGTGCATGGATTGGTGACTTCCATTCAGACAAAAGAAAGTTCTTGCACAAAGGCTCATCATATAAGAATTCACAATTTTGGATTGAAACAGATGTTTCCTATAATGAGATTATATAAGCATATTGTGTTTTTTCACCAGGCTAAAGGAGCATCATGTTATAAGTTCTGAGTGCCAGAGTTTGTGAGTGTCAGCCACCCATGATTCTTGGATTAATCAGGGTTTGATTAAACTGTGCCAAACACAGAAATCCTAATGAGCTAGGCCAGCCGGGCAGAGCTCACTGAGTGCGGGTTGTTAAGAGCACCAAAGAAGATGGTGGACAAGTCGTTAACCCATCAAGACTTGCCATCAGCAAAAGCTAAGGCTGTGGCAGCCACAAATGGGGGGTAGTTATTAAAGACAAAGCCAGTAGATTTGGGTGTAGGATTATAGTTGGCCTGATATGCCAACTGTAATGCACAAAAATATTTCCAGTCTAAGAGTGGCAAGTTGGAGGAAAGGGAGGGCAGAACACCATGTGGGCTGGTTTAAAAGCTATAACAAAGAGGCCGACAACATGGTGGATATCTCTGTCTTTAGACTCAAGCCTGCTGCACCTATGGAAGGAGGAAGGGACCATATTGGGGTGTACTGCTGTGCACTCCTCCATCCGAGATTCAGGTTGTATGTATGCATAAATGAAACCATATATCATAAAGACACCACAGTCTCTGCTGTGCCTCATTTATGAAGGAAACACAAAGCCTGGGTAAGCACCTGGACCCCTAGAATTATGCACTGCTATGGTGATGGGGTGGCATGTTACATTAGGAAACTCCTTTATGCCAGGCCATACTACTTGCCCAACTAGTCCAGTGTTGTTTATGGTGGCTTGCAGTGGCTCTCCAGGATCTTAATCAGACATCAGCATACAAGGTATGTACTCTACTACAGAACTATGGGTTCCACCAAAAAAATTATTCACACACAGCTGTTAAATAGAAACACCATGGGTTGTATTCAACACTTCTCCTCTGAGTATGATTTCATTGGATTCAGCCCTCTATGTGCAGCAGAAGAGCACAGTCTTGAAGTTAAAGAATTCTAGCCAGTCATCATGTAAACTGATCCTTAATACTGGACTAACTGCAAATCAGAATAACTACACTTCTGAAACAAAAATAGAAGAAACCATAATGGCTGATCTCAAACTTTGCAAGCTTACAATTCAAAACAAACCCCACCAGAGTATATTGTTAGCCAGTTTGCCACATTCTTATCCACAGCATGATCAAATTAGATGTAACATTTGAGGAACCCGAATTAGGACTGCCCCGCCAAGAGACTTTTTGCCAAGCTGTTTTCAGCTATGAAAAGTCCTGCTCTCTTTGTGAGGATAAGGTGAAGGGGTAGCAAAAGTTTCCTATTTTCACTCTAAATAGGTAAAAGCTGCCTTTATTCTGAATTAGCTAAGGATGTTGTCAGGTAACAAAATCAAATTGCCTGTATAAATTGCCCATTCAGAAAGAGGACAAAAGTATTGCCCTCGCTATGAATTAGTTACATGGAGTTATGATGATATTTTATTTATTTATTTCATAAAACTTACACTCAGCTTGATTGTTGTTCTTTTTTTAAAAAATAAAAAACAAACAAACCTCAAAGTGGTTTACAAAAAGGTAAAACAAGGAAACCTCAGTACTCCAAATCATATGCCCCGGATCACATGCTTGGATCACTCAATGACTGCAAAAGCCAGAGGGGTGAATGGCATGAAATCAGCAGACAGAAATTCCTTGCCTGGTTTATGTTGTGTGACCAGCACATCTCTCCCAACCCTCCACGGATTGCACTGACCTTGGCAACATCTGAGGGGCATATTTTCACACAGCTGAACTACAGTGTTCCTGAACAAATTCTCCAAGGGTTTAAATTCAAGTAGGTTTTTCTCCAGTAGTTGACAGATATGTTCTTCTCTTTCTCTCACTCCCTATATTTTATTTATCAATCATTTACTGTGGCCATTGCAAATAAAATATCATTCTCCATGCTTGACTTCTCTAGTATAGCTTTTAGGGTACTGATGCAAGTACATGACTACATTGCCTCTCTCTCTCACTCTCTTTCCCTGCCCCTGTGTGTGATGTGTCTATTAGTTTTAGTGTTGTCTTCAAGGGAGGCATGGTATATAACTGCTGCTTTCAATTTGTTTTCAGGCGACTTTGTTTTTTCTAGAAAAATTGGAAACAGATTCTAAGAGTCAGAAACATTTTTGTGCAGCAGAATCCTATATATTTTTATGCAGAAGGAAGCTTAGTAGACATTACTATCAGGTAAGCAGCTACAGGATTGCAGCCTCTATTGTGAGATCACAAATTACATCTGTGAAATGGAAAACCCCCTTTGAGGTACTGTATTTTTGGTAAGTACAGTGGAACCTCGGTTGTCGAATGTAATCCATTCCAGAAGACCGTTTGACTTCTGAAACATTCAACAACCAAGGTGCAATGGGCTGCCAGCAGAATCATTTGGGAAAATGGAGAAACACGCCACAGAAGCCGTTCGACTTTTGAGGCGTGTTCGAAAACCAAAACATCCAGCTTCCAAGACACTCAAAAGCCGAGGTTCCACTGTATGTGCCATTTATGTTTTTGTTTTAAAAGTGGGAAACATTAAACCAATAAAATTATTTTAGCGAAAACAAAATGTTTGGAAGAACATGTTCTCACTCCATTACCCTCAAATTGGAATACAATAACCAGTTCCATAATTGTTCTCCATGAAAGAAGAAATCTAAATGAGAGCAGCGTATGCAAAAATTTTGAATGCGGAAACCAGAAGCATCAATATGATGGCTGCTCAAATGATCTGCAACTCAATCCTATGGTTGGTCCTTTGTTAAAGATTATTTCTGTTCCCTGGGTCTCCGTCTACTTCTTTTTATGAGCTCTGCTCAGCCATTCTGCCTCCTGACATGATTTCCATCATGTGGACAGGATAGGGAGTGGTGAGGAACCCACTGGCCACACCCGTTGCTGTCCCTGCAGCCTCCCATGTGTTTGGGGCTGAACATCTGCACCAAAGAGCCTGCTTTATTTACATTTTGTTCATTCATTCGTTCTCTTTGTATGGCACTTTTCCACACACACAAAAATACAACCAAGAAACAGGGATGCATTGCAAGCAAACATTACGAAAACAATTTCATAATAGCATAGTGAAACAAAAATATAATAACACACAGAAACAGACCCTCCAAGTGCCCCTATTTCCCAGGGATAGTCCCAGATTTACAGAAGACATCCCAGTTTCTGATTTGATCCCAGAATGTCCTGCTTTTCCTTAGGATGGCCCTATTTTCATTGGAGAAATGTTGGAGGGTATGGAGTTATATGACCATTGAGCCAAGGAGATAAATAATTACATAACCTTTAGAAGGCAGCCCTGTATAGGGAAGCTTTTTAATGTCTAATGCTTTATTAAGCTTTTATATATGTTGGAAGTCACCCATAGTGGCTGGGGCAACCCAATTACATGGGTGAGGTATACATATCATCATCATGGGCTGTCTCCATTTTCATCAGAGAAATGTTGGAGGGTATGCAAAAAGCTACATTTCAATACTATAAATATAGCAAGATGAAACAACATGCAACATCCAATAGCAAAAATCAAAAGGGAGTTCATAGTTTCACTTTAGTCCTAAAAACGCTCCTCCCATATTTGAGTATGCTTCCCACACAATTTCCCAGGGTCCTAAATTGAATGAGGACACTACTTTCTGTACTCAGAAGAAATTCAGAGCCCAAACACATGGAGTGTTGCCAGAAAGGCTATGCTCACATGCAGGAGGGGGCAGGGCTAACAATCTGACTCCCACTTTCAATTTGCATGTCAACAGCCTTGTGCTTAGGGTCACCGCACCCTTGCCTAGGCTTGTCACTGCCCCCCTCTACCCACATCTGGCTCAACCAGACCGTCCATGCACAGTGTAACTTCACTGCATGGAAATTCCTGGGCGATTTCCCCAACTAGTGAACTCATAACTCACAGTGCTGCGTTCGTGCAATGACTCTTGCATTCAACCTTATCCATTTTTTGCCTTTTGCAACATGCTTTACAGCATGGGACATTAGTTCCATTAACTTAAAATGGTATTAAGAGAGATTTAAGCATGATTAAATCAGCTTAATTCCAGGTACTTTAGCTCAACTGGATTGTATGCTGCCTGGCAGAAGATTAATGAGACCATAAGTTAAATTCCCTCCTGACCGCTGTTGGCTATTTGCAAGCACAGTCCAGCACTTTGGGAGCTCTACATAAATGACAATTAAAGTAGCCTATCCAATGAAATTATGAACTCCAACAAGTGTGATATCAGCTAAGATTCCACCTCCAATTTCCATGTGATTAATTTTAAGAGCCAGCATTCCTGGCTGTAATATGTAGAAAACTATTTATCCAAGTCATGAACTGTGGCCAAAATTGGCTGCAGCAGAATGTATGATTACTTAAGTGATGACACTTGCTATCCAAATTGGTAAGCAAGGCTGCAGCAAGGTTGCCTTTTTTTTATTAGAACCCAAATTTTAAATTACCACTGCGGGTATTCCATTAATGTGAGACAAAGCACTTGATGCTGCAATTTGATGCTAAAGAAGAACAAAAGAGCATCTCGGTTTTTGCTTTGAATTCATATATCTAGGGGTTTGCATTCAAAGTTATTGTCAGAGGCCTTCAGGGCTAATATGTGAAAAATAGGCTCTAAAAAACCACAATGATCAAGAGGAATCCTTTATGAAATCAGTGTTTTGCAAATAGCATGCATTAAGCATGTGATGCTGATGGCAAACAATATATAGCAGCAATGAATGTAAACCATGAAAGTCACTCAGGAATTCATCATGACTTTAGTCAACAGGTGGATAGTTCTTTTACTACAAAATGCCTTGTGGAAATCTATTATGAGAAAGGAGTTAATTTCTAATCTGTTCATATGGAAGACATTTTCAAATTGTTGTTTTCTAGAAGAGTAAAATGGGTGACAGTAGGATTCAGAGGGACATTAAAAACTAATATATTTACTAGTTAGTTAATACATTAGTTTTCATAAGCAGAAGCACTGGAATTAAAAGAAACTTACAAAAGCCCATGCTGCAAGTAGTGCATGCTCTAGTTATCTCCCGCTTGGACTACGCTCTATGTGCGGCTACCTTTGAAGGTGACCCAGAACTGCAACTAATCCAGAATGCGGCAGCTAGACTGGTGACTGGGAGTGGCCGCCGAGAACATATAACACCGGTCCTGAAAGACCTACATTGGCTCCCAGTATGTTTCCAGGCACAATTCAAAGCGTTGGTGCTGACCTTGAAATCCCTAAACGGCCTCAGCCCAGTGTACCTGAAGGCGCGTCTCCACCCCCATCGTTCTGCCCGGACACTGAGGTCCAGCGCCAAGGGCCTTCTGGCAGCTCCCTCACTGTGAGAAGTGAGGTTGCAGGGAACCAGGCAGAGGGCCTTCTCAGTGGTGGCGCCCGCCCTGTGGAACACCCTCCCATCAGATGTCAAGGAAATAAACAACTATCTGATTTTCAGAAGACATCGGAAGGCAGCCCTGTTTTGGGAAGTTTTTAATGTTTGATGTTTTATTCTGTTTTTAATCTGTTGGGAGCTGCCCAGAGTGGTTGGGGAAACCCAGCAGGATGGATGGGGTATAAATAACAAATTATTACTATATTATTATTATTATTATTATTATTATTATTATTATTATTATTATTATTATTATTTAGTGTTTGGATTGCCTGAATATTTGGTTAAATGCACTTTTATTTTATTTGGTAGCTTATGGGCTTTATTTGCCAACAAAACATGAAGAAATATTAAAACTTCTACTCCAGACTTCTTGTTTACTGAACAAAAAATGTGTTAGAAACACACAGGGAGAGACTTGCAGACACAGAGAGAGATTTGCAGTGTGAAGGACTGTACATGTTTCTGCAATAATCTCAACATCTCTTCCCTGTGGATGCCTCTCAGTTACACTAAGTGCAGAAAGTGTTAGCAACTCCTAAAAGACAGAGTTATGTGAAGAAAAGGCATCTCTGGTGTTAACAAAAGAAAATGATGTGTTCTGAGGGGAGTTGGAAGCATATTCCAGCATGCACTGTGCCAGTGTTCATAGTGCTGATTTATGGCTATACTACATTTACTGTTTAGTCATAAACTAAAGATTTACTCCAACTATCTGGGCTATAACAATAGCTAGCAATTCGACAAGTGCCCTTGATCCCTGGAGATGAACAGATATTTTAGTCTCCCTCAAGAATGACAGACGCGTTAGGCATTGTTCAAAGATTCAGGGCCTCTTCTTCAAAGCCACATCACCGTGTGTGAATGTGACAGCCACAGGAAAATCCTTCATAAACTGACTTCCAAACAGCCAGCATTTTGCACACACACAAGGTCCCAGGTTCATTCACCAGCATCTCCGAGTAGTGCTGGGAGAGATGCTTCAGAAGCGATCCTTGAGCTAGAGGGATCATTGATCAGACTCACTATAAAGCAACTTCCAAGGTTCCCGCGTTGTGGTGAGACCATGTATGTGTCATGGCAACAAACAGGTTTGGTGTTGACTTTATGCAAACGGGTCCAATCAAAACTCAAGGTTTTGCCAGACATGACCCCTGCCAAGTGAGAAGCAAATGAGGAAAGGCAAAGGTGAGGCAGAACAAACAACAGGAATAGTGTTAAGAAACATGACAACCTTGTGCTAAGTCTGAACAGGGAGCGTTATTTTAGGAGTTGTGAATGTTAAGCTCTCAGTGGCCTTTTCAGTGGCTTCACCCAGACATTGGAATTCTCAGCCCAGAGAGACCCACTTCACTCCTTCCCTGATGGTCTTTCAGAGCAGTGTGGAGAACTTTCTTTTTATGGCTGCTTTGGCAGTAAAAGTTTCTCTCCTGTATCAGTTTCTACAGCCACAGCAGGCACTGTAACTCTCCAACAGTTTGCCTTCCACTCTGAAGATGCACTCTTCCACTGTTTCCTGAGACAGACGGATGCCAGCCAACACTGATTTTAGTGAACTTTGGCTGATGTGTTTGTAGTGATGGTTTTCATGTGATTTTATCTTTCTGGTTTTATGTTTCTTTTATAAGTAACTGTATTTCAGTGTTTTATATGTTCTTATTGTCTTTTTAATTTTCTCTTGGTTTACCTTTCTTGGGAGCCATCTGGAACTTTTTGGAAAGGCATGACATAAGTGATTTGTAGGCGGATAGGCAGACGCAGGTGGCGCTGTGGTCTAAACCACTGAGCCTCTTGAGCTTGCCAATCAGAAGGTCGGTGGTTCGAATCCCCATGATGGGGTGAGCTCCAGTGGCTTGGTCCCAGCTCCTGCCAACCTAGCAATTCGAAAGCACACCAAAAAGTGCAAGTAAATAAACAGGTATCGCTCCGGTAGGTACCGTTTCCGTGCGCTGCTCTGGTTTCGCCAGAAATGGCTTAGTTATGCTGGCCACATGACCCGGAAAAACTGTCTGTGGACAAACGCCAGCTCCCTCGGCCAGTAAAGCGAGATGAGCGCCGCAACCCCAGAGTTGTTCACAACTGGACTTAACTGTCAGGGGTCCTTTACCCTGTACTATGCAGACCTTAACATTAACCCCTTACTCTCAAAACTCACTGGTTGCTGTGAACCATGTGATCTGACCCAACAGCTTTTTAATTGTGGGCAACTTATCCAATTTTATACCAAAGGAGCCCAATTTAGTCAGTTCCCTTAATTCTCTCCTGTAAATGCTTATGTGGCTGCTGTCCTTCATCCAGGTCTCAAAATCCTCTTTATCCCGAGGTGCTTTTGCTCTGGTAGTTGGGGCAGTTGAATTTAAAAGCAGCTCTATGCCATGTCAGATGCTGAGAACAAAAAAATCCAAATTGATTTTGTTATGATCTCAACAGGGGAGGGAAAAGTTACCAGCTGAACCACACATCAGCCATCACCACCACCCTGGAGCAGCAATTATTTTTTTAACTACATTTATATTACATGCTATAATGCAATTAATGTAACATGTCATTTGGCCCCAAGTGCCTGCTCATCTCACTTTTGTCAACATTTTTCACTCAGGGGCTTTTCATCTCTCAAGTTTGGGGACAGAGGTGCTCATCACATTGTAAAAACTGAAAACTTTATTTCATCTTCTATGACTACTCGGTGTCTCCTAGATCCAAACTGTCATGCCAAATGGCAAGAGCTGAAGATCAGAGACAACAAGTGTTGCTTAACAGGAACGTCATTCTCCTTATAATCCCACATTCTGCCTGAAACAAAAATCCTCTGGTGTACCTGCCTTTAAAGTGCTTTGTGACTCATGGGAAAGTTGCAACGTGAAATAATCTGAAAAGCTTCATTACATGTTATATCATTTTGTCCAATACAATCCAGACTCTCATTACAAATAGCCTGGACAAATCAAGAAAAAATATGACGTCCAGATATTATCATTTTTGTGTGATGGGCAAACATGCCAACATTATATTATGGTTCACTTCTAGTGACTGCTTCTGTAATGTCCAAGTGAAAAATGAACAAGTTACCTAAATGAAAGGGATGGATTACTTATGTAAAGGCCTTTGAAGTATCTCCAAGGAGATATGGCAGTAATCATCTTCACACTAAATTACTTCTAAAACATGACACTGACTAAAAATTAGAAGTTCAGTTGTCATACCAAGGATATTTTTGGCCTACATTATTAGGAAAATATTGTTCTTCATTAGGACTGTGGTTTGGGACTCTGGTTGGGTTGGGAAGGAGAAAATACTAATCCAGACTGAGTCCCTGAAAACTTAAATCCCATTGATTTCAGTGGACCTGATCTAAGCTTGACTCGATTTGGATCCAACCTTTGTATTTAAATGTTTTAAATACAGACAACATACCCCAAAAAAATAAAACATGAGGACGAACATTTGAAGTTTGGGGTGGAGAACTTTGTAAAGCCATTGTGTCAAGATAGCTGGCGGATGTTATGGGTCTCACACCAGGACCCTGAGAAGAAGGCTATCTGCCAGTTCCCTGAACCATATACAGCAGAGATGGCAAGCAATGGCCCCTAGTTGCAGGATTACAATTCCCATCATCACTGACCATTGACCACATTGGCTTGGGATGATAGGAGTTGGAGTCCAACACCATCTGCAGCATGTCAGTTACACAGTCAGTAATGAAACTAGAATGCATTCGACATAACATAAAGTGTATCAGATTTTTCCTCACACAACTGAATTATCTCCTCTTCTCCTCCCCCTGCACACCCTCTAAATCTGTTTGGGGTTTCCCCCAATCCTCTGGAACAGATTTGGGGATGGCATGGGTGCAGGCAGGGGGAGGAGAGGGGCAACCTCCACCCCTTGCGCTACCAAAAAAAATGTAGTTAAATACCACTCTGCATCTAACAAGACAAATATGAACAATGGGGTATTGTAAGGAAACAAGGATCAAATAAAATCACTGAGTAACTTGGAGGTAAATGGGACCTACAACTAAGTGTTGCAGTGTGAGGTGCTCTTGCTCAGGGTTCAAGCTGACTATGTGAGCCCACTTCCAGGATTCTGTTCCATCCATTTCTTGCCCCTTCCCACCCCCAATAGTCCCTCAGCACCCCATGGCAACTAATCATGCTGAGTCCTCCCTGGGCTGCTTTAGGACGTGGTTCCACCACTTAGGATTTGTTGTCTTTTTTGTCATTCTGCGCCTTATGGGTTGCCCTCATCATGCTAATGTATCTCTCTTGTGCACGAGTAGTGCAGTTTGTGCTACGTAAGCATCAACACAAAGAAGGAGTGTGCTAGTCATATATAGACTAATTCTTATGTTTTAAATATTACGGCTCGTATAACAGGGTCCTACCATAGCTGTTACTGAGGTACAGTTACCATTTTCTGTACCTCAGACAGAATACTAGTTTTTTTCACTAGGTAAGTCCTATTTTCCCTTTGTTCCTCTGGGTTCCAGTTGCAACCAGTAAGACATCCAGCTTCTTTCCTGTTCTCCCTCAATGAACCTTTAAGGGAATTCCCAAGATATCCACTTGCTGTGCCTGCAATAAGCTTTCAGGACTTGTGCCTAAAAGTATGGCTCTCCTGTGTAAAACCAGGCATCTCTCACGAGGAATTAGATCCATTCCCTAAATGCAGTCTACTTTAAGCTCTTCTGAGTGTTCCTAGGAGAACACTCATATGGGTGGGCCAACAGCAACTGGCTCCCTTTCCATTCGAGAACAGAACACTCAGCAATAATCACTTGTTTCCCTTCCTGCGTAAGTACAGCAGAGTCAGCATGCACAGTTTGCTCATGCTCATTTCACTGGCTTGCTGCCTGGGCTTTGCAACTTGCCAATGAACCCCAACTGAACAGCCAAATAAAACCATAAAGCAGAACCATAGGTCTGCAATGCAGATATATGCTTGCATCCCAAATTGCTCATTTTCTGTTTATTTTCAATGAGCTCATGTGGAGGAGTTAAACCCATCCTGCTTGCCTCCTAATATGCAGAGCCTGTGCTCATCATCCACAGCTCAGCTAGCAGACTCCAATTTTATGACTTGCACTTGGAAGATTCACACCTTATCTCTCTAGAAACTGTCTGTTTGGGCCTTGGCACAATAGCCTGATCTGGGATAGGGATGGGAACAGAGAGCATGTCTCTGGTGCAATCTCCTGTAGATCTGACATTAAACTACTGTGAACAAAAATGCCTGTGGAATAAAGCGCAAGTCTAATAGATGAGGAGGAAAGTATACGATTCTTTTAAAGCTATTCTTCTAAGAAAACCAGGACATGTGTAAATAGCTCCCTGTGGTGATGGTAGTTTTGCTGAAGATTTTTATATATTTTTAAAGCTGAAGTGTAGCTAACAGAACTTAAACAGAGAAGCAACAAAATCAAAGCAGACTTTTGAAAGGCAGGAAAATATGTCATCAACCTTGCTTTAAAGGGCTTCACCTTGTCAAGATTTTGGCATGCACACAGTTCAGGAAACAAAGGAATCACCTGTTGCCATTCACTTTGAGAAATTTCACAACACTTTTGAAAATGTACAGACCAAGAGCATGTAATGTCACCGTTGATAGGCAGCTCATAGAAAGAGGACAGTCTCCCTCTTGGCTTTGCCATGAATTCCAAACACTAGTAACGCTAGTGATTGATACATTCTCCAAATTAAAAAAAAATAAATTCACACTTTGTCCTGTCTGACAATAAAACAAAAGGATTTTTTTAAAAAAAAACTGTATTTGCTGGGCTGCCAGTTTTAAACAACTTTGGGTTGAATGCAATTGGATGGAAAATCTTACTTTAAAACAAAATTGTGTGGCTGGCAGAAGACAAGTTAGTTAAACATTTTTATAGATAAACAGAATTTAGTCAGCTATTGGTCTAAATGTGTCTCTGGCTTAATATGATTATTTTCACGTTTTCCTTTGACTGGAATTGTAAGATATCACCTTGGGAGGAAGTATGCAAATTTAGAGCTGTTATCCTTTTATTTATTATCTCTTGGGCACGGGAGTAGCATATTTCTAGCATGAGAAAGAAACAGTCTTGGAATAACATACCTGTGTTGTTAATATATCATGATATTTGAAAGAGGTTTGGAGCAATATCCTCAGACCCTATTATTGCCACATTAAAGTTTAGGCTTGGATAAGAAGAAATCACCACTACCATGGCAGCAGGACGATGCTCTATTTAGAGCCACGTGCACTACCTTGTCCCCATGATTGAGGGGGCCAAAGACAGAACTGTGTGATGTCAGCATGCCACATCAGTGTTTTCCTTTCTAATAAGTTTTTGCATTTCCCCCATACCCTATAAAGGTTCTTCCCACTTATGTGGTTTGAGAAACTTCTATATCTTGGCCTTCCCATACCACAGGCACACATGCCACCCAAATTTTAGGTCATGCCTTTCCAAGTCCAATTCTTTCAACCAACTTAAACATGATGCATCAAAATATAATTGTAAGTCGGGAGGGGGGAAACCACCTCTCTCTTTAGTGTCAATCATGATTTGATGTTTTATCCTGGGTTTTCTCTCCTGCCAAACAAACTTAGATAGATCTTTTTGCCATTCGTTAAAATTTTGGATGTCATTAACTCTAGGTACTGTCTGAAATAGGAATAGCATCTTTGGGAGTATATTCGTTTTTATGACCAAATTTCCCCCCAGCAACGACAATTGCATTCTACTCAAAATTTGCAGATCTTTTTTGATTTCTTTTCAAACCTTTACATCGTTATCAATAAAGATGTTATGATTATTCACCATTAACCATATCCCCAGGTACTTCACTTTCTTTTCACTCTTCATACGACTAACTCTTTCTAAATCTTTTATGAGTTGACCACCCATGTTTTTGACTATCATTGTTTTTTGTTTGTTCAATTTAAAACCTGCCAAATTACCAAACCCCATTATTTCTTCCAATACCACTGGTACACTTTCTAGTGGGTTTTCCAAAGTCAAGACTACATCATCGGCATATACTTTTAATTTATAATTTTGCTGGCCCACTCTTATTCCCTTATTTTATCATTATTCTTTATCTTTTGTGCCAATACTTCCAAAATCAAAATAAACAATAATGGAGACAGTGGACACCCTTGTCTGGCTCCTTTCATGATTCTGCACCCTTCAGATATAGTGTTATTTGCAATAATATTTGCTTGGTGTTCTGTGCTTCTATACCCTTTAAAAATGCTTCCCCCAGATTCATTTTCCCCAAGACTCTTTTCATAAATTGCCAAGAGATGTTGTCAAATGCTTTCTCCATGTCCAGAAAGATCAATACTGCCTGTTTTTCGTTATGTACTTCTAGATATTCTATTGTGTTTATTATATTTCTAACATTATCTTTTAACTGTCTATCAGAAAGAAAGGTTGCTTGGTCTTTGTGTATTAAATCACTCATAATCTTAAGTCTGTTCGCTAATATTGCTGTGAATAGATTATAGTCACAGTTTAATAGTGAAATCAGACGGAAGTTTTTGGGCTTTGTTATGTCATTTTCTTGTTTGGGTATCAAAGTGATATATGCCTCTTTCCAGGTTTCTGGTGCTTGTCCTGTTGCCAACACTTTGTTCACAATATCTTTTAGGGGGGAGGCTAGTTCATCCTGGATTTTTTTTTTATAGTAGCCCACCTAGAGGCCATTTGGTCCTGGGGCTTTCCCAGATTTTCCCAGATTAATCACCTGTTGGATTTCCATCACTGAAATTGGCATATTTAGTAGCTCTACACTTTCTCTCAAAATTTTACCCATTTTACTTTCCTCTGTGTAATTCTCTATTAGTAT
Organism: Podarcis vaucheri; assembly: GCF_965113315.1. Lineage (NCBI taxonomy): Eukaryota > Metazoa > Chordata > Lepidosauria > Squamata > Lacertidae > Podarcis > Podarcis vaucheri. The sequence continues at coordinate 51,931,908 of NC_138764.1, read as the reverse complement.
CTTTCTCTTTTCTATACAAATCTGTATAGAACTTCACAAATTCTTGTCTTATTTCCTTTAGGTTATTTATATGTATTCCATCTTTTATCAGCTTGCTAATTACTCTTGTCTACTCTCTTTTTTAAGTTGCCAAGCCAGCAACTTCCCTGGTTTATTTGCAAATTCAAAGTTTATTTGTTATATAACCTTAATTTCCTCTCTATTTCTTGGTTTACAAGCACTGAGTATTGTATCTGTAATGACTTTATCTCTTGTAGTATCTCTTGATTTTCCTTTTAAAACCAATTCTTTCTTTTTCTTCATTAATTCGTTAGATATTTCCAGTTTCTTACCTTCCCTTACTTTCCTCTGATATGCAGTTTGCTGAATAAAATAGCCTCTTAGAACTGCCTTGCTTGCATCCCACTCTGATTAAGTGAGTGTCACTTGCATTAATATTAATCAGTTTGCACTAGCAATCTTTTTGGGAGAACAAACCCTGATCTGCTGAAAAACGTTGAATCTAAATGTTGAGAAACTGAGAAAAGGAAGACAGTGTTTACACTTGTGCAGTCATATGGAAGCCACAAGAGGACTGGACTTTAAAAATAAGTCTGCACACATAGGAAGTTGTCAATCTGTCAGCCACAGATGACATTTTGAACCACATTCTGGGCTGTCATAAAAAAAATCTGTTATTATAAATAGGGTTTACCAAGTGGAGGGGGGAAACTACCCATTAAAGTGGATTTTCAGGACAAACATGAAATTATACAAAGGATCATCTTGCTACAATCCTTAACTGCTCCCCATGTATCATGTACAAGACTGGTTCCTCTTCACAGCAATATGAGTTCAAGTTACACAGCTGAATTCCAGTGTAGAGAATCAAGCTTCATGTGTGCTGAGTTTACTGTCAGCAATAAAATTATACATAAAGCATCAAAATTATGTTCCATCTCCTGCTTCCCCAACAAACCTGCCTGCTAAATTCCAGTCCCAGAATCTTAACTGTTGATGATGATGCTGGTGCATGAAGCATAAAGAACACAGCTTGAATTTGAGATGCCACAATGAGCTTGCAGGGCTGGCTGGCAGGTACAAAAACCTTGTTTTGACTTTAAAACTGAACAAATCTGATATGGAAGTCACTGATGGAGAATAAATAGGGAAGAAACGGATTTCAAATTGCATCTTTGGAAAGCATGAGTTGACGCAAGGCAGAAGGGGGAAATGCAAAAGGCCATTGTTAGATTTATATAAGAAGAGATTGCTGTTAACAGACACTGCTTATAGCTGTGTTAAAGATGTGGTATGCAATAGAAATACAAATTTGGAAATGCGCAAGGAAACTCAGCCAATATAAACGAATCAAAACATAAGCAAAGATAAAGGGAACACATCTTGGGGCTTTAAAATTTTAATTCACTTGTATTAAATGTATGGTTATTTAGAGTCATAAAATCTCTCAACAGTATTAACTAGAGGTGTGCAATTACTTCATTTGTGCCCCAATTTATGAGGAAAATCGCACGGATCTAATGGAAGGTCCTCGCATTTCTGACTCATATCAAGCAGTTAACGAAAGGAAACTCAAGTCAGATGAGCTTCTGGGTGGCTCTATGGCCTCTCAGCTGTGTGTGTGTGGTTTTTAAAAGAAATACCTCTGCCCCTAAGAAACAAAACTGTCACTGGAGTTTTGACAGAGTTCAAGAGTGGTATGGATGGAGAGGTGGGATGATCTCTCATTTTGACAGGCAGCTCTAGCTTTTAATCACAATGAATTACATTCGAAATCTCAGTGATTTGGAGCTGGGAGAGAGATATTGTTTTACACATGGATTTTTGTCTTCTCCAGGTAAGTCAATGAAGATATCTCCGTTGCATCCACAAAAATAAATTGGTGGGGGATAAGCTCCACTCCACCAATGACCCTTGAGGTAACAGGATTCTTGCTGGGCATGTGAGTGACATTTTCCCCACCCCTATCTTTCCTAGGATTTTATACTATTTTCTTCACTACCCCCTTCCCTGATACAAGTGAATGGAGAACTCTTTCCCGGGAGATGATGTATCCCTATAATTTCATGGGGCGGCAGGGAAATGTCCACTGCTACCAACAATGCTTGCAGTAACAGGGTTCTTTGTTGGAGGAGTGGCATTTTCCCCACACCAGTCTTTCCTGGGTATCTATTCTCTTTTTTCTACCAACACCTCTAACCCCTCAATGTTTCCTACAGTATCCATCCCAAATTGTTATAGTCTGCCATTGAGGGAGAACCACTGTAGGTAGTATTCTGAAATCTGCCATGCCTCATACCCTCAGATCATGCTTGAAAATTGCATCCAAGTTGCAGAAAATGAAAAGTAATATTCATTTATTTGTTTCAAGAAACCCCACAAATGCCCTGCATGAAATTCCCTGGATGCATCTTCCCACAATGTTGCAGGTTTAATCCTCTCTGAAGGAGCTGCTATGCCTGCAAATTTCACCCATTTCTGTCGGGGGAGAAGTACAGCTATTTTTAGGTTTTGCACTATAGTAAATTGGGAAGGGGGGAGGACAGAGCTTCACAAATTTAATTTGGTCCCAATTTATACTGAGTTGAATTAGAAAGACACAGAGCAGCTCCAAAATAGTCTGGGCTGCTTTCCAAAACCAAAGATACAAAAAGAAGCTGAATATTGTGGCTGGTGCACATTCCTAATATCAACTGTCTTTCCTCCATGCAGCAGAAATTGCCTAAATGCAACCCAATCTCACTCTGTTACTTCTAGAATTAACCTAGTAACCTACAGATTGAAACACTTCATTTTGCTATTACTCTCTGCTGCTCAAGTTTCAATCCTCATAACAATGTTGATAAATCAGATTAAAGCATTAGGAGAACACAAAATATGCTATTTCCAGGGCTGTTACCTGCAACCACCTCTCCAAAAAGCCATCTCAGGCCATATTCTAAAAGGAGAAACGGAGGAATCCATGTATGTGGTAAGTTAAATGTTGGTAAAATAAACTCAGTTTCCTTGTCAAGCATCTTTCTGGAAGGCATAACACCCAGCCCAAATTTCAGAGCAGTTGACAGTTTTAACGAAACAAACTTACAGGACAACCCTTTCCATCTTCCCATATATGCCAACTATAAATAAATTAGGCCTGGCACTGCACAGTGTAAAAAGGATATCACATACCCCAGGAGGTTAGTAGCACATTTTCTACCTAGGGGGCACACACTAACATATAAAATAGTGTTTGAAAGCCTCTCTCTTAGTGTGAACTGTACTGCACAGTGGTATATAGCTCTGTAGGGCACCACTCACAAAAAGGGTGAAGATCAGTAAGAGGAGACAACAATAATAATTAGGATCAAGAAACTTACTAGTCTATCTGTCAGACATGCTACATTCAATTGCAGCATCTTTCTCAAACTGAAGTCAGATGTAGTCAACAAAAGCAGACAAATACCTATTTTACATTTCAGATACGTGTAATCCAACAGCAGAAGTCCAAAAGGTCTACTCAGGCCACTATCCTGTCTCTACTGGTGTATAGGTATCACTTTTACCCTCCTTCTCTCCCCCCCCCAATTCCATTTCTCTCCAAAATGAACTGACCACCCGTAACAAGAAAATGGAGAAAACCAGGTACATGGGGGCTTCTTCCACCACCACTGTGCCATACCATAGCTACATGTGTGGTGCTCACTATGCAACATCTGCATCCATTAATTTGCATCCAGTAACAGAAAAAATGTCAGAAACGACAAAAAAGAGAGCCACAGACTTGGACGTGGTATGTGCCCATTTGAAGCAGCCCAGAATTATGTATGCATAGAAGCTTTGCATCTTGTGGGGCTGGCAAGCCTATTATGAAAAAAGGTAAAACCTAATATCGAAACATGAAAGTATCCATTTTCATTGTGGGAAAAGCTGCTGCCCTGTGTGATGAAATCTGAATTACAAATATATTAGAATGCAGTTTGTAAACGTTGTATTTTTGGTTTATTTTTTAATGTTCCAAACCCCGTGTGTGTGTGTGTGTGTGTGTGTGTGTGTGTGTGTAATTTTACAGTGTTTTATGTGTATATATATATATAGTCTCCTGAACCAGGATGGGGAATAAATGCAGAGAAGTTGCTAAGCACAGCAGTAATGAGATGCTTTTTTGTATAGAGGGGAGAGGTTGTCCCTTGGACACTTCTGTCAATCTGCATTTAGCAAACACAGCAACCTCCTCAGTTCAAGCCCATGAGTGCTCAAGTTTTGCATTGAATTGACCTTAGCTGTCAGCATAGGCTGTCCTCTTCAATATCCGCAGCTCAGCTTGGAACATTATGTGAACATGTGCAGGGAGGGGAAGATGTAAAAAAGTAAAGGCACAGTGAGCAAGCAAACCCACGGCCTCAATTAAAAAATTAAACAGGTGTCCAGAGATTGTCAGCCTAAAGATGGAGCATCCACGTTTAATTAAAGGGATAAGTTTAGCAGAAAATGCCACTCTAGCAACTGTCAGAATGCATGATTAATTTGCTATAAAATACCCAGGACCATCTAACAGAAGCAGACAGCTGGGGACCATGTATTTACAGCAGAGCTTGTTACTTCAAGCCACTGCCAATGACCCTGGGCTTAGTGTCAGAAATGTTAAAAAGCAAAACAAAAACAAAAAGCCCTCACATCTGGTCTTATGAACTCCTTGCTTTGTTGGTCTGGAACCTCATTATAGTATCACCTTACGATGGTAGCAAGGAAGAAGTTCAGCACTTTGCCATAATGAACAGCAGTCACATTCTCCCAAGTTAGGACTCAAACTCTGCCAAGAGTGTACGGTCTGACAAATTCCTCCATCGCCTCGCTGACAATTTCATTTCCCAGAAGGTGGAAGAACCAACAAGGGGGTCATCTGTCTTGGACCTGGTCCTCACCAATAGGGAGGAAGTGCTTGATGAAGTGGGAGTGTTTGGAGACTTGGGAGGAAGTGATCATGTTCTCCCGGGTTTCAGGATACAGAGGGAAGGGAAAACTAAGTGTAGTCAGACACACATTCTGGACTTTAAGAAGGCCAATTTCGAAAAGCTACTGGGTGTGATCCCGTGGTCAGAATTACTCAATAAGAAAGTAGCCCAAGAAGGACGGGAGTTTCTAAAAGGAGAAATGCAGACAATACCAACAAGAAAGAAAAGTAGGAGGCATCTAAGGAAACCGGTGTGGCTGAAAGTTAAGAAGGGCATATATAAGAAATGGAAGAAAGGGGAAGTCACAAAGGAGGAGTATACACAAGTAGCCAACAGTTGCAGAGGGAACGTCAGGCTGGCTAAAGCTCAGAATTGGTATTCTTGTCTACCAGTGAAGATGCTAGACTAAAGACTTGAACACTGGTCAGTATCCAGCTAAATAGGTATGCTGGTGCAAGGACTTTTGGCTGCACAAAGGAACTTCCCCTCCCCTCCCATTCCTCTCCCTGCCCATGCCCCATGACCTCTGGAATCACCAACCTTCCAAAGAAGGTTTGGTGGGGGCACACAGGCAGGGAAGAGGGAGGGAAAGTGCCACTGTGAAAATTGAAATCCTTGTACTAGAGGATCTAGTTAGTTGGATACTGCCCTCAGTCTATAAATTCCAATGAGACATTACATAATGTTAACAGATTTTGGTGGGGACCCCTCCTAAACCCTAGAAATTAATAAATTGTAGGATTTTGATTATTTGGGGTATTAAAGGAAAGCTTGGAAGTCAGTGGAAAAATACAGGCTCAGTTTGCTTTCCAAGCCAGGGCCTCACCTGGGATACAGACATTAACATGACAAAAAGTGTTGTTGGCCCATCTAAGAGGAATCCTGTGCCTTTGCAGATAGAAGTTGCCAAGGTGATGAGATAAAAAAATGCCTTCCAATAGCATCTTAAAGACCAACTAAGTTAGTTCTTGGTATGAGCTTTCGTGTGCATGCACACTTCTTCAGATACCATGCACACGAAAGCTCATACCAAGAACTAACTTAGTTGGTCTTTAAGGTGCTACTGGAAGGCATTTTTTTATTTTGACTATGGCAGACCAACACGGCTACCTATCTGTAACTGGAACCAAGGTGATGAGGTGTGTGTTTGAGGTGACAGTGCTTTTCAGCATGGTGTGCTGGGAAGAAGAAGAAGGGAAAGAACGAAGACTGGGATTGATCTTGGGCAGGCAAGCCAAAGACTGGCTAGGAGAGATGCCTTTGACTCCAGGGATGCACTGCTGTGGGGGACAAGTTCATCTTGGAATTGCCATGCTATAAGATCTGGATTCCCTCCATGAAGACTGAAGGTGTAAATGGGTAAATAAAACACATTTCTTAGCTGTGTCAGCTGTGACTCCATTCTCCAAAAGAACACAGACCCTGGGTGAATGCCTGGAACCCCATGGACTCTGCCTCACTTGGAGGTGGTGCCCAATTCCCCACCACCACCACCACCACCACCATTATCAAACACAGCTACAGAAGGCAATGGTTTTGAGTGGAGAAATAGAGGGACTGTTTAACCCCTTTTTCACTTTCCCCCTTAAAAATCCCCCAGCACCTTTTCTGCTATGGAGAGAAAAACATGGGTGTGCGTGCAATTTTGTGTGTGAAAACACCCAGAGATTAAAGGGTCAAGCCCCTCCCCCAATCCACTCACAACCTTCTGAGGCTACTTTTTATTCATTTATTTTTTAAAGTAAGGGGAAAGATACACAACAGCATGTCATGTCTAATTTGTTGCCAAGTATTTACTTCCATTTCACAAAATACCATTTACAATGGTTACTGCAATGTGTTCCTATCTTTTGCATAAACTATTGCTAATGCAAAATAGAATGATTATGAGCTAGCCACCAACATGTAGATATTCTTATAGAAGCACTTAACATGTCCCATTAGATCTAACGGAGCATTAGCTTTTTCCCATTTGTACTTCAGTGCCATTACATAGGCACAGAAAGTAATAATCATTTGTCAGACCCTCGACTTTACACAGATAGCTTCATTTCCATAGAGGTGAAAGTTTAATAGTCCACTCCAGTGTTCTTACTTTTAAGAATTTGGTGCAATCAGTGTGAATCACGCTTTTTTATATAACATTTTTTTGTTGTTGTTATTTTCAAGATGGCCTCTGAGCAACCAGTCTGCCAGGGTTTTCATTCTCATCAGTCCAATACACAATTAGGGGCAATATGAAGTGCTGCTCTGCAACTCACCATTCTGGAATAAGCACAGACAAGTCCTGTTTAATTATCTACAATGGCAAGATCTGCTTTGTGAAAAACTAACATTCAATGTGCTTGTTCTCCTTTACCATCAAAAGTATTCCAGCCTGTGAGCTTGTTAGACCTCAGAGGCAAAACACTTGAGGGCTACCTGAACAAAGTACAGGACTTGAAGGAAAAACTAGATGCAGTAAGAACGGTTCTATGAATGGCATAATTACCTCTGATTGTGCTAATGGCTTGGTGCATCAACCAGCTATAGCTAATAAGAAGAATGTAACAGTCCAAAAACTAAGATTCTGGTGAACCACTTGTGGGTGGTAATAAAACTGCAGAAGGTGTATGTGTGTTTAACAAGAACAATCTTAACAAGAACAAATACAATTGGCAAGTATTTCATCTTTCTCTCCACTTGAAGAAAATGGCCTTTTTACTTTTTGGTAATGAAAAAATAACTCTCTCTCTCCCTTGGGAATATCCTATGCTTTCAGCTGTATTATGTTCATTATAAGATTGCTTCCTTTCTCCCTGTTTTTGGATTTGGCTGATTTTGGGGGGAAAGTATTTGTGCAAATCCCAAAACAGGGCAATGCAGGGAAGAGGTTGGTGATCCCTGATTTATTCCACTGCAACAATAACAAAGGCTTCTTATCTTTTCTCTTAAAAACAAAACCAACCCCTTTTTTGAAGTTGCTAGCACTGCCAGTGGCTTCAGTAGTGTGGCACTACTGCTCTGGCTACCACTATGATATTTCCTTCCTTTCCAGTGACTGGAATAGAAGAATGTTGGCAGCTATGCTGCTAGAACCCAGAAGCTATTAAAAACATGGTTTCTTTTAAGGTTAAAGAAGGTAAGAAGCCTCTGTGTCATAAGTCCCCTCAAATTGCAGCTTCCTAATCTGAAGCAGCTGCTATCATTTCTATAGCTCATTATGCTGTCTTAAAGTTCTCTAAAACCATCACTTGAAATGTCCATTATCAACTAAAAGTTAAGACTTTAACTTACCCAGGGAAGAGGAATCATTTACCTGAACTTCATATTTTATGGATCTATGCTTGGGACAATTTTGCATTTTCTGCAGATTAACCACTTTAGAAATATACAGTACTTGCAATGAGTTTGTGGGCATACAGGGTCTACATGTGTGCAGTTTGTACATGTGCTGGGACCATGCAACATGTCTAGTTAGTACGGGAGGAGACTGCTGTCAACATCCTGCTCCCTTGCATGCATGATGACTTTGAGAAGACTGCTGTGTTAGAGAAAGCTGCCTTCCTAGAACATACAGTTTCTTTATTTTGAAACTGGAAATACAATAAACACGGGGGGGGGGAGAGAAAGTGATGTGGCAAGTATTCAGAATGTAGACAATGCAAGTACAAACTTGTTCTCTGCAATGGTGCTCAGTGGATAGCCTTGGACAAATTAGTTTCAATTTGCAGAACTTATCTCTCAGGAATGATACAGTGCAAAAATGGCATGCTAACTTCCTTGGAGGAAGGGCAAGATACAGATGTAGGAAATCACATAAGGATTACAGGACCCAGAGCTGGCATTTCCCAGAGCTGGTATTTTGACCCAGCAGTTTTCTCTACTTGCAGTTCTTTGTGTGGCTTCTTTCTGCCAGGACATAAACAATAAGTGGGGAGGGGGGGACCTGCTGTATTAAAGCCCCAAATTTTAACAAGGAAGACAACTCCATCTGTCATAGGGAAAGCCAGCAGCCTGAAATACTGACAAAGTGTGCACCTGCCAGGAAGGTTTTTATTTTTACATTAAATATTGCTTTAAGGAAAGAGAACATTCTGGGAGATAAAGGCAGCTGGAAGAATGAATAGCTGAGATATACAGATAATAATTCTCTTTTCTGCATTTGTCTCTGATTCTGCTAGTTGAATGAATAAAATCTGCTTATAAACAGACTACTGATCCCTTTCAGAAGAACAAAGCAACTATCGACACTTTAAAAGATGCAAACTTCAAAAAAAAAAGTTATTAACTTCACTAAGAGCAAGATTTAGAATGGACAGATGCTTCACTCCCAGTTTAGTACTCAAACCCCTTAAGATTTAAAAGTAAACATTTTGGGTTGGATTCTGACTTTTCTTCTGCTGGAATGGAAGGAGCCCTTCTGTTTGTGGAAGGAAAAGGGGAAGGTGGTGGTCACTGATTGCCACATTCTCCTGCAGTCCCTAAACCCTTCAGAATCTGCTCTTAGGGTTGGAAAACCTTCCTAAAAGCACTGGGGTGGTGCTGGGGGCTGCAGGGAAAAGATGAAATTGGAAAAAATGCATCCTGCTCTTCCACCAGCAGGATTGTCCTCAGCAAAACTCAGGATAGTACCACTGACAGAAAGAAACTATGGATTCAGCCCAGTATTCTTATTCTGGTTTCCCCTTCTCATTCTATAGAAACTCACAAAATGAAAAGCAAATCCCTTCAACCCCAAGTAGACCCCTATTTCCAGGGGCTACTTAACCATTAACTACTGTACTCCATTGCAAAGTGCCAGCTGTTGAAGAATTAGATATTTCCTCACTTCCTTAAGTGTCTTGCCCACATGAAACAGGAAAGGGGAAAAGATGGGGTTTGGAGTACTGCTGGTTGTGAAAAGGTGTGGGAGGTGAATTCTTCTCTCGCTCATATTAAAATCTGAGCTGGGGGAAGAATGTGGATGTATGAATGCTTGGCTCTTTGAATCAAGCATTACAAGCTGCCTAAAACTCATGCTTCCAAACCCAGAAGTACATGCTTGGTAGCATCCCTAGGTGTGAAATGTTGGTCTCCCATATTTCATCACCAAATTTTATATATTTGGGAATATTATTGTTATCTTTCATCAGTTTGCTCTAAGTCTACTGCCCCACTAATAATGAGTGAGTCACTCTTTGAGATCTTTGTTAATGGGAAGCTGGGAATTCTAGAAGATTCCATTTGTCCATGCTGCTTTTTAAATTCTGCTCTGTTCATTTTTATACATCAGTCAAAACAAACATTTAAAAATGAATATTTATCACAAATGAAAACCTTTCACTCAAAGGCTTTCACATCTGTAGAATACATTCTGTTTTCAGATAGATACATAGATAGATGATAGAGATATAGGATAGATATAGATTTCTCCCCTCTCCTTACATCAAGCCCTTGGTTCTGTCAGGATTGTTTTTATGTTAGTATAAGTCAGTCACTCTCCATGTGTCAATAAATATGATATATGCCTGCTGTGAGACAGGCAGAGCCAGTGCCACTTTGCCGTTCTTCAAAATATAAGCTGGCACAAAAATACAAGGCATTCAACACACACACAATGACAGGCAGCCCTGGCTGCTTCTCCAAACAAACACCAGAAATGACAATAGCTGAAGAAAGGCAGGGGGAGATAAATGTCTAATGACTTCAAGAAAATGAGTCTCTTCTTCTCATCTTTGAGGATGTAAAAGCAGGAGATATTTACTTGGCAGCAACAACCCTGTACTTCCCAGCTGCTCAAAGAAATCAACATCTGTGCAGTGGGTCAGGCATTGTGAATTGGTAGCTGAGATTATTAAAAACCAGCCATACAGAGAAGAGAAGGGAGGGAGAGCTGGCTTATTTACAGGCATTCCACAGTGTAATAACTGGTTCCCTTGCAGGCATTAATAAAATTAGTCCCATCACACTGCTCAGAGAAAGGGATCTGGCTGCTGTAGGAAACAGAGGAAGAGGCTGAGATGCAAGGGACAAATGTTCCATTTCTGTCCTCAGACATTGTCTTTGACCTTGGCCAAGTTAACTCTTCTTGTATGTATTTCTAACAAATAGGGAAAGAAAATGAGAAAAAATTCTCTACAATGTACGAATCAGCCATGATATCCTCTCTTTGCAGCCCACTGGATAGCCCTTGATCGAAAGCCTTCTGAAGACAAAAATTGTTCCTGTTTCTTGAGTATCTTGTTCCATAGCTCATAACAGCTCCATTGATTAAAAAAAAATAAAAATAAACATATCATGGGAATTGGGGTTGCTTGTGTGTAAACCTCCAGCTGTTCCAACTGCTTAGGGCTGGTTGCGTCTTTCCCTGGCTGAGCAGCCCTTTTGCGCGGCTGCCTCAGTCGCTGGTAGAATCCGTCAGTGGGTGTCTCCTAAATTTCCTCCAGCATAAGAATTCCTTAACGGACAACCTCCTCCTCGCCTCTCTGCGCGGAAGCCTTCTGTGCAGAGTGGGCGTGCCAAGCGGTGGTCCTCCACTCTCCTCACTGACTTCACTGGAAGAGTCTCGGAGCCTCCCCTCCGAAGTGCTCTCTGCCTCTCCCCTCTTCCTGGTGTCACCTGGACTTCTTTCCCCAGAGGACGGTCTCTCTCTTCCCTTACTGGTTCCCTCTCCGGCAGAATCTGGGAGCCTAGCCTCTCCACTCTGCTCCGACGTCAGTTCCCTGACAAAACACTTCTTCTGTTATTGAGAAAAAAATACTTAATGGTACTATGAGAGAATAAAGTATTTATAGGAAACAAGACAAAGTACATAACTTTAAATATTTTCAAATATTTTATCTTGCTTAAAAATATGACTTGAAAAAAATACAAATACCATAAAACAGCAAACTAAAATATATCACGAAGATAGTTAATAAACAATCTAACAAAAAAACAAAACAAATATAGTTATAAGAGCAAGGATAATGAAAATACAACATGAGAGAATAGAGTTAGAACAACAGCAACAACAAAAGTTCCATATTTTTATACTCTGAAAGGTAACAAGCATTTTTAAACATGCATTGTTTCTGCTATCTTCCATTCTATCTGAAGGAGCAATTCCACCCCCATCGTTCTACCCAGACATTGAGGTCCAGCGCTGAGGGCCTTCTGGCAGTTCCATCACTGCGAGAAGTCAAGTTACAGGGAACCAGGGCAGAGGGCCTTCTCGGTAGTGGCACACTCTCCCACCAGATGTCAAAGAGAACTACTACCACCAGACATTTAGAAGACATCTGAAGGCAGCCCTGTTTAGGGAAGCTTCTAATGTTTGATGCATTACTGTATTTTAATATTTTGTTGGAAGCTGCCCAGAGTGGCTGGGGAAGCCAGGTCAGATGGGCAGGGTATAAATATAATAATAATAATAATAATAATAATAATAATAATAATAATAATAACAATAATAATAATAATTCTATGTACCATATTTTTCCATCTATAAGACTCAGATTTAAGAAACTCCACCCTCAGTACTATCTGTGTATAAGACCGCCCCCAAATTTTGGACATTATTTTTTAGGGGGGGAAACCTAGTCTTATACATGGAAAAATATGGTATTTTAAAGAGCAAAGCAGCAATCCATACATATGCCCACACTTCCAAACAGATACAGTATAAAAGTTTTGAATTTAGTTACAGGTACCCAAGGGTAAAAATGTAGCTTGGCAAAAATGTATCCTCCAAGGTTTTTCTGATTAACAGGATTTGACTGCATTTTCGAATCTGTTGGAGGAGGCTGGGATATAGAAACAATATTTTCATGTGTCTGTTGTGGATTCCTTGGTGGAGTAAACATCAATAAAGAATTAAAGAAATAAATGACTATTATGGTTCTGACCTGAAGGGCACAAATGCACAAGTGTAGCTGAGAGTTAATGTTCTGTGAAAAGGACAATACGGGAGAAGAAATGGCCATTTCTTTTTATATCTCATATTGAAAGGTGTTTGGCAACCTTACTGTTGCTTTGCCTATAAAGCATACACACAAATACCCCCTTGGGGAAGCAAGGGAAGCTGTTTTAACACCAGCACTTCCTTCCTTTGCTTTCGGTGAAAAGCATATCAATACCCTCCTTTTCTGTCAATGAACACCATTCTTAAAGGATAACCAACAGCTTAAAAGAAGGCTTAGCACAAATTCTGTTCTGAACAAAACACTCAAGGAGAGAAATAATTTCCTCAGACACATTTTCCAGCAACAATTTAATAAGTGAGAAATCAGTGTTATCGCCAAACATAATGTTCATTACCTAAAATAATCCTACAATGTTCTTCTTTCTATTTCAGCTGATTAGACATATTGCTGTTCACATACCGATCCCTGGGGCTTTGAAGAAGTTTGGTTCCCCACCACCAACACCACCTTCCCCCTAACCTTTAGGCAGTTATTTTCTCTTAAGCCAAATGCTTACGTTAAGGAAACAAACGCTAGAACATCTGTAGGAATTAGTCCGGCGCTGCCAACTTACGCACTGTGTTCTCCCAGCAGTCGCATACATGATAGATGATTAAGCTTTTTGATGCCCAAACACAGAAATGTTTGGGATTAACAGGGAAAGTTGTAGGCTTAGGGACTTTATTTCCTATTCAGCCTGCAGGTTTTAGTAAACCACCACAGAGGGGATTTTAGGCCATAAGACCACGCCAGGGGTCATGGTGAAGACCCAGAACAGCAGCAAAGTCACATTAGCCATCTGAGGTGAGCTTTGCAGGTTGAGAACGTATATCTTCAAAAGACACACTGCCAGACAAGATAACTTTAAAAAGGCAAAAACTGCTGGGGCTTTTTTTTTTCTTCTGCATTTCTCTTTACTTTTGGCAGCAGTGTAATGTGTGGGAGAAGGAAAAAGAGAGCTTGATGTTGAATTGCAAATCTTTTCATTCCTTATCAAGAAATAGCAGCTGGGCCTATCCCTTCAAATAGCTCCTTTTTTTTAATTGAAAGATCAAAAGTGCTTTAATGCCACTTGCACAAATCACAACATTTAGCCAAAAAATAAAAAACCACCCAAAGAGCCTAGTATGCCTGTGATCTGATAAACCGGGGTGGGGTGGGGGGAATCTAGCTGAACGTTACAGGGATATTGGGACCATCTTGGATAACTATGCACTGTGCAGTGCCCCAAAATGGAATCCAAAATAAGTTTGGTTAATGTTTCCAGTACTACAAGTGTGTATTTCACATTCAAAGGAGCAACAGTAAATCAGAGAGCAGCTTTGGGAAGTACTAGCCTGGTCATGACTTTTAAAAGAGAGGCTATAACTTCACACCACAATTTTACTCTTTGGCTCTCTTCTCAAAAAGAGATGGCAACAATTTTGGGTCGGGGGGGGGGGATCTACAGAGAGTGTTTTGTGCTGGTTTTATGCTTCCATCCCATTATTTCTTCAAAATGGACTCTGATCTCAAAAGTACAACGAAAGATTAAATCTACAACTGCAATATGATCCAGTACATTGTGAGTACTATATAATATGGATTCTGATAAACTGAATTCTGAACCAGGAATTCAGGTTGTGCTACACTTGGCCGCCTACTGGCCTGCCCCCGCCAGCAGCATATGATGTGCAGCTTTGAGCCTTTGCAAAATAATAGCTTTTGATGCCTTCACTCTTTAGCAATAGGTCCTGTCCACATCATGTGATACAAAGGCATCACATCATGATTTGACTGAAGCAGCTGCAGGGTGAAGTATATTGTCCAAGGAATCCCTTGGCCAGTTTGCAGACACAAGACTAGGAGTGGGTGGGAGGCTGTTCACTGGAAACCTAAAGCTGCCTGCAAGGCTCATGTGGTTGGATTGTCAAGAGATGGAACAAAACCAAGAGTAATCACAAGTGATGTGACTTTGCCATACATGTTTTCATGATGTCCTGAAACAACAGTTCTGCAGGACACCTCAGGGTGCAATCCAATGAAAGAACACAAATTAAAACTATATCTGAAAATCTTTGAAGCCTTTCTTTGTGTGTTCCCCTCCATGTGAGGTTTGAAGGATGGCAGCAAGAGAATGGGCCTTTTCGGTGGTGGCCCCCAGGCCTGTGAAATGCTCTCTCCATCTATCTTTAGGTGCCAGGCAAAGACTTCTCTTTATGCAGGCTATTGGCCCTCAATCTAAAGGGTGGCATTGTGGCCTCTCTTAACAGGGCAGGATTTGTAGGTCCCACCTTCTATTTGTATAGCTGTATTTTTAGGTCCTATAGTTCTTTTAATAAATAAATTAATGATGATGATGTAAGTCACTTTGGGACGCTTTGTAAGAAAAGTGACTAACACCACCACCACCACCACCACCATCATTGAAACAATTAGTCTTTGCTACCAAAACCATTCACCTCTGCTTCCTAAATGTTCTCAAACCATCTTTCCATACCCTTCCACATCCAGTGTCAATGTCATGCCCTTGTATGGGAAGTCTTATACAACCTTGCCAAGCCTATATTTCTGCCGTTATATCTCAATATATTCCTGCCTATGGTACATCACACTTCAAAGGCTACAATTTGTGTCCCCAAAATCTCTTGATCTGCTAAAAGGCTCTGACTACATTCTTTTTTTGCTGACTGTTGTGCATGGAAGTTCTGTCCAAAATTCCTTTTCAAAATCCACCTTTTGGGTGGATTAACCCCTTCATCCTATCCCTATCTGAAAAACTACAGCTACGTAGGTGTAACTACATTGTTACCAGAGGGATGCAGGTAGCACTGTGGTCTAAACCACTGAGCCTCTTGGGCTTGACAATTGTAAGATCAGCAGTTCAAATCTGTGTGGTGAGGTGAGCTCCTGTTGCTCTTTCCCAGCTCCTGCCAACCTAGCAGTTCAAAGGCATACCAGCGCGACTAGATAAATAGGTACCACTGTGGTGGGAAGGTAAACAGCATTTCCGTGCACTCTAGCACTTATCATCGTGTTCCGTGCACCAGAAGCAGTATAGTCATGCTGGTCACATAACCTGGAAAGCTGTCTGCGGACAAATGCCAGCTCCCTCGGCCTAAAAGCGAGGATGAGTGCCACACTCCATAGTCAAATTCAACTGGACTTAACCGTCCAGGGATCCTTTATCTTTACCTTTACATTATTACCCTTGCCTCTCTTTTATTCACCTTTTTTCTTTCTGTTAGTCTTGCTTTAGCCTCCATCTCAGCCCTTTATTGTTTTGCCTGCTGTTGAAAATCAAATGGTAAGTTCCTCTATAAAATTGTAAGTTCCTCTATAAAACATCATGTACTCTCATGAACTTAAATAATTAGATAGGCCCCAATACAGAAGAGATTTTTCAGTTATTTCAGTGTTAGGGTATCAATGAAAACCTTAAGATCTAGCCCACAAGGGTAATTTAGAGCTAGCTCAATAAAGTAGAATTGATTGCTCATTATCTATGTGGGGAAGAAACCTTTGGCAATGGTTTTCTAAGTTATCGGAGGAAGCACCTGGCTAAATTCTTCAAAAAAACAACAACACACACAAGTATCTGAATAGTTTCGGTGACTTTAGCCATGGAATAGCTCTGCCCTGTCCCTGGTACAAACCTGCCATTCTTCTACACACTTCAAATAGTTAAAAGAATTACTCTTCACAATCCCCCCTAGAATTTAAACTGTGCACCATCCAGTGCATTAAAAGATAAAGCACAAGAAACACAACAACACATTTATCTGAGAGCAACAGGATTTTCAGAAATAAATTTCACAAAGAAGCTGAACATCACAGTGTGTTTGTCAACAGTTTGGCTGCTTTACAGAGAGATATGCACTGGTCCACATTAAAACAGAAACCTTTTTCTTTAAAGCCATATTTGAAAATGTACAGCCTTTCCTTTCTTTTCCTTCCCACAGATAGAGAGTGAATTTGTAGCAAAGAAGGTGCGGAGCAAAGTAGCACATTTCTCTTGTTGATAACACTTCCTATTATTGTATCTTTCATCAAAAAAATAAAATTCTTCTTTATGTATTTGCAGCAAGAATATTTATCAGGAAAAACATAAGGTAGAAAGGTACTACCAACTTCTGTATCTAACTTTAAAAAAATGTTTACTGATATACATTTAATGATGTTATACAGAAATATAATTTTAGTCTAAGTGTGCAGAGTGCGATTCAAAACAGCCTTTGGCTCAACCATATCCAGTAATCTCTCCTTCCTCTGACCCATAAAAGACATGTGTTTTTCTCAGCCCTTTCTCACATAGTTGCT
Source organism: Podarcis vaucheri (assembly GCF_965113315.1). Classification (NCBI taxonomy): domain Eukaryota; kingdom Metazoa; phylum Chordata; class Lepidosauria; order Squamata; family Lacertidae; genus Podarcis; species Podarcis vaucheri. The sequence goes on along the minus strand of NC_138764.1, from coordinate 51,914,771 downwards.
TGAGATGGGGGAGAAATTCAAGTTGGTTCACATTTATAGGTATACATACCTAATTTACACCTTCAGAATAATGTGAACTGAAACATAGCTATTCTTTGAAATCCACATTTCTCAAAATTTTGCAATCCAGTCCAGCAACGTGTACAGAAATGCATATACGAGGGGGAAATTGTCTTGCAAACATGTATATATTATGCAAAACTGCATATGAAAACAATGTGTACAATTAGGAGCAAGTCACACACAAATGCTGATGAATTCTCATGAGACCCTTTTAAAAACTGCAAACATGTGGAAACGTCGAGAACTAAACTTAAGATAAAAACATCAGAAACTGAGAGAAAACAGAATTGATAAGATTCTAAAAGCTGCAAATAAAAATAATGGTGGTAGGTGAGCCCTCTCTAACCCAATTTGGAATAGGCTCAGGTAAGATTGTATGTAAATATTTTTCCCAAAAATGGTAAATTATTTCATTTTAGGTGCTTATTCCAATGACCTTTGCACCCGGGACAGTGCTGTGCATGTTTACAACAGTCTTAGGTGAAAGATCCATGGGAAATATGCTCCCTCTGAATACTGGTAAATCAGGAACTATGAGAATGACGGTTCCTTGTCATCCTTGCATTCAGACACTGTTCCGGCAATTTCAGTGGGAGCTCCACAGCAAGATCTCTTCAATGCAGCTGGCAAACGGTAGCTTTAAGAGAAATGTAAGGAAGTTACAGTAGCAGTGGTGAATACAAACCAAGCCCGAAGTTCAGTTCGCCTGTATTTATTTTAGAATTAGCCTGGAGACTGGGATTTTGAATACTTCCAGTAAATCATAGCTGTCAAGTGTCCCTTATTTGAAGGGAGAGTCCCTTATTCCAGCGCCATGTCCCGCTGCTGTCCCTTATTGATAGATAGATGTCCCTTAAATGATGTCACTTAAATTTCAAAGGAAGCAGCTCCTCTCCCTCCCTCCCTGCCGGCCAGGGAGGAGGGAGGCTCCAACTGTGTTGCTTGGCTGTGTTGCTCACCCAATAAGAAGTCTGAGAACGACTGGGGGGTGGAGCTTGCATGCCTTGTGTGTGGCTAGTTAATGCAAGCTGAGGGGTTTTTTGAATGCTGGACGCCATTTTGTTGCACGTGCTGCTGCAAACTTTGCAGTGCAAAGCCAGACCAGGGAGCCATCTTAAGTTGAGGCTGCATAGGCCTTGTGGTGCATGTGATTCAGATTCTATTCAGTTGAACCTCTGGTTACAAAGTTAGTTGGACAGTGTTCTCGAAGCTACCAGCATGAGTTTGACCAGACTGCAGGAGGACAGGAAGACTTGAGTGCCTGGAACAGGTGAGGCTGCAGGTCCCTTATTTTGGCTGCTGGTCCCTTATTTTCAAGGCTGCTGGTCCCTTATTTTCAAATCTGTAAGTTGACAGCTATGCAGTAAATTGATCTTTCATATTCCATTAAATCTTTGTTTCTCTTGCCTTGTAGGCTCCCTTTACTTCATGTTCTCCATCAGTCAAGGCACACAGGTAAATAGAGTAGAGATTCTACTGAAGCAGCACATGGACCACATTGCATCATATGTTTATGACTACTTTTGTTATGCCTTTTTTCATGTTGTAAGCCACCATGAGGATGGTTTGAACTATGAAAAGAGGGCATCCAAAAACAAATTAGGTATTGTATTTGATGGCATTTCAAAATTTCCAGTTACGTGTTGAGAAAACAACAACCCTCATGCAATGTGGCAACATCACAGTATGGTTTAGGGGGAAATGTCTCCTTTGTGAGAAAATGACTAAACCTCTCTTTGGGCCTAGGCTGCAGGGAATCAAGAGACGGAGTGCTTGCTTCCCTTTAGCCACGCAAACTCCCAGTCTAGCACACATAGCTCTAGCACACTTCTCTCTATCAGCATAAGGATATAACATATGTGCAAATTACAGGTCCCACCAATTTGGGATGCACTTTCAAGAGGGGCTGTCAATTTGACACTACTAAGACACACAGAGTAGGCCCATTGAAACCAATTGATTTAAATTAGTAACTTCCATTAAAATCAATGGGTCAGCTCTGAGGATGACTAACTTTGGATAAGACTCCCTCTTCTCACTTTTACCATTGATAGAAACCATCTCATGCCTTGCTGTGTTCTACTATGGATGGCCACAACCAAACACAGGGAGAACAAATTGAATTTTTGATATCTCAGATTCTGTGATAGCTAAGATTTCCATGCTGATGAATTATTTTACCTGAAAAGTAGATGTCAAATAAGCTGCAACGAGCAACAGACACTAGATGGTACTTTGCAGGTGCTATTACAGCTGAGAAAAACGACATATTCTTTGCTGCCACTGCCATGGCATCACTTTAGTATTCAGTCAGCTTTAGTGTTCTGAGAACTGAAAACTAATGGCCTTTTCTCTCTCTCTCTCAAAGGGGGATTTTGTGCAGTGTGGTAAAAACAGGTAACAGTGGAGGTCACCCAAGGGCAACCAGCTGAAGGACTAGGTGCAGCCTGCTGTTCCACAAATCAGCCTGACATCAAGAGAAATCAGCAGCTCCTACAATATCATGGGTGAGACCATTCAAGCTGGATTCCTACTGGAAACACACCCCTAATTCAGGTTCCTGAATGGAAGAGAAATTATTTGAATTTGAAGGCTCACCACTTTACTATTAAAAATATAACATTAATAAAATATGTAAAGGTAAGGTAAAAGGTAAAGGACCGCTGGATGGTTAAGTCCAGTCAAAGGCAACTATGGGGTGCGGCACTTATCTTATTTTCAGGCCGAAGGAGCTAGCGTTTGTCCACAGACAGCTTTCTGGGTCATTTGGCCAGCATGACTAAACCGTTTCTGGCATAGCAGAACACCATGACGGAAGTCAGAGTGCATGGAAATGCTGTTTACCTTCCCACTGCAGTGGTACCTATTTATCTATTTGCACTGGTATGCTTTCAAACTGCTAGGCTGACAGAAGCTGAGATAGAGGAACAGGAGCTCACCCCATCATGCGGATTCGAACTTCCGACCTTTTGATCAGCAAGCCCAAGAGGCTCCATGGTTTAGACCACAGTAAGTAATATTTTGGGACACGGGTGGCACTGTGGTATAAACCACTGAGCCTAGGGCTTGCCGATCAGAAGGTCGGTGGTTCGAATCCCCACGACGGGGTGAGCTCCCATTGCTCGGTCCGAGCTCTTGCCCACCTAGCAGTTTGAAAGCACGTCAAAGTGCAAGTAGATAAATAGGTACCACTCTGGCAGGAAGGTAAATGGCGTTTCCATGCGCTGCTCTGGTTTTGCCAGAAGTAGCTTTGTCATGCTGGCCACATGACCCGGAAAAACTGTCTGTGGACAAACGTCGGCTCCCTTGGCCAGTAAAGTGAGATGAGCGCTGCAACCCCAGAGTTGTCTGCGACTGGACTTAACTGCCAGGGTTCCTTTACCTTTAAGTAATATTTAGAACAATTAAAAAAATAGAAGATGGAGAGGTTTTTTCAGGCAAAAGATGGGCAAGTTAAAATGTCCAAGATGCAGATGTGCCAGCTGCAAATCTACTGCACTGAGGAGTCTTAAAACATTGCATGATTGTCCTTACATTTAAGACCACAAATTTGAACATTAACTCTGAGTGGAGAAATCATTTTTCAGACATTTTATCTCTAAAAGTGTAATTCCAGATGCCAGGCACTTATTTCATAAACATAAATTATTCAAAATTGTCATTTTTCTCCTTTTTCCTGTGAATTTACTTTCATTCTTAGCTGCTTTCTCATTTGCACTCTTTTGTCTGATCATGTAAAAGGCTTTGGAAGAAGTACAAGGAAGAAATAAAAACAAAGTGGCTTCCTTCTCTCTATGAGAGGGCATAACTCTAAATTTCTAAAAGAAAGTGTTTTGCTTTTAATAGCTAGGCTACTATTTCTACAAGTGAATTGTTACATTTTGAAACCAAGATTTAAAATAACAAAATAATTATATTGTTATACGGTTTTTTTGGGTGCAAGACTCCTCTAAAATATCTGGATTCAGTAAAAGGTTGGAATTTGAGCAAACCCCTAAATTACTAGGGAGCCTAGTGGGGCTGGAATTTAAACCAGTTTTTCCATGTCCAGAAAACTGCCTGAGGAAGAAGCATCAGTAGGTAATCACTGGAATGGCTGTGTCATTAACCCATTAAAAAGGCCATTAACAGAGACTCTCTGGTCTGGACAGAAAATGAGGAAAGCTCCTCCCTGAGGTGAGAGATAGTTTGCAGGAAAAAAAGGTCAGAGTTTCAGGAGGGAGAGGCAGAAATTGCAGTGGGCGATGAGGTAAGTGAGCAGGTGGGAAAAGAATCAGTTTTGCAAGCTGGAGGGGCAAAAGAAGTGAATGCCTGTTGTGTCCTTGTCAAGCCGCCCTCTAGTGGGCTGGCAGGGCATCAGGAGGAATGTGCCCCCAGCCCCCCCCCAAAACTGCCAGGGGCAATGGGCCCCCCAGCCGTGCCCATGCTATGCCCCTGGAGAGATGGTCCTGCCTGTACCATTAAATAAATAAAAATGATGGGTCTTATCGCAAATGTCACATTTCACATCACATGCAGTTATGTCATTAAGCATACAGTTCTTTCATGTGATGTTTATGTATTGTGCAGGACTGCACCGTTTTATGCTGAATAGAAAAGACTCTAGATACAACCACCCCTAGACTCCTGTGATAAAACACGGTGAAATCCCAGTGCACTCATTGGTAAGTTTGGGGTGGGCCAAAGAGAAGAGATGCAAATGAACTGAAGGAATTGAAAACTACTGCAAACTGAGCATGAGACAATTCCATAATTTATTTTTAGACATCCACCTGGTTAAACTGGGCTTCAGGAAGGCTGGACGCAGGGCAGAGGAAAGGAGAGGGTCTATTCATATTATTATCAGCTCAATTTGTATCCCCATCCCTCCTCTCAGAGGAGCCTATGGCAGAACTGGTTTATTTCTGAGCACAATTCAAACTGTGGTTGCTTACCTTCAAAGCCCAGCACAGCTTAGGGTCCATGTATCTGAGAGGAATGCCTCTTTCCACACCATTTGAAGCTCTCTCTTTTGACCACACAGAGAGCCTTCTCAGCAATGGGACCCCATCTGTTGTATTTTCTCCCCAGAAAGGCACCAGCATTTTTATCTTTTTGGTGCTAGGTGAAGGCATTATTTCCTCCCAGGAATTTTAATGTATTTTAATATATTAACATTTTTAAAATGTTGTTTTATTTGTATTTTATCTTGTCAGTTGTTTGAATAAACTACCCTGGAAGCTCTGCTGAAGGGTGGCATGCAAGTCTTTTATATTCATAAAAGAAATAAACATAATGCATGGATTACTGTTGCTACAATTTAAATTTGTTAGTCACCTAATGTTGCAGCCTCTTGCAGAATCGGTAGTATGTTCACAGGTCAATGTCAATATAGGCAGTTCTCTCTGGATCCTATTAACTGTACAAGAATGCTATATATTATGATTACAGGACTGAAAATAAGTTAACAGACGCTTCTCTTTCGCAACGGAAGTCACGTTAGTTTCTGCCAGCTGCCTATCCTGTGATTTCTTTTTCTTCCTGTGTGCTTCCACAACACCATGAAAGTTATCTAATTACTAAAAAAAAATAAAAAAAATACTTATTGGCTGCATTAATGCTTCTGCAATTTTAATAGCAGTATGAAAGCTGGGATTTATATTATTTTCTCTTTCTGATTAATTATTTACACAGAGACAAGCCTGGGTTATTAAGTATCTGTGAGCCCCGCTGTATTGCAGAGAGCAAAGATGAGAGAAAAGTGTGTGGAAAACACAGAACTTAAAGCTCTGGAAAGAAATATCAATATGGAAATACTGCCCAGTAACAAAGGAGAATAGATCACTTATTCCAACTTCCAGATATAGGGCAAGATCACGAGTCCCTGTCACGTAAAAAGGCAGGGTATAAGTAAATAAACAAATAACAACAACAATAATAATGTATGTCTAAAGCATTTCTGACAGATGCTTCTGCTGATTCATTGAAAACAGAATAGAACAGCAATTCCATTACAGTGGTGCCCCGCAAGACGAATGCCTCGCAAGACGGAAAACTCGCTAGACGAAAGAGTTTTCCGTTTTGGAGGTGCTTCGCAAAACGAATTTCCTATGGGCTTGCTTCGCAAGACGACAATGTCTTGCGAGTTCCTGTTGGTTTTTTTCCCTTCCCCCCTTTTTCTAAGCCGCTAAGCCGCTTATCAGCTGATCCGATCAGCAGATAAGCCGCTAAAAGCCGCTAATAGCGCTAATCCGCTAATCCATCAATGGGCTTGCTTCGCAAGACGAAAAAACTGCTAGACGAAGAGAATCACAGAATGGATTCTTTTCGTCTTGCGAGGCACCACTGTACTTTCCGAGGCATTTCATCCGAGTTACTAGAATGAAAACCAGGGTTTCAAAGAGCAGTGCAGGGCTATTTGAAAGCCCATTTGTAAACAGCCTCATGTTGTTCTTTGAACCCCTGCTTTTCTGAAGCTCACAGAGTTGCGGTGGGAATTGAAACAGTAAATAAAATGAATATTCCCTCCTCCGTTTGAACGGTAGTTTCAATGGAAACCTCTCCCCACCCCACCCCCACCCCCACACAAAGCAAAGCATGTTCCCATCACACATCCTGGATGGATGGGCGTGCACCTTTTGTTTCTTGTGTAGTGTTGATCTTTCAAGGTCATTTCCTCACAGACATTGCCAAGGATTCACAGACATGATTCACAAAAGGTCATGGGTCCCAGAGAACTTGCTTCTTCTGAGTCCCCCTTTCCCCCAAATTACTTGCCCATAAATTTTCATGGTATACTTGTGGATATGTTGGTTCTTTGGCAAGGCCAACTCATTTCATGCTAGAAATGGTGACATGAATTGGGCCTGGATGTACTTCTTAGACCTACGCATGCATCAGTCACATGTAGTGAAGCGGCATGTTGAGTCAGAAGTGGGGTCATGTTTTTCAGCCCTGCCCCTGGTGTCATGTCTGCTTCTTGCAGCAACCACACACGTCAGCCAATTGCCAACAGGTGAGTCCCTGCTCATGTGTCGGGGCTCCACCTGGTTGTGAGCTGCCCCAATCTCACAATTGCCCCAACATGAGCACATTGCATGGTTGTTACAGGAAGCAGGCACTATGGCAGAGGTTGCTCCACCAACAATTCAACATGCTACAGTGGTACCTTGGATTAAATACTTAATTCGTTCCGGAGTTCCATTCTTAACCTGAAACTGTTCTTAACCTGAAGCACAACTTTAGCTAATGGGGCCTCCTGCTGCTGCCAGAGCACAATTTCTGTTCTCATCCTGAAGCAAAGTTCTTAACCTGAGGTACTATTTAGCGGAGTCTGTAACTTGAAGCGTATGTAACCCGAGGTACCACTGCACTGGCCTACTGGCCTATAGTCAAGTAATATGCACAAAAGGATATACTACAGTTTACTTGCTTTGCCAGATACATTCACATCAGTATTTAGACTTCAGAATGACCACAGTTCATGTGGAAATGTGTTGATGTGCATTCAAAGATTTAAACTGTAATGCAACTCCTGTGAACCACAAAGACACTTTCTCAGTGTCTGAGTGGGCGGTGAAGTTCAATTTGAAAGCTTTGGTCATATTTTCCTACAGCAGACTTAGAAATTCCTTGCAGTTCCATTAAACATTGTGAACGCAAGCCCTTCAACATCCTTCCAATTAAAATTGGGCCACACATCTTTTGGGGCCGCGGTCCCAAATGAGCCAGCTGGGGCTTCCCCATTCCACTCATCCATCCCCATTACTGGAAGAAGCTCCCTCAGCAAGAGCCACACTGGCACCTCCAGCTCCTCATCTTCTTCTTCCCCATTGTCCTCATCCTCGTTGGCTTCTCCCAGCCCCCTCCTTCTCTTCCATGGGCTCCAGCTCAGGTGCCTTCTTTCACATCAAAGACACACGCCTTTGGGTGGCAAGCTCTCGTTGGAGCTAGCTGACTCACGCGAGAGCTTGGCACCAAAAATGGTACATCCAACAAGAAGCCAAGATGGCTTCTGTAATTCTGGGATGTCCCAGTCAAATCAGAATTGTTGATGGGAATGTAAAAGACATAATGTACCATTATGTGACTTATTTGTAATGTCCACAAAGCAACCTTTACCTATCACTCAAATAGAGAAATGTCTTTCTCATGAAGAAGGCTTGGACGACACTTGAGATGTTTTAAGTCTTGTGGGTAAATATATGCCCTAAGGAGGATTGGCTTGTAGAACTGCCACTGACATAGGCCATTGTGTACATACCACAGTTTTTCTGAGGCACCGCTCTGTGGGGCTGGAAAAATAGCATTTAAAAGGTCAGGATTGGAGGGTATTCTTTTCCATCTTCCAGCATGAGATTCATGGTAGAGTAAACTAGAAACAGCAAGAAAGCCCTGATGTGTATAAAGCAACAGAGGAGTATGAATAAGAAACCCTTTCATCACCCTGTCAAAGGAACAAGCTTCCTGGGGTTTGAAAAGAATCTTGAGCCTTAAACAATTTGCTCTTTAATAAGCTTTTCATCTGTGAATCAGCAGGTGAGCTTTGGTTTGGTTTAGAGACAGGAGGCAGCACATGTTGTATGACCTCAAAGAAGTATTTTCCTACAGCATCTAGCCTATTATCCTATAGCCACACGATAAGGTTACTAAGCAGTAGATCTGGCTAATGCCCCTGATTTTAAGCGGCATCCCTCACTGCAAATGTTCTTGTTATTCAACATATTGTTCCACAGAACCCTATTAAAATGAACACCAGAGAGCATATAAGTAAAATTCTGCTCTAGAAAGCCCTCTGAAAGGACTAGCTACATTTTAAAAATGCATTATTTACAAACAATTATAGCCACCCTTCACCATACAATGCAATTAAACCATGTAAAGTCTTCCACCTTTGAAGGCCTTTATTATTAATATTTTCTTTTAAAAAAAATACCTTTAAAGTTAAAAACCTTGTCAGGGCAGTTTATATAAAACATAAAACAGTAATAGATAGATTTTTTAAAAAATATATTTAAAATCCTTTAAAATACAAAGGCTATGTGAGACCCAAGACATGGTACTATATTTGTATCATAGGAGCTGTCAGTGAGGTATAACCTCAGCCTCTAAATGTTACAGACAGCTCTTTAATGCCTTTTAAAGTTTCTAATTAGGACTGAAAGCATTAATGTAATCAATGTGATGGATCGATTAAACAATCAGACATTTAAAAATGGATTCAAAATCTGAGCTGTCCTGGGAACAGCATTATTTTAACCCATCTATTTGCATCTCTCTATTTGTGTGTGGTTTTTTTTTCTAAGGGGGGGGTTACTCTCTTGGGTATGGTCCTAATCAGAACATCCATAAAAATACCATTTGATAGTGAAATATGGTATGATTTATTTTATTCAATTGCCCAGTTAAAAGCAATATAATTAAGAACCTTTAATCACTTTTAGCCTTCATTTGTGAAGCAAACCTAAAACTATGCTGTAGTATGCCACGCCTGCTTTTCCCAATACTAAAGGAAAAGCAAACAATGCAGAAAACCTTTAATTTCACATTTTTCCCCCAGCTGGTAAAACTAAAAGCTAGATGTGTGCACAAGTGTAGTCTTCTCCTAAACAAATGGCACAATGACAAACCGGCGAGGGAGGTGGGAGAGAACTCTGCAAGCTGGTGTTTTCAATTTAGAAACTATGCATTATTTACACTGCCATTATTCCACTCAATTTGAGTTCACGCTTTCATCCTAATTTCAGTATAATCAAAGTCAATGAATATTTAATCAGCATTGCTTCCAGAAATTGAGCAATGCCATTAACATAATGTTCCCAGGACTTCAATGCTGATTTCCCTCAAATGCAAGGGGTCTTCAGCTCTGGTTCCCTACTCACTTTTCCTGTTTTAACCAATGGTTGCACAAAAATCAGTGATAAGCCTCTGCCCATCGCATGAAATGGGCATAATGCTGGGTCTCTATAATACAACAAAAGCATTGGACCAAATTTTTACATGTCACACATTCAAATAATGTCCAGCCACACCACGACTTGTACACCTATGTGAAGGTGCTTGTTTCTGACAGCAGTGGAAAACCTCATGTGAGTATCATGCTTTACATATTACTTTTTCCATCAAGGCAGCTGCTGTGCAGACAGCTTTTCTAATCTATGTTCGCACAACCAAAAGCTGCTTGTGATACCATGCAAACATTACAAAATACATCTCTCTCCACCCCACCCCCCGGCCCACCTCCGATACTCATTAATTCCCGTGTAGGAAAAAGCAGCATTTCAAACCCACGTGTTACTAAAAACTGGACACACACATATGTATATGGATACACACACATGAAACTCCATTTGCGGATACCTTTCTGCATAGGGATGGATAAGGCATAAGTCTGTTCTTTCTCATTTTCTATGATTAAAAAAAATAGATTCAAATTGTACACATTTCCCTATAAAATATGCATTTTTGTACAGTTTCCCTTAAAATATGTGTTTTGTATCCTTTTGATGAACTGAGAATGGCACAGCAAAATTCAGGGACATGGGCAATCCCAAGGATAACTACCCCAACATTACTCAGGGAACTGCAAATGAGGTCAACCTACTTAACAATATGGACTGAACAAAATTTCCAACACACTGTTTCCTGCTCATGTATTTGCATCAGTTCAGTCTTCTGCTGCTTGGCGGTCATGTTAATTCTTTCCTTTCTTCAGCAGCAAAAAGAAAATCACCTTCCACATGGAGAAACTATATATGGGCTGTGAACCACTGGCTTCCATTCTGTAAAATTTGGTCACATTCCTGAAGATATGATAAGATTCATCCCTACCTGGACAACCCAGCCATTGCACAGGCAAACTATGATTGGATTTCCTTGCATAATTTTCTTCTCCTAAATGCAACCATGGGGAGGGGCTGATTTGGTAGGGTTATGATGCTAAGTGAAAGGGGGTTTAATCTCAGGGGGTTCTTTTGTTTTGTTTTAATCCATTGATAATCTGGCAGTCATTTATTGGAAAGCACATTTATCTCCAAACACAAATACTTGGACAATATCCCAGAATGTACTTTGCAGGTGCCTACTAACCATAGAGAACAAGCCACGGGAATAGCTCCACATTTTTGCAGGGTCAATCACTTTTAATGATCAGATGTAGGACTCAAAATGGAATGACAAAAACCGTAGCCCCCTTCAAGGTTGACAAGTATGCAAACGTGCTTACAAGCCTCCCTGTGGGCATACTGACAAATCCCTTTCAGACCTTGTTCAATGCGGCAAGATGAGGGGCGGAAGGGGTTGGCCGGGCATGCAGTCTTTCCCCTCCTACACACTTACAATTTAATAATGCTTGAAGAGGGATTGTAAATGCATGCTATGCATGGTAGGCGCTGCTTAGTGGAGGAAAGTGGAGCAGCCCAGCAGGTATTTTCCACAACAGTCCCCAGTAAAGCATTGTTTACTAAAACTGATGTAGTCTGCAAATACCATAGCATTCTACTCTGAATTCGTGTAGTTGTGCAGGCTGGGAGGACAATGACAACTACCTGGTATCACTGGAGAGGGAATTGCCTTTGATAGCAGTTCAGAACCAACAACCTTTATGGATGGCAAAGGGGTGGGCCATAGGAAAAGACAACCTACATCCTATATCCAAAGTCCCTCTTGTGATTAACATGCAATACTATTTAAGAAAATAGATTTAGCACTGGTCATTGCTCTAACTACACTGTCTTAATTGTTTTCTTACTGGTTAGGTTTCATTGTATGCTTATTGATTGCATTTTTTACTAATTGAATGCTGACTTATTTAATTACAGAGGCCTTTGCAAATTGTGCATTACATCAAAGTCAACTCTGAAATTATATATCACAGCATACATGGAGCTCTGAATACCACAGACATGGATATTTTGTGCATCATGCTATGATTAATGATGCTTGGTTCTTTGACATTCTAATAACATGTTAATGTTTTGTACATGCCTGACATTTCCTAGGTGGAACATTAAAAGCTAGCAGAAAGGCTGAATTAAATTCTCTGCATAAAGACAAAACTGAAAATCTCAAAATGGGAAGAAAACACTTTCCTATTATACATTCCTGTTAATTATGGGACTAGAATAGTCACAATCTGCTATGGCTTCCTAAAATAGGAATATTTGATTCTGTGCTTGTTTTCAGCACTGGTCTGACCAAATACCAATGACAATGAGGTTGATTTTGTAACACATATTGTGTGAAGAGGATAGGAAGAAATGTTTGTTTAACTATACAAATATAGTAATATCGGCAAGCACATTTTGAAATGTGGAAGTTCAAGAAATAAGCTTTATTATTTCATTGCTAACCCAACATATCCAATATTGTTGGTTCATCCTCCTTTCCTATTCAATAAAGGTAAAGGTAAAGGTACCCCTGCCCGAACGGGCCAGTCTTGACAGACTCTGGGGTTTGTGCGCCCATCTCACATCTATTGGCCGGGGGCCAGCGCTGTCCGGGGACACTTCCGGGTCACGTGGCCAGCGTGACAACGCTGCTCTGGCGAGCCAGAGCCGCACACGGAACGCCGTTTACCTTCCCGCTGGTAAGCGGTACCTATTTATCTACTTGCCCCCGGGGGTGCTTTCGAACTGCTAGGTGGGCAGGCGCTGGGACCGAGCAGCGGGAGCGCACCCCGCCGCGGGGATTCGAACCGCCGACCTTTCGATCGGCAAGCCCTAGGCGTTGAGGCTTTAGCCCACAGCGCCACCCGCGTCCTTCCTATTCAATAGTCAGTTTCAAATTTGGTCTAATCCAAACACACTGGAGCCAGATGAAATCCTCCAATGACCTTTCAGGCACTTTGGAGTTGAACCTGTAGGCTCTTCTCTCCTGTATGTTAATAATCCCTTTACTGATCTCTAAAGGGTTCTTAAAATGGGAATAATCAAAAGGAATTTGTCTCATGTAATGTAAGCCCATTCTTGAAGCTTCAGGAGCCCGTCAATTTGAATTTACCTATATTCAAGTTTGCCAGTCTCAAATGTTGAAACAGTTATAAAGTCAGGACTGGAAAAATCCCAAGTGCACTATAAACATCATTGAGCTTTCAAAAGCAATTTTATTTAGGACTTTCTATTTACTCTCAAGACATTGGGCTAAATTAATAAACAGCTATAGATTTTTCTTTACATTATTTTAGCAGCTAAAATGATGTTTTGTTTTGTTTTTTTAAAAAAACCAATTATTAGTTATAATGCAGTGTTTAATGCAAGTGGCACAGCCAGACTCTATATACGAGGCTGAATATCTGCATCTTTGCCCATAGAGGTTCCCCACAAGATTTAGAAAATGACACAACCAAGGTTCTAAACTCCACAGGAAGACTCCACAAGCAAAACCACTACTGCTGCTGCAGATGGTTAGCCCTCCAACACTAAGAGGACAATGGGCATTGTGGTGGGGACACACTTTTATTTGTATGTCGCCTTCCCCCAGTTAAATCCATGCTCAAGGCAGCTTACAACCTGACCGTGGGCCAGTACCAGCAAGTGCAGTTCTATTCTCCCCATTGGTGTGACTGGAATAATGTGAAGAGGAATGCATTCATTAGGATAATAAATTTGCAAAATCCCATTAAGCTATCCTGATCCTCTGGTGCACATGTCATTAAAAATTGCCTCGCTGTTACTCTAACATTCACATGTAAAACTAGGCTTATCATAAGCTTATTATTGATCCTCTTTACCCTGGAGGTTTTTACTAAAAGCTGGCACAGAAATCTTCAAAATAAAAATAAATAAATACATGTAAGCTCATGTGGATCTATAACCAGTCAGAGCTTTTCAGACAGCAACTGGTGTAAAGGGAGGTAGGCAGCATTTGACTAAGTGGGACAGAACAAAAAAACAACAACTAAGATTGGTTTCATATAAACATGACATCTCGGGATTAGAAATAACAGCAATAAGAAAATGAAAGGGGAAGTTTAACAATTACTTAGGGCGCACAGAAATGAAGTTTGGATAACAGAGTGCACAAAATAACGTATTTGCTGAATCATAAGCTTTATTGTAGTTTCCAAGCAAGCAACCACATCCCATCCCCAAAGTTGACACAGATAGACAACAGATTACAGCCTTCTATATGTGATAATTTTATTTCAGGCTCCATTCAGGAGTGTCAGGTTAAAGTCTGACATAACTAGGCAGAGGGCCTTCTCGGTAGTGGCACCTGCCCTGTGGAACGCCCTCCCATCAGATGTCAAAGAAATAAACAACTATCTGACTTTTAGAAGACATCTGAAGGCAGCCCTGTTTAGGGAAGTTTTTAATATTTGATGTTTTATCATGTTTTTAATATTCTGTTGGGAGCCACCCAGAGTGGCTGGGGAAACCCAGCCAGATGGGCGGGGTATAAATAAATAAATAAATCCATTTGGGGGAAGATACTTTCTCAACACCTCTTATACCAGTTTTCATCATAAAAACCTATGGCACAGAATTATTTCATTTTGCCACATTTATGCACGTTTTTATTCCAAGGGTGTATTCTTGCATGTTAATGAAGCGAATGATAACATGGCAAAGAAAGAAGGTGGAGAGGAGAGAGAGAAAATAATTGGAGCCATGGACATCTGCTGATTCAGCCCCATCCATCTTAAACATTCCACCACCTCAACATCTGCTGCTGCTACTGATTCATTACACTGATGTAATCTACTAAGTAACAGCCAGCAGTACTCTGCCCTCCCAACTCATTGCAGAAAGCGACTTGTCACAAACCTACACGGTAGCCAATCGATGCAAACCTATTTTTCTTGGATTCCATTGTTTTTCTGCATTAACCTTATTAACCTCTATGCACAGTGGAGGGACATTTTATTTGCTTAAGCGTCTACTCTGGATTTCACTGATAACACTGTGGAAGTGAATTTTGCTGTAAGAAATAAATACCTTCCCAAACCCTGTCTCTTGCTACTCCTGCTACAGCTATGTGCAGAGTTGAAGGAGGGTGGTTTATGTACAACCTGAAAATCTGATGATCGCTTGAGCAAGCGAGCTAGGGTTTTCTAATGCCTTTTAAGTCCTTCTCAACTGGCATCCTGGTTCAAGTTTTCTTTTCCTTTTGATTCAGATCTAAATCCACAAGCCTTAACTTTCCCTCAGATTTGTGTAACGAGTACCACATTACTGCCAGACAGCAATCCAGTCCTGAGAAAAGTCCCAAAAATTACAATCCTAAGTGAAGTGTAGTCTAAGAGGCGCCTGGTGAGGAAGAAAAAACTCATCCATTTTTTACTTGCCAATACTGAACAAACCGATATAAGATTTCCAGTCAGGAGCACCTGCAGACCAGATCTGAAACCTGAAGCAAGTCTTTTTGACACAAGGTGTGAGAAAGAGCATTTCCGCTCTGTTTCACCTACAATGAGTTTTCAGATTGCAAACAAAACAAACCTCCAAAGGCCACACATTAATATTCTCTTTGGACTTTGCTATGGTTGAAGCGTGGGGTCCAAAATGGTAAATCCTGTCACCAAGTCGATATAAAAGATCTCAGGAGGGGGGCAGATTATAGTTTAGTAATGATTTATTGTAAATATTGTGAGTGATTTTCTGTTTAATTATTATTTGCTGATATTTTGAGAGTTAATCTTATTGTGAACTATTATCGAATATTTATTTGATACAAGTTGTTTATTTTATTATGACTTATTTGTATTGGATCCAGTTAAGTGTGATCTTTGCTATATATTTTGTGGTTTCATCAGCTTGTAAGCTACCTTGTGTACCGTATAGCAATACAGAAACCTGGTATACAGATGAAAAGGGAAATGACAATGAAATGAAAATCTGCATTCTAATGTATTTCTGAAGGCACATTTGAATTCAGATGCTATTCCTCTGCCCTATATTACTCCCAGTGCATAGCTTCATGGTACTTCCTGATACGTCTTTTATTAGAGGCCCAAGTGACCTCCATGAGCAGGAGTGTATTTTAACATCTGGGATGCCAGCTACATCTGGAATGGGAGAGACTGGACACTGCAGTCCATGCACTAGTAACCTCAAGACTAGATTCTCTGTAGCAGTGGCGTAGCGTGGGTTGTCAGCACCCGGGGCAAGGCAAGTAATTTGCACCCCCTAACCCTAACCCCCAGATGTTGCGCCCGGTGCGGCCGGCCCCCCCTGCACCCCCCACGCTACGCCACTGCTCTGTAGGGCTGCCCTTGGGTATGGTCTAGAAATGCCAAGTGGTGCAGAATGCAGCAGCTAGGCTGCTGATGGGGGCAGTCAGCATGTTACCAGGCCAGGTTCAAGGTTTTTGTATTAATATACAATGACTTGAACAACGTGGGCCCAGAATAAGGGCCCACTTAAGCCCCATCACTGAGATCATCAGGAGAAATGCTGTAAGTTGTCCCCTGTGTCTCAGAAGTCTGACTGGCTCACCTAGAATTGGGCATTTAGTGTAGCTGGTCCCATGCTGTTGAACACCCTCCAGTGGAAATTCAGTAGACATCCTGGGTGTCAAGCTTCAGACATCTCATGAATATTTTTTAATGGTGACAGGCCTATTTGCTTGCTTATTTTTCTTTTTTAGATGAGCCAGTCATTCTTTTGTTATTTTGTATTGGTTAACAATATTTTATATTGTGTGTCACTTTGATATTTTATGTGAGTGGGTGGTATATAAATGCCTCTATAAATGAATAAAACAAATATATGGAAGACACACTGCAAACAATAAAACTTCAAATAATTTATTGGACATAGAGGCAGTGCACTAAATGGTATAAAATCAGCAGTGTTTGTGTGTGCATGCGCATGAGAAAGAATGAAAAGTAGGGTGCAGCTTCCAGCAGCCAAGCCAGATAACCGGGTCAACCCTAAAACAGCATACGCAATAAGCAGTGCTGGTAACAAGATTAGAGGTGGCGACTACTTCATAAATGATATTTGTATTGTTTTCAAAATGAAACGATAAAATGGATGAATACGTGGGAAGGAATTGCAAGTGTTCTCGTTTACATTCCTTGTGAACTAACTGTAATAAGAGTGACAACATTTATTTTGATATCTTCCTTGAGAGTTTAATTCACCAGTATGGGAAAGGTATTCCGTTGCAGGAGTTGGAGCTGATGTTAGCTTGCGCTTTAGCTTCATCTGAAAACTGAGAAAAGTTTGCAATTGTTTGGATAATAATGAACTATTTTAAAAGTCAGTGCCACACTACAAGACCAGTCATTCAAGCTGAGGAACTTAGCGTCGCTATGTTGCACTTAGAATTCCTATTAATATTCCACTATGATACACAGTGCAAGAAGAATGGATCATCGGAATAATTAAAATATGTTTAATTTGCATGGAGCTCAGGGCATTGTTCTGACATCAAACATCAGTGTCAACTATATGTGAATTTCAACTGACAGTGCTTCATTTATGTGAAAATTAGCTTAAGTGTACAAAGAATGAAAAATTTATGATTATTTCACATTTTAATAAATGCAGCGTTGTGCATTAATTTTGCCTTCTGAAACTATTTTGACAGTGACAAGGGAATCCTTAGCAGACTGCACCACTGTTCCCAGCTTCCTTTGGAATTCTACTGCTGAAAATATTATGCCAGTTATGTTTTCATTCTTTGAAAAATATTATTCAATAAAGCTTTTCTGAAGAATTCCATTTTCCCTCTTTCCCTTTTCTGTCTCAGCTCAAAAGAACATAAGGTTTCAAATCAGTCTGCACATAGAATTAAATATAAACCTTCTCTGAAAATGCACATATTTAAAACACTGGCAATCTTCCAGAGCTGTCTTTTGCACATGGCCAACAAAACAATTCTTCTCAATGCCAGATGTTGTGGGCCTCCCCATCAGCCCCAGTCAGCATGGCTAGCAGTCAAGGATGATGGCAGTTGTAGTCCACCAACATCTGGGGGGCACAATGGTGGCTATCCTGGCCTATGAGATATGCGACATATTTTTAAACTTTATGGTGCTTGAAAGCACAATTCTGGTTTACTTGTTCATTGCAGACCCACACACTTACATTATGTGCATCAGAGGAGACCACTTGAAAGGCTTTCAAAGTAAACCCCAGTTTCTTCTATATTGAAGTGTCCTTAAGTGTGTCTCATGCAGGTGTACCAGAATACACAAGAGCCTTGTTTGAATGTCCTTAGAACCTTTCACGAGTTGGAGGGAAATGTCTGCAATGGAGAGCCTGCTCTAATTGTGAAGGCTACATGAATGGTATAGAACAGGCTTCCTCAACCTCGGCCCTCCAGATGTTTTTGGCCTACAACTCCCATGATCCCTAGCTAGCAGGGATCAGGGGTCAGGGGTCAGGGATGATGGGAATTGTAGTCTCAAAACATCTGGAGGGCCGAGGTTGAGGAAGCCTGGTATAGGACCCTGGAAGGTGACATTTCTTACTCCCACAGGAAGTTAAGTAAATAGAAAAGACTTCACACTTCAGAAGTTATCCCTCCAACTTAGAGGGGGATGGTGATGAGAACAGTGGAGGGCTGGTGGAACCTAGATGTGGTGGGTGCGTAGGAAGTCGCGTGGGTGGCGCGTAGGTCCCCAGTCTACTCCATTGTGAGGATGATGTTGTAATACTAAGTCAACCCACTTGGCAGCCTGCTTCCTTGTTCTTTTAAGGGAGGAGCTCGATGCAACATACTATCATGCAAATGGACAGATGACTGCAGGCAGTATATATCATTTGCCAAAATAAAATTATAGCAATTACCCCAGTGTCATGTAATGAGCTTTGTGACTGTGTGAGGTTTTGAACCCAGGTCTCCCAGGCCCTAGCCCAGGGGTCTGCAACCTTTAAGACAAAAAGAGCCACTTGGACCCGTTTCCGAAGAAAAAACAACAACTGGGAGCCGCAAAACCATTGCGACATTTAAAACAAATATATCTCCGGAGCCACGATCTGACAGCGGGCGGGAAGGTGATGTCGGGACGGTCCGTGACTAACGCACGCACCGCCCCCATGCGACATCACAGCCAGTACAGTGCCCGCAACAGTGAGGTGTGTCGGGGCGCACAATGCGCCTCCTCTCGCTAGTATCCGCCCCGGAGCCGCAGCAAAGATGTAAAAGAGCCACATGCGGCTCCGGAGCCGCGGGTTGCAGACCCCTGCCCTAGCCCAACAATCTTGCCACTGAATCTGTACACTGAACCTCTGGTTTTGGCACTATCTCAAGGTGTGCTGTGGATCTCCAGTTGCCAGTGAATCACAGTTGAAGGACCATTCAGCCAACACAATTTATAGATCCCTCATCTTGCATGCTACACTGTATTGGCTGAAGTCTCCCTAGTTGCATTGTAGAAATTACCAAACACCTAGAAAGTATTCCCCAATCCCAGGTGTGGGCAATCTTTGACCCTCCACATGTTGCTGAAGCACAACTGCTATCATCACTGCCCATTGATCATGCTTGCTGGGACTGAAAGGAGGGGTAGTTCAGCAACATCTGGACAGCCAAAGTTTCTGTCAGGAGCCGTCCTACTCTCAAGTAGGACCTTGGTAGAGACACATGCCTGACTGGCATGTTCTCTCCCTCCTGGTCGATCATTCGGGAGCTTCAAAAGCTTTCTTCTGCCCAAACATCACAGTGACCGATGCCAACAGACATTGGCACACTCAGGGATCCGTAGAGTCATCGCAGCTTGCGTAACAGACCTCGGCAACTCAGCATTATGGCTAATCTACTTTATTTATATATAAAACACTTGGAGCATTCTGACTTAGCTCCTTCCTCTTTCTCATCAGACAGCAAAGAGAGAGAACACAGGACAATAGTCCCACTTCACGGAACACAGCAATACAAAACATCCTGTCTCTCTCACTTCCCACTCTGTGGAATGAAAACATACACCATCATGTGATAGACAACAATCTCATGACTGCAATCACGGAGCAGGAATCTTAACCGTTTCCTACATAAGCCAATTTCATACTCCTCTCGTGGGTTCTCTCTCCCCCTTTTTTAGCAAAAGGGTAAGTGGTTTATTAAATTAATTAATTACATTTGTTAGACTAGGCTTCCTCAACCTCTGCCCTCCAGATGTTTTGAGACTACCATTCCCATCATCCCTGCCCTGCTAGCTAGGGATCATGAGAGTTGTAGGCAAAAAACATCTGGAGGACCAAGGTTGAGGAAGCCTGTGTTAGACCTACTACTAAGAATAGTCTTGAGGCTATTTATGAAGCCAACAAGAGCAACAACAAAGAAGGCTTATATAGCCTTGAGCAGAACAATCCCAGTTTCTCCCAGAACATTCATATATAAAATCACTACCAACACAAAAATAGACCAGCAAAATGTCCAGATCTGTGGGAATGCTGAAGCATGATGGAAACATGGGGTTTTTTTAAGCACTGACAAAATTACCTTGATATTTAAGGTATGGTCCCTTCTAACTCTACAATTCCGTGATTCTATTATTCTATCCCCCGCCCCTCCCAAGCTCAGTTGAAGCCAATGAGACTTTTCTATTCCAATGGACTCTTTTATAAACCATGATTCTGCTCCAAATTATTCAAAGCTCTCATTACAGCCTGACAAAGTGCACCCATATCCCTGTAGAGGCATCCGCCCCAGAATCCCTCGTCTCCAAAACCTGGAAGTGAACTAGTACAAAACCACCTGGGGGTGTCCTCAGTAATCCAATGCCGAGCACATTCTTTCTCAGCACTTCCCGACAGCTGCATCCAGCAGAGCTGGCAGGAGATAAACAGCCAGCTGCTAACCCTAAGAGGAGGTACAATGTCACCACTGCAGGTAGATGAAACCGGGGACGGCGGGGGGAGGAATCTGTCAAGAGACTGCATAGGCAGAAAACACAGAAGGAAAGAATTTAATGGAAAGAGAGTTTGGGGGATAATTACAAGACAGGTATTTTTAATGGTTGCTGGCAGATTCCCTAACTCTTGTATTTAAATGGCTTTTTTAATTAAAAAACAGCAGGGTTTGAATACTAATCTTTCTCAGCAGATAGCAGATGATGTTTCTCAAGTTTTGGAAGGACTAAATCAGTCTGAATCCCACCCTCTGTCTTCGCAAGCCAACTTTGTTGCCATGCTATACTATCCATGTCTGTGAATGTGGCTTTTTAAAAATATTCATCCCAACATGGCAGGAAACATCTAGGTGGAACTAAAATCACAAGATGTCCCCCCATTTCTCAAGCTTATTTCTCCCCTTTCTTGTTCTTTTTCGTGAGAGACAATATTTTTGAAGTAACAAGAAAGGACAGATAAGAAGGGAAACAGTTGCCAATGTGCAATATATAACCCTCTAATAGTAAAGGCAGAAAAGCATTTTCCTCTTCTTCTTTTTTGTCTCTCTCTTTGTAAGTTATTTAAGTTGCAGGAGAAAAGGCTACGTTGTCTGACACTCTTGGCTTTTCTTTGGAATCTTAGCTCATGTGATTGTAGGAGGGGTGAGTTCCAAAGAGAGGCACTGGTATCAAGCATGCTATACATAAATAACTGGCTAGCCAATATTTTTCTGTGAACTGAGGCTTCCCAAATGTACAGCAATTTTATGTCATCCCAAGTCACAGTATCTGTGGGTAAGAGGGTTTTAAAATAAAATTAAGCCACATCCTATTTGGTGTCAATACCCGTGTGTCACTTTTTGGTTTTTCCTATTGTACATTTCTATTTAGCCTAGAAAAACATCAACTTCAAGCAAAGATATTTCAAGCAAAAGACTAACTTCAACATTACACTGAATCTTATTCCTTAAACCTACATACACTTGGCTCAAACAAAAAGCCATAAAACAAATCAGCAAGGAAATTATTGCATTTTAAGGCTGCCTTTCAAGTACTAGTCTTCACCGTTTCTTATGAAATTTCAGTTTGTTTTTTGGTTCATACTTTATCACTTCCTGTGCTTTCTCCAATCTCTTCCATGTCTCCTTTTCTCTCTTTAGTCTGAGCTCCAGGCCTTTCCTATCAACGATTCATTCCTCTGACGTTCAGCGCTGTTGCCACAGGGAAAACTGAGTGATGGTTTCCCTAATGGACAGTTCTTCCATAGACAGATTTAAAGCTATGCCTGCTTCACATATGAGTCTCTATACACTGATCTCAGAAACAGGAGTTGTCAATTAGAAAACCAAGCAAGTGCTCCAATTTATGCTGATTATCCTCAATGATGTTGTCAATCAAGCTCATACATCTGACTTCATTATCAACTACCTTCTTTCCTTCAGTCCAAACATTACCTCTAAGAATAGCTTCTTTCTAACTATTGGAATTAAACACTGTATATCATTAGATAGCATGGGGGGGGGGCGATATATGAGAACTTCATGAAAATTTAGAAGACTACTCCCAAGCCTGCAACAATGTTTAACAGCAGACTAAACGATTGATCCTGTTCAGAGTTATCATGAACTTAGTAAAGTCTTTGGGTATAAGCTGGTGTCAGCAGTTGGCACCATCAGGAAGTTGCTGGCAGCCCATACCTTTATTGTTAATTATTATTATTATTACTTATTATATTTATATACTGCCCTTCTTCAAAAGATTTCAGGGCAGTTCACAAGATAAAAATACAAATAAGTAGTTAGAACAGAAACAAAACAACAAAAAACCCCCCCGACAAACACATTTAAAAGGCTGTAGAATATTAAACAGCAAGAGGCCTGGTTGAAGAGGAACATTTTTGCCTATATATCTAAAGATATATAATGAAGGTGCCAGACAAACCTCCCTGTGAAAAGCATTGCACAAATGAGGAGCCACTGCTAGGTGTTACAAGGAAGAGCAGAAGGAGGGACATGGAGTAGCAGCACCGATGTGTCTCTTGCTTTGGCTTTCATGTTGTGAACTTATGAACACTTACTAGGAAACAGCTTCTGAAATCAAGGAGGATTTCTTCAAAGCAAGGTGTTTAAGACTCAGCTGCGGTGTGCTTTTTTCAACTGGTGCCATGGTAAAGATCCAAGGCTTTTGTGCCTCTCAAAATTACCTTTACAATTCACTTGTCTGAGGCAACATAAGATGGCACTGGTGAATATATTCCTTCTGTTCAAATTCCAAGCAACTTTTCTTGTTAATTTGGCCACTGAGATGGCCAACATTACAACTGTATCAGATTGGTTTTCAAGTTTGATTTGCCATAGCCATTGAACAGAAGCATGCGGATCAAACAAGGTTGAGCAGTTTGCCATCCACCTGTTTCTCAAGAGCAACCAGGCAGAAGAAAGCTTTTCTGACAATCTGAAAGGGAACTACTTCCAATTTAGAAGGAAATGATTGTGTACAATCCAACCTGATGCCTCTTAAACTACATCACAAAGCAATCCACTGTCACTTAGTGTTCTGTATCTGTCAGTCACCCAAATTAAAGTGATTTCAGATAAAATATCAACACCACCTTGATTCAGTCCAGAATGATTTCATCAGGGGAATATGGGGTGGTTTTTATTTTATTTTTGTTATTCTATCTATTATAGCAAAAAATCTTCATCTAGTAAAACATTTCCCTTTTAAGTTTCTAAATGTACAACTTGTGGCAAGACAGGCATTCAGCTGTAAAGGGTTCTTTGCTTTTGAGAAAATACATTTAGCTGGTTGCACATATTGAAGGAGGGAAGAATGTTTGATAGTTTGCATCAGTGACCTGTTTATCTCCTTAGCCATGGTCTTTATTTTATTTAAATTTAGGGACCACCTTTTGGCCTCCAGTTGCTCTCAAAAGCAGCTTCCAATCAAATCCTAACCAAACACCTCAAAATGCCAGAAGCAAGAGTTTCCAAAACAATGTATAAAACACACAAATGCTAGCAGCAGTTCCTCACATTAAGAAAGAGCCCTAGTTCTCAGAAACCTTGACGGGGGGGGGGGAACCCCTCATAGATCTACTACAAATCACTCTGTAAGGCACCTGTCATTACAGGAATCCTACATCTGAGAAGAATAGTCATGGGGAATTAAATATGCAAGAAATGGCTGGCATTATAACAGGAGCCTGCATATGGGGTGCAATTTGTCTTTGATTGCTCTGTGCCGGCAGACACATTGCTTCCCTCATGGGACCTCTGGCAATGAAAGCCATGCCACTCCATGTCTGGGACAGGCTGACATTCAGCTGTGTCCTATATTGCAAGCTATTTACTTTGTCTCGTAACCTTGAGAATGAAACTAACCCAGTTTCAGAGATGGGGGACCTGTGTCCAGATAGTCCTGGACTCCAGCTCCCATAATCTTCAGCAAGCATGGCCAGGGGTCAGAGATGATGGAAACTGGAGTCCAGCAACATCTGGAGAGTCAGTGTTTTCCCATACATGCCCTGTTTGTGTAATTTCACCCTTTCATTGGCACAACCCTACCCAAGTTGAATTGTTGTTGTTGTGTCATTCTAGAATGGATAGAAACAAAAACAACAAACAACCCAGCGCTGCATCTGCACTTCTGATTATACCTGCACAAAGCTTAGAGACCGACCCACCCCTTTTTGTGTGGGTGCCAGTTGCTCTTCGAGTGCCAGTGGCACTAGAGAACAAGGTGTATGTTAAAACACTAATCAAATTATTGTTTTGTCTTTGTAAAGACTCTGCCTTTGAAAGTGATTGCAAGTGTAGGTGATGGCATTCAAGACATTTGAGTCTGGGACATGTTGTCCACTTGATCATTTCTCTGTGTTATGATTTTTACCAGCCTTTCTTATTTACAAGACTCATTCTGAGTTCAGAAGCAACCACCATTCATAATCCATCAGCTCAGCACTATTCCTGCAAAAGTAGTGTGTTCTTTCTGTCTGACTGAAGCACATCCTTGTAAATGAGTGCAGCTTCCAGGGTGTTCTCTCACTCGGCCCCTCTTCCTCAGACCCCCCCTTCTAAGTTTATATACTGTATCTATATTGATATGCTTTGTATACATGGAAAACAAGGAAGAGAAATAAGGAAGAAAATCACAACTAATGGAGATCTAGCAGTACACACTGCAAATTCTGCATGCATGCAAAATATTCCATTTACAGCATATTTCTGAACATATCTACTCAGACATGAGTCCCACGAAGTTCAATGTGCTTTTGGGGGGAAATAAGCTAGTAGTGTAAGGTTGTAGCCTTAGGGCACATGCATTTCAGTTACAACAGGCTTCCTCAACCTCGGCCCTCCAGATGTTTTTGGCCTACAACTCCCATGATCAGTGGTCAGGGATGATGGGAACTGTAGTCTCAAAACATCTGGAGGGCTGAGGTTGAGGAAGCCTGAGTTACAGCTTCATGAGTCTTTCTTCCTCCCAGACCAAACCAGAATAAGTCAGCAAAACTGTAAAGACCACATTATTCCCATTCATTGTATCTTGGGACTAGATGACCCTTGTAGTCCCTTCCAACTCTACGAGTCTATGATTCTAGGCTGAGAGTTAGTAGGGGTGCCAAGAGCTGTTAGTATACCCTTCATAGAGCTACAGTTCCCAACACCCTTAACAAACGACAGCTCCCAGGAATTATTTTTATTTGGGGGGAGGGCAGTAGCAATGACTGTTAAAGTGGCATAAGTGTTGTGACCAGAGAATGAACACCCACATTTTAAGATGTCTGTAGAAATCTATCACCAGGAAAGTTATACCCAATCAAATTTTCATCCTGCTGTCTCCACTCAAAACTTACCCCAAAGCTGAAAATGAATACTATTTACAACTACACTGTGCATCATCTCCAAATGATTCTGTTCTAGTATTGAATGAATGCTCCAGTATTGCCCATTGACAGTTTAAGACTATGTCAAGCTATGGAGCTCACTGGTCCGCCTCTTGTGGCAGCTGTGAAAAAGATGGGCTGATCTAAAGGTCATTTTCGCATGCAGATTTTCTAAATAAGGATTTTTATAAAGGGGGGGCAATGTTTTTTTCTAGACTGGAGCTATAGCCAGCCATAAAACAATACCAGCCTCACAGATGTAGGCATGGCAACTCCTTGTGCTCATGGCTGAGGTAACGTGGCATACAAGGGAAAGTGCCAATTGTTATTGAAAGGTGGAGGCCCTCAAAGCACAGAAGCTGGAGGGGGGGGGGCTGACAGTAGTGGTACTTGCACCATTCTTACCAGCCTGTCGCTGTACACGAACTCTCTGTGCTGGAAATGCATGCTGAAGGAATTAAAGTGCTGAAACAGTGCAGAGCCAGTGCAGCATAGTGGCTAAGAGACTGAGCTATGAATCAGGCAGCCTCTGGGTGTAATCATTTTATCTTGGCTTAAGGCACCTGGAGTCAGCCATATGCTGGAGTAGGGAACCATTTTCCACCAATGCCAACCTTCTGAGGGACAAATGTTAGTTGTGAGTGGGTTCAGAGGCAAAAGTGGGAGGAGCGCCAAATTAAAACGTTGCCTTTATACCGTTGCCTTCTCTCCAAGCAGACAAGCATGAGGCATTATCAGAATTCAAGAACTCATTCCAAGACTAAGAGCAGAGGTTGGTGTGATGGTTTCTGAGGTCACAAAGGCACCTTAAGCAAACAGAGTGGGCATCTACAGTTTTGAGTGAGAAATGTTATTTGGGACTCTCTTCAAGGAGGAAAGTCTTCAAGGGGGAAACTCTCATCTTTTTCAGCTTTCAGTTGGTACCTCTCCCATCTGTGCCAGAAAAACGATACAGGAGGAGAGCGTTGACTAACTTTCACAGGAAAATCTAATGCTGTCAATTTAAAATTATGCTCTAGAATATATATAACTGTGTTATATAACATTATGAATACACATCCTGTATTTCACACAGAGCTTTCAGATATCCATTATTACAAATGTGATCTATGAACCCAACACTGGTTAAGCTTCAAGTTCTTTAATTAAACCTTGATCATGCACCTTAACAAACTAGAGCAGTCCTAGTGAATCCAGTGGAAGAGAGCTAAGTACATGCTTAACTTTGTCACTGAAATTACTCAGAGGAAAGTGCTTGACTTTGGTTGGATCACGCCCTCCATTTGTATCTGAAATTAAACTAGGATTTTTTTGTGACATAATTTCAGGCCTGCATTAAAATGTTACATTTAAATGACCTCGTTCTTCATCTGCAAAAGATATTAAAAACCAAAACAAATTCCTCTCCATCATGTGCATTTAGGATAATTTAATGGGCTTTTATTCGTGCTGGTTGGCAGCGTAATAAATCCAAAATAAATTTATTTAAATATTTTAGAGTTAGTTTGAAAAGAGAGCTTTCCATTTAGTTGAAAGCAGTTAATGATACTATTTCTTCTGCCACAATTTCGGGGTAGGAGTGAAGAAAAAGAATGTGTCTTTATTCTTGTTATGATAAATGACATTTTAATGGAGAGTGCCCCATCACAAAATTTGATTTGGACACATTATGAAACAAATGACAGGTGAGACCACACAGTTCAAAACAGACCATTTAGGTTTGTTTAGCCATTAAAGAAGTTTTATTTTTCCTCCCAAAGCAGCTACAGTTTTGATTAAAGTGTGATCCCAAGAGCCAAATAATTTTTGAGAAAGCATATATTCAGTTTTTGAAGTTCCTGTGAGAGCTCTTAAAAATACGGAGAACCAGAAAGACAGGTTTTTCAGCAACTAAATAATATATCTGATTTTCTTTTCACCACTTAGTCTCAGTCACACCGTGATAATGTGGTTTTCACAAGATTTACAGCGGCTTCCGGACTGTTTCTAAGTTCAATTCAAAGTGCTAGTTTTAATCTATGAATTCATAAGGAGATTTGAAGGTCTGTCTTCTCCCATACAAATCAGTTGCTGAATTCCAATAATCAGAAGCCTTTCTCTAGGTCTCCTTGCCCTCAGTAGCCCAGAGGTCTGTCTCATCATAGGACTCCTTGCACACCTCTTTCAATTTGTGTAAGTTCTGGCTCACCACTAGGCTTCTTGACCAGTTTTCTGTAAAGGTTCGTCTCCACTATCTTCTATATCCATCTCCAGTCCTTTGTTTCTCTCCCCAGTCTTACATCCTTCTTCCACTATCCTGTAACTTCCCCTTTCCTAATCATAGAATCATAGAATCATAGAATCATAGAGTTGGAAGAGACCACAAGGGCCATCGAGTCCAACCCCCTGCCAAGCAGGAAACACCATCAGAGCACTCCTGACATATGGTTGTCAAGCCTCTGCTTAAAGACCTCACAGCATCCTTCCTAATGTAGCCTCTTTGCTTCCAAGCCCATATTGTACCACCCTGAGACAGTTTTAACCCCATCCACTCTTTATGCAAGTCCTGGGTGTCAAGGAACTTCTCCTAAAACCTGGCCCCGCCCTGACATGTTTGCCAAGTATTCCACAAGGAGGATGCAAAGATGGTTGGCTCCATTATGGCTCCGTTGCCCTAGTAACACCAATTGGGCTGTTCCACGGCAATCCTTATTGATCACCCATCCACAACGTCTCCCCTCACCAGACTAATTTACACAGAGTTGCAACTTTTGAAATAGCTGCAATTTAAATAGAATTGCAGTGCACCTCACCGCAGTGAGGAAGAGTGGGACTAGGCAAATATGTATGCCTCCTCAGCTCCTGATCTTCCCCATGCATTCCAATAATGCAAATGTCCTATTACAATAAACTATACTCATATTAAAAGTTATTGACAACACGGGGCTTGGTTTAATAGAGAAATTAGTTTTAAACAAGCATTGCCATCTGTCAGGGCCTTGAAAAAAACGTGCAATGATACACAGCCATAGTGTGACATTTTAACGCATGTCCTGGCTTCAGCAGCCTACAAAGGCTGAATATTAAGCAAACACCTGAAGCTGTGAGTGCTGTAGCATAGAACAAGCCCTTCATGTTTTGATTATGTGCACAGACTTAAAGAAAACTGGGTGCTTCCCTGCTTCTGTGTTTCCCTTAATTATTCAGACAAAAGCATATACTACACTTCATCCCTCATTCAGAAATCAGCCTGCAATCACTAACACAGCACCACACCCCTTTCTTAGAACACTTAATTGATCTCAGAATAAGTGACATTGAGGATTTCTTAGAAGAGTCCCTATCTGCAAAAAATAAACAGCTTGTACAAACTGTAGCTTTGATTTCCTACCAAAAGCAGGGGAGTACAGCAACATGAAACCTGTAACTTCCCGGCCTACCTGGCAGCAAGTGAGTGTGCCAAGTCTCCAGTCCAGGATCAATCCATGTGTCCAAAATCCAAACCAAAGCAGTGCCTCATAGAGATCCTGGAACATGAGCAGACACAGCACCTCTGCTCTGCTTCCCTTTGGTACTTTGCATGCTGATTGCAGCACCTGGGCTGATTGCAGCACCTCACCTGTTCCAAGCCTACTCTAGCTGAGGAATCAATGCCTCCTACCAGAGCTAGCGAGCCCCACCTGGCCAGCTAGGGAGCTGGGCTGTGGGCCCTTGCCTGCCTCAGCCTCCTAGAGTGCCTCTTCCACTACTCCCTATGCCTCAGAACCTGCTGTGTTCATGTGGACAGGGGCCCTTCTGGCTGTGGTGAGGGGTTCTGCTGCTCTGGTTCCTGTGCACTGACCCAGTCCCATCCTCCTTCCCCATTCCCAGCTTGCCCTGGGGTGTCCCAGTCCTTGCTACACCCCTCACCTGGATCCTCTCCCTCCTCTTAATAGTCCTGCCAGCTCATGACAGGCTCAAACCCATGGCCCTGAGATGCTCTACCAACTGAACTACGGAGGATTGGATTTTTTTGTTGAACACGAAACAACCCAGGGATTAGTAAAATCCCAAACTAAGTATCAGCTTTAAAACACCAGAACAAGTTTTTTTAATAAGTGATCTGAAACCTGCTTATTCTATTGAGGATGAGAATGGGCAGCCAATGAATCCATATCGGGGGGATTTGAATTAGTAAAAAAGTACCCATGCTAGCTACAGGAATGTTCTTTTGTTGCTATCCCATGCAGACCTTTGCTTAGACATAAATTATTTCTGTATGGCTTTCCCACACAAACAAATGCACAGCTGTTAGTTGTTAAAGTTGCTCCAAAGAAGACAATTCTACTGATGCTCTATTACATTGCTCAAAATGAAATAATCTATCACTAGGATGAGCTGATCATTTTTTCCCCTCTGGAATACTTTCATTGTGTTAGTGAGTGTTCTGTGGAATTAGCCAGGGATCACAGGCACCTATTGTTCAGTGCCTATGACATCCCTACTGATGAGCTACAAGGCTTCCTTTCTTGCAACATGCACACACTACACAGACATGCCATTTTAAAAAACTGAATGTTTTAAAATCCCTTAGATGCTGAAGTCTCCTCTGCTAAAACAATCAAATATGGGAATGCTCAGTTGCAGCCCTTAAAACAAAACAGATGTTGCATGTTTCAAAGACTTCTCAGAATTTTCTGTTTCTGCAGAATGCAGCTTCTAGGCTACTCTCAGGGGCCTGCTATACACTGCTAGTTCTTAGACAACTTCATTGACTGACAGTCCATTTCTGGCCACAATTCAAAGTGCACATGCTTATTTTTAAAGCCCCCAAGAGCTTGGGGCCTGGGTATCAGGGATACCATCTCTAATGTAAGCCTGCACCGATGTTACATTTATAATTGGGGCTGCTTCTCTGCCCTGCACCTTCTGAAGTTGGGCAAGTGATAATCAGATGGGCCTTTCTACTTGTGTCTCTCCATATGGTCAGTGCCCTTCTCTGAAAAGCTCTCTGGTACCAAACTTTTCCCAGTACAAGAGACACAGCCTGGGCCTGGGTAGCTGCTGCCACCCTTTTACAGGTCTCTGCTGGCTTTTATCAATCTGAAGAAAACAACCCTGTGTTGTGTTTAGTTTATATAATTATTGGTGCATTTCTGCAATTATTATTCCATGTAATGACTGGCCTCTTTAACCAAAAATACCATTGATAGCTGCCTAAATATCAAAGCATTAGGTCCTTCTCTAATTTCAGCTGGTAACTGATTCCATATTTATTATTCTAATTGGCTTTTTCTTGTTGCAGGGCACTTTTTATTTGTGAGCCATTCTGAGAGCTCTCAAACTAAAAGGTAGCACATGCATACTTAAACATACAAAGTGGGGTAAACACAAGTGAGATTACTATCCTTTACCCTCCTGCTTCTACAGTAGTGCCTATTTTTGCATATTTCACTGCTATGTTTCCTATGTAATTTTAACCATGACGTCCCCCTCTCAATTTTTTTTTAAAGAAGCAAAAAAGGATAATGCAATTCCCCCACAGCAGCAAGGCTGGCTCCTGGGGCAAAGCTGCTCCCATTTCACTCTAGTTGTGACAGGGTAGCACAAAAGAATATGGACATGAGCACACACATTCACAGAAAAACCGGGACCGTGTTATCACCTAGAAAGACCCTTCCTCTAATAACTTGCCACCTTTGTGGCACAGCCATCTTGTTAGGGATGGAGAAATTGAAGTCAATTAAAAAAGCTGAATGCAGCAGTAGGAAATCAAATTTCCCTCTCCCCAGTTATCCTTCTTGCCTTTGTTATAAATCAGTGTACGATGCCTTCCCGAAGTTCTGTCCCCAGGCAACAGCCGCATTTGCTTTTAACCTTTGTAAATTAAAACAAGTTTGGAGTGCACTTTGATTCAATGCCGTGGCTCCATTTACTTTTGATTTTGTTTACTCAAGCAATTCCCACTTTGTAGCATCAAAGTTTGGTGTTCGCAGTTAAGCGCTGTTAATCTACATGATGAATATAACAAAGCTTACGGAAGAATCCCAAATGGACAAGCATGATAAGAGATGGGACAAAGCACTTGGCAAGGCTCCAGGTATACAGGATATTTGGTATCCAGCCTCTTTAATTACTTGCAGACAGAAATGTGACTAATAGAAGGGCTTAAAAGTATCAGACTCCTCTGGTGGCTACTGGGGATTCCTCCGCTTCCTTACAAAAGGGGATATGGCACCAAAGATTCCTCTTCGTATGAGTGCAAGCATTCCATTTCCACTTGTCCACTGAAGCATAGTTGTTGTTTTTTTTGGGGGGGGGAGTAATATCACTTTTGGTGGGTAGCGATATTGCATCCCGCTACTCACAATGGGTCAAAGCCATAGCTGTCAACATTTCCCTTTTTTAAAGGGAAATTCCCTTATTCCGAATTGGATTCCTCGCAACAAAAGGGAAAAGTTGACAGCTATGGTCAAGGCTTTGCCTGTGTTCCAAGCGGACATTTGAAAAGGCTGAAGTGCATTATAAAAGTTTGCGCTGCCTTCTCCAAGAACAAGCAGCTTACCACGAGACAAGGGAAGGCAGAGGCAGGGCGGAAGATCCTACTGCAGGTGCTGATCTCCAGCAAAGCAAGGGCCTCAAGCAGGGGTGGATGACACCCTGTGCAAGGCCAAATTGGACACCTTCCCCTAGCCCAAATTCACCTCCCCAAAGCCAGGAAAGGGAGGCACTGGGCTTTGGGGAGGAAGCGCAAAGCTCTGGCAGGGACCTAGAGCTCTCTCACCTCCTTCCCAAAGCTGGGCAAACACTAACTAGGCTTTGGAAAGGCAATGGGATGACTTCAGGACCCTGCTAGAGTCCTCATCCCTCCTTCCCAATGCCCAGGCTTTGGAAAGGAGGCGGGAAGGCACCGCCTTGGCCCCTGCACCCTGTGCGGGGGAAGCGGTCACACTGCCCTAAATCTGCTTCTGGCCTCAGGGGTGGGGGGGGGGACCTTGAAGCCAAGACTAAATTGCCTTGTGCAGGGGGCTATGGTTGATTGCTAAAGGAGAACAGTGCTCAGATGTTGCTGTAGCAACAGCTAACATTAGACTGAGCAACAGTTCTGAGCCAGTTGCAAGATCTGCCTTCACTAATATGTGCCTCCCCAGTTACAAGGGCCAAGCCCTCTCCATAAGTCTTCTGTTCTGAAAGAGTGGAAGAGATTCTGGTTACCAAGGGCTCCTGCAATGGAAGTCCTCTTAGTTAGAGGGTGGAAAGGTGACATATTTGGGTGGGAGGGCACTAGCATCACAGACTTGCCTGGTGGAAGTGTGTCTGGGGCTGACCCTGGGTGCCATCCCCCTTCAAGTTCATGCCCTGAGGAAGGGGCCTCTGACCTCAGGGTCATGGCAGGGGGGCACTCTAGAACCCAGCAGACCAATTATTGCTGCCAAGAACAGGCATTACAAACCCCAGACTCCATGGTGGAATACTGACTCCATTTCTGGCCAAAGGGAAGGCCTTGGCAGGAGCTGGCAGGAGCATACAGTACCTGTTTCCTGTGAAATGAATCACCCTGCAACAGTATTCACACTGCCAGTATATTCAACTTCTTTACCTTCAATGATGACCAGCAAATATAAAGGACAGCGAAAGGGAGGGAAAGAGAATCCAGAAACCCACCAAGAAAACCACCTTCACAAGCCACTGGGATAGTTATGCTTCAGAAAGTCTGAACTAAGCCGGTTTGCCTTTAAACTGAATTGAATTGCTCCCCTTCATCTCTGTGCCTCCCTCAGAAAGGCAGAGAACACAAACACTTGCGCCCTACATCTCCTACATCCACAGTGCCCTTACTTTCCCACTTCTTTGCCATCCCTCTGCCAATTTCCCCTTGCCCCCTCCTATACTCTTGGCCTTAGTCCCTCCACAAGCTTTCTCCCTCTCCTTCTATTCTCTCCCCTTTCCTTCAGCCCTCTGTTTCTGGGTTCACTTCACAGTTACAGCCTTTTTTAGCTCAGCTTTCTCACCTCGCTCCCCACTTCCTGCCAACAGAACAGTAGGCTTCCTGAAACACAGATTAGCGCGCGATTGTCCCTCAGCCAAACGGATGTGTTGTTTTCTTCACAGAAGATGCTCCATTTGAGCGCATGCTCTTGGTGTGACGTTCCACTTAGCAGAGCAGATAGAATGTTCTTGATGTTTACTGTTCTCTTGGCAAGTTTCCTCTTTTAAAAAAATTAACCAATGAAGTTAGGCAAAGGTCATTGGCACTAACACCATTTTAGAGCTGGCATTTGTTGGTTTGGTGAGTTGGGGATGAACAGGGTCATAAAGAGGTAGAACAGGATAATAAAGATAGTCATCTTTGCCTAACCACCATCACTTTTCTTATTTCCCTCTTCTGGTTTACTAGGAGTTTAACAGATAGATGTGTATGTGTGTATTATAGATGAATCAAGTATTGGCTTCTTGCAGAAAATAAAACACCATACACACTCATTGACTCTTATTTCATACATCTGTCTTCTAAACTTTTATATTTGTGTCCCAGTGTCTTTTAATTGAGTTTTTGCATTTCATTTTCTGCTTTAGGGAAATGTGCATTTAAAAAAATAAATCAAAGTTTCCTTTAAATCTACATATGCAACTTCATTACTTGAACTAGAGACATGCAAGAAATCTCTCTCTGATGTGGAATGATCTGCAGGGTGGAGTAGAAAGAAAATTTGCCTTTGTTTTTGATGTTCAAATTAGATTACAAATTCATACGGCCCCTTTTAATACAGCCAGATTAAAAGGGAAGATAGAACACAATCTACAGAAGAGCTAATTTATGCAGATCCTTCTCTAAAGTTTATGGCATAAAGCATTTTTAGATAAAAATGTAACAATATTCAGCACATCACACCTTCAAAGGTTCTTAATAAGTGAATGTGCACCGCATTTCTCTGCAGTAATTTTGCAGGTAAATAGTATAAAACTATTTTACAGCAGAACCTACCTTTGTTTCCAGGCTGCTCCCTAATATGATATTTTGTGGCTGCTCTTTTGCAGTTCAGTACAAAGAGCTTTTTTCTGGGGGTAATCAAGGGTATGGAGCACTGGCAGATTTTGTTATTTTTCTAGAAGAAAAGCGCTGGTTAAAATTGTAGCACTTATTGTAACAACTTCATGGTAAGTACCAACACCTTTTTTCTAGAAAAAAGCACTGAATACATAAATAAAATTCCAAAGCTCTCTATGGATATACACCAATCAATGTTACTACCTCAATATTTAAGCTCCTATGCTGAAGTAAAGAAAACATTTTTATGGACAATTCTTTCAGCAACTGTGTTGTCTAGTTGAAAGGGTATCATTGCCTTTCACCTTCTGTTGTCAGATATTTCGGTTTTTAAGCCTTTGTGCTTTTTATGTTTGTACATAATTTATGGGCTAATAGCCGTAAATAAATAAATGAAATAAATATCATTGCCTTTATTTATTTTCTCAAATTTACAGTCTGTCTGTCTTCAAAATTAAATCCAAGGCGGCATACTTGCAATTCCCATCAAGTCATTGACCAGACCAGACTGGCTTCTCTTCAGCAAGACCTTTATGAAAAGATGTTGGGTTATGATTCATGTTACTGGGTGAAGCACCTATTGAGAACTACCTATCTTAAACTAAGGACATTTCCACACCTCACTTCCAGTATAAAATATGTGGCTGAGTTCCTATGCAGCCAAGATAGAGGGAGGCAAAGTTGAGTAAGACTGGATCATTATCTCATCTATAGGTCAACAGCCATCAATTTTGACTGATGGGGCTCATCCTTGAGAGGTTAATCCTTTAGCTGAATAGGTGCACAGGTTAAGTCCCTTCCTGGTGTCCTTCAGAACATGGGTTCAGGATCTGTTGTGGGCTTAGGTTAAGAAGTGTTGCAGAAAAACAACAACATCAGAGTGACTCTTTCTTGCTCTTGCATATGGCAGCAGTATGGTGCTGATTTTGTCAGTTGATCCAGATGGGCAGCAATCAGCATTGGAATTAGCATGTACAGATCATTCCAAGAGACTGGAGTTGGGGATTCAGAGCATCAATCACCTGCAAAGGACTCCTTCCAAACAAACGTGCTTAGACTCTGGTAACCAGGCCCTTAAAAAGAAATGCAGGTTCCAGGAGAAAAGTAATATCCGCTTTAGTTTCTAATTTAAAAAACAAACAAAAAAACAGGAGGAACCTTTCATTTTTCATTAAAAAGAAAAAGAAAGATATACAACAAAAGCCTTCCTCTGTTGTCACATACAAAAGAGATTAAAATGGCACATACAAAGCAGATAACACCCAAAGAAATGGCAGCCGAATACGTCAGGAGCTAATAACAAAGAGGATACACAAAGATCAAAAGGTAAGAGCTCCCCCCATCCTGTATCTTTGTTTAGACTTGTTTAAAATGGCAAACATAACGGCATTGTCCTTCCATGATCTGATAATCAGCAGATGAATTCCTATCTTCACAACTAAAGAAGACTTGTTTCAAAGAGGCGACAACTGAGATTAAAATCATATAAAAGCCAACAAATTTCCTCAGATGTGTTTGCAATAACATCAGAGTTTATTAAAAGAGAAGGATATTAAAGTAACACCCCCCAGTCACATAGGGATGGTGTGGAACTTTAGGCAGGTGAACAAATATTAATCCATTGCTGCCACAGTGTCCTTCCAGAGCCACCCATTCACCAAGGTCAGAGTGTCACTCCAGGAATGTGTGTGTTCACCATGGTAATGTGATGAGCAGGCACTATAATCTGATTGGTAGCCAAAAAAGATCAGAGGGAGCAATCCATTAAAGTCTGCTGCTGGACCTTTTATTGAATTACAATCAGTCGTGTTAGGGCATACCTACACAGTATTTATTTTATTGTTTATTTAGAAAATTTATAAACTGCTTGCTAAAAAAAAAAAAAGTTCAAACAAACCATGACTAAAATATGAATTATAGTTGTTAAGCAGGCAGAAAATTGCAGCTCTGTGAGAAGCTACAGTTTCCATAATTTGTTTGAGGAAGACATGTGAATTAAATGTCTGATGTGTACACAGTCCAAGTGTTAACATGACGTCATGAAGAAAAGGAGGAGCAACTACCGTAGATATATTTATTTACAGAAAGTGAGGAGGAAGGAGAAACACGAATAAGCATGATGGTTAAATATTGCCATGAGGAAGATCAACATATTGAATATATGAAGTTCTATCTTCGAGCCAAGCTCTCTGCCCTAGCCAGTCTGCACCTTAACAGAACAGGAGGCAGTTACCCTGAACAAGTGCCAGAGAGATCTGCGTGGAGCTTGCTACCATCACAAGGACAAGAAGCCACTGCAGCTCAGTTAGGTGTCATGCATAATGTCTACAGCCACCCTCTGACGACTCCAGCCCCCGTTCCTGCGCCAAGTGCACACTGTGCTTCCAAATCTGTACCAAGGCAACTTAAAGTTCCACAATGTAGAGATGTTTTCAATATTAAGAAAATCTAACATTGCTTGAGCAAGAGAGAAATTGCTCAAGGAAGTAATTGACACTTTTCATACATGGTTTACAGCAAGACATGAGAGCAACATCCAGCAAAAGATGCCTTATTCTATTTCTTCTTGCGTTGGTCTATGATGCGCTTGGAGGTCCTTCCATGTTCTGTGATCTCTCAGCCTTTGTGCTCTCTTTTCTACTTGTCTGAACAGCAACATTTTGCTTTCTGGGTCATCCGCTCCAGGAGAATTGTGTTCTGGATGGAATTGCCATAAACTGAGCAAAAACATCTAGCCCCAAACCAACAACAACATAATTCTTGTTTTGTTAATAAACTGTCCAGAGCTTCTAGCATATTTTGCAGGAAAGTTTATTATCAGGATCTAAACCCAATGACCGTCCCTACTTAGGAATATTAATTTCAGATAGAAGACAAATTAACTTCCATCATGATTTACAGACAGATAGATTTCCAATGCCAAAAGGGGTCATTATAATCCCCACTCTGGCTTCCAGCATAAAAGATCCCACGGAGATAGCCTGAATAATTACTATACATGAAGGCCATAAACTTTTGTCTGAGCTTGAGCTTGTCTATTGGAAAGACATCCAGTCTTGATTTAAGAACTCTCAGCGGTTGGAAAACCCAGTAGCCCTTGGTAAATTATTTTACTGGCTAATTATTTGACCTCTTGAACATTTGCAAATTCATAGTGCCTCTTATTTTCGGCAGCTAGGCTTTCTTATACTTTTCTTTGCAGCTTCTAAGAATATATCTCACAAAACATCTAACAAAATCATTCCAGTGAAAAAAAAGTGATAATAATAGACCAAACTTATTTGTTACTCCTATATGTAATCATTTCAAAAGTCACCATCCTAAAATTTCACATTAATGTATTTCAAATAACTTTCTCAAGGCTGACTTGATATATAGCACATCGTGCATGTGCATAAGAGGGAAGGCTTTGAGCAAACCCAACTCCATTCAAACACTGTTCTTTATGCCAAAATAATTGTTCCGCACTCTTTAAGCAAGACAGTGTATCTGAATGCCATCATAATTCATTTTTATATACCATGTGCACTATATGGACTAGTTTAGCCATCAGCTAGCAATGAACTAAGTTGTATCCAGAGAGAATGTGAGTTATTGTTACTGTTTTGTTCTTGCTTAAGAGAGAAAAATAAAGTTCTGGTACAGTGTGTCCTTTAAGGCTTCTATGACATGCACTGTGAACAGGGCCTCCCCTAGGATAACTAGTGCCCTGGGCGAGACATGCCTTCAAAACACACACACACACACACACACACACACACACACACACACACACACCCCTCCACTATCACAGCTTTTACTTTTAATATTTTTGTTTTGTTCCTGTCTTTCAGCAAGCATTCTTTATTTTAGAGCAACAATTATTTTTTTCTTTTAAAAAAGTTATGAATAAAAAAGGTATCCAGCTGACCTCTTACAGCTTATGACTTTATTTTATTTTTTATAGTGCTTGCAGTGTTTATAGGATTTTAAGTGCTAAGCATTCAGTAACATTGTCTCACAGTAAAGTACATAGTCAAAATAAAAAAATTCCTTCCAGTAGCACCTTAAAGACCAACTAAGTTAGTTCTTGGTATGAGCTTTCGTGTGCATGCACACTTCTTCAGATACACACGAAAAGCTCATACCAAGAACTAACTTAGTTGGTCTTTAAGGTGCTACTGGAAGGAATTCTTTTATTTTGACTATGGCAGACCAACACGGCTACCTATCTGTAACTGGAACCAGTAAAGTACATAGAACATCAGAGTGGAAAAACTGAAAAAGGAACATATTTTGACTCTAATTGAAGATATTTGTAGTTAACACCTGAACATTCTGTTGAATAAAGGGTCACAGCACCTATTTTTTGCCACCCCAGCTCCCTGCTACCAGTACATTCCAAAGACGCAGCCACTGAGCGCAGGTTGGTGCATCCCCCAGCTCAAGGCTCTGATCCAACGGCCAGGCTCACCCACCCCTAAGGCCGGCCCCGACTGTGAAGTGCCACAAAGTCATTGTTCTCCCCATATATTGGGACACACTCCAAGGCGCAATGCTGCCTATTAGGTCGAAAGACCGCCCCAGAGCCTGGTAAGCAAGAAGAGAACTGAGAAGCTCTTTCCATGCTGTGTCTCCCCACTGCATGAAAAGCTTTTGAGCTCTCCGCCTTGTGTGCGCTTCCTTTTCATGATTGCGTGCCAGCCGGCTGCCAAGCGCATAAGGCTGCGATCGCACACAAGCTAAACATGCGCAAGTTGCGAGTCGACTGTATGCAGTTTGTTTAGCAAATATCTGTAAGAAATAAAGGAGAGAGGAAACTTTCCCCAGCCTGTCTCATAAGGAATCATTCTACTTCACTTGTTTAACCTTCTTTCCTAGGTGAGATGGTCCCTGAAGCACCTGAAGAAAGGGGGAAGGGCAGCGGCTCTGGATTCTGTAAGCAGAGAAAAAGTTATAAACCAAAGGCATTGCCAAGGCCAGAGAGTTCCAGCTTTGCTAATCCCATCTGCCACAGAGATGCCAGGTTAAATAGCCAGGAAGCGAAGAGCAATGGTGATTTCTGCTTGGCTGCCTATTCGATACCTATGTTGCTTAGGAGATTTCTCCCTGAGTTATTACTTAAACTTAACAACCATTACAGCAAGATTGAAATTTAATCTGCACATAAAATTAGCACCATAGCAGAAGGAAAAGAGGGGGAAAGAGCACGTAAGGCATCGTTATAGCATTTTCAAAAAAGCTTTTGCATGGATGCTTGTTTTGCAGATGTTAGGTATGCAGTCTGAGGTGTGTAGAGTTCCTACAGAAAACATGCCAAGAGTATACTCAAGGTAAGTGGGTACTTGAACAACAAATCCAGGCAAACAGGAATGGCCTAATGCAATTTAAGTTTGTTTTGATTTTTAAAGTCAAAACCCATCGTTTCCTGTGTGTGGTTCAGTACACTGCAAGAGGGACAGTATCCAAGCGCCAAGTTGGATCAAAGCTGTGGAAGTCCATTAAGCAGCTTATAAAGATTACTGCCTTAGTTTTTTTTGGCACCTGCCATACATCCACTCATAGGATACATGGAGGGACAATATGGTGTATTTGCGCAGAACACAGCAAGAGGCGGCAGGAATCCAGAGCTGTTCTAATCTCTCTTGAAAAACCAGTATTGCCCAACCCTGGCCAAATGGGCCTGTAACAGCCTCCAGGGTTGCAGCACTGGGCCTTACAAGCACATTGATATAAGCATCCTGTTGTGGGGAAAAGCGCTTCTATTAAACCAGCCTTTCCATAACTGTAAGGTAATGCTGCTGGCCACCATTTTTCTTCTTGCCCATCCTGCTATGGTGGTTGGCCAGCTGTGCCACAGAGGAAGTTAGGAGCTGAGGTTTTGTAATTGCATCAAACAGCCACAACAGGACCGTGATCGTGTCTATTTTAGATGCCTTGAACTATTCTCACCATAGAAGGTAAAAACAATGCTCATCATAATCTGTCTCATAATCTGAGGTTGTCACCTGCTTCTCCCCCTTAAAAAAAGCAAGGCTAGTCAGAAGAAGAAGAGTTTGGATTTGATATCCCGCTTTATCACTACCCGAAGGAGTCTCAAAGCGGCTAACATTCTCCTTTCCCTTCCTCCCCCACAACAAACACTCTGTGAGGTGAGTGGGGCTGAGGGACTTCAGAGAAGTGTGTCTAGCCCAAGGTCACTCAGCAGCTGCATATGGAGGAGCAGAGACATGAACCTGGTTCTCCAGATTACGAGTCTACTGCTCTTAACCACTACACCACACTGGCTCTCAAACCCCTATTGCTGGTGCTGCTTGCTTGCCACTGTCTCCTCTTCCTGCCACTTGCACTTCCTCTTCCTTTCTGCTGTGCGGGGTGCAAGAACACAAGAGAAGCTTGGCAGGGTGGAAGAGCCAGGCCAAGCAGCCCTGCAAACCTGGAGCTGGCCTTGGTTCAACAGCACTATGATTGCATTACCATAAGGATAGATGCCTGATGCCACCAGCTCCCATATAAGACATGCATGGTGGGTGCTATCTAGTAGATCTTTTACCTTTTTAGCTTCAGGAATAATTGCTTAGCTGGCAAGTGACTGGCAGAAAGAGAGAGAACCAAACCCTTAAAGGTTATTCAGGGCAAACAGTGCCCTCAAATCCTCTGCTGAGGGGTGTAATCCTATAACCACAGTATTGCAGCATGGTGAAGAGGCACATCAGTGGCCTCATGCTCTTCTAAGGCAGCTTCATTTAACTGAACATAACTTCAAGTGTGTCTTTGCACTTAACACACTTTTTTGGGGGGGGGATACAAATAGCTGCTGACTGGGAGAAAGCTAGCAATTTTCAGGACCACAGTAGTAGGAGAAGGGGAGGTTACCATTTCCATTTCCTTCCCTATGGTGGCCGTGACAATAATCACTCCTGTGAAGTTGCTATTTGCATTTGCACCAATGAGTGATTGGGGGAACTGTAGAAAGTGTTTTTATTTCAGTGCACGTGGGTCAGAGGACAGACTGGGCGCAGTTCTTTTGTAAGAATTTGACATGATCCTTGCTGAGTCAGTCCGAACTTCCATCTGTTCTAGCATTCCATCTCCAAGTGCCTCTGTCAGCTCACAAGCAGGGTATGAGCATGAGAGCATTTCCCATTGTTTCCCACCCCCCTCGGCAACTGCAGCTCAGAGGTAAAGTGCGCCAGAACATTTGGGAGAGGGGTAATTATTAGCTCTCATAGCTAATAGCTGTTGGCAGATCTAAGTTCCCTAAATTTCTCTAATCCTTTAACAAAATGTCATCACAACAAATGAATTTAGATTACTACTTTCACCCAACTCATAATTAGGTTATGCGTAGCTTTACTTTGTGAGGCTCCTTGGATTTATTTTTATCTCTGCAAACGAGACTCAGGGAAGGGAGCAACGCAGAGCAAGGCATTGCTTAATGTTGGCTTAAAGGACAGAGGGAGGATATGTGGCCCTGCCGGTGTCAATGGACTACAGCTCGCATCATCACTGACCATTAGCCAAGTTGGCTGGGGTTGATGGACACTGGAGACTAACCACATCTGGAGGACCACAGGTGCCTCATGTCAGCTTTGAACTAATAGGTTTGGGGGTTCAGATCCCACTTCTGCTCTGTATTCATTTTGTTGCTTTGGGCAATTGTGTTTGGTGCTTAGATTCATTTTTTACCTTCCAAGTTTGTTGCCTTGATCAAACAGCATGTCTTCATCTAGGCCAACATTTTGTTTCCAGTACAAAAG
Source organism: Podarcis vaucheri (assembly GCF_965113315.1). Classification (NCBI taxonomy): domain Eukaryota; kingdom Metazoa; phylum Chordata; class Lepidosauria; order Squamata; family Lacertidae; genus Podarcis; species Podarcis vaucheri. The sequence continues at coordinate 51,872,313 of NC_138764.1, read as the reverse complement.
AGGCCAACCAAATTTATCTGGCAAACGTATGAGGTAGGCATGAGGTCACCAACATACCACTGATGCAGCCCTGAGCATCTAGAATTCCGAGACAATGTCTCTGAACATGAAAGTTTAATTTAGATAGAATGACTAACAGGAGAGGCTTCCAGTGACAAGTCTGGGATGGAACAGAGAAGAGATGGGTGGAACTGTAAGGGAAGTGTGGTGGGAATGGACAGGATGAATAGGGCTTACTGCATCCCCAGTTTTGGGATGAATCACCCAGAACTGCTTTCTACAACAGCAGCTGTGTGACCCAATGCAAGAAGAATGAGGAAAATCAACTTGGGAAGATGGATGATGGCAACAAATTACAAATTAAAGGGAAAATAATAATCAGGCATCCAGCAAAGGGACATTAATTACATTTCAAAAAGCAACATTCATAATTAATTTTCTGATGCCCTTACAAATAGGAACAAGCTGAGACAGTGGTTTCACCATGTTTCTAAATTGCTAAATTAATTAACAGTCAATCATCACAGAGAAGATGAAGGCATCTTTCTTTGACATCATTCAGTAATCTCTAAGGAAATACTTCATTTTCTTCCCTTTTTTAATGAAAAAGGATTACAAGTTTAGGTTTTCCACCATCTACATATTTAGATCAACTTTCTCCTACAGAATTTTAGCAAATCATTCCAAAATGAATTCTCCTTCTCAATTAGCATAATTCCTCAGAGATAGGAAATCAACCAACACTGTCAAGTCATAATCAGTTCGAACATGCAAAACGTTTCATTGAGGTCAAATAACAGCTTCAGCAGTCATAGACCATTTTGTTGCTATTGTTTTGTAACTTAAAAGTCATTTGGCTTGAAAGGAGAGGGTGGTCATATAGGTGCTGTGCTGCGGAACAGATACCTGCTTGGAGTCTTACTTATTTTAGTATATTTGCATCTTGCCTTTCTTACATTACAGAGCTCACAGTAGTATACATAGTGTTTCCATGCAGTCTCCCATCCAGGTATTGGCCTGGCAAAGACCTGCTTAGCTTCAGCAAGGTAGCTCCAGCATGTGCCCTCAGACCACGCCCCCAAAAGTTTGTTTCAGCTTTGAGCAAAGCGCAAGCCAGCACATCTCTGCAGTTAAGTCTAGATTGGATTAAACCAGACAGCTGATATTAGGTTGCCTTGAGAGGGCATACACAATAGAAAGCAGGGTAAAAGCTCTTATATAAAAAGGAATTAATCAATAAATAATACAGTTCTGATAGAAGAAGTTTAACTAACTAAAGATTTAAGTCATAGCCAGTCTGTGAGAATGACATTTTAAAATTACAAAGACAAAGGACACAACTGCACTGCGGCATACAACTTCACACTCTTAGATAGTTAAGACTGAGTTCAGAGCATGTTTTAGCATTGAAACAGCAATTCCAGTTTTACTTGCTAGAATCCCTAGCATTTTTGCTATAGAATTTTTGCTACAGGGCTGTTTTATCCCCCATGCTATTTAATATCTATATGAAACTGCTGTTTGAGATCATGCAACTTTAGGGAGAAGTGTTATTGATATGTGGATCAAACACAACTCTGTTTCAGTGGCAGTGCTATAATTACTGCTTCATCATGGTTACCAATTGCATGGAGATGAACAAACTTAAACTCAAATCTAGACAAGGTGGAGGTACTGCTGGAAGGTGCTACTTCAACTGCACTGGCTTCCAGTCTGTTTCCACGTCTAATTAAAAAATGCTCATTTTGATTTTTAAAGCCCTTTATAGCTTAGGACTAAGGTAACTGATGAAACATCTGCCTCCTTGGGTAGCTACTAGAGATTGTCTTCCATAGAGGGCTTCCTGGGGTATCCCCACCTTCTGATGGGAAGGAAGTGGTTCCTAGAAAGAGGTGGTGGCGGCGCTGATGTGTTTCCACAGCTTACAAATAACTTTAAATTTACATTGTTGTTGTTTAGTCATTTAGTCGAGTCTGACTCTTCATGACCCCATGGACCAGAGCACGCCAGGCACTCCTGTCTTCCACTGCCTCCCGCAGCTTGGTCAAACAAAAATTTACATTAATCCTATTGTTTTATCCTTTTTATACTTCAGCAATAATAATAATAATAATAATAATAATAATAATAATAATAATAATAATAATTTATTATTTATACCCCGCCCATCTGACTGGGTTTCCCCAGCCACTCTGGGCAGCTTCCAAAAGAATATTAAAATACTGTGATACATCAAACATTATGGCTTTTAGGTTTTTATATTTTTGTTTTTACATTTTTTTCTAAACTGTGTCGGAAAAATAATTGAAGGGCCAGACAAAAATACAATAAATAAAACTGTAAGAAGCAGCTAGTCTTCCATCGCATCTCACCATCTACGCAAAGATCAGACCTACATATGTACCGTAAGTAGCCTAAGAGTACATCCTGTTCACTCTAAGTATAATCACACAGCAAATTCCAGCTGCTGGAAATTTGGGTATGTGTAGCAGTGTCTATGTGGAAGTTCACTGAAGAGTGGAAAGAACTGCCACAATTTTGCTGTGCCACACTAACCGAAAGGCTGTCATAGCAGCAGCCTCTCTGTAGGACTGTGTCCTCTGCAGAGTTAAGCGGAAGTAGAATTTGATCAAGTATAAGGAAAACTCTCATTCAAAGCAAGTGGCACATCCATTTCTCAAAGGAAAGAAGTCAGTGACCAGCCATGTAAAATTTCTTGTTGAATAATTGTTCCAATTTTAAAATCTAAGTCATTTTTCTTCCTATTAGAAAGCCTGGGGAGAAGAGTCTTTTGAAATATCTGAGATGGTAAAATTTAAAAATTAGCTACTGAGCATGAAGTATGCAATAATTGCTCTTCATAACATTTTTATTGCCTCTACATTCTTTGAATTATTGCTTTAAACTGCGCTGTGCCATTACGATGAAAAAAATGGTATCAATAAAGTATGTGTGATTGATGTTAAGATTTTATCACTCTAAGACTATGAAAATCGGAGGCATGCCAAAGTAAAACCATTTTTCATGACATTTCTTCTTAATTCATAGCAATAATGATACCCACGCATTTCATTTACCAGGGTGTTTTGGGCAAGTGGTTATGCCCACATCGAAATCCATACATCCTATGATTTTGCGTGCCATTATATATGCAGTTTGAGTTTTAAGAATTACTTTGCTTCGAAGATGTTGTGCACCGTGTCTTACATTCTTACTGAAAGTAAACACTGAATCTTTGACCAAAAAAAAAGTTAATGAATTCTTAAATACTTATTTAACATATATTAGTTATGGGTAAGAAATTCACACAGCTCTCAGCGTGAGGTCAATTCAGTGGCATGAGAGTAAAGAAATGACTGGGAAGTGGCTCCCACTTTGCTAGAGAAGTGTGTACACACACACACGGGATCCTAATGCCTGCCCACACACATTACTTCCAGGAGTGTTTTGATTAGGGACTTCTCATGGACTATAGTATTAAAAAACACGCAAGCTGACACTCTAAAGAGCAATTGCACTGTACTGAAAGGTGTACCAGGAATCCAATGTGGTCCAGGGATCATAAGTTGCTTACCCCTGTAAAGAAGCATGAGGAACAACATACTAACACTTACAAACAGAAACCAAGATACAACCCTGAATAGCTCCAATGGCAAAATATATATTAGCATCATTGTTTACGGAAAAACTCATTGTATTTCTCCCTAGCTCTTTCACAATTCCTCTTTCTTATAAATGGACACCCAAATGGGAGAAAAACGAAGACACCAAATGGAAATTCAATGTTATAATGATTAATGTCCATGGTGTGAAAGTGAAGATGTCAAACCCCATGCCAGAAATCCACCAAATATACCAGCAACATCATAGTCTAAAGAAGCCCTTTTTGAGATTTCCTGTATCACCACCCACCACCAGGAAAAAAACCACGTGTGCCAGAAGTACTTTATTTTGAACCAGGCCATGGATATTATGAATTATAGCAACAATGTTTAAAATATCAGGCTCAACAACTCTTCTGCAACCATAATGCTCCTCACGTTCAGGGGAAATAAAGAGACCCCAATGATATCCAGTATATCTGACATCTAGTACCCCACTGATATCCAGCAATATCTCTTTCCTTGCATATTAACAGATTTGGACTTGCATTTTGAAAAATCAACTCAGCACTTGCATAAGCCCATGATTCCCAGCCTAAACAGAACAGGTTATTTGCCACTGGGATGTGGGATTCCACAGGCCCATTCCCTGATTGTAAATCACACATTTGCAGCATTGTAATCCCAAATTATCTCAGGAAGGTAACACCCTAAAGTGGTGGCATACAAATCTTTAAAGTAAATATATGAAATTGAGCAGGAACTAGTCAAGGTTTTGAAGAATGGGTGTTGTCTAATATTTGGGACATGAGAAGCCCACATTCATTGCTCCTGCTCTGCTAAAAATCACTTCGTGCCACCACCAATCTAAGCAATATTTTCCCATTGAACTTACAGAAATGTGGCAAAGATGATTAAGGTAATTCTATGCATTCAGAAAGCTTGGTTAAAACATTTGCTTTCCTTTTAAAGAGATAAGATGTAGGTGACTAAGCAAGACACAACTGTACTTTTATTCCAAGTGCTGAAGCAAAATGCAGCACAGCAATTTTAATAGGCTTATATAAACTTCAGAAAAGCTTGAACATTTTGCAGAAATCCAGTCAACCCAGACCAGCCTTCCAGCAAGGAACTTCCAACATATAGCAACTTTTAGAAAATCAGTATCAAAATACATTATTATCCTAACTTCCCTACATACAGCTAAAACATTTGCCTGTAATAACTGAGAAAGATACCGATGAATCCTGACCAAACCTATTAAGAAAAGCTTCTTTGTATATTTCACCATCCATACACAGATGCTATATGCAACAGTTTTAATGCACGAGGCATATAGTAGAGACAACTAGGTCCAGAAAGTAAATACAATATGGAAAATTTATTGTAATAGAAGGTGGTCAACCTTGAAGATGGCCCAATTTCAATCTGGACAAAAAATCACTGGGTTTTTATTTAATAGTAAATGTAAAGTCAAGCATCCAGACTGTCAGCTACCAGTTGCCCAAATATACAATGTTTTTTTTAAAAAAAGAACCTGATTGCGCCATCAAGTGGACAGAAAGCATTCTCCAGTGGGTACGCTGCCTGTTGGAACTCCAGAATGGCAGCAACTGTGGACAAAGACATATCAGAAATCCTCTTCCATTGCACACTTTCTATTCTTCCACATGCTCTTATCATCTAGAAATAAGGATGTAGGGGTGGGGGGTGGGGACAGGAAGTGCAGGAATGTGTATCTCAACATGTCTAAACTTTTACACATTAATCTAAAATACATTTTTAAACGTCTTTCACAAAAATGGCTTGTTTTACTTATTTAATAAGATTTATATACTGCTTAATCATTCATAAGCTCTAAGCTGCTTACATAGAATATAAAGATTCATTCATTGTATCAAAAATATTGATGAACTGAACATCAAAACCAAGTTAACTGAAAAAACTATCAAAATATAAAACAGGCAGTTGTTAGAAATTATATGTAAACATTACTTGTTTGGGTTGGCTCACATGAATCTGTAGCAGGTGCCCAATCCAATCTAGTGACCAGTTCCTAGACCACTGTGACCAAGCTATTCTAGCCCAGAAGTGGCTGCAACTGTCGTACAAACCAAAGCTGAAAAAAGGTGCTCCTAGCTATCGAGGCTACTGGGGCCTCTAATTATGGCACTAGATCCAGAGCACCCCCAAACTGTGTGCCTGATCCTTCGGGGAAGTGCAACCCTGTCCAGGGCAGGCCATTTCTCAGAATTTTAAGATGCTCAACCCTGCAAACAATTTCCTGGAAGTAGACAAACTTGCATAGGACTGCAGTGTTAACCCTCAAAACCACTCTTTGTATTGTTTGTACTGTTGCAGGCGGCAGAAATCAAGAAGGTAAATACATTCACAGACAAAAACACACTAGTTAAACCATGAATTATGAGTGGTGTATTAAGCCACAAATTAGTGTGGTGCCTGCGTGCTCCAGTTGCATGGACTTCAGCAGTTCTACTGTCGTTTTCTGTTCTAGTCATTCCAGGAAACTGTGGTTTAACCTCCTGACCCACAAATTCTCATTTTCAGTCCCTAGTATATAGAAAAAGTACGGTATATACAATCCTATGGAAGGTTATTCACAAGAAGCTCCACTTACAAGGCTTACTCTATAGTAAGTGTACTTAAGATAGCTGCCATAGGCTATTAATGTAACCCAATGGGTTAAGTCCAGTTGTGGATTTATTTGCTTCAGATGACGCCTCTGCTAAGAGAAAGGGAAGGCAAAACAACTCACTCATCCTCCTTGCAACAGATTCAACTTGTATTTTCAACACATTTTTTAATAAAAAAAATTATCAGAGTTTGGATTGTTTTTCAAATAGATCAAACGCAGATTATATACAAGTATAGTCCAGTGCCCTCATTAAAGGGATTTGTTTGCTTGTCTCTCTGCCCATCAAATTATTCCATCCCAATCATGTAGTTTTGTTTACACTATTATGAAAATGCACACCTTCCCCAAAGATAATCTTAAAAAATGCAGAGCACACACAACTTGGAAGTACAATAGATGAGAAGAAAAGAAAGATGCTTACTCAAACCTTCTTTGTAAAATATACACAATAAAGAAAGTGATCTATATGTTAGTTTCCAAATAATTTGAATCGCCTAGTTTTACAAATTTAGAATGAGTATGTCCTCCTGTGGAAATCCTGTTCTTATGCACACTTAACTATGACTGACTTCCCGAAGTTGACAGGACTCACTTTTCAGTCAATATGCATAGGGTTGTATTGTCAATAGTTGCTTTATAAAATAAGACACAGAAGTTTTTAAAAATGATGCTTTCATCAATGACAAATAGGACCAACACACACTCCTTCACTTTTCTAAAGCTCTAATGAGAAAGCCAGTGTTTCCATCGCTTATAGTTCCATAGTTGATTTATAGAGACTAATAGTACATCTTAGCTTTTTCTATTACACTACATTAGAATCAGAATCAGAAGAATCTTTATTTGCATCAGCCACTAGCCATAGCAATAAAATAAAATAAAATGTTCTGAAGATAGAGGTAAAAACTTAACTATACAAAATACATTATGGAGGTTTACATCAATAATAAAATAATAGATCTTATTGTACGGTAATTGCTTCCACTAAAAACCTTGCAGTTTTTGCTGTCACCTGATCATCTTGATCTGCTAAAAGAAAGGACACAGTAGCAATGGTTGAGTGACCTAGCATGGACAGGGGTAGTAACCTCACGCCTCAAATCTTTATAAAGAGTGCAAGCCAGAAGACATGAGCCACTGATTCAATGCTGCCATCTCCACATGGACAGAACCATTTTTCCAGTGGAATTTTTTGAAACAGATGCTCAAGTACAGCTGAAGGCTGTATATTCAATCTTGCGAAAGTGAAAGTGTAACTGTATTTTGGAATTGTTACACTTTGCAAATAGGGTGCCAAAGTGTCAAAATGACTAAGTGGAAAATAATCATACTATGGAAAAATGGCCAAATTATTCTGTCATTCGATATCATATAGGCACTGTCTAATTAAATTATTTGCTTTACTGAAGCCCAGTGTTAATAACTGTTGTGGTGATAAACCAGAAAAGTAAAGCTTTGGGTTGACAATTTTAGTCCAAGCGCTCTCATGACAATCTTGCAATACTAAGGATAGTATACCAGTGGGGTTTAAATTTAGGTGAAGCCAATAATTAAACGTCCTACACAAAATCTGCAATTCAACAGAGGGGAGATTAGCCTCTAAGCACAATGAAGCATTTGGAACACAGGATGGAAGAGAGGAAAAATTGCCTTAGGAACTTAGATTGAACAGCTTCTGTAGATACAAGGCATGTTCCTGTCCAAATCTGAGCCCCATATAATAACTGTGCTAGGGGTTTACTTTTAAATTAAACAATAATAACTGTGCTAGGAGTTTAGTTTTAAACACAAGTGCTGACAGTATGTGATTGCCACTTTTTGTATGGAAAAAGCGTGTCAGAATGTTGGCACTTTGAGGTTTTCCTTTGCATATTTCTGATGTGCTCCCCATGACCCTGCTGACTGGAAAGTAAGGACGAGGTATTTAAAGACTTAGGGACAAGGGTGGTGCTGTGGTCTAAACCACAGAGCCTAGGGCTTGCCGATCAAAAGGTTGGCGGTTCGAATCCCCACGATGGGGTGAACTCCCGTTGCTCGGTCCCTGCCCCTGCCAACCTAGCAGTTCAAAAGCACGTCAAAGTGCAAGTAGATAAATAGGAACCGCTCCGGTGGGAAGGTAAACAGCATTTCCGTGTGCTGCTCCGGTTTGCCAGAAGTGGCTTAATCATGCTGGCCACATGACCTGGAAGCTGTACGCCAGCTCCCTCAGCCAGTAAAGCGAAATGAGCGCCGCAACCCCAGAGTCGGCCACGACTGGACCTAACGGTTAGGGGTCCCTTTAAATATTGACTTTAACTTGTTTGATCAACTAATTATCCATATACCATCTATGGGCCCTATAGTTTCTTGAAAACACCATTACTTTAGTTTTCTTGTAATTCAACCAGCTGTTCTCTGAAGAAACACAAAGCCATTAGACTACATGGCCTCCAGGAATAACTGCAACATACGTACTAAACAGGAACCACAGCTCAAATACAACATTTTGCAGATAAAATATAGTTTTTCCCCTCTTTTAAACTGAACAAATCAATTTTGGGCACAATCTAGATCATACGTGCTCTGGAACAATCATACTGACTTTAATGTTATCTACTCTAAAAGGCTTGCATTCCAATAAAACATTATGAAAAAGCATGAAGATGTTTAGTTCATTAAAGGAAACAAGTCAACTAAAAAGAAAACTGTTTGAAAAGTACTTTGTGAATGAAGTATCTTTATTCCACGGAGCAATAGAATGACAATGTAGTATATAGGTCTGGGACTTGCAAAATGATCTGCCACAGGCTGAACCACAGTCAGCATGTCACTTTCCTTGAAAAACTAGGGAATTTGATTCTATTTTGCTGTAGTACTTAGACGAATAGTTTCTCAAAACTGTTTAAAAATAAGCCAGTATTTCATAATACAATCCACACCAAAAGGTCACTTTAGCCCATCACCCCAACACCATGAAATCAAGACCACCACCAGAGTAAAACACTAATACTTTATTAAAAATTCAAAATTTATTGCAAATTATATTTTGCTTCTCTCCTTTCTTCATTTTTACATGATTTATTGATATCCATGATTTTTTCACAAATGTACTTGTTGACTTTGGAGAGTCTCTGTGCAATTTCAGTTTCGTCCACAGTTTCTTGTGCTATCCTGTCATACAAACATTCTGAAATGAAAAAAAAATGGCATTAAGAATGACACCTCAACAAATGTAAAACACAGCCGATGTGACTGAGCAAGGTAACAGGCACATGCAAAAAATTTGGCTTATGCACATGGTTTTGTGCATGCAGATCTCTGGATCATGAACAAAATAATGTACAATAATACTTCTGGCTACATTTTAATACTGCAGTGTGAAATGTTTCTGGTTGATTTGTAGTTTGGATCATAGGCTACTAATCACAACCCAACATTTAACTCCATTAAAATTAAAGGCTATAATCATATGCACACTTCTCCATAGAACACTTCTGAGTAAACAGGTTTAGGATTACACCAAAAATGCATATAGCATTATTTGACCATTATCTAGCACATATTTACACTTTCTAGCTCTGAGGTCTTGTTTTCTAGGCTAAACATTTCCACTATATCACACAACCATGGCCACATGAACAAACTCCAGAGAAAAATCTATGTTTCTCAATGTTCCCTTTGCTGCTGCAGATAGCAGGTTCCCTAGTCATTTCCAACAAACGTTCCCACTTTTTCAGATTTTGTTTTCCTGAATCACACTAACATTGGTAGTCTGAAGAAGTGGAAGCTGACCTATGCTGAACATATAAGTGATGCGTTATTCCAGCAGCAGCACACTTCTGTGATAGACAAAGAACTATGAAGCCTCCTCTGGTGGACTTTTGAGGTGCTCTAAAAGCATTAATTGAAGTAGGGTTACATTGGCCAACATATTCTATTGGAAAAAGAGCACACAAGGTGTAGTCAAGAGATACTTCCAAGCAATGTAGCTGCATCTTTAATGTCCAAGGTAGTTGAAGGCAGCAGGCTGAAAGAGATGAGGATATAATCCAGAAACTATAAAGCCATGGTAATCTTTGGAAGGAATAAATGGGTTGCAAAATAGCCTGGTTACAAAGGCACAACTTTAAAAGGGCGAGCCCTGCTACTCTTAGCACTCCATATAATCTCTCTCTCTCTCTCTCTCTCTATATATATATATATATGTGCTTTCGTAGATTTTCACGGGTACAGGAATGCAGGTTTTGGTGTCTTCGGGTGTCTTCCCGTGTAAGAGTCGGGGTGTCTGTGCGACGTTTCGACGAGGTCTCACTCGTCATCTTCAGGCTGGTGCTTTCGGCTTCTTGTTACTGGAACAAGAAGCCGAAAGCGCCAGCCTGAAGATGACGAGTGAGACCTCGTCGAAACGTCGCACAGACACCCCGACTCTTACACGGGAAGACACCCGAAGACACCAAAACCTGCATATATATATATATATATATATATGCTTTCGTAGATTTTCACGGGTATAGGAATGCAGGTTTTGGTGTCTTCGGGTGTCTTCCCGTGTAAGAGTCGGGGTGTCTGTGCGACGTTTCGACGAGGTCTCACTCATCATCTTCAGGCTGGTGCTTTCGGCTTCTTGTTACTGGAACAGAGCAGAGTCTGGTGTTTGAGTTCCTATAAATACTGTTGAGGGGTGTGGTGTATAGCCTCCAACGTTCTGGGTAGAGAGGAAGTTCCTAGATTAGTGTGCCTTTTCTTCTTTTGTTCCTTAATTACTTGAGGGATATCTTGGGTGATTTCATGAGTGATATTCTGAATATCACTGGGTGGGTCATTAATTACTTGAGGGATATCTTGGGTGATTTCATGAGTGATATTCTGAATATCACTGGGTGGGTCATTAAGTGTAGATTAGATTGCTAAAGCTCTCGTGTCTTGACCTCTTGAGCTTGTGAAGAGTTTTTCTGAGAAGATGGCTGTGCTGCATTTAGACTCTTACACGGGAAGACACCCGAAGACACCAAAACCTGCATTCCTATACAAAACCTGCATTCCTATACAAAACCTGCATTCCTCACCTCTACGGGGAGGAAACCTTCCAGCTGACAAGAACCTACGAGAAACTAGAAATCCGAAGAGCCACCATCTTATGTGATCTCCTGTTCCTACGCAACTGCCGAGACAACAACTTAACTCCCACATGCTTCCAACTTAAATTCCACTCTAAAACCCCAGCTACCGAAAGGATCCTGAAACGAACTGAACTATCCCTAATCAGAAACGAAATACATAAGAAAAGATACCTACTAAACCAAACCAACAAAGATCTGCTCACTCTTCACCTCAAACTATGCAACAAAATCCACCCTGCACTCTGGGACAAATGCAAACAACTAGCCGTCTGGAGAGCTGAAACTGAGACCTCACATAAGACAGACAGACACACCAACAAACTCTACAAACTAGAAAAACGCCAGAAGCCCAGCCACCCTCCACAACAACCCATGAAACAAACAGTACATAACATATCAAACAGGATCCTCACCCCAACTGAAACCAAAGTACTCTCCAAAGGTTTCAACTTTGCAGTCGCCCCGAGACGCATCCCCACGGAAAACATCATATGCGGAGTCGAAGCTAGCCTGACCAAAATCGACCCAGATGAAGCCAATAAAATCAGACTTGAAGTCACCAACATCCTCTGCTCCAGCAAACCACCCAGAAGCAATTTACACAAAGAAGAACAGAAAGCACTCACCAACCTGAGGAAAGACAACAACATAATCATTCTCCCAGCAGACAAAGGCAACGCCACTGTTGTGATGAACACATCGGACTACCAAGCAAAACTATCAAATCTACTCCAAGACCCTACCTACCAACCTATAAAAACAGATCCCACCACCTATCTGGAAAAAACCACCAAATCCAAAATAAAAGCCTCTCCTATCAGTGAAGAAATCCAGCTAAGAATCATCCCCAGAGAAAAATCATCCAGATGCCCCAAACTCTACGGTCTCCCCAAGATACACAAAGAAGGAACACCACTCAGACCAATAGTCAGCTCCATAGGCTCACCTCTACAAAATCTCGCTAAATTTCTCGCTAAGCAACTTCAGCCCTATGCAGAATCCATCGCTTCACACGTTACTAACTCCTTCCAGTTCATAGAAACAATAAAGAAACAATACCTACATCCCGATGACCTACTTGTGAGCTTCGATGTTGTATCTCTCTTCACTCAAGTGCCCATTAATGAAGCCTTGACAGCCATTCAAAACAAATACAACCCCCCCAAATACATCCTGGACCTGACCAACCACTGCCTAACCAACACGTACTTCATCCACAATGGACAAAGATACAAACAGATAGAAGGAGCACCCATGGGATCACCCCTCTCACCGGTCATCGCAAATCTGTACATGGAACACTTTGAAACCAATGCTTTAGACAAGTCAGAACACAAACCCAAACTTTGGCTCAGATATGTTGACGACACCTTTGTAATTTGGCCACACGGAAAAGAAAAACTAGATAGCTTCCTCACACATCTCAACAGCCTACACCCCAAAATACAATTCACTATGGAAATAGAAGACAACAACCAACTCCCCTTTCTTGACGTCCTAATCTACAAAAAACCTGATGGCTCCCTAGGACACACTATCTACCGGAAAAAAACACACACCAACCGTTACTTACATGCACAATCACACCACCACCCTGCACAAATAAACTCCGTAGCCAAGACTCTCATCTCCAGAACCAAACGCCTGGCTGACAAAGACCACTTGACAACTGAGTTACAGAATCTCTCAAATGTGTTAATCGCCAATGGATACCAGAAAAACAGGGTTACAAAGCTAATCCAAAAAGAAACACCCCCCAAAAACCAAGACACAGAAGAAAACAATGGCATGGCCCTCCTTCCTTATATCAAGGGCACTACAGACAAAATCAGCAAAATCCTCCATAAACACAATATCAAAACAGCCTTCTGCACCAACCAAAAAATAGCCAATATCCTCAGAAACCCAAAAGACAAAATCCAGCTGGAAAACCAAGGGGTCTATGAAATACCCTGCAAAGTCTGCCCAGCCACGTACATTGGACAAACAAACAGACGAATAAATGCACGTATCGCAGAACACAAGAATGCCGTCAAAAAAGAAGAAAAAACTTCCTCTCTTTTCCAACACATGAAAGAAACAGGACACGAAATTAATTTTGCAGATTCCAAATTGCTCTTTAACATGGAACATCACCACAAGAGAATAATCATGGAAGCCATCGAGATAGAGAAACACCCTCACAACATGAACAAGCGTGACGACACGTCCCGCCTGCCAGACATCTGGAAATTAGCCCTCCCCACAAAAACCGACACCAGAACCAGAGGCACACAGAACGCCGTCACCAATCAACCACACCAGACCCAAACCCAGACCCTCTCCACAGACATATTACAGACTCCATCCAGCAACCAAACTATAGTGGCACCTCCGGATGCTGCACCCCCCTGCAATCCCTACACAGATCTGGCTGGCACAAGGCACAAAACCATAGCTCGCCCCTATACACGAAGCCAAGCCAGAGCACAACTAAATGCAGCACAGCCATCTTCTCAGAAAAACTCTTCACAAGCTCAAGAGGTCAAGACACGAGAGCTTTAGCAATCTAATCTACACTTAATGACCCACCCAGTGATATTCAGAATATCACTCATGAAATCACCCAAGATATCCCTCAAGTAATTAATGACCCACCCAGTGATATTCAGAATATCACTCATGAAATCACCCAAGATTTCCCTCAAGTAATTAAGGAACAAAAGAAGAAAAGGCACACTAATCTAGGAACTTCCTCTCTACCCAGAACGTTGGAGGCTATACACCACACCCCTCAACAGTATTTATAGGAACTCAAACACCAGACTCTGCTCTGTTCCAGTAACAAGAAGCCGAAAGCACCAGCCTGAAGATGATGAGTGAGACCTCGTCGAAACGTCGCACAGACACCCCGACTCTTACACGGGAAGACACCCGAAGACACCAAAACCTGCATATATATATATATATATATATATATATATATATATATATATATATATATATATATAAAAACACACACACCCATGGTGGAAAAGTGGCAAAAAATATAGCCACTGGTTCTTACTATTGCTGTAATGGCTTCCAAACTGATTAAACAACTTCTGCTTTGCCTAGTATTTTCCCCACCAGCAATTTATTGCTTCATATGGTAGAAAACCATGGAGATTCACTTAATTAACAAGTTTTATAGCATTGTTAATGTACCATATTAAAGTTATGACAATTAAACATTCTATACCCTTTTCAGTTTCCTCTGACACCTTTCAGAAGTTTTAGAAAAGGTTATTTTTCAGTGACAGGGTTTACAATGTTTGCATAGCATACTTTTTAATAACTTCCTTAAAATAAACTACACAACAGGGACTACTAAACAGCAAGACATATTAGCCCCATTAAGGCTTTATTCCATTTTTAAAAAAGATGTATTTTAAGGAAGCTATTCTAGGACCAGAGAATAAAAGTAAAAACCACATCAAACATGGATTTTACGAGCTCTCATCTTGAAATGCAAAAATTTTTGGACAATGAAAAATATATTTAAAATCCTAGTTATAATCTAAGCTGAAAAGGGTAGCTGCCAATATGCATTAAAATGAGGTCTGAAAGAGCTGGCGGAAGAAACGTGGCTAAAAATGGTGTTCTAATTTAAAGACTGATGGATGAACTGTGATCAAGGAAAACTACCTCCCACCCCTTCTTCAGTACCAGAACACTGAATATTTGAACTGAAAAACAAGGCACAAACACACAGAGAGGGAAATTCAAGTTATTACTGTGCATTATTGAAATCTACCCATGCTGGCTGTTGCTGTTTTATTTCCAGCATGATTCCCAGATGAACCATCATCCCAACGTTAAAATCCATCTCACAGTCTTGCCAGTGAGGGGGAAAAACCAGTACAATAAACCTTGATGTGCACACAGATCTGGTCTAAGTGCATTGTTGCATCACTGCCTACAGACATAACCCTGATGATTAGCAATGAGTGTGAAAGTTCCACTGATTTTACTAAAATTTCCTAGACACAAAATAGCCTGTGCAGGATCATAAGTTTAGAATGGAGTTGTTAAGCTGTTGCAGATTGTTGAGCGACAACTCTGCAGACTTCAGCTGTTCCTAGGGTTTAAGGAGCCACAAAGTCAGCTTCCCTGAACACTACTAATTTTACTCATTCCCAGAACATTGGCTTGAAAGCCCAGGAACACAAGACAGCTGATTAACTAAGCCTGATGCTGCCCCATAACTAAAAATATTTTGGGAGAAAGGAAAGAGCTCCTAGCTATTGGGCACAACAGGATTATCTCTAGCAGCACAGGAAGATGTCTTATAGTCTACCAAGTGAGACAGTGGGTTCATATAGCTCAGTACTCTTCACAGTGAACACTGCTGAGCTGCTGCCAGTCAGACGGGTGTCTTTTCCAGCCCTACCCTGAGACAGCAGAGAGTCAACCTGGGCTCTTCAACCTGCATTCAAAGCATTTGCTATGCCACTGAGCTACAGCCCTTCTCCATGCTCATTTCTGCTCCTTCTCAGTAGCACTTGGAGCATCTCAATTTTTTTCTTTCCTTGATTGAAAGCAGTTTCTGCACCACTCCAAGTTAACTTCCTCTTCATAAGAGCTGCTCCAGTAGCATCATTGGTTTCCATGCCAATGATAACCTGGCTTACAGTCTTGCAGTGCTGGTGTGAGGACCAGCCTTGTCCACGTGGTTTCCTCAAGTGCTACAAGGAGTTGCCATGCACATATATCTGTGTCCCTGGTTAACAGATGAAGTGGGGCTTGCCCTCTCTTGTACTATGCATTGAATTGGACGTGCATAATACTTAGTGAATCCACTTGTTTTCTTAAGCTACCGAGAACTGATATTTATAGCCTTATGCATCATTTAGATAGTACCAGACTTAGATGATGTGAAAAGAATGTTTGAGGGTTCCTTGTGATTATGTATTCTCTTTCAGTGATATAAAGAAGTGATCATGCTATACATGGATACACATCAAGACATGGTACGTGGGAACAAGGCTAACATAAAAAGTCAATTTGGCACGGCCAAGGAGAAATCTGAATACATGTAGTAGAGATGCCCTCCAAATGTTGCCAGACTACGATTTCCATGATAGGCCCAGGCAGGTCAGAGATGATGGGAGCTGTAGTCCAGCAACATCTGGAGGGTCACAGGTTTCCTATCCCTAATATAAAGTATGCAGGTCAGAATATATAAGGTATACCTAAATCCCATTGAAATTAGACCCTACATATTCAATCCTAGGCATACGTTTTAAGGAGTAAACTTCACTGAATACAATAGGATTTGCTTCTGAGTACGCATACATAGGATTGTACAATTAAGCACATTAATCGTACAATTAAGAACATTAATTACTTAAGTTGCATCTATTTCAATGCATTTTTAACTGGGTTTATTTTTCTCTGGATTGCAACCAAATTTGAAGAAGCTTTGAAACATAGTTCCTTGATTGAAAAAGATAGTTAGACATGCATACTCTTTTACCATTTCTAAAGGTGCTGTCAAACAAAATTTCATATTAGTTTTATTTTCAGAAGCAGGGATTTTCATTCAAATGCCAGATTAAGTATGGCAATGCCTTTCTACTTATCAAACTGCCTTAAGGTGTCTATTTTCCTCTTTAAAATGGATTGCAGATCCTCTGTCTGCATTTTGAATGAAAATTTGGAGATTAGAGAAGTGGAAGGCTTTATATCGACATATATTTTTGTATGTATGTAGCTATACTCTTTTTTTGTGTGTGAGAGAGAATATCTTAACAAAGTCTCAGTGCAATGATTGATTAAAGGTGTCCTCATACGCTCAAGATCCACTGGTTGAGGGCCAGGTGCTAGTAGAACACATCACTGCCATGACAGACACCCTAGTGAAAATATCAAATACATCAACAGAATGGCTAAAACAGGGCAGAGCTACGACCTACAATTCTCCAGACTACAGACATGGCCCCATCAACAGCTGAACATTATATCATGCCCAGACATGATGCAATTTTCCTCCCACTGACCTAGATGGGGAGGGGTGGGAAACGAAAAATAGTCCATGAAGGTAAAGGTAAGGTAAAGGACCCTGGATGCTTAAGTCCAGTCAAAGGCGACTATGGGGTTGTGGCGCTCATCTCACTTCCAGGCCGAGGGAGCCAGTGTTTGTCCACAGACAGCATGACTAAACAGCTACTGGCGCACGGAGGACCGTGACAAGTGCCAGAGCGCATGGAAACGCCGTTTTCCTTCCCGCCGCAGTGGTACCTATTTATCTACTTGCACTGGCGTGCTTTCGAACTGCTAGGTTAACAGGAGCTGGGACAGAGCAACGGGAACTCACCCCATCACAGGGATTCGAACTGCCGACTTTCTGATCAGCAAGCCCAAGAGGCTCAGTGGTTTAGACCACAGTGCCACCCACATCTCTTTTGTCGTCATATGACAGGCCATATGACACAGTGTAACTCAGCACCCAATCACAGCACACTACCACTAGCATATAAACCCAACACAGGGGGAGCACAACTTGGTCTGGAAACCAAGCCTTGGGAGGAATGGTTGAGGGAATTGAGTATGTTTAGCCTGCTAAAGAGGAGACATTGTATCCATCTTCAAATATCTGAACAGATGTCACATGGCAGATGGAGCAAGCTTCTTTTCTCCTGCTCCAGAGGACTCAAACCAATAACTTCATGTTACAAGAAAGGAGATTCCGACTAAACATCAGGAAGAACTTTCTGACAGTAAGAGCTGTCCCACAGAGGAACAGACTCCAATGAAAGGTGATGGACTTTCCGTCCTTGAAGGTTTTTAAGGAGAGGTTGAATAGCCATCTGTCATGTATGATTTAGATGAGATTCCTGCATCACAGGGGGCTTGACTAGATAACCCTCATTCTGCACAGACCACAAGAAAGGTCCAATGCATGACAAGCAGTAGACTAGGACATTTCCAGCTTTTGCTCACAGCATCCTACTTGTCCCAAGGATGTGCATACATCCTTGGAAGATTCATCACAGGCACAAAACAGATGAAGGTGTCCCTAGGATGCAGCTGGTGCCACAAGGAGAACCTGCTCTTCTGTCTATTGAGCAACTGTCATAAAGAACCTGCTTTGGCCATCCCAGAAAAGTTTTTCTCTTCCAGGGTCCACTATCCCAGATGTGCTGAGTTGAATAAAGGCTATGATTCTGCAACATGTTTTTGTTGTTGTTGTTGTTGCCGTTCGTAGGGTCGTACTCAAGTAGGATCTGGCCTCAGGATGGGACTCTGAGAGGGGAAGGAAGGAAGCCTGAAGTGGTGCTTTCAATGGTTGTTCACTCATGAGTGGGCAGGCCTATCAGGCTGCACAAGTTCGATGGTGACAGCGTGTAGTAGGCAGTCATTTGGCAAGGAAGAAGGAAAAGAGAGAGACAGAGGCCTACTGAGATTTTACTCAGCAGCGCTGGACTATCAGGCAAGAGAGCAAGGAAGGTGACTGGTCACATGGGGTGCTAGGGGAAAGGGTGGGTCAAATGGTCTGGTTGGCCCACGCAGCAGCCAGGCTATTGCTTCATGCAGTGCTCCTCCTGATTTGCTAAGGTGTGTCAAGTGGGAGGGGGGACTCCCCATCTTTCCTAGTGTGAGGTTGTACCCTGAATTTTAAACTGGCACTCCTGCCATGTAAAATGTGAGCTGTTCCACCCAGCTATGGCTCCTCCTCCATTCCTTATGCTCCTGGTATCTATGGCTGCATATGGATGGGGGCAGCATTATCTGGACTCTCCTTTTCTTCTGTCTGTGGTGCTCCAAAATGGTGGTTGTGAAGAGAGTAACTCAAGTCAAACCCCTGCCAGGAGATACCTGGTGGTCATTGATGGCTATGCCAATGGGGTTGGTGGAGTGAGGTGCTCTAACGCTGTGTGTTGGGGTATGACTCTGGCATTGTGAGTTCACTGACTCTCTCCATGTGTGAGTAGGGATAGCAATGGTCAGTTTTCAATGTATGCTAGGGGCACGTCTGTTGCTTTCCCACAATTAAAGAAAAAACTGGTTATGTGTTTCCTGCCTCTTCTCCTGGGTTGAGCATGCATAGGATATATGGGCTTTTCTGTTGGTGTAGCAATAGCATATCTCTCCTGCCCACAACAGTGTAACTGGAATGTGGAATTGTGCTGCTGAGTAATTTTCTTAAAAAAAAAAAAAAGAGGAAGAAAGATTCTCCCATTTCATCACAGCAGTATTGCATGCTCCAAGTCACGTACCTCTGACAATGCTTAATTTGTGAGGGGACAGAGGAGGTTTGGGAACGGCGTCTTTCTTTTTTTTGGTGGCGACTCCTGTGACGCTTCTGTTCTTAAGAACATCTGTTCCCCAGATCATAACCGCTAAGTTTTTTGTATACTTTGAATCCCCTTGCGTTACTTGCAGTTGGTGCCATTTCTCCTCATCTACCCAGATGCCGCTGCCAAGATGGACCTGAAGTGTAAATGGAGGGAAATGCAGTCAGTTTCCAAAAAGCAAAGAGCATCCAGATTAGTAGTGATTTGTTTAATATTTCATAAGAACCAGCCACTGATCTTAAAAAATAATACTCCTGCAATATCTCAAGGTATGAAACGTTAGAATTAACTTGAAACTGAGTTCTGCGTACATTCATGTAAACTGAAAGCAAGTTATATCAGAAAGTGAATTCATACAACCATATAGGCTCAACGATGATTGAAATACTAATCTCCAAAAGACATATACACACATAGATATCTATGAATCAGATCTAGGAGTTCTGAGTTACTTTCAAAATTTCTCACATAACTGTGTCTAACACATGGGAAGACATTCCAACTCTTCTAAAACTATGATTTTCACCAGGTGTGTGGTCTGTGAGTACATTTTGCCAAACAAATGCAAAGACCACCAGGAAAGGAAACCACAACTCAAGAAATGTCTGTGAAGGTCTTCTAGATTTCTCTTGGCCTGATATGAGTGACATGAAATTCACCTAAATTCCACATGACAAATATTTATGAAGTAGCCTCCTAAATTACCTTTCCATTCTCAAGAATATATTTGTCCATTACTGGAACAGCAGCAGGATAGTATGTTGATGTATTTGCTTCCTCACTGAAAGCATTCTGTACTTCAGGCTCAGGCTCAATGGATTCTGGCTGAACTTTTTCAAGGTCTAGTGCAGGACCTACACAGTCCAGAAAACAGCATTTGAGTATATCAGGCAGCATTAATTTAAACAGATTACACTGATTCTATAAAAAACTGGATCTAACTCAAAATCCCAGGGCTCAAAATATGTAATCCACATTCAGTACAAGGAAAGCACAACTCTATCCCAGATTAATCCAGATATGGGCAACATCCAATTGTTGTTGGCATCGGTCTGTCTTGAGAAACAATGGAGGAGTGCACATTCAGGGGTAAAGTCAACATATGGTCAGGAGCATGGATAGGCAAACTAAAGCTTGGGGGCCGGGTGCAGCCCAATCGCCTTCTCAATCTTGCCCGTGGATAGTCCTGGAATCAGCATGTTTTTACATGAGTAGAATGTGTGCTTTTATTTAAAATGCATCTCTGAGTTATTTGTGGGGCATAGGAATTCGTTCATTAGATAGATAAGATAGATGATAGATACATGATAGATAGATAGATAGATAGATAGATAGATAGATAGATAGATAGATAGTCCGGCCCCCCACAAGGTCTGAGGGACGGTGGACTGGCCCACGGCTGAAAAAGTCTGCTGACCCCTGGTCAGGAGTGAGGGTGAGGAAAGGAGGCGACACTGTGCCTCCTTCCACTGCCCCTGATCGCACTGTGGAGAACAGGAAGGTTTGATCCAGCTGAGTGATTTGCCCTGTACCCTGTACAAGCAGAGTGCGCAATCCTGCTGGGTGCTGCTTTGCAAGTGCCTTCCCTGTGGGGAACATGCTTGCAAAGCAGCACCTTGCAGCTAGCAGGATAGAATCTAGCTTGCAATCCTGCTGGGTGCTGCTTCATAAGCATATTCCCCAAAGGGGTGGTAGCAAGTGGAGGGTTCAATACTGCTGACTGCAAGGGGTCCGCTTCACTAGTGTGTTCCCTACATGGAATGTGCTGGTGAAGCAGCATGCAGCAGGATTGAACCTTCCTGCTCTCTGCAGTGCAGACAGAGGAAGGGAATGAAACACAATGTATCTCCACAGCCATGTATGGTGGGGAGGGTAGAAAATGGGCCCAGAGGCAACATGTCAAAAGGTATGTGCTATCTCCAAGCCCAATTCCCCTTCACTCATCCTGGTTGCTTCAAAAGCAGAGGGCAAGACTAAGTCTCCCTTTGCCCCCCAAAGAGCAAGTGGTTTTAGGGCAGGAGACTGGGTGCAGGGGAGAACCTTGAGGAAGTCTGCACTGCAGCCAAGAGCTCTTGGACACAGCAGCAGCTTCTGCAGAGTTGTCCTGCCTATCCCTTTCTGTAAGCTGAGCAGGAAATGCTTGCTTCCAACTCAGCTACCGTAATGATGCTAAGCCAGGGCTTTCTCTTCAATCCTTCCCTGGCTGAATGTAAAAATTCCGTAACTGGAGAACCTGAGAAGAGAATAGCTCACTCCTGTATCAACAATTCGAGGGACGGGCAAGACCTATTTCTATCTTGTAACAACAGGAGTGTGAACAGCATTCCCCTTAGTTACATACAATTCTTGCAGCATGAAGAAATAATACAGAGAACAACCAAAAATGTGGACACTAAATATTTATTTGTAAAAAGAAAAGGTTACCTCACCAGAAACCATTATGCTTTTTCTATTTGGTGGCCTTCTGCTGTTTGCTGATAATCTATATATTTGTACGTATGAAATTAAACTATTCCTAACATAGCATGACTAGTAACCTCTACCAAAACAGCAATCCACAGTACCACTAGAAAATAAATATATAAATGAGTTTCTATTCTTAGGAGCCACTGACAGAAAGCAGTAAAATTAAGAGTTTATATCTGGATAGTTTTATTTCCAAAATCAAAGCCTCTTCTAACTAGATAAACTTCACAGTGATTTCACAAACTACTAAGAGTTGCATTTACAGCACAGCGTGTTGTGAATTAGACATGCAATTCCTTTTACTGTGTTTTTGCTAATTGGTGTTGCGTGCCTAATTTGCCATGCACCATGCCTACTTTTAAAGTTTCTCTCTCTTTGTGGCTTTTGTGCTTCGGTAAGCAAGAAAGAAATTGTGCAGTAATGGGAGGTTTCTGAAAGTCAACAAAATTATCTTAACCTAGCAAACACAAGTGTGGAGTAAGGAAAATCCCTGTATCAGTGAAAAAATCTTTTCATTTGTGAGGTGTCGAACATCCAGAACTAGAATTAGAAAATAAATACAACAGTGTTAGATATTTTTTCCATAGGTTTGCTTCCTAAGTTTCTTGTGCATCATTTTTGTTGTTTCAAAGTCCCCAAGTGTAGCATTCTGGGATAAAATATTACCAAGTTATACAGTAAGATAACTTTCAGATGATACATTTAACTCATGGCAAAGACCGTGTCTAGCATTGGCCCTGTGGGACACTGTAAACAGATATTCTTGGCTACCATCACCAACAGACAGCCAGGGCAGATATATGAATCTATTAGCCAAAGGGAGGGGACTAGTAGCAGACTGTTTTTCACAATGCAGCCACATTTCTGCCCAGAGGCACCTAAAAGCTGCTGCCTGCATATGAGGCCACTAAAAGCTTGTGGCTGTACCTCACACAAGGGCTGGACGATGTTGGGTTTTCAACATATGGTGTATTGCCAGCCAACATTGCGGTTTGACGATATACAGCGATGTTGAAAAGAGCTGCAGTGGCCCCAGCTGGCAATATACTGGGTGAAACTCCTGCAGCTCTCATCGTGGAAGCTCAGGTGCTTTCACCCCAGCGCCTCACGGGCTGTGGCCAATACAGCTGGTCCAAGCCTGCTGCTCAACTGGGGGGAGGAAAGGCTCCTGCGCCCAGCTAAGCAAGCCCCAAGATCCCTTGGCCAGGCTCCGCTGGCGGCAGGAGAGCTCCAGCTCCCAGCAGAGCCAGCCCCAAGTCCCCTGCCGCTCACACTGGAGAAACAAAAACCTTGGGGCTCCTTGGCCAAGCTCCCTCTGCCTTTGCTGGCACGGGGGGGGGGGCAGCTACCTTGCCAGCTTGCCCCCCACTCCCCAAAGTCAGACCAAGCGGCAGTAGCCAAGCGCACGGAACCTGTCAGGCTCCATGTGTCTGACTGCCTTTACCTGTGCGGGTGCGCTGTCTCTCTCCTCTGGTGCGGGGTCATTCACCCCAGGAGGAATGATGCAGCCCACACTCCTGGGCGAAGTCTGCAAGGCACGTGGTGCAAAGCTACCGTATCCGTGCCTTGTGGGGAAGGGTTGCTGGAGGCTGCTGGTGAGCGCTGGGCCCGCCAGCAGCATCAAAGAGCCCCTGCACTGCCTGGCCTGCCTTCCATGGTGGGCTCCATCTTTCTGGGAGGAAAGGTGCAGCACACCCTCCCGGAGAAGGCAGCCAAGCACGGTTGGGACTCTCTCAGTTGGGAAGGGCGGGCTTCAGGCTTCTCAGCTGAGCAGCCCCATCGGGTGCAAACAGCAGCAGGGTCGGGGCTCTCTCAGCTGGGGAGGCGGAGCACTTTAACGGAGCTCCCATCCCACAGGTCAGGGGTTCCTTGAGGCGAGGGCAGCAGCTCACTCCTCAGCCAAGCAGTTTAAAGAAGCGGAGGAAGGAACGAGCGGTATCAGCCCCTTGCCGATTCAGCTCGATTCTCCCTCTGGCGGGGCAGAGTGCGATGGCGGTTTCACCAGCGGTTGAAAACAGCAACATTGAAGCCTGGGCCAGGCCTTTAATTAGACTTACAGCTCCCATGGTAGGCCCTGGGCTGCAGCACAGCCAGATGGTGGGTGAGCCAGACTTCAATCCAGCTGCTGCCAATGCTTTGCTCTCCTGCTGCCTTCCCAGGCAGCAGGCACAACTGGGACTTCTGCGTGGACAGGGACCCACTGATTTGCTGCTTTAATTCCAGTACACACTACAACATAACAGCACAGCTTAAGTTTTCTTTCAAAAAGATAGCGGGGAAAGCCTTGAATGTAGATTCACACTTTCTGAGATGTATTTGAAGTGGTAAGAGTCCAACATACAATATTTAAGAGATCAAAAGAGCGGAGGCTTGGGATTTTAGAGTGTGTGCAAAAAATATGAGCTGGGCTTCTCAGCTCTTAGAATGTTTCTCTATCAAAAGGAAACAAAATGAAATATGCAGAAATTAATCCTTTCTGCTTCCCTGCTTCACCTGTGACTACTTATGCCTTCTAAAAATTTATGGAAACTAGTTTTTATCTCCTGACACACTTGACATTAGATCACTTAGGGAAAGAGTACTACCTATGCACTCACATAAGGAAGTATGTTCTCTTCTCAACGCTTTGATTCTGAAAGGTATTTGTAGTAAAAATAGAAAAGTACCTTCTCACCAGTCCTTTTCCTAAATCAGACCTGTATTTAGCTGAATAGCCATAGGTGACCATGAAGGTCAGTGAACTGGCAGAGAATGGACAGGTATCTCCGTCCTTCTTCCGCCTGCCCATTCAGTTTGCAGGCTAGCTGTGGAGGAAGGGAAACTCATCCCTCAGCTCTGCCCCTCCTGTGCCAGCCTATTTGGTAGGGCAGTTTTTATCAGCCGCTAACAAACTGCATTTCCATGGCCACTAGCCTCTTAGTGGGCTAGTAAAAATAAAATAAAATGCATGGTAGTATTTAGAAGGGTAATCTAAAGGGAAGTGCAAACATTTTGAGAGTTCAGCTTACTTTGACTGCATGAAAACCAGCTTAATAAAAGAAGAAAAGATTTGTAGCTAATTAAATATCTGATAAAACTGTAATAACTTTCTTTAAAAATTAAACTTCAAGTCTAAATATTGTTTACTACTGCATCTTATCTCTTACCAAGAAACACAACATTTATCTTCCTTGTTTTAAATGTAACTGGCTACTATAATTAAGAAATCCGATTTGTCAAAATATAGGGCTATCACATCTTCAGTGACAGCACACTCCAAGACACTGGAGGAAAAAAACAATCTAACACTTTCGTATTTTCTTCAAATACCCATTCACACAGTACTGGAAAATGTAAGAGAAGCCACCCAGCCACCCCTATATTTCAATGAGCTAAATGAAACTTCAAAGAAGAATAAGCAGGGGAATATCAAGTCGAAAATTACGACATCATGCTTAGAAGAGGGAACTGAACAGAACCTTTTCATAATACTTCCCAGTGGAAAAGATGTCAAATGCTAAGAAAGAGATTTGTCACAACTTCTAAAACAGAAAAGTAACCAAAAAAAGTTGCACAGAGAAGGACTGAACACTGACAATAAGAGGTCTTTGTAGAGTAACACGACTGAAAGATGAGCATGGCATATGTATGCACAGATCCAATATGTTGTGGCAGTGGCTTAGCAGTGGTCTAGCAGAAAGCCTATTGATTAAACAGTTTATTGGACTTCTCTCCATATGAACCTACCCAGACCCTGAGATCATCCTCTGACGCTCTTCTTTGTGTCACCTCCATGGCAGGTCCGGAGGGTGGCAACACGAGAATGGGCCTTTTCTGCAGTGGCTCCCCATTTGCGGAATGCTCTCCACAGGGAGGTTCAGCTGGCACTTTCATTATACCCCTTTAAGGCACCAGATGAAAACACACCCCTTTAACCAGGACATCTGATGCACTTTTAAAATATGACGGGGGGGGGGTTATTGGGTTGTTTTTGCTTTTATTATGTATTGTCTGTCACATCATGTGAGCGACAAAACATAACTCAACTCTTTTTCTGAATCAAGTGACTATGCAGGAATTGGGTAAGTGCTTAGGTGCCATGATGGGCTGGATGAGGGTCAATAAACTGAGCTTGAATTCTGATTAGGATTAAGGTTCTGTTTAGGAGCACTTCCCAGGCCCAGGAACAGAACAACTGACTGTTCGAAATGGGGTTTCACTCTCTGAAGGAGCAAGTAAGTAGTTTGGAAGTGCTCCTGAATCCATCTTTGTCACTGGAGAACCAGTGGATAAGGAGTACCTTCTGCTAGTTTGGCTGCTGCAACAGATATGACCATTCCTTTATTGGAATAGCCTAGGTAAAGTGGTCAAAGCCCAGAAAGTCTCCAGATTAGATTACCGCAATGAACTCTTTGTGGAGCTTCCCTTAAGGTTGAACTGGCAGCTGTTGCTAGTGCATAATGCCACAGCAAGACTGTGGAAGAGGGCGCCTATCAACAGTGCATAACACCTGGGCTGAAAGAGTTTCACTGGCTGCCATTTTGCTATTGAGCCAGGTTTCAGGTCTTGCTATTGGCATATAAAGCCCTGGACATATTGAGATGAGGTTACCTAAAGGAGCACCTTTCCTTATAAAGTCGCGACCTTGGTTCTAAAACGCCTTGGTAATCGTCCGTTTTGGCTGCCAAACACTGCAAACCCGAAAGTGTGTGTTCCAGTTTGCGAACAGTCGAACATCCAACGCAGCTTCCGATTGAGTGTGGGAAGCTCCTGCAGCCAATTGGAAGCCACGCCTTGGTTTTCAAAGGACTTCAGGAATGGATTACGTTCGAGAACCAAGGTATGACTGTACCCCTATCTAGAGACTTTGAAACACTGGAAACACACTCATAATAGTGCCACAAGCCTTGTTTGTCAAGCCAGTACCTGATTGTCCAAATGTGGCAAAAGTGTCTTTGGTTTTGTGTAAACCAAACAAAGTTTTAGATAGTATACATTTTGAGAAAATCTAAATTGAATTTTAAAAATCAATGGAATTTACAGATACGGAACTGAAAAATAAATTAGAGCAAATGTTGTTTGCTCAATGAGATCACTTTGAAAATTTGGCTTATGGTTCTCCAATCCTGTGAACACTTATCTGAAAGCAAGTCCTGCTAAATAGTGAGATTCCGAGTACACATGCAAAGGATCATGCTGTAAGATGGAACTCTTATATTTATTCAAGATATTTATTGGATTCCTTTTCTCATTCTACCAAGAACTTTGGCCACAATACTTAAGATGCCACAAACGATGTCGCAGACATGTTACAAGGACCAGTGTTTCTGGTCTATATTTCTATATTTCTGCAAGCTTTTTTCTGGTTTGGGTGGGAAGAGATACCTAGATGTATTTATTTATTTCAAAACATTTATACACTGCCTGATTATAATAAAACCTCAATGTGGTTTTCAAAAAGAGTATGTTTCCACAGCTGCTGCACAGCATGGCTGTGTGCAGCCCTGGAAAAGCATGCCAATATTACCAGGACGAAAATTTCTATTAATAAAAAGAATGAAAAAAGGAACATGAATACATAATTTTCAATGTATGAAATGGAAGATTGGCATATGCAATGAAGCAGATTATATTGTGATTATTTCAGCCATTCTAATTTAAAATTAAATTATTTAAGAACTTGTCCCACATATATCCAAGTACTTACCACTGCCTAGTCTGAGAAGCAGTACATCCTGTAGCCGTCTGTTCAAGTCTCTGAGCTCCTTCATTTCTGACACTAATGTCCCATACTCCTTTAGCTTTTTTGCTTGCTGAACAAGCTGCCTTCTTGTTCGCTCAAGTTCTTGTTGAATGTGTCTCATTTCTTCCTGTTGCTGCTGATAGCTTCGCAGCAATTCTTCATAAAGAACTCGAGGAACTACAGCATCGTCCATATTGTTCATCCTTTCAGAATTTTCCATAAATGTTGCTTCAGGACTGGAATTGCTACTGAGACTCATTCCATTTTGTTTTTCAAGGCGCGCAACAACTGCTTCAATGCTTTTGTGCGTACCTTCATTTTGTTTCCTTCCATCTTGTCTCTGTGTGTTACAACAAACATTGTGTTAACATATAATACGTAGCATGCTACAGAGATCTATAGTTAATTAAAACAGGAATTCACCAGAGTCCTCAAGTAAACGATGTGCTTATAATGAACTATACTAAATATGAAGTCATTCTTTTTTATTGAACCATAATAATAATAATAATCACAATCTTTTCAAGTTAGCATTTGGAGAAAGCAGGGCTGATGGTAACCCCAATTTGGGCTGCCTACCAAAGTTAGTCAAAAGTTGCGGACAATTGGCAGTGGGAATTCTCCACAATACACAGAGAGTCCTTAGTATGCTGAAGAGAATGGGACCACACTGGTTTACATGAACTCCTTTGCTGGTTTGCAATTGTGACTTTTGTATGAAATTTATTTTCTCAACACACAAACTAAGAAAGTTGTTAGCACCAAGATATTTTTCAACAACACTATTAAGTGTTGAATGCTCCCAGGGGGGAAAAATAGACATAGATATTGTGTTATTTCATTCCATCAGCTGAAAACTATATTTTTCTCAGTGCATTGAGGTGACAAAACAGATTTGCTGAAGGCTAGCTAATAGTTCTCTGCAAAATTTCCTGGCAGTACGCATTTATGTAATGGTTAGTGTCAGACCAGGACTTGGGAGAGCACAGTTCAAATCCCCACTCAGCCATGAAGTTCACTGGGTGACCTTGGTCCAGTCACTGTTTCTCAACCCTACCTCACAGTGTTGTTGTGAGGGGAAAAATTGGGAGAAAGAAGCATGTACACCAGCTTGAGTTCCTTGGAGTAAAAGGTGGGAAATACATACATACATACATACATACATACAAACAAACATACATAAAATAAATTTTTGTACGCTACTGGTGTGGCCACAACTTTCACACCATTAACATAATTGGGGGGCATCAAAGCTCAAACCAAGTGACTGCGTGGAATAATTCCACAATATAACAAAAATAGTAAGTAATGAAATAATTTCATTCGGCATCAGGCTATCCAGTACTGTGCAATAATCAGCCATATCTCAACTGGGGTAATGTCTCCAAGGCAAATTTATCTGCCATCCCTTTGACTCCCAGTATTAATACTTAAGCTTTCTTACAGCTACTTTGTGCCCCATTTTAACATCAAGCAAAGCAGATGTGTAACTGAAAGAGTTTGCTTTAAAATAATAACTGTTTTCATGATAAAACTGCATTGTTTTGGCTTAGGGCAACATTATAGAGAAACACTACATATGTAGCCAGTAAATGCAAAAATATCAAACAGCCCGTGTTTTCATGTTGAATTAGAAGTTTATTTTAAATTCATAACAAAATGAGAATGTGGCAATAAATGCAGAATAAAAACAATGTCAATATACTGTCACAATAGCACTAAAGAGTTTATCAGTATCATAAAACGGATGTATCAAATGTTAAATTTGTATTTGGATATAGTATGTGCATGAATAATAAACTGCACATTTTTATACATGTTAACAGTAATGGTCAGTGCACAGTTCTTGAGTGAGAAGCATGTCAGAGCTGCAAAATTTACTTTTCCTTATTTTCTAGTCATCACCACCAAAGATCTAAAATTCTGAACGAAAACATACAGAAGACAAGCCTGAACTTAAATGAGAAATACTCAAGTATGACAAAGCATACTCATACTTAGGGTTGCCCTACGTCTGGAATTTCCTGGACATCTCCAGAACACGGCAGTCAGAATCCAGACACAGGGCAACCCATACAATTTTCCTTTTTAAAAAAAGCTCAAAAACTTCATTTTTGTGATTTTTTTTTGGGGGGGAAGCTCAACCACTTTTATGTCCAGTCTTTTTCACTGTATGAAATATGGGATCCCTGAGTATACTTGCAACATAAAAACAGCAAACCCGTTCAAAAGCCATTAAGGTAAAGGTAAAGGTA
The DNA here is from genome assembly GCF_965113315.1 of Podarcis vaucheri. Lineage (NCBI taxonomy): Eukaryota > Metazoa > Chordata > Lepidosauria > Squamata > Lacertidae > Podarcis > Podarcis vaucheri. The sequence continues at coordinate 51,842,195 of NC_138764.1, read as the reverse complement.
CCCCTGCCCGAACGGGCCAGTCTTGACAGACTCTGGGGTTGTGCGCCCATCTCACTCTATAGGCCGGGAGCCAGCGCTGTCCGCAGACACTTCCGGGTCACGTGGCCAGCGTGACAAAGCTGCATCTGGCGAGCCAGCGCAGCACACGGAACGCCGTTTACCTTCCCGCTGGTAAGTGGTCCCTATTTATCTACTTGCACCCGGGGGTGCTTTCGAACTGCTAGGTTGGCAGGCGCTGGGACTGAATGACGGGAGCGCACCCCGCCGCGGGGATTCGAACCGCCGACCATGCGATCGACAAATCCTAGGCGCTGAGGTTTTACCCACAGCGCCACCCGCGTCCCTATTTTTAAAGAACATACAGCTCTGAACTTCAAATGCTTTATGAAGACATATATTTTTACACAAGTGTATACCAAACAATAGTGTTTTGCCTATTGTTTTAGAATTTTGTAACTTCTCTTGCAAGTTTAAAATGGGGGGGGAGGGAGGGAGAATTAGAGAGAGAGGAAGAGAGAGAGAGAGAGAGAGAGAGAGAGAGAGAGAGAGAGAGAGAGACAGACTTGTCTTATTTCAAGTCTTGTAGTCCACTCTGGCAGTGCCTGCGGTAATGAAGAGTGGGTAATTATTTTTGTAAAACAGAAATAAGAATGTAATTGTGAAGTATAAAATCCAGGATTTAACAAGGAGATCAGTTTCTGAAAAGGGTAGAAATTCCAAGTCTGAATTCCAATTAGCTATAGAATTTGAAGAATCATGAAAAATTCAAAACTGAAACATGCATCGACTGGAATGATTCTTCTACTGTTCCACAGTTGATCTTGTCACAACAAGAGGAAACCAGGATGATGAATCTAAGAAAATAGCAGGTGTGACTCCAAGTGCATGAAAATAGAAAGATATTGACAGCATATTAATTCTGAAAGATGAAGAGCCATAATTAACATATTTGTCCGCTACTGAAAGCATTCTCAGTTCTTTCAGATGGTCCAGTGTATTTAAGTCCAGGTATTTGCTCAAGTGCATTTCCAAAATTATTAACTATCTGCTGAATAATAAGTGTGCTGAATGCTTAAAGGAGTCAGTCCCTCTAATCAAAATGCCCAAATGCCAGAACATCCACTGATCTAATCAAAAGAAAAACAGTATTTTCTGATTATACACTGTTCTTCACTGCATCCAGAAATTCTCTGCCAATACTTTTAATAGGCCACAGGGGGAGAATTATTTGAAGGCATCCTGTTATATGGGGGTTGTTTTGAATCCTCTTGATAGTGCTCTAAAGTTCTCTGGTGGATCACAACATCTCTTGACTTTCTTGAAATGTTGCCCGGTTGATAATTTTATAGGAAATGGTGCAACAATATTCAATGGCACAGTTTATATCTAAGAAATATAGGATGTTCCTTTAATGGCTGTTGAGCTCATTGGCACAATTTAGTGACAAGGTCTCAACTTTCAGCAAAATATAACTATACCTACATCGATTGTGGGCACAGTACAGTATGTGAAATAGTGCCACTGAGCAGCTGGTCATTCTCATCTTATTAAAATATTTGGAATGGAGCACAAAACTACATGTTTCTCTTTTATGGCAAAAATAAAGAACCACTTTAGCAAACTTTACTGCGTGGAAGGATAAAAGTTTGCAGGCTATAGTCTACCATATTGCTGCATCAGTTTTCATTGACAATCAGAACTAAGATGCAACCAAGACAAATGTGATATAAGGACAGTGCTTCATGGGCATCAAGCACCTCACACTTTTAAGAATACTATTTATGCAGAAAAGGTCATCATTATACCTGTCACACCAAATGCAAGCTGCTTTTCTTAAACTTTTTATGTATAAGACCTTAATTTTTTTCACATCAAGATGTCCAAAATAAGAAATACAACATATCCTACATACCTAAGCTGTTGACAAAACTAATTTACAGCTTAATCATAAAGTAAGCAACAAAGACAAGTGCTACAACAAAGATGACAAAATAACTACCATAACTGTACATGAAACACATTATGGAGCAGTAATAAAATAATACAGAACGCATAATACAGATTGAAAATAACCTTTTGCCTTAAAAGACAGGCAGATATTGGCCGGGTTCGAAAGTCACTCTAAATCAAGCAACATCTTACTGTGAACTTGCAGGCATTTGGACTCTGAGAGACGAGATTGCAGCAAGATCTTGACAAAACCGAGCCACTAAGCTATTTTCAAAACAGCTTGACAGTCTGGGTAACTGGGTGTGTTCCTTCCCATGTTGACTATAGCTAGCATTTATGAGAAAACATACCGTATTGGCCTGAATATAAGCCAATTTCCCCAAATTCAGACCGTGAAAAGTTAAAGTGCGGCTTATATTCACAACCTTACGGTATGCAGTGAGGATCGTGGGGCAAACAGCGGCAGGAGCGCAACCAAGCTGTGCCTGCCCCGTGTGTGGTCCCCCGTCCTCTTCCCCAAGGCCGGGAAGGGAGTGAGGAAGGGGAAAGGCCGCTGGCAACGCAGTGTGGCTCCCCCATCCCCCCAAGTATGCAGCTAGGAGCAGCAAGGAATGGAGTGGCTTATATTTGGGTATTTCCCCCTCTCCAATTTTAAAGGTGTGGCTTATATTCAGGTGCGGCTTATATTCAGGCCAATACAGTACTTGCCATACCTGGAGGTATAGCTTTTCATAGCACACCGAATACTGTGTACTACAGCAACAAGCAAATGAACTAACTAGCATGGAACTTTCCATGTATTGCTATTGGATTATCCTACATATATATTTAAGAAATGTGTGTGAGAGAATGAATGAGGAGCAGCTGTTCCCATAATTCAGAAAAATACATATCTGGTGAGATTGCCTTTTGAGTTTGGTTGAAGGGAATCAAAATGTGCTTTCCTGGACCCGGCATGTGGCAGTATTGGTGGCAATAAGATTGGAGACCTGGTTACTCCATGAAGTCCAATGTAAAAGCAGAATGTAAATACAGGGAACTCGCAACTTGGGCATATTTAACTTGTGCACATTCAGCTTTATGTGCTTGGCAAATTTAAAAAATAAAAAAGGTGAGGGACGGGGACAGGCATTGAGGAAAAAATACACTGGCAATCTCACACGGTTTTGCCTTAGCATGGGAATAGCATGAACTATTCCCAGAACGTAACCCAGCAGTAAATTAATAGTTGCTTGCATGTGTGCATCATACTGATCTACAATTCTTATACATTGATCATATGGTGTGGTTATCATGCTTCTACCATTTTTTCTTGTTAAACAAATAAAATAAACTTACACTGCAACATTAAAACACAAACAGTATGCCTGTGGCATACGTACGTAATAGCTTTTGTATATGATGTTTCTCTATAACGTTGTCACTAATCCAAACACCTATTCCCTAACTCTAATGAAAACACTGGCAGTCATCATGAATCTAAAATAGTCAAAATGTGCATGCATATGCTCCCTATCTGATTTTCCTAGAATTAAAATGAAGTACACCTCCACAAGCAGGCTTGAGTACTGGTATGTATTGGCAAAGGAGAGCCAGGTAATGTTTTCTTCAGTATATAAAAGGCTGATTACTACACAGTACCTAGTAGCAGGCTAAAGAGGGAAAGCTTTGGCAAATAATATGACCCAGAACTATGTGTCCCACAAACCATTTTATCACATAAGCAAAACCTGGAATACAAACATATATTAAAACATTTTTGCATGTCTGTTGTGTACTTTTTGTATAATGCTTCTTCATTGTATCACAGATCTCTTCATTTTGAGCATTTATTCACTCCATTTACTTTTAAACCAGATGAGTTCAAGAACTGTTTGTAGGGTACATGTCTTTAGATGCATCCTGACAAAAATCAGGAAGGAATTTTCCTGAGAACTTTTAGCTCAAGGTCAGTGTATTTCGTTACCTAAATCCACTGAGGAAAAAATAGTTTCCAGATGGTGAGACTACAATCACTGAGCACATTTTCCTGCTCAGCCAGTCACTTAAAAAGACAAGCACACTGTGTATTGTTTTATGTTTCATACTGATATTTTTATGTGACACTTTCAGTTTACCATGTGCTTCTTGTGAAGTAGGCTACTATAATTTCCATCTAGTAACGAAAAACATAGGATGAAGCCCCAAAGCTGTCACGGTAACCCCATCAATCACATGAATTTGGGTATCAGCACTTTTATTCTCAATTCCTTCCCTAATGATCCCCTGCATGGAATTTGCCTTTCTCACAGCTGTTGCACACTGGGTCAGCATCTTCACTTAGCTATCCACTACAACTCCAAGGTTTCTCGCTCCTCTCCCCTCCAGTTCAGAGTATATATGCGGAATTACACTTTTTCCGTCCCCACATTAATCACCTCACGCTAGTTTGCACTTAGATGCATTTGCCATTTTGCCACACTGGGTGAATACCCAGTTTGGAGAGGTCCTTTTGTAGCTCTTTGATGCTCCTTTAACAACCCTGAGTGGTTTAATATTTCCCACCCTCATGCACACTCTAAATCTGTTCTGGGGTATTCCCCCAACTCTCTAGAGCAGATTTGGCCACAGCATATTGAGGGAAGGGAGAGGGGAGAGGCCCGTTGCATGAGCGGAAATCTTTTTCTGATAGGATGAGGGAGTTGGATGTTCCCCTTCAATAGCAGAATGAATTATGTTGCATATATTTCATTGTGGGGTGTTTTTTGTGTGTTAAGATTAGACCTTTTAAATATCTAGAAAAGGCAGGTGCTGATACTCTCAAACCCATAAACACATGGATTATACATGTATCATACTTCATCCACATGCCACACTTTAGAAAATGACAGTCCACTATGAAGTTATTTACTGGTGTTAACCAGTTAACACCAGTAACCGAAGGGAAGAAAAGGCAACCAATGAAGGAGTTCTGCAACAGACATGAATGTGAAAGAGAAGTTTCTTTCATGAAGTGTCGTAAAACTTTCTTTTAAATTTACAACACAAAATGAGTAACAACGCTGAAAACTCATATTCACAAAACCCTGTAGCTGACCTTCAATTAAAAAACTAGCAAAACAACTCTTTGGGCCAAAGTGAAAGAGTGTCCAGCAATGACTAAAGAAAGGAACTTGAGCAAATAGAATGAAAAAGCCCCATGCATTTACAAGAGAGACATTTAAAGCAATTCAGGAGTCTTGATCACATTCACACTCCCATCAGTCATAGCCAGTAATACAATGCTTTGTATGCTTTCCTTTAAGGTCTGAAGCCACAAAGTTTAAAAAAGAGCAACAAAAAAACTTCCAATACCTTACAGTGTCTAAGTTCCATATCTTCATCCCCATAATCTGTAATTTCTCCTATTTCTTCTAGGTGATTGAGAGAAAGCTTGGGGATTTTAATTTTCTTCTGCATCACACTGTTTTCAAGATCAGTTTTATCTTCTGTAAAATTTACATAAAAATAAAAATGGTCAAATTCATCAAACTTTTCATCAAACTTATCATTCAAATGCTGTATCACTGAGGCCAGACCACTTAAAGTTTCCCATGCTCAACTGTCTTCAGTGTGCAGTGGAATTCAATTGCTCCACAGACTCTAAACATTAACACCAAAATGAAAAGTGCCACATGCAATTCTACATTTTTTTAATTCTGTATTTTCCAAGACAGAAAAATACAATCACCACATTTCTATTTGTGTTATTTCATTTCAATGTATGAAAATTTTAAACTTCCTATTACAAAAGGACAAGTCTTTTACCAAAAAAAAAAAAAAAGGAAGAGGCAATGTTTAAAGAAGATATGCTGGCGTTCCTCCAGCATATATGCATTAAGAATACCTCTCCCCCATCTCTCAGAACAGTTATAGTAAATTCCCAAGCAGCTGGCATACTGAGAAATGAAGTTCTTTCAGCACTGTTGACACCTGCAGCAGGTAGCAGCTCAACTTACAAGAGTCAGGTGGAGAAAAACAGAGACCACTCTCCCAACATTACCACTATGGCATTGCTAAAAAAAAAAAAAGCTGTCACTGCCACTGTCGCTTGCCCAGATTGCTCTCTACATTAATGTACTAGTGCATAGTGCTCAAAAGCTCCCACAGCACTCTTCCTCTCCCCTGCTGCACTGTGGACAAAGCAAGCCAGAGTCTGGATTGTGATGTGTTTCCTCCAAACAAACCATGAACAGTAACCAAGGTTTGTAATTGGCTTACAAACCTTGGTTTGTAAGCAAACCTCCAAACATGGTTTGTTTGGAGGAAAAACCATGACATGACAACACAGACTCTGGGTTGTTTCACCTGCCGTGTGGCAGCAGGAAGTGCAAGGGAAAGGTGCTGTGGGAATGTCTGTGCAGTGTGTACTACACTATGGCTTAATGTGCCGTACAAACTGAACCAATGTCACCACTGGTAAATATCCAGGCAAGTGGGCTTGCTGTGGAAAGGAGTTAGACCTTGTTTTACTGAGCCCAATTCAAAATAAAACTGTCAGTATTTTCATTATATATAAATATGCCATTTCCTTTGCTCTGGCAAGGAAAAGATTAAGTGGCAACAACAAGCAGGACTTTCTGCATCACAGGGACAGGCAGAGGCCTGAATGGGACCCTCCAATCCTAAGTATGTTTACTGCTTTTTGAAGCAGAGGCCACCACTGGAGTCCAGTGGCTTGAGACCCAAGACAGGAGTGTGCATGTTTATTTGCAGAACTCTGGAGCCTTCAGGTGCAATTTCCAGGCAGACTGTTCAGAACCCATATCACCCCTGAAGGTTTCCTTCCTATACTTTTCATTTGTCACTCAGCTCCTGGCAAGCAACACATAATTTGGGACCAAGGCAGATATTATCAAGACATCCAAGAAATCAAACAGGGTTGATGTTTCTGACTACTGAGATGCATAATCTCCCTCTGCTTTCTGCAAGATGGTTAATATATTTTCATTTGTTAATGCTTTTTTGTTCTCATGCTCTTTCAGCTTTTATCAAGGGATTATATTATCTATTGCTCTGCTGCTCTTGATTTTTGGATCAATTCTAATTATAATTTTTTTAATGGGCTGACTTTACTTGACAATGTTTTTATTGTATGCATCTTTGATCTTTTGAAAGGTGTCTAATAAATCTTGTAAAGAAAGGAAGTTTGCTTTGGTGTACCCCTGCAAATTTTAATATATTTACCTATGATTATTTCATAATATATGAGTGAGACAAACTTAAAATTCTGATCAATATTTATCTGTAATTTCCTTTCTTCTATGTAAACGTAACTTTCCCACCCCCACTCTCTCATTTTTAATCTCCTGCTCCTTATGACAACATCAATCTGATGACTCCTTTACATTTTTTCTCTGTGGAAATGAAAATGCGATTATCCAGACCTAGCAGTCAGACTGATGTGTTGTTAAAAATGGCAGACTTGTAAAATGCACTGAGAAGAGGACTCTGAGGATTGCTGTTTAGAATTTTATTTCATCACTACTCCTTGCATCTGGCTTGGTATTTCTTATGACTATCTGCAGTTCATTTTAGCTTGTCTTGGTTCCCCTTTTTTGCATCTTTTGTATGTATTTTCTTTACTCTGCCTCAGGATACAATTTCACTAGTTGAGAGATCCATTTCTGTCTTTGACAAAAAGGAATTGCATTCATCTGTGTAACTCATCCCTAATGAATGCTATGCTCCTCATTAAACCCTAATTTACCTTTGTTTTCCTTTTCTGCACTGTCAACACTAACCATTTGTGAGCCCACTGAAAGCTGCTGCTTCAGAAAATGAAACTAAGTACATACGGTACTAGCAGCATCCACATGGAAGTGTTTCAGAGAGCTTCATGGAATTTTTTCTTAGAACACAGTGTGTCTGTGCATGTTCTTTTCCTAATCAGCAACTCCTAAAGATGTATTCAATCATGTGTTTACAATATGCTGTGGAAAAACCAGCATCTCTTACAGCACAAGCATTCTAACCTCACTTTATCAGTAATATAGCATCTTTTATGCTTTGAAATTTTACGTCCACTAAACCAGTCTTCCCCAACTGGTGTGCTCCAGATGTTTTGAACTACAACTCCCATCACGCCTGATTAGTTGCAGCTGAGAGGGGGGCTGTAAACCAAAACATCTAGAGGGCAACAGGTTGGGGGAAGGCTGCATTAGACTATATTAGGCATGGCATGTCTTGGAAAAATACTGCTTAACTGGCAAAAAACTGGACCACCTTTCAGCTTCTGAATTTTAAAGAAAGTGTTGGAAGCTAATGCCCAATCTCCAGTCTTTGTTGTATCAACAAATACATTCTTGCAACACAGCATAGCTACATTCTATGACACAAAATAGGTTAGGTTTGAAATAAGTGTGTGACTTCTTCTGCAAAACCCACATAAGCCTTGGATGTGTTTCTCAAACACCAGGTAACCCTGGGTTTTGCAAGGAAAACTGCCTTTAAAAGAAAGAAAAATCAAGAGCAGTTTGTGATGAGGGAAGAGGAATATCTGTGGTTTAACGGTGGGGAGGTGGAGATAATCCCTGTTGACATGCCCAGTCCTGGCTTACGGATGTAATAAAAAAAGGGTAATTCAAAATAGATTTATAAAAAAGACTTTAAATAAATATTAATAGCATAATTCTCATTGATTTTCTATTGATCCTGAAGGCAAATAGTGATGAGCAGAAGTGCAAATCAGCTTTTTTACGCCTTGGATTGGTGTAAAAAGTGTTACTGGCTCACAAAACTTTCATGGACCTGTCTATCTATATGTAAAAGTGTCAGTCGTGTTTTCAACAGCCAGAAAGGAAGGTAAAGAAATCCCTCAAATTTAAAGATTTATTCGTCTGGGCACCTGGAAGCAGTTCTGACAGGCAAGCAACTATTGGGAGATTTTTGCAGCATGGAGCACAAACCAAGGAAGTACCAGTATTCTGGGACCATATAAAGATCCTGCCAGTGTTAAAACTGATTTGTTTTATTTATTTTGGTTGCTTTGGATAATGTTGAAAGCAAAATGTTGTCAAGTAACATCAGAAGAAAGCAATGGCTCAATCTATATTATCATTAACCAACCCATACCCGTCAACACCTACTAAGCCTTACAAACAAACTAATTATGAGAACCTGATATTAGAGAAAATGAAGCTGCAGAACATCATGGTCTACTGAACTTTAGAGAATTTTTAAGCTGGCTGTTACTATAACTGCTCAACAACGCCCTATTTTTCTTTGTCAGCTTCCCATGAACCCTCCACACAGGGATGTTTCAAGAATCTGTTAGTGCTTGTAGCCTTCTTTGGTATCTGATAGCTCCTGAAATCCTTCTGAAACCCAAAGAAAGTATTACTAATACTAAAAGAAGAAAACAGAAGGAAGCAGATTCTCCATGTTCAATTAGATATGTGTGGATTCATGCACAGCCCAATATATGGCAAAGCAAAATAGACAGCTGATAATCAAGCTAGCATATTATCATAAAGCTGTCAAAAGCAGATAGGGCAATAGAATAACAAGCATGAAGTGCATTGTAACAGATAGATGATGAAGCAATATCAAGACTTTACTGTATGCCAATTTTTACACAGGACAACTTCAACATATCAGCTGGATCACATCAGCAAATCCAAACCTTGTAGGCTAGGAACTAGGGTTGGGAAGCTGTGGTCCTCCAGATGTTGTTGGACTACAACTCCAATTATAATAATGCAAGACTGGCCTGCTGGATCATTCCAAAGACCCATCAAGTCAGCATTTTGTTCCCAGGTGCCTATGAAAGTCCACAAGCAGGACATTAGCACAAAAATACTCTCCCGCTCATGTTACCCAGCAAGTTGTATTCAGAGGCATCCTGTTTCTGATTTGAAAGAGCAATAACAGCTGTGGTGTCTAGTAGCCAATGGTAGTCTTATCCTGAATGAATATGTCTAAATCCAACCAAGTTGGTCACCACTACATATTGTAGTAGCAACTTCCATAGTTTAATTCTGTGCTATACTTCCTCTTGCCTGTCCTGAATCTCGCACCATTCAGCTTCACTGAGTAACAACAATTCTTTATATATATATATATATATATATATATATATATATATATATATATATATATATAGGGGAGCTCCATATTCACTTTCTTCACGCCACGCATGGTTTTTTTTTACTATCATGTCTCCCTTTATTCATCAAAACATTCCAATATTTCCCCTCAATAATTTTGGCTGTGATTTTCTGGCTCTACATTTTTGGATGTGACAACCAGAACTAGATAAAGTATTCCAAGCACAGTTGTACTATATATATGTATCAAGGCATATTTCACTCCTAATGATCCATCACATGAAATTCATCCTTTTCATAGAGCTGCCCCACCTCTCTTTCTTTGTCAGCCATTCTAAGTTCAAACCCCATCAGTGTATCATTTCTGTTCACTGACCAATGTGACTGGGGTTGGGAGTCCAACAACATCTAAGAGCCACAGATTACCCACCTCAGTCACAGGCAGAATACCTATCAAGAAATTCAAATACACACTGCAATATGTAATTTCCTAGCTCACAAAACTCAGCCAGAATGGACCACACCTTGTACAAGTTCAATAGTTGCAATCATGAAATAAATGAATGAAGAGCAAGATTATGAGCAAGTGGTAGACAGCTAACTCAGCCTGCTCCAAGAACCTTCACTTCACTAGTCCAAACTGCTGTCATCCTTGTCATTCCTGTATTGCAGGGAATTGGACGAGATGAACCCTCAGTGTCCCTTCCAACTCGACAATTCTATGAGTCTAATGAATGTTGGAAATTCTGTATTACTGCTTTTGAGGTGGGGAACCCCTCAGAAGAGTAGGGTCTTCCCCAAATCAGGCATTCTCAATAGAGAGTCATCATTCCCCATACTGAGAATTCTTATTTTCCTACATCACGTTTGTAACCAGGCATGCAGCAGGTAAAAATCACCTCCAGGCAACCAGGAAGGGAAGAGTTTTTAAAAGACTGTATGAAGCACTTGCTTGAAGTTTCTGACAATAAAAAAACCTAATTTTTGCATCAATATAACCACTGAATTTCCTATATTTTGGATACGAATAATTAATTGTTATGCTGTAGTCATAGAAGGGTGTTGTTCTTTCAGTAAAATATACATGATAAAATCAAAGTCACAACCCTGGGGGAAATTACAGCAAATGTTTGAACTACGGTCTAGCAGTGAAAACTTTGCAGTGGGCCACCCTGATTAAATAATTGATACTAATCAGGAATTGTCACTGTTGTTAACTACCATTTGTTCTGCACTGATTGAACTTAGCATCTAGGTATGTTGTACTCAGCATATATAATGATTTATAGAACAGGTACCTTTTACAAGCTACAGCTTCACTTCCTGTCTTGCAACAGATATGATATTCACCTCATATTTTAACACAGATATGGGGATTTTTAATGTTACTGATTGCATAAATAATCCTGTGACCTGAAATGCTTCTTGCCCCCTAAGTGTGTTTAGCACAAATCCTGCTGTTTGGCATTTTGAATACAGAGCGTTATTCTAGATTATATAAGGTTTTCCTCTTGCGGCACAGAGGATTGTTAATTCTCAGTCCTGCCAACAGAGTCACCACACCCCCAACTTTTCAGCATGTCTTTGGGATCAAACAATCCTAAAAGGGTAAAGGACATTTTGGTTTCGAACTCTGTAAAACAGAGGGGGGTTTTGTTTTTTAAAAATGGCACCTCAACTGCCAGCTCATAATGCCCAAACTTGAGAATGGATACTTAGAAAGAAGAGCCTCTTCACTATGCACGCCCCCAGAATGTTCTGCTCAATGTGTACCTTTCTTAGATAACAACACCCTTGGGATTATTGTGTGCTGCAAGTAGTTTTCTCACTCTGGAGATATACTAAAAAATAATATTTTAAAGCTACAAACAAACTTGTATTCGCGAGGGGGAGGGGGGCAAACAACTAACTAAGGAGCAGTGATGATATTAATTTACTCTTTCCAGTTTTTGAATCATAGTTCAGTAGCTCAGGCCTTTTAAAGGCTAGCTTTTTTTCCTCTCCCCCTTTTGCCTTCCTTCTTATCCTTGATGTAAGCACTTTTCTATAATTCTGAAAGCGGGGGGGGGGGGTGCTGTTTCACAGATAGAAGATTGTGATTTTACACAGCACATATAGAAAGGATTTGTTTATTTATCTGATAGACTTGCATTATCCCACTTCAGAAAGGTATTTTCTAGCAACATGTAGTTTAACAATATAAACAAAACAAACTAATACGAATAAGCAAGTTCAAAATAACATGTGGCAGTACAGGAAGCAATCAAGTTGAAATTTCAGCTATAAAAGCAGCAAAACTGAAAAAGCAACAATAAACTAAAGCCATTTTTGCATGGCATAGAAATTAGTAAAAAATAAAATAAAAAAATCATCCAGCATGTGCCTAGTGGAAATCATTCCACAGACTGGAAACTACTACAGAGAAGGCACATCACCTAACCTCAACAAGCAAAAGACTGAAAAAAATCTCTTAACAGATAATCAGAACCGGTGGTCTTTGGCATAACCTATAAATCAGTGTTTCCCAAATGTTTTTGGGCAACGGCACACCTGCTTACCGGAAAAAAATCTCGCGGCACACCACCATTAAAGCCCCGCCCCGTGACGTCAGCGCGCAGCGTCACGCCGGGAGGGACGCACAAAAGTGAACGTTTTTTCCCTTCCCCTTGCCGGGGTGGGAGGAGGCAGCAGAGCGAGGGACTGAGGGACGGCGGCAGCTGAGGCGGCGGTGGCTGTTGTGGTGGTGGCGGCGATAGCGGGCGGAGGAGGAGCCGTCGCCGGGAGTTGCTGCTGCTGCTGTTGCTGCTGCTGCCCGGACATGCCGGCCTCCTCCTCCTCCGCTGTCTCGCGCTCCTCCCTTTTGCGCGCGCTGCCCCGCCGCTCGGCACCACCACCGCGGAGCCGCCCCCGGCTCGACGCGGATCCTCGCCGCCGCCGCCTCTCGCCGCCCGACTCCCTCCCACGGCACACCAGCCGGTGTCTCACGGCACACTAGTGTGCCGCGGAACACCGGTTGGGAAACACTGCTATAAATCCTGGGATCAAGACAACACCACCACCTGGAAACATACAGGAAGTCAATTAAGATGGCAAGATAACGCATGCCCATCATCAGCATGGTAGATATGTTCTCAATATGAGATACTTCTGAAAAAGAACTACAGTGGTACCTTGGGTTAAGTACTTAATTTGTTCCGGAGGTCCATTCTTAACCTGAAACTGTTTTTTACCTGAAGAACCACTTTAGCTTATGGGGCCTCCTGCTGCCGCCGCGCCGCCGGAGCATGATTTCTGTTCTTATCCTGAAGCAAAGTTCTTAACCCGAGGTACTATTTCTGGTTTAGCGGAGTCTGTAACCTGAAGCGTATGTAACCTGAAGCGTATGTAACCCGAGGCACCACTGTATAGCTCAGTAGTTGAGCACCTGCCTTGAATGCAGGTTCAATCCCTGGAATCTTCAGGTAGGGATGCAAGGCTCCCTACCTGAAACGGTGGTGAGCATCTGCCAGTCAATACAGACAGTACTATGCAAGATAGACCAATAACATGACTTGGTATAAGGCAGTTTCCTATGTTCCTAGTGTATTGTTCCTAATGTATTGTAGTTGTCAAGCCTGAATGGTACAAGGATAAACACGGCCAGGCTATGTCTGCTCAGAAGGAGTAGCAACGGGCACTCTAGTCTGAAGCGCTTTGTGAAAAGTGCTGCATGCCACCAACATGACTTGGGTGTTCATAGCAAAGGATGGGTCTAACAGTACTGCAGACTTAAGAGGGCATGCAACCCTCAGCAGAACAGATCCTCAGGCAGGCAGACTACTTACCTACAGAACCTGCTTTAGGCTGCATCCCACCTTGAAGTGTAACTTTAAAATATTTAAATAAATAAAAATCCCATCTTGTTTGGACTGAGCTCCATTTTACAGCTGGACCTTTGTCCTTAACCACAGCTAAAGGACCCCAGGACAACCTTCTGGAATCCACCAAGTGCTTACATTCCAATAACCTGGTCCAGGATGGTGTGGCTGATAGTATCAAATGCCACTGAGGTATCCAGAAAATTATCAGTATCACACTTCTTCTGTCCTTCCACAGCAGGTCACCAGAACTAACAAATCAGTTTCTGTGACAAACCTAAGCATAAACCCTGATCTAAATAATCAACATTATTTAGGAATGTGTAATGTCCAGCTACCATCTGACTGATATCTGGTACTGGAAGTAATATTAGTGGCCAGCCAGTAAGGTAAAGGGACCCCTGACCATTAGGTCCAGTCGTGACCAACTCTGGGGTTGCAGCGCTCATCTCGCTTTATTGGCTGAGGGAGCCAGCGTACAGCTTCCGGGTCATGTGGCCAGCATGACTAAGCCGCTTCTGGCGAACCAGAGCAGCCCACGGAAATGCTGTTTACCTTCCCGCCGGAGCGGTACCTATTTATCTACTTGCACTTTGACGTGCTTTCGAACTGCTAGGTTGGCAGGAGCAGGGACTGAGCAACGGGAGCTCACCCCGTCGCGGGGATTCAAACCGCCGACCTTCTGATCAGCAAGTCCTAGGCTCTGTGGTTTAACCCACAGCACCACCCACGTCCCATGACCAGCCAGTAGTTGACACTAATAACCACTTCCTGAGCATGTACTATGAAAATAATTAGGCAACACCCTAAATCTGTGACTAAATTGTTTTAATTGTGCTGTTCAGGCTGTGATGAATGTCAGCAATTTTATCCCCAAGCAAGTCACAATAGGCCTTCAAGGTTTCCTTAAGATCTTTCTGTGGACTCATTTGGGGACATCTCATCATTCAAAGACACATCAGTATATGGCACTGAGATGATACAAAAGTGGTAGAACAGTATACTCGTTGGACAGTATTGCTGCCAGATAGTGGTCTCAAATATGAGCTCTCACTTTTGTCCAGTCATATTTGTATTCTAGACATTGCCCCCACCTTCTTCATCAGCTATTGGATAAGCTAAGGCACTGTACAGCCTCAGCTCAATAATAAGAGGAGTGAATTTACAGTCCACATCATTTCAGAACTCCATAATGTGATCAGGGCTTCAACAGCTACAACAACAAAATCTCAAAGACTCTCAGGAATTATTCAGAATCCATCAGCCTCTGCGGCCATCTTAACAGGTCTGCAATGTGACACGTGAAATATCACTGTGATCCAACTCTCTGAACTGCCAGGATGTGTATGTGTGTGTGGATGCAGCAGAGGTGTACCTCTCCCCAGCCTTGTGTGGCTCCACTGGCACAGAACACTTTAAGCCACAGAACACTTTGAGCCATCACCAGCAGTTACCCCACTCACTGGTGGTAAGCATAAACCTACAAAATGGGACATTCTGGAAGGTGGAGAAGGAGCAAGTAAATGAATCACTGGCTCTGCAGCAGACCCTGCTTCTGTCACATGACAACAATGGACACGATCTGGGCCTCTTCGGTACACCAGCTTAGGTGTTGGCTAACAAAATGAACCAGGCTGGTACAAGAGGTGTGGATGTGTGAAAGTTGTTGCTCTGCTCTGTTAAGCCTTGTTGCTGCAGACCAGAGGTCTGAATTGCTCTCCACACCTCAGTAGGAAAGGAGAGAGGCATATGCCTAGGGACTTACTTCTCCTTGTGCACTGTTGAAACAATGTATGGCAGTATTAGCCAGAATTTAGGTTCAAATAGTGAAGCTGTATCTATATGCTGGGGCTAGAAGGGGATAAGATTACCTGGGATAAAGTCCACCTATCTCCAGCATGGCTCCCTTAATTCATGTGGATGGGGCGGGGGGGGGGGAGAGGGACTCTGTGAATAAAAGAAGGTGCCCATTATGTGCAGTGAGGCATACTTCCTGTGTGTACTTCTGTGGACTTAAGAGTGCAATCCTATACATACTCACCTAGCAGTAGACGTTTATAGGACTACACTGTTAATTTGTAAAAATACCAGCCATATGAAAAACCTTGTTGCACTGCATCTGGCAGTTCATGAACAGAAAGGACAGAAAACTATGGTTAGTCATAGTTATTGTCAACAATATCTGGTACTCAGAAGTATATGGTTTCTGAATATGAAAGTTCCATCTAGCACTCATGGCTAATGACAGTTCATTTGTCTGCAATCTGGGGGCTGGGACTCACTGTATTTCTAGCCTGGTATATACTACCAAGAAAATGTATTTGCTACCATCTATCTTCTTCAGCCTCTGATATTTTGGTAAGCTGTGCTATTATGCATGTAGGTCACCTTTGCAAATGGATCACAGGAAGGAGCAATTCTTGTAATAATATGGTCTCTATATGATACTCCTCATGGAGGTTTTTAAGATGACACACATTTTGAAGAATCTCCATACAAGCACACTTAATACTAGAACTAATTCTCACAAAATGCTATTACATTTGCTCAATGGAATTGAATGAGAACAGATACAGGAAAAAATATCCCACCATGTAATATAGCTAACTTATGGAACTCACTGCTCCAAGAAGTTATGAAGATGTAAAGAAAAAACGATTGATCAATGACTTTAGCCATGGTAGTTCACTAGATCATCCACATTCAAGAGCAGCATTCCTTTGAATAGCAGCTGTTTGGCTGCAAACAACAGAGGACTGTTGCATTCATACTTTGCTTGTGGGATTCCTGGAATCATCTGGCACACTACTTTTCAAAGCAGGGTGATGCTTCTGTTTTATTCAGCAGGGCTCTTTTTATGACTTTTTCTGTGGTAACTACATCCTCAACTTCCTCATGACCAATCTGCCCATGTTCATCCTTTGGTTTCCATGCCTATCACACGTGGCCAAATAACCAAAGGCCTCCTCCTTCCATGCACAGAATTGCTGCAACAGTTCCTTCTGGACCCTCGTTTTCTAGGATCTCACAAGCTTCCCAGTCCTTGCCATTATGCCCATTTCGGCATGTTACCCCTGACCCAAACGCCCCCATCCTTTCCTGTAGCCATTCCTTCTTCAGCCAAAAACATTCATTCAAGCACTCTTGAGCACCTTGGGAAAATACTCTCTTAAAATAAACACACACCCCATTATTACTGTTGCTATTCTCATACGAATGAGCATCCCTGTGCCTATGAGAAGCCCCATCCTAGGCCTCTGCAGCAGCCCCCTGGAGACGCATGAAACCCCTCCCTCAGCAACACACACACACACACACACACACGGAGACGGGCAGGCCCTACAAATAGCGGGGCTGCAGTCGGGCCTCTTCCCTCCCACCCATTTCCCCGGGTGGGGGAGCAGGAGCAGCAGCAGCAGCAGGAGCAGCAGCTTCTCCCCGACCCTTTCCTTCCAGGAGCAGGGAGGTTTTTTTAACTGGTCTGGCCTCCGGATTGCACCCCCCTCCTCCCCCCGTCCCCGCGCGCCCCCCGGCTGCCTCACCTGCCAGCGCCAGGATCTGGGCCTTGTGCAGCAGCGGCCGCTCGCCCAGCTCGCGGGGGCTCTCGTCGCCGTCCTCGGGGTCGTGGGCAGGGCTGCGGTAGACGGTGTAGACCTTCTGGTTGTCGAAGTCGAGCCGGGATTTGGGGCTGAAGCCCTGCACGCACGACACGGGCAGCGCATAGCACACGTTGTCCTCCAGGAACCGCACGAAGGCGTACATTATTGTGGCGCGAGCGGGGGGCGAGTTGGGGGGGGAGGCGGCCCGGCGACGAGCTGGCGGGCGAGGGAGGGAGGGAGGGGGCCGCGCGGCTCGGTTCCCTCAGCCCCAGCGCTTTCTGTTATTGTTCCTGAAAATCCGGCTCGGCGCTCGGCTGAGCCGGTCTAGGCTGCACAGGCTTCTCTTTGCCAAGGCAGCCTCGGGCTGCGAGCAAGCAGCACGAGTCGAGCGCCGAGCGGAGCGAACCTCAGCCTGGCGCGCGTCTCAGAGAGAATCGGCCCGGCGCGTGCGGCGGGGGGAAGTGCCGCTCGCTCCCTGCCAGGGGATGGCGGAGGGCAGGAGGGGGAAGAGGGAATTCCCAAGTGATGGGCGACTTTCGGGAGCATGCCTCCCATCAGAGAGAGAGAGTGTGAGATGCCAACTGCGGGTCCGCGCTCTCTGCGGGGACTGGGGCGCGGCGGCCCCGATCCTCCGTGCCACGCGCGGCGGGGGAAGCTGGGGGCTCGCGGGCGGGGGCAACGAGATCGCACGTTTGCTGCGGAGGAAGCGCCTTTCCCGCAGGCTCCCCATCGCCGATCCCCATAAGGAGGCGAGCAAGCTTTGGGTTGCCCTTGGCGAAGTTCAGCCACAGTTTAAACGTCTCCCCCGGCGGCCCGCTGGATGCCCCCTCGGCGGCGGCTGCTTCCTCTCCCGGTGGGAAGGTTGTGGGGATAGGCGAGCGGGCCAGGGCCTCTTGCTAGCTTGGCCTCTCTCTCCCACCCGCCGAAGCGAGGGGAAGCGAGCTGCGCCTTGCACGCCCTCCAGCTCCCAGAGGGCTACAGAAGAGGGTGCAACGGCGGCAGGTCCCCGCACAAGTAACAGCAGGCGCTTCCTCTTGCAGGGCCCCACCGGCCGGCCAGGCGGATCCTTCCTGTCGCGCCACCCCCAGAAAGGCGGCGGGCGGGCAGGGACGCTTCCCGGAAAGAGCTGCCTCCCACGCTTCGTCTCAGAGACGTAGCATGGAGGATTGGGCCCAGCAGAGATACTTGGAAAAGGAGAGTGACCCAGGCAGCTCGTGCAGGGGCCCGGGGGATCCCGATTGTGCTCTATCCGGTTCAGAGCACAAGTATGGAGCAGCTGCTCCTGTAGGGATCAAACACTGTTCTCTCCTCTTGTTCGATCTTGCTCTCTTAGTAGTCTTGCTTGTCCCAGTCAAATGTCAGGACACACGCAGGCTTTAGTTGGCCGCAAGGTTCTGTATTGCCTGGCTCTGGACTTTGGAGTTCAGAGAGGGAGTCAGTGCTCTCTGGGTCCCCGGCCGCCTTATTCCACCAGCTAGAGATGAGTGAGTGGCATGGAGGCAGCAATAGCTACTCCTTTCACTTGCCCATCTTGGTGGAAGAGCAGGCAGCAGCTCCCTGAGTGCCCCCTGAGTGGGAAGAGGAGAGAGGAGGAAGTAGCAATGCTGCCCTCACAAGTGACACACTCCTGTGGCCCCTCCAGGCACTTCAGCATTCTTCACTCCTCCCTGAGGCAGCTCTTAAAGGCATGGGAATCTTGAAGTTCCCTCAACACCCCTCCCACTTACACAGAGAAGACAGCACCTAGAAAGCAACTCTTGAGTGTTCACAGATATCTACAGATTCATTCAGAATTGCCTTTGGAAAACTGTGTATCTTCCAAATGGTCGTAGGTATGTATTATTACACAGTGATGATATGAACCCTTTGGGAATTCTGCTATGAAGTCTTCACAACATGCCAGCACCTTGAGCTGCCACACAGACCCTTGAGCACAATTTTCTCTGCGGGTATTTGATAGAGAAGGGCCTTTTGCTCTTGCAATTTCCTGGCACCTTTTTGTGTTATGAATGCACCAACCAGTTTAAAAACTCATTTCTCTGTATTATATAGAATATGCTTGTAACTCCCTCTGATTATGCTAGTGGGTGCATGAGATAGATAGATAGATGATAGATAGATAAAAACACCACACTAGTTATAGCCAAGCCATGGCTTCTGATGAAGCTTGAAGAATGTGCAGGGGATATATATCCCTGCACATTCTTTAAGCTTCATCAGAAGCCATGGCTTGGCTATAACTAGTGTGGTAAAGTATTTAACAGTCTTGGTCTCAGACTTCGGAGATCTGGATTCAAATCACTGCTCACTGTGCGACCTTTAGCCAGTCACATTTTCTCAGCCTAACCTATCACACACCCCAGGGATCTTGCTCTGGGTTCCTTGGGGAAGGGATGAGATTCTATGAAATAAGTAATACATTTCTGCTGTAGAAGTGCAGAAGAACTTTTACTTGGATGTAACTCCCTATGAGTTCAATAGGATTTATTCTCTAGTACTGTATAATGATAGTGGGCTTCAAGGTCATGGGAATACACTTGGATCTATCATCTTTGCCCATAAGAACGCCTGGGTGGATATGCATTGTAACCATCCATTATCAGCTCTGCAAACAAAACTTTGTGATACTCTGTGGATCTGCAAAATGGATACAATATAAAAGGAATGCAATTTATGAACATAGGCAAAATCATCATGGCCATTCAGAACAAGAAATAACAATGCACATTCCTATGGCTGTAGGGGTTGGGGGAGGCTATACTAGTGTGCATCAGAATTATTCAACATGAATATAGCAAAAAACTATAATGCAAGACATTGTGCAGAATCATACCCATCCTAAAGCATTATTGCAGCCATATGTAATGTTTCATAGTAGACTTGCACCCCATAATTTAAGCAAACATACTTTACAGGTCTAAGGAAGACAATACACATATACAGCATATGGAAAAGCAGATTGGGACATCTGGGTTTGTGTGGCAATAGGTAACATAATAAAATCTGAAATGGTAGATGTTCAGCTGCAAGATTAAGGGTTGCAAGATGCTACCATCTTAAAGTAAATGAGAGTTTTCTTATTAATTTTAATAAAAGCATTGCACCTGCTCTGGCTGCTTTACAGTGCAATCATACATGTCTACTAATAAGCAAGTTCAGTCGGATAAACTTACGGTAAATACCAACAAATACCACCCATCCAAACATTGCATGGATTTACTGTGATGGTGAATGTGAAGTCAAAAAACCTTTGCAGGTCAGGGAAGGTGTAAGGAACAAAGGAAGCAAACACTAACACATTTACTGCTCTGAGCTGGTGCAAGGGCACATCACATCCCTTTGTTCGCCACTAAGATCTGACCCACCCACCCCAAATCCCATCCAGTGGCAGCTACTTCACACACCTGCATTGGGAAACTGCTTCAGGCAGCCTGTTTCAGGATACACAGCAAGCAGAGAGAGAGTGGTCCCTTGTACATGATTCAAAGAGCTATCAAATGCAATCTGATTGAACAAGCACTCCATGTTGAAATTCAATTCATACCATTAAGAGGGGACACGGAGCAATAAAGATTTATTTAGAAAAATGTTTCCTACTTTTCTTGCAAAACGCCTTACACACTAACCAACACAACAGTGCTGAAAGACCAGCTCCATCAGGCCTCTTAGAATCATAGAATCATAGAGTTGGAAGAGACCACAAGGGCCATCGAGTCCAACCCCCTGCCAAGCAGGAAACACCATCAGAGCACTCCTGACATATGGTTGTCAAGCCTCTGCTTAAAGACCTCCAAAGTAGGAGACTCCACCACACTCCTTGGCAGCAAATTCCACTGTCTAACAGCTCTTACTGTCAGGAAGTTCTTCCTAATGTTTAGGTGGAATCTTCTTTCTTGTAGTTTGGATCCATTGCTCCGTGTCCGCTTCTCCGGAGCAGCAGAAAACAACCTTTCTCCCTCCTCTATGTGACATCCTTTTATATATTTGAACATGGCTATCATATCACCCCTTAACCTCCTCTTCTCCAGGCTAAACATGCCCAGCTCCCTTAGCCGTTCCTCATAAGGCATCGTTTCCAGGCCTTTGACCATTTTGGTTGCCCTCCTCTGGACACGTTCCAGTTTGTCAGTGTCCTTCTTGAATTGTGGTGCCCAGAACTGGACACAGTACTCCAGGTGTGGTCTGACCAGAGCAGAATACAGTGGCACTATTACTTCCCTTGATCTAGATGCTATACTCCTATTGATGCAGCCCAGAATTGCATTGGCTTTTTTAGCTGCCGCGTCACACTGTTGGCTCATGTCAAGTTTGTGGTCAACCAAGACTCCTAGATCCTTTTCACATGTACTGCTCTCAAGCCAGGTGTCACCCATCTTGTATTTGTGCCTCTCATTTTTTTTGCCCAAGTGCAATACTTTACATTTCTCCCTGTTAAAATTCATCTTGTTTATTTTTGCCCAGTTCTCTAATCTGTCAAGGTCGTTTTGAAGTGTGATCCTGTCCTCTGGGGTGTTAGCCACCCCTCCCAGTTTGGTGTCATCTGCAAGCACTCTTATTTTTCCACAGTCACCCAGCGGCAGGAATCTCATTTAAAAAAAAAAGGAAGGGGAGAATATTCTTGTTTATTAAATGTATATCCTGCACTTCCTCACACAGGAGCCCAGGATGGCAAACAACAAGAAATTAAGAGAGTCCTCCTAGTGGTGCAGCAATAAAACTGCTAGCACAATGCAAAGCTAAGGGTTTTGTATGGTTTCAAATTAGATGGGGGACCATGCATTGAGATTCCTGCATTGCAGGAGATTGGACTAGAGGACCCCCAGTGTCCATTCCAACTACAGTTCTATGATTCTATGAAGATAAAATAAAAATTCAGGTACAGATGCACACTGGGAAAGATCTCAAAAGTCTTGTTGCAGTGGCAACCTGTACCATTTCAGTGCCTAAGGTGAAACGGCAAGGTCCCATTTCTGCCAAAGCTCCCCTACCCCTGAAGCCTCCCTTACCTGGGAAATGTGGGAGCACCCACAAAGCAGTAATGCCAGTGGTGGGTTCTGGCATTGCTATTTTTCTTGTTTCCTTATAATGGCAATGCCACTCGCCTGAGAGGTGTCAGAACTGAGTTTCAGTGAGTTCTAGCTGGAAAAAAAGCCTTGAGGTATTGTGAGATGTTATGGAGTGCACAAGTTCTCACTGGAAGTTGCTGCTGCTTCCCCACCAGCGGTGGCAGGGTGGGCAGGGTGCTTGCGGGTGCACTGTCTCTTGGGGTTCCACCACCTGAAGCAGCAGCGGCAGCCTGCCTCATGGGCAGGCAAGCCCTAGCTTGTTGAAAGAGGTAGGTTGAAAGGATGACAGAAAATACAGTTGTCTAATATTTAAGGAGAGGAACTTCCAAAGGGTAGGTGCCACAACACTAAGGTTTGGTTCCTGTATTGTGCAGTATGAATGTACTGATAAGATGGTATCTGCAGGGGGCTCTAGGCTGCAAAGTAGAGTGGTCCATATAACCATCTTTCAGGTATCCTAGTCCCAAGCTGAATAGGGCTTTTATACATTAAAACCAGCACTTTGAACTTACCCCAGTAGGTAGTTGAAAGCCACAGCTAATTAAAGCAGGAAGATGTAAAACAGTGAGAGCTGGACCATAAAGAAGGCTGATCGCTGAAGAATTGGTGCTTTTGAATTATGGTGCTGAAGGAGACTCTTGAGAGTCCCATGGACTGCAAGAAGATCAAACCTCTCCATTCTGAAGGAAATCAGCTCTGAGTGCTCACTGGAAGGACAGATCCTGAAGCTGAGGCTCCAATACTTTGGCCACCTCATGAGAAGAGAAGACTCCCTGGAAAAGACACTGATGTTGGGAAAGATTGAGGGCACAAGGAGAAGGGGACGACAGAGGACGAGATGGTTGGACAGTGTTCTTGAAGCTATGAACATGAGGCAGTGGAAGACAGGAGTGCCTGGCCTGCTCTGGTCCATGGGGTCACAAAGAGTCAGACATGACTAAATGACTAAACAACAACAAAACACAGAACAGGACAGAGCAAAACTGCTCATCCCTACAGAGAATTTATTGTTGGCATTCATTCTCTCTGGAGTTGTCCTCCATGTTACAGAGCCTTCAGGGGAAGTTGAGCATTTACTCTCGCCAGTCCCATGCCATGGAACACTCTGCCAGCAGGGATTTGGCAGGCATCCTCACTCTTGACTTCCAGGTGTCTCTTGACATTTTTATGCTGGCAGGCCTTTGCAGATGTTTACATTGATTAGCCAGTCACTCTTATGATAGACAGAGCTCAGAAGCTGGGGGGGTGCTTGGACGGGCAGAACCAGACAAGCCAAGTGCAAGGTGCTTTTAGGATCACCACTCTGAGGGGCTACCAGCAATTCCTGAAGTGACACTAAAATTAGGTCCATGAAAAATCTTAACATGAGTCAGAGATCACCAGGACCAATTTCTATTAAATCCTGTTTTCAGTTATAGAGCTCAACTCTGGGAAATGTGCAGTAACAATAAAGAAAGGGGAGCCTTTTGTTCAGTACTGAATTGCAAATAGCCACATCATCACTAGGATTGAGAAAATAATTTATAGGTAGAAGGGTGTGATTTATACAGACCCAGCATCGCCTTTTCAAAAATTGAGCATTATTGTGTGCCTTTATTGGTTTCTAAAAGAAGGGGGGACCTCTGCAAGTTTTTAATAACTGTGGCATTTATTTTTTTACAAACCCAAAACAGAATTTTTAAAGATATCTTTTAAAAGTGATGCTAACATTAATATGTTTTATGATGGCTCCTACATGGGATGGCATGCAGCCTTTAGAGTGATATTATGCAAATGCAGCTGTGAAAACTAATAGCAAAAATCTGCATTTTTCCACATTTGCAGCATGTTATGTGCGTTTATAATCTCTGCTGTTAGTAGCATCTCTTACTCATCAAACAAAACTCAGAATATGCTGCCCGCTATTTAAATTCTCTACAAACATCAAAGCCAGACATTTGAATAAGCAATTTAATGTATACATTTTGATTCAGTTCAGTATTCTGATCATCTCCTGGTTGGAATAGTATTCAGGAGGATGATTGAAGAGAAATACACCACTCAGAATATCAATTGGAATATTCTTGCAATACACTGTTCTGTGAGGATAGTGCAGTACTGAGATTACATTCTACATATAATCAAATTCTGATGCCTCTACACAGACTCTTGGTATAACCATTCCTTTATAATGTTGTATGCAAAACACAGCACTCAGATATTTTGAAGCACATACAGTCTTCAGCTACAGCTTTGTCCAAACTGGCGAGAAAATAAGAGTCAATGAGGAGGGCAGGGGAGGAAGGCAATGTTGCAGACATGTTGACTTTGTGAAAGGCATCCTTGCCATCTTCATGATTTTAAGAAAGGAGATAGTGTATTACCTTTTTCACTGTAACAGCTGAAGTGTGAAGAGAGGCTGAGTATTTAAATTCAATATAAATTTACACGTTGGTTCTTAGTTGTTTGCTGATGACTTATTTAAACCTTGGAATATTCTGATGTGTGAAGTATTTATTGATGGCTTGCATTTTCTAATTTTTAGTTTCTCTCATCTAAACTTTTATTCTTAATGTCATTTTATTTCTAAGCTACTCTTCATCTGACAATTTCAGGGCAGTGTACTTCAATACATAAAATCTTACATAATGTAAGAAATGTATTATACAATCTTAACATGAAACACACTGTGCATCATCCCAACAAACTCATGGAAACCATAGTATCACGTATAAGACTCATGCTAATTACTATCTGTTATGAGTGAGTTGATGCAACTGTTTAAGGACTGATTACTTCTCTCTATAAATAAAAGTTCCTTTCAGGATGTGACAGCTCCTAGAGCCTGAGTCATATAGGACAAACCTTAGAAAAGGACGGGGAGCCCCACCAGCCCAGACTGGGTTATGTGCTGGTACCAGGAGCAATGTGATTTTACTAGCCAGGTCTCCAGGTCAGCCCTTATGAAGAATGGCCTGCTGTTGGACTTGGTCAAAAACATGGACTCAGGTACATGATTGCCGTAACTTGGGACTTACTTTTTTCAGAGGGTGTCCCACACACCAAAGGCAAAGGAAGCTGTGAACCCAGAAAGAACCAGTTACAAGTTGGGGGTGCTTACTTTGCAGCAAAAAAGTTTCCCCTTTTCAAACTTAGTTCCTGGAGAGTTAAGTGCTTCCAGAGCATAGTTTACACTGATGCAGAAAATGTGGCTCCACAAAATCTGCAAAAGAGCCCTCAGTTTCTGCCTGGCTGGTGCAATACATGAGTAGCTCAGTTGGTTAGGGCATGGTGCTGATAATGCCAAGGTTGCAGGTTTGATCCCCATATGGGAAACTGCATATTCCTGCCTTGATGATCCTCAGGCTCCCTTCCAACTCTATGATTCTGTGTACCACTCAGCTCCTTGTTATAACTGTCTTATGGACAACACCACTGCTGTGTTTCAGCAGTCATGTCTTGTACTAAGATCTGGCACTTGCCTTCATTCTCAGCTGGACAGCTCCCCTATCTTGCTGGTGAGACCATGACTCCAAACCACAATCTGTTGTGTTGATATATTCTGTTTTAAATTGTTGTAATCTGTCATGGGACCTTACAGTGAAGGGCAGATAATACACTGAAATAATAATTCTGCCTTAGTCTTTCAGCAGCCTACCATGCATAAGCTTGACCAAGAAACTGAGTCCAGAATGAAACAATGCAAATAGGAGCAGACTTGATTTTAAAGGACTGCGCTGGTAGCTACAGACAGTGTAACAGGCTTAACTCCCATCTAGGTTTGTCTTTCAGTGGGTAATGGGAGGAGCAGGAAGTTACAAAGCACAGTAACAAAAGAGCAAATAAGTCAGAGAAAGCCTGAGGGGGAAAATAAGTTATTTGAGCATAAATAAAGAAGTGGCAGAACAAACATCGGTAAGAAGATAATTCAAGGAGTTACAAATTGATAACAAAAAGGGGAAATGAGAAAGTGCACAGTGTGGTTGGCTTAATAAGGAGACAGTTGCCAGAAGAATGAAGAGAATGAAAGGGAACATACAAACGTCTCTGTTTTCAGTTCATAGAGTCCTTTCTACAGGTCAGTTACATTGGGTGTGAGACACTGCTATCATAGGTATTATGAGGTTGGGGGGAGGGAGAAGTGGGGAGAAAGAGGTGGGAGAAAGAAGGGGGTAATGATTTTTCATTCTTTTGCATAGTGTTTGTACAGAGTTTTTGTGTCAGCTTCTTGTGGATTGGTAGATAGGTTTTTTGTTTGTTTTTAAAGATTCCTAGTACTTTCAGTGATGCACTGGTGACACATGTAGTTTAGCTGTAAGAGGAGGCAGAACAGTACTTTATCAGGTCTACTAAAGGAAAAAACAAAGCAAAAATATAACTTTAAACTGCAACCAGGCAGATTAAGTTGGCCAGCAAAAGCTCAGTCACAGACACACCACTGTCACTCCAGAAAGCAGAAGGGCTGTGTAAATTTTTGCTATAGCAAATTATGGAATCATCTCTGTAGGTGTGTGAATAGAATCTTAAGAAGCATGTGTAGGAGTAAGGTTTGATGCAGACATCCTATTTCTAACCTAATTAGGATACAATGTTGAACCTTTAGCGACACCAGCTAACCAGATCATTCTGAACTGCAGATTCCAGGCTTTGCAAATTGGCATGGCAGTAAATCTTAGTTGTACTCTAGAATGCATCTACTCTAAATAACAGGTGCCAAAGATCTATTGGATATACTGACATCCTATTTTAGGGCCAGGCACTGTACAATTCAGTTGTCTAATTCCTTCCACAGTATTGCACTTGGGCCAATGCAACGCGTTTTGCTGCCTAAAGCAGGGTAGTTTACCTCTACTTTTTAGTAAAATTGTGCAGTGAAAATCATAATAAATAATGGCATTTCACAATTGTACTGAGTGCAACTAAATGGTGTCGGCTGTGGACAGAGCTCAGTTATAGTGTGCATGTTTCATATGCAAGAGATTGCATGTTCAATCTCTGGTATCTCCAGCTGGGGTCAGGAAAAACTGTGGAACCTTGAAAAGCTGTTGCCAGTCAGTGTAGACCAGGAGTAGGCAACTGGGTATCCTCCATATAGGTTGGAATACAACAACTAGCAGCCCTGACTACTGGGCTATGCTACCTGAGGCTGATGGGAGTTATATTACATCAGTTTACCTATGTAGATAATACAGAGCTAGATGGACAAATGTTCTGCCACAGTATATGCACACACATACCCACACATGAGCATACATTCTGCAGCATACATTCCCTGCTCTACCTTTCCTCCCCTTTCAGGTTTCAACTACTGTGCTCTATTTCTCTCCTTTCTTATTTTAGATGTTGTACCTGCTGTTGTCTCTTTATAGCATTACCTGGTGCTGCTGGACCATCCTTGTGCTAAATGTCCCTTGTCCCATCCTAAATCTCAGCTTCAATTTGCAAAAGTTATGGATGTAACCTTGTACAGCAGTGCCATTGGTAACAACTGCCTTTACTGGTACACTGGAACCCAAACACCGTAATTCACAGGATTAGGTGATGAAGTTTTCCTAGCTTCACATCCTATCTTTTCCCTTTCATAGTTGTGACTTAATGCAGTTTGACCTTCCTTATTTCTTTTGATCATTCAAAAGACTTTGAAAGAACTATTATGAAAAAAAAACTGAACAGTCTGTACTATAAAGATCCCAGAATTCTGGCAGAAGCAAATGAAATGACCAGGAAAAAAACTAGTAAAACTAATGCCACCAGCTGATATATTAGTTCACATTATGTTTTCCAGGGGGAAATGTCTCTGGGCTTTCTTCTGTGCTCATTTACCACTTGTCAATCAATCAATCAAGGTGATACTTCATATAT
This sequence comes from Podarcis vaucheri, assembly GCF_965113315.1. Lineage (NCBI taxonomy): Eukaryota > Metazoa > Chordata > Lepidosauria > Squamata > Lacertidae > Podarcis > Podarcis vaucheri. The sequence continues at coordinate 51,813,816 of NC_138764.1, read as the reverse complement.
AATTAGGTAGAATACATTGATGGAATTTTAATTTTAATATATTTCGAGTTCTGTTCATCAATCCTTCAAGGCTGTGAAAGTTGCACAGAGCATTGTAAAAGAACCAGGTTGTGAAGCTTTTATATATTTCCAGGTGACCTTCTGTTGTGAAAATACTCTCAGAAGAATCAGTCTTTATATTATGCAAATTAAGATATATGGATCAAGGATACTCTGACACTATCCTAGAGTTAACAGCATGAACAATATAAATTCTTGGTACAGCTATTTGAGCTGTTCATCTGATTCTTTGACGAAACCATCCTATTGGAATAACATAAAATACAGTATCTTTTGTACCTATACACCTAACTTGTTATCATGATTAACAATTAGAGAGAAAATTAGAGAGAAGAGAGAGGCAGCAGAGAGCATTGTTGGCTGCCCACTCTCCACCTTAGAGCAGATTTATGCCACAAGGTGCCATAGGAAGGCACTGGACATAGTGAAAGATCCATCGCATCCTGGTCACTGTCTCTTCGAGCTCTTGCCGTCGGGACGGAGATACAGGACGATGAAGACAAGAATGAGCCGTCTTAAGAACAGCTTCTTCTCCAGAGCGATCTCGGCCCTGAATGGGAAGCCCGGACTTTGAAAGTCATCTAATCTCCCTTGCTGTATTATACTGTATTGTTTAATTGGTGTTTTTATGGAGCAGTCAAGTAATTTCGTTGTCCCCGAAGGGGGCAATGACAATAAAGATATTATTATTATTATTATTATTATTATTATTATTATTATTATTATTAAAGAATCACCTCTCTCTTCTCTCTAACTGTGAATAAGACTTAATGACTGGGAAAGTAGACAGAGGTCAAATGGCAGAAAAAATAGGAGACAACTGAATGATGTTCTTGCAGTATAAAAATAGTGAGTGGAAATATATGTTTCTGATAGGAAATAACAACAGGGATTAATGGCAGCTCATCTGAATTTACCATGAATAGTTGAAACTTTAGGGTCTCTGGATAGCTAGAAGACGCGAGTGCCTTTATCCTGATTAAATTAAATCTCCCAAAGAAGTGAAAATACACCCCCCCACCACACACACAAAGCTACTTTGCAACAAATGATCTTTCTGTGCAAGTTTTTTGATCCCTTATGAAACATCCAATAATTAGAACACACATAGGAGAAAAACTTGAAAAGACTTCATTAGGATCTAAGCAAAATTCAAGGGAAGTGTCACAGCACCTAGAATACCCACAGGCATGCTACAGAACTTTGCATTTGACATTACTGTTATGAAGGGAAGAGTAATAAATGTGGTTTAAGCTTCCTAAGGATGGTAGTACATGCCCTGCATTACACATATTTAAATCGCTGGAGGATCAAGGCACAGAATAATCTCTCTCTAGAGACAAGACATGAAATAAAAATAAAGATTTAAAACAAAGCAAATTAATATAGTGAGTCTCCCGCATAGACAGATTTTTAACAGAGACCACATGAAGCATGTGAAAGCAATATAACTAAGGATGCCATTCCAAAGCAAGCAACATGCTTGTGATTACAAGGGTGAATTGGGAAATGGTTGATATGGCTGTACTTTGAAATTGCTTCAATTTTATCACCATATGTCCTTGCACCATTGTGTCCTATAATTTACAGACCATGTGTTGCCTGTCATTTCATATTTTAGAGTACAGATACAAAATAAAGTTTATTTAGGCTGTACAAAAAGCCTACATAACCTTCCTAACTTAAATTACAGGCAACGTCTGTCAACAATTTTATTTTAATGAAAACTACTATATCTCAACACCCCATATGAAATAAGAGGTACAGGAACATCAGCTTAGAAGATTAAAGCTCTACAATTGCCATCAACAATAAACAAACAAAATCCTATTCAATGTAAACAAAATTAGGACAAGTAAATGGTACCCAAAGATTTTCCTTAATGAACCCAACATTCTTTTAAAATGGGTGGAACTAACTGTTATATGACTTCGTATTCTGAATTTCAAATCTGATCTTTAAAAATTAGCATGAATTCAAGTTTTACCACCCCATCCCTTGTGGTTGGGGAAGACTGCTATGCATACAAAAATAGGCAGGGGGGACTAGGAAGGAAATAAACAGTACAAAAGAGAATGTGAGTGGTATCAAAGTCTCTGTTAATAACTTACACTAGAGGTAGTCAATGTAGTGCCTCCAGATATTGTTGGAGAACTGCTCCATGACCATGCTGGCTGGGGCTGCTGGGATTTGGGGTCCAACAACCTTTGGAGGGAAGCATGCTGGCTATCCCTGACTTACACATGCTCCATTTTTGTAATACTTTTGTATTTAAGTATTGTGCATGTTGGGTTGGGTTCTACTTGGTGTAGACCCATTGAAATTAATGGACCTAAGATATTCAAGTCCATTAATTTCAATGGGCCTACTGCATGTAGAACTTGGTTGGATCCAACTTTTTGACTATTTCTTCCAAATATTAGAAATAACTCAGCATAATTGACAAGCTTAGAAGTTTATTTGAATGAGAGAAAGTGGGTTGGTGGACAGCAACCTAGGGGTGGTTGGACAAAATCTGACAGTCTGTTCCACTATATCCCAGAGTTTAAATCACAAAGGGACACACATCCCCCCCCAGCAAATATCTAAAAATCATCAAAATAGGCATAACATCAATATACAAGACTCTCCTGTTCATACTCAAGTTGCTTTCTGACTTTCAAGTAGAAAGTTATTCCCACTCTGCTTTCTGGCTAAAATGTGGGAGGCTAGCATTCCACATCAACACAGAAACTAGTCAGTCTTTTCCCATTGGGATCAACATCTCTTAACTTTGCCCTTCTGGTACAGTGGTTAATTTGTGATAGTACTCAATGGTTTAGAACTAATATCTGTTCAGAAAGCCAGGCAATGGAGCAATCTATGGTCTCTTCAATGTGACAGACAGTTCTGAATAATTACTTGCTTGGTTGTAGGCAAAGTCTTTATGACATGGCCATCATAATCATAGTTTATGATTTTTTAAAAACTGTAGTTTCATCTGAGAAATACTCTTCCGACAAGTTTAGCAACTTGGCTGACCCCCAACTTGGGACACATTTTAATCAGAGGAAAAGCTAGCAGAAACATCTTTCTTTCTGCCTGTGGACCATGTGCTGAATGTTTGCCGTGTTAGAGAAACCTACTGCAATTCCCACTGGAGAAAAATGACCTATTTTCAAGAACACGCAAGGAAGTGTTCTGAAATAAACTCAACTGCTAGCTGCACTTCGTCGGGTACAATAGTAACCATGCTACCTAGAGAAATTTGATACTACAAATGGGGGAAAGAATGCAACTAAATGCCAAAGGCTCAACAACTAAATATATGTTAACAGACAGAATCTGTACAGATACATATGCTCCCATTCATTTTGGTCAAGAGCCAGTAAACTGTTGAGAAAATAAGGGTGGATCATAAAGGACACAGGACATAGACATACTGTTTAATAATTGCAGAGTGAAAAAGCTGGACTAGCTATTTATTTATCTTTCAACTCTGTCCGCATTTCTTTCAAGCTAAAAACCAGAGTCAGACCATGGTATATAAACATATTTTGTAAATAAATAAAATATACTATGGCCTATATTAGGCAGAACTGGAGCTGATTTAGGTCCCATGAGGCGACGGCAAAAATGCTTAGCGATTACATACCAGAGCAGAGTTTTCTAAACTGTGTGTCACGTTATTACCGGTATGTTGGGTGCAGTGTGTAGGTTTGTCATGCAAACACTCCCCGCACTCTTCCCGGGGCTGGAAAGGGGTTAGTTTAACCTCCAGGTTGCTTATAAAACTGAATTACTGTGTTGTGAAATGATGCATGTCTATAAAGGGTGTCACCAACATGAAATGTTTGGATAGCTTTGTTTCTAGAGATTTAAATTATATGATTTTACTGAGTTACAGTGCAATCTTATGCTTGTTTCAATCAGAAGAAGTCCCATTATGTTCAATGGTGTGTGCTCTCTGGCAAACTTGCATAGGATTGCAGCCTAAAAATCCAACTAAGTTGTACTCAGAGTATTCATTGAGATGAATAGACTTGACCAATTTAGGTTAATTATTTTCAAGGGGTCTACTGTAAGTATGGTTTAGCGGGATATCACCCACTGTTTCCAAACATACGGTTTTATATTGACACTGAATTCCACAAGTTAGCAACATTTATCAGATAGTTAATTATTCTGTTTAAACTTATAACAGTAAGAGCAATAGGTGTTCAATTGCTTAGGTCTTTTTTATTTGCATTTGAAATGTAAATCAGACTGTGCAACTTTAATTTTAGATTTTGGAGTTCTGTCAATTTTTTTCCTAGTTCCATTTCTGTATATTGGCAGCTCTGGCATTGGCTGCTATGAAAATATATTCAAATGGCTAGATTAACAGAGAAGCCTTGATGCTTAATGCCCCCTTTTTTTTAACCTACTGGCTAATTCAAGCATCTGAATTGTCCCAGAGATTGGTGAAGAATTGTCAAGTATTTTTTGTTACTCAGCCAATAATTGAGAGACAGAGAAAGACCAGTAAGTAAAACATCATTTTGAAAATGTGTTTCTCTGCCAGATTCTGTGACCTGAATTTCAAAGCATTTTTTCCACTTTCATATTTTTTGAAACAGAAGCAAACATATGTAATAACCAATTGGAATAAGTCAGAGGTGTGCATGAGATGCAAGCAATTTTATGGATGGCAGAATAGCAATTTTGCTTAAATGACAGAGCTCCATAATATGTCTCTTATTTAAATGACTCAAAAATAAGATATGTGGACATAAAAGTGAAAACAGAATATGAACCCAAATATTTTAGGAATCAGGGCACTTAGTAATCATTTCCAATGAACATATCATTGTATGTGTCAAACAAGCTCATACCTAAGACTTTTGGGGGGTTATGTGTATTCAGCTGGTCATTGATTTCACAAGCTGTGCAAACCTACTGTGTTTGTGAGTTGAATTGAGAAAAATGCACTAACACCAGCAATTGTGCACATTTACATTAAGGCATGAAGAATGGGTATAAAAAATAGAAACCATAAATAGGGATTTTTGTGCATAGTCCAATCAATATCTGAGCATTTTCAACTGCAGCATTATTGTGAACCAGCATGGAATAAATTTCTGATGAAGGACAGTATATAAATATTTCAAATGCTGGAGATTATAAATTCATCGACTTCTTTCATACATTTCCTGGCAAATATACATAATGTGGAGATGGAGACTCAACATACAGTTAAAATAGGGTTTTTAAAAGCTTGCGGTGTACTGGCACAACAAAATATTGAATCCTCCTCTTTAAAAGTGGGAGGATCCAATCCTGCATGGTGCTGGCCACCGCAATCCACTTGCATCCCAGTACCCGCATCCCATGGGATTGATTGGGCCTTGTTTCTCCTGGGAAGACACAGTCATTGGTCTGGCAGGTCTCACCACCACCCCCTCCGCCATCTTGCCTGATTATTCTTTCTCACAGATGCACCTCCACCCTCACCCCTGACAGCCATGGATTGCTCTGAGCCAATCAAACCTGACTTTCAGCAGTCTATGTCTCTGTGTACCCGTCTCGTCTAATGCTGTCTAAATATGCCCTATATAACTTGGACCTTGGGTGAATCTGATGAAAAGCTCTACTGTTGATATGTCCCCTGCCAACCTAGCAGCTTGAAAGCACGCCAGTTGATATGTTCAATTAGTGTGTGTCTCCCACATCACTTCAAGATTAAGCATGCTAGATAGCAATATCTATGACATTTGCTGACTTTAATGGACTGTATCCATGGACAGCCCAGTTCACAATGAATGTTTTTGTTTTTTTCCATAGTGTCCCATATGAGTAAGAGGTCTAATGAAGAATGCAGGCAATGAGTCCTAAGCAACTGGAAGTCAAAGAGTATGTTTAATTCTATATAGCTCAGATCTCACTCAGTGCAACTCTGAGGTTTCACAGAGGTTGAACATTTCCCCAGCTCAAGGGCTGAGATTTTGCTCTTTGTTATCAAATCTTCAAGGATCCCAGTGACATAGTTTAACTATTAAAAGAAGCTATAATTATAACTACAACATGGTGGCTTTTAATCACTTGCCTACAGATAGGATCTGCACTTATAGTTCATATATGTAGTCTCTTTAGGAGGCAGCCAGTTTCACTAAAACATCATTAATGTAATTAATATATTTCATTACCTTTGTTCTGCTTCAGCTGCTCAAATTGAATGCAAACACAGAAGGATTTTGTCAGCTAAGTAAGAAGAAGAAATGTCAACTCTAATACAAAATTTCTTCATTATGATTCCTGAATTTGATTGTGGCACTGAAGCAAAATGTATTTGTCAGGATAATGGCAAAAGAAAGGCAAAAGAAACTAAAACAAAAGGAAGTCTTTGTTATTTTAAATAGTTGAGTTGTTACACAATATGATGGACTTCTTCTGTTGTACCTTAACGGATAGCAACACAATCAATAAGCGGCTGTAACAATTTCGTTCTGCTTCACCCACTGTAATTGAAAAGTAACTCAAGCAGAACTTTGTAACGGTTTGTGGTATTTTTTTGTCCTTTTTAGCTTTTTTATATTAAGATGAAGATTAGGCTTTAGTGGTCAAAGTAGGGGTAATTGTTATTATAATCACCTTTCAACAAGATGTCTTATCTATGAGAATAATCATGTAAGACCACTGTAGAACGATTGAGGAAGCCTAAAGGAAAAACCATGAATTAGAAACTGAATGGCTGGCACAAGATTTTTATTACAAGAAAGAGGAAACAGGGAGATCTATGATTCCTTAAAAGTATCAAGCTGAAGATAGTCCCAATTCCCTCTATAAGGAATGGCAGAATACCAAACCCTATACAGTGGTACCTCGGGTTAAGAACTTAATTCGTTCTGGAGGTCCGTTCTTAACCTGAAGCTGTTCTTAACCTGAGGTACCACTTTAGCTAATGGGGCCTCCCGCTGCCGCCGTGCGATTTCTGTTCTCATCCTGAAGCAAAGTTCTTAACCTGAGGTACTATTTCTGGATTAGCGGAGTCTGTAACCTGAAGTGTCTGTAACCAGAGGTACCACTGTATTTACATAGACCATATTGTTCATGTTGTGCCATGTCTGGGGTATTAAAAGTTATTAGCACATAAGTAGATGGCAAGCCTACTTCCAAAGAAGAGTTTTAAAATTTACAGTGGAAATTAAGTTGACAGAAATACTTCATTCTACACCCAGTAAAGATAAATGCAAATCCCTCCCCAGATCTTATAATGCCTCCATGATAAGAACAACTCTACTAGTATTCTATCACAATATCCATAGTGATAGCAGAGCTCCGGCCATCTTGCATCAGGAATAGAACAATGCTTTTCAAGGAACCACTGGCACTTTAGAGGGGAGTGGTGTGTGTTTGTGAAAGACACACACACTAACACACACAGAGAGAGAGAGAGAGGGAGAGAGAGAGAGAGAGAGAGAGAAGCAACCAAGCCGAAGATTGAGGCATTCAGAAATATAACAGAAACCCTGAAAATTCTAGACAACACAAAGATTGACCAACATCCAAGTATCAATGCTGAGTTTTTTTTAAAAAATGAAGTATTTAGGAAGCAGATATGAGCAATGATAAATTGCAAGAAATGAATAAATGCACAAATAAAATATTTCTATATATTTGAACTGGGGCATCTCAACATCACTGATACCAAACAAGTGGAAACCTTATTCTGAAATCTTCATGATATCCAATTGCTGATATGTTTGGATGTTTCCATTCAGCCCTAATGGAAAAGACCTATTACCTTTTTCACTACATTTTCAAGTCTACAACTGTAACTATGTAAATAAATAATCCACTATTGGCAGTGGTTGCTGTGTGTGTGTGTGTGTGTGTGTGTGTGTGTGTGAACAGCAACACTTTGAGTTCTGTTTGTAAGTGAGGTACTCAAAGTTGTGCAAAAACTAATCAGCTGATAAAACTCAACTTTCTGAAACTATATAGACTGTGGCTCTTCAGCGCAGCTAAAAATGGAAGAAAAGGAGAGGTGACATATGATCAGCAGGCAATGTTAACAAGCTCTCCAGTGCTCTGAAAAACCAGATGGAAATTATTTCTGCTATAATGGATACCAGCAGGATTCTAAGAGGCCAAAGAACAGTCCATTTGATGAGGCTTAACACCTTGATATGGTGAGAGTTCGCAGGTATCCTTTGGTGCTTTGCAGCAACAGATAACCATGCTTGAAGTGTGAAGGTAGATTCCATCTCATAACAATAATTTCCCACTCTGCCATTAGGGGATGTAGATAAAATGTGGTTTCATTTATATTCATAACTACAAACAGGCAAAATGCATGTACCCTGTTCATGAAATGTGATATACTTTTTGTTTCTGAAACTGATAAACCCAGAGGTTCTCAGTTTTCATGCCTATCATAAAAATTACACTGTATGAAAATCATTTATCATAAAGATAGGATAAAGAAAAGAACCCCAAAAGAACACAAGCAAATATAAGGGAATAAGATTACTTTTGATATTCTCTCAGTGCCAATGCCAATTTCATACTCTGTTATTATTACTAGATTTATTTCATTCAACACCATCCGAAGTACAGGTAAGCTAAAGGCGAGGAGGTAACTTGGGTCATAAGCAAGGCTCTGTTTGGTTTGCAGCATTTAGAAGATTTGGTGGGGAAATACATTTAAACCAGGATCAAATAACCACATAGTGGCAGAAGAGTGAGAAACCTGAGATGGTCTTTCAGCAAAACTCATACGTACAGTTTCCTACTAACATTATCAGCCTCTTAGCTTATAAGTTCTATTTTTTTACCTTTTTAACTATGATTTTTTTCACCTTTTAAGGTCCCCTATGTTGTTTTTAATAAAAGGGTTTCATGTCTCCTCCTTTGAATAAATGACAGTTTGAGGTAATTAAATCTCAGCCATTAAATAACACAGCTGTCAAAAAAGCTCTTTAAAAACATAATGTAACATTCCAAAATACATGTTAGGGCAATGCTTTTATTATGCCAACCAAAATGTCACAAAATGGTGCACAAGTTTTTGAGTTCCCTGGAATTCTGCATTAGGTTAGATAGTTAAAAACTTGGGGGGGTATAGCCAAGCAGGGGCAGCTACCCCCCAAATCAAGTAAATAAATAAAAATACTTAACTGACCAATCACAATTACAGATAGCTCGGTTCTGCCCCCCCCCAAAAAAAACCACATAAATCCTGTCTATGTCTGGGGCAAGGGGCAGTGTTCAAGCCACCCTTGTTTGTATCTTGTAAGAGTCTTAAGATGGAGTATGGGAGAAAGAAGCAGACATTTAAATGAGACTCTTTGAGGTTCTTTGCAAGAGCCAGGTTACATCTAGGCATCATACGAAGGAGAAAACATATAATGGCTGATTCCCTATCTCTGAAAATACAACCCCCAGTGCTTTGTGGCAACCCCTAAATAATGGAATTCTCTCCCTCAGAGATGCATCTACCATCAGCATTGTATAGCTTCCACTGTATGCTGAAGACACCTCTCTTTACCTGGCCTTTGACACTTGTGATGAGAGTGAGCGAGAGAGAGAGAGATGATGGTAAATTGTTGTAATTGATTTTAATATTGTATTTTTATATTGTTGTAAACTGACTTGGGTCCTTATGATGAAGGGTGGGTTGTAAGTCCAATAAACAACAACAACATGTGGCTCTGAACTGTGACAATAAGTAATGTGGGGGCACTGGAATTGCTTGTGGGAAGTGGAATGGAAGAATGCCTGAAGAAGGCTAAGGAGAAATCTGGTATCTAGAAACAGTGATGTCCACTGAATGCACAGTTGGTCTTGAATCTTGAAGAGATGGGTTCAAGCCCCACAGCTGCTGTGGTCTCTCTATATGGCCTTGGGACATATCTTACCCTACCTCAGCCTCAGTTTCACAGATGTAAAATGTGAATAATAAGTGATATACCTTACAAAGCTATAGTGAAAATGAATGCAGGCATTATGCTTTTATGTGCGTTGTTTTGATAACTGTTTTAGAGATACCACTTACAGGGTTTTTTCATTTTGGGTTTATATGGTTTTATAAACAAATCAAATTGCAGAGAGCAATTTGCATTATACAATAAGCAGCATCCTACCTATCTTTATTAGTTGTTACTGTAGAATCACAAAAAACAGGTTTTGCTCTGATTGCCTGAAATACCACCTTGTCCTATCTTCATAACTACGCAAGGAAGTAGTTATCTTACTGCTTATGTATTGCAATCACATGAAAGTGATTTTAAAACAACAGAAACAGGTAAATAGTACTATAGAAAATCAAAATGGGAGCCTGGAAGTTACTTTTGGTAATTTGAAGAGTCTTTGGCAGCTAGAGGACATGCTGGTTTAAATAATAACTTTCATTTTTTAAAAAAATCTTTAAATACAAAAGGTGAGCATAAAATTGGGAGAAAATGTAAGCCTAAGACATATTTTTCCCCCATTTGCCAACTGCAAAATAGCACCAGCATAAGAGATTTCATCGGGTAAATTTATGGTTCTGCAAATGTTCCATCCATTTAAATCACCCACTCTGTGACTTGATATCTGCAAATCACCCTAAAACCTTGATAGGCTGAAATGCTAAATGTCAGAATGGGCCATCTAACATTCATTCTTCTTGATAAACATGGAGGAGGATCTATCATAATGACATTGGGGCCTTTGGAGGAGCCTAAGGTCTAGCAATTATGCATATGAACTGAGTGTTTAAGTCTAATCATCAAGGAGGGGTGATGGATGGGTCATCCGTTCTTGTAGTTCTAAGATGCCTGCAAGAGCAGGATGGTCCCCAAGTGGCACCCATAAATTTTGGCCTTTCACAAATGCCCACATGTTGTGTCAGTATCACCCAAAGCCCTCATTAGTTAGACAGTGACCTTTGTGGCGTGACTATCAGGCAAAGGCCTGGAAGAGGCCAGCCTTCGATTAGCACTGCAATTTGTTCATTAACTTCTGACAAGAATTTGCAATTCTCAAAGACATTTCTCTTTTGAAAAGGTCAAGATCTGAACTGTGGCAGCGGCCCAGGTTTTGTAGGAGAGAGAAGAGGGGAAAGCACCTGTCTTAAAAATACAGCTAGAGTACAAATAAGTGCTTCATTATCTCCATTTAATCTGTTTTCAAACCCTCAAGCTGGATGAGGTAAACCCAAATTTGGGGCAATCAGTCAGCATAGAAGCCACATCCTAAATCTCTTAGAGAATTAATCTTGCTTCCCCCCCCCCAAAAAAAAACAACCTTGAAATTACAAAACATGTATCTGAAGACAAATTATCCCTAATTAATTAATTACCAGCCTCTGTTGGCAAACTTTACTGTACTGTTTATTTATGTGTTTTCTGATGTTACTTGTAAAAAGCATTTAAAGAAACAATTAACTTTTCTGCCACTTACAGCTGAGTTGCAACTAGCTTTGAATATTGTGAGGCTGCAGTGGCTTTAAGGCATTGGCAGCCATGACATTAATTTAAAACCCATTCTCCTCTCACACACAGCAAATTTGTGTGTCTAGCCACCAACACAATTCACTCTTCCAGCACTAGATATGACTTGTACCTGCAGAGAACAGCTGCTCAGTGTGGAGACAGCCATATAAACAAGTAACACTTTCTGGGGAAAACAGGAAAATGTACCAGAACCAGCAAAGGAAGAAGTTCTGAGGAAAAATTCACTTGCAGAAGACAGGTGTTGGTGCATAGACACTTGCTAGCTAGCTATCCCCAGCTCCTGCACAACAATATCCACCAGATTAAAAGGGGTTCATGTCAGCTATAAAGAAAGGGAGGAGTTAACATGAAGTGAACATGATGAGGTAATTTATTATGGTACTGACATGAGATAAATTTGATGTTTGAAAGTATAGATCTTGAACAGAATTCTGCATCTGTCATTCTGAAAGTGGAAATAGCTGAAGGAAAACAATGTGTTTAGGGCACACTTACACTGACTGGTGGTTTGTCAAAAGGTTTTAAAGCTGTGCTTTCTCTGAGCCAAGCCTGTTTTACAGGGAAAGTTCAGGGTTCCAGTACTACAAAACAGAGCAGCTGGCATGAAATGTTATTTTCTGGAGACATAGTCCATTCAATTACACTCTTTATTGGAATTCAAAAGCTGTAGTTATCTCTTTGGCAGCAGCTGATAAAACCTTGCTTGCTACTACAGGCATTGGGCAAAATGTCAGAAGACCAGGCAAACATGAAGAGGAAATTTGACCCACTTTTGTAAAATCATAAGGGTCAAAGTCTTACATTAAATCCAGTGGGAAGTTCTGGAACAAATCCCATTTGATCTACAATGTTTAATTCTGAGTGAGATTTACTTGGCTGCTATCATTTTCTAAGCTGTCCCTGCTGAATGATACCCATCATTTGCTGCATAAAAGGGATCAACAATAGATCACAAAATAAATCTAAAAATTATTACTCAAATATTTTTAGAGAGACAGAGAGGCATTTGAGAGAGAGTCAGTGAGAGGGAATCAAGTGTTATTCTGCATTAGGCTGCCAACAGTAATAGAGCAGTACAGGCACAGAGAGGATGCCGAGCATGCAAAGAGCGATCTAAATCTTCATTACTATGGGAAATACAAGAACTTTGTAAGCCTTATAGCAAACTATAGAAATGAAAGGATTGTATAGAAGCACAGAATAAGAATGGCATTACAGTGCTGTACTGGGGTAGTTGCTTTTTCTTATTTTCTGGAAATATCGGGTGGAATTCCAGTGCTAAAGAAATTGTTGCTTCAACGCAACTATTTCTGCTTGCCTGATGGAAAAAATCTACAGTCTACTCCAGATAGGAGGGAGGCACAGGGGTGTGGGGGTAAGAGAGGAAAGGCAAAGACCCACTGCTCTAAAGAAAGTCCTTCTGTTGGTTTCTGCTAGAAGAATGGGTTAGTTGAATATGGCCCATATGTATTGCTTGTGTTTTACACACATAATAATGTGGGTCAATGCTTTCATGGTGACAGTGGTGTGATTATCATTTCTCCTTGACTCCATCTCATGCCACTAGGTAACATCATAATATAATCCTTGTAGGATGAACAGGATCACATAGGGCAAATCACTAAGCATATCTAAAGTCAGATCAGAGGAAGGGCACTGGCATAGGAGCTAACTCCTTGGGGCCGAGGGGTCTACGGCCCTCTCAATAAAATACGCCCCCCCCCAAGTTGATGGGCATTGCCATTCAAATGGTGTACATGCACCGCATCATGTGATCGATTATTCTGCAGCAAGCTAATTCATTACTGTGGTGGTCTTTGGTTACAGGCAAAAAGTATGTTTTTATTATTTTTAAATTCATTAACCAGTTCATATTTAGGTACAACAGTTCTTTTTACCTTTTACTGGTACAACTGTGCCTATCAATTCCCATTTTTGGGAAAGTACATCTCATGTGGATATAAGTCCCAGTATTCCATCAGCTCCACTCAAAAGGATGAATAATATATATTATGTTCATATCACTTAATTCCTCCAACTAAAAGTACCCTTTACTTGGGAAAAGAAGCAGAAAGAACTCAAAGGTGTTCTTGTAGTAGAAGTTGGAGGGAAACACGTAAAATAGCCATACTGGTTCTTCCAGTTGCAATAGCTTTGCAGGGGGTTGGACTAGGTGACCCTCGGGATCCCTTCCAACTCTACAAGTCTAGGGACAGCTGGTCCTATCTCCCTCATCCCACCACAGTCTAACCACTGACAGAAGAAACAGAAAGTAAAAAATCAGTGACAATCCATTTCAAACTCTTTATACAAATCCTTTATTATGATGCTATATCTAAACTGAATCTGCTAGTTCTTCAGACCTGGGACAGACCTGCTCCACTAGTTTTAAACCACCATAGGGGACAATTCATGGACTACTTACAATAATGTAATTGCACTGAAGTTAATGGTGCAACACTAGTGTAAGTAATACATGGTATCACTTCTGCCACATTTAGTAAAAATAAAGCCAAGTGACCAGAACCCCCCCCCCCCCATTTCAGTATGTTTTATGCGTGACTGTCCTTAATAAATACCTGCCCTGGTGAAATGGCACAGAAAACATACTTTGAACTGATGGACAAAAGAAAACGGTGCCTGTTCTCTGAGCTGTCTGTGACAGAAAGTGTAGTTGCAGGGGTGAACTGAAAGTCTAGATTTTAGATACACCCCTTGTCAATAATCTCAAAGTCAGGCTGCTGTGGTACAGCTTTCTTTCTAGGCTGTTGGTACAACTCTATAGAACTAAAGAAAATGTTTGTTTATATGCTTGAGTGGCCCAAGGTTGTGAGAGGCTTCAAAACCAACAGCTTTAACCCAAGTTGGGTGTCTTATATAGACAAAAGGTAAGGTATAATCAAAACAAACAAATCTGCTCTATGAACATCCTGGGTTAACTACATCAGTGGAACTAACTGACAGTGAGAAGGTTAAGAAAAAAACTCTACAGTGCCGAGGTGGTCTTTTTTGTTCAGTCAGTCCATATATACTAAGTGCAGAAACGTAATTATCCTCAGCAGATTAGATGAGTTTCTCAAAGTAGTGAACATGGTTCTTAAGGGATGAAAGAAAAGCACTGAGGAAATGGAAAGAAGAAATCTTGAGCATCTCAGCCACCGAACTAGAAATATTTAGAATTTGTGGGTGCTTTGGAACAGACACATCATTTCCTTTTTAGAATGCAAATGCAGAAACTTACAGAACCTTCTCTGGGCCATTTGACTAGTACAGTCTATAAATATAAATGGCAGAAGGAGAAAAGTCTGCATTATTCAAGTGCTCATATCTACCTTGCTTCAACCTGAGCCATGCCTCTTGATGGTGCAGAAATCCAAGGTGAAGCAAGTTAAGAAGTTGCCTTATGGTAAAAGACCGTACAAGACAACTCTGTTTATGGAGTTCTTCACAAGATACATTTTAACCTCCCATAGTTCAATTCCATATTCACACCAATAATAAGTGAAGCCAGTATTCCTCCCCACCTCCATGTACTTAATTATGAATTAATGGCCTGAAGCAAAAGATCTAAGCCACAAAATCCTTCAGTTTGTTCAAGAATTTCCCAAGAACCCCCAGGTATTTTTAATCTTTTTCCTAGTGAAAGAAAACTATATCCATATATACTCCTTACTATTAACCAAGATATGTTTAAAGGAGTCTTATTTGAAGTATATGGAAAACAGTGAGTAATGTTTGATCACATATCAAATTTGGCACACAAAGAAAAGAGCATTTCTATTCCCATTTGTCTAGTATATTGCATTATGATTTATTATTTCTTACCCACTCTTCACCATAATGTCCCAGGGTGGGTTACAGCAATGTAAAATACAACATTAAACTCAGTTGAAGCAATCTACAATCAAGAGGTGGAAGGAGGGGGTTCTAAAACATATATAAAGGTAAAGGGGCCCCTGACTGTTAAGTTGTGGACGACTCTGGGGTTACACGCTCATCTCGCTCTATAGGCCGAGGGAGCCAGTGTTTGTCCACAGACAGCTTCTAGGTTATGTGGGCAGCATGACTAAGCCGCTTCTGGCGAACCAGAGCAGAGCACGGAAACGCTATTTACCTTCCTGCTGGAGCGGTACCTATTTATCTACTTGCACTTTGACGTGCTTTCGAACTGCTAGGTGGGCAGGAGCTGGGACCGAACAATGGGAGCTCACCCCATCACAGGGATGCAAACCGCCAACCTTTTGATCAGCAACCCCTAGGCTCTGTAGTTTAGACCACAGTGCCACCCACATCCAGGTGTCAAAAGACAGTGTAAAGAAGTGCCTCTTCAGTGTGTGATAAAAGGTATACAATTAAGGTGCCAGACACACCTCTGTGGGGAAGAAATTCCACAGTTAGGGTGCTCTCTTCAGGGCTACACACTCCATAATTCTGATGGTGGTAGAACTCTCAAGGGGGGCCCTTTTGCTGATCTCAACACTGAGGGTCTGTAGAGGCAGAGGGAGTCATGGATTTGGGGCCTAAGTCATTTAGGGCTTTGAACACTAATGTGAGCACTTTGAACTGGGTCCAGAAATGAACTGGCAACCAATGCAGCTGGTTCAAAACAGGGGTTACATGCATTCTAAATGAAACTCCAGCCCATAATAGGACTGCTCAGTTTTGGACCATTGAAGCTTCTAAGTTGTGCTTCTAGGGCAGTCTCTGTATGGCATATTGCAGTAAACCAGTCTGGTAGTTACCAGCACATGGAATACTGTAGCCAAGTCATCTCTTTCCAAAAGGGTCCATAGCTGGCAAACCAGCTGGAACTAGAAGTGTCACTCCCAGCCAGAAGGTCTCCAGAGCTCTCAGTGGCAATGCTGGATCTGGGAATACCCCCCAAGTTACAGACCTGCTCCTTCCAGGGAAGTGTAGCCCCTTCCAGAATAGGTAGCTTCTACCATCTCTTGGGCCCAAGACTTCAGAAAACTAAAACCTCTGTCCAATCAGGATTCAGTTTCAAGTTATGGGCCAACTCCTGTCACAGAAATGCCACTGGCTCTTTGTTTTAGATACACCCTCTAAATTGTCACTTATTGTTGAAGCTCAGTTGTACACCATGCCACATGCCTCAAAGAAGTTTAGCCATAACATCTCAGTTGTAGGTAAGTTAAAATCACACTGATTTTTCACAAGGAGATTCCTCCAAATATAACTGCCTATTATATGAGCCAAATCCCCAATCATTTCAAATTTTTATGCTCTCTCCCAGCTTTTGATTGTCCACACATCTTTCCCCATGTCATAATCACCCCAAAACTCTTTGGCTTCCAATTTAGATGGCTCTGTGGATTCTGATTACTCCATTTGCCACCTGTTTAAATGGCAACCGTCGATCGCAAGTGATGAGCCATGCCACATTGTTATGAAACTTGGACCCTCACTGGCTCTACTGCAAATTTGACTTGACTCCATTTGATGAGCTGGCAGGGGCAGAGCTTACCTCTGCATCTCTTGTAGCTCCAGTCACTTTGAATCAATGTCTGGCAAGTTGTAAAAACTGATGCTCATCCAAGGACTCCTTTTCTGCAGTCCAGAACTTTCATAAGCAATCCTCCCATTTTCAAAGATGCAGATATGCCAGCCTGAGCATCTTTCTATTGCAGAAATATATCCTCCACCCTTGGCATCCCTTCTCATTGTTTTCCTCTCTTGCTCTTGAGGTGCATTTGGCAACTGAACTAGACAGATGCAAAGCTTTCCCCCTCCTGTTTTCCAGCAGAGGCATTTTGAGGTCTGAGTCTAAAGGTTCTTGGCAGAGCTGCCTGTTTTGTCTGGGTCAGTTTTGCTTAGCCGAGGTTAGTCTGTTTGCCTTCTAGATACAGTGTCTCTTGACCCTTACACAAGTGTGAGGAATTCAGCTCTATCAAGCGCATTTGTGAAGAGAATGAAAGGCTGAGTGGATGCACACAAGTTGCCCTTAGAGCATCTCACTTTGATGTTTGCCTCTGTTATATAAATAGTTCCTTTGATGCTTATGAATTAATAATTTGATTTCACATAGGTACACTAACTCAAAACACCAGCATGAGAAGAAAATGGGCATTGCACTTTCTTTTACCCACAGGTCAAATGTAAGTAAGGCTTAAGCACGCCATTGTCTTCTAGAAGCTTAAAATAGGGCCATTGTTATCAACTATGTGCAATATTTCATTTCTTTTTCCTTTGCAAACTGAACTGCTACAACTGTTACTTGATCTGTGAAATGCCATTGATGAGATTAAATTACCTACGTGTTCATTTTGCCCAAATGAGAGTTGAGACACACTGTCAGGTTGATGCAATGAACTGCCCCAGGGCCACACCTGCCCTCCATGTAACTAGATACCTTCAGTGTGCCAAAATAAGAGATTTCTAAAGAGCTGCAGACCTCAACTTCCACTCCTTGAGATGAAAGTAAACCATGTTTTGTACACATAAAGTAGGGAAATGGCACTCCAAGTATGACTAATGGGCTGACATTTTGCTTTCTTCATCAAGATGCAGAGCCTTAAGGTTAAAATTTGAGAGTTGTGCCTACTCAGCTGCAAGTTATAGTTGATCAACTTCTCCAGACATGGAACTGTGAATCTCTTGCACTGTTCAGCCAAACAACAACAACAACAACAACAACATATTTCTACCCTGCCCATCTGGCTGGGTTTCCCCAGCCACTCTGGGCAGCTTACAACAAAAGATTAAAAAAACATTAAAACTTCCCTAAACAGGGCTGCTTTCAGATGTCTTCTAAATGTCATATAGTTGTTTATTTCTTTGACATCTGATGGGAGGGCATTCCACAGAGTTGGCGCCACTACCAAGAAGGCCCTCTGCCTGGTTCCCTGTAACTTCGCTTCTCACAGTGAGGAAACTGCCAGAAGGCCCTCGGAGCTGGACCTCAGTGTCCGGGTTGAATGATGGGGGTGGAGATGAGCCTTCAGGAATACCGAGCTGAGGCTGTTTAGGGCTTTAAAGGTCAGCACCAACACTTTGAACTGTGCTTGGAAAGGTACTGGGAGCCAATGTAGGCCTTTCAGGACCGGTGTTATGTTGTGTCAGTGGCAGCTCCCAGTCACCAGTCTAGCTGCCACATTCTGGATTAGTTGTAATTTCTGGGTCACCTTCAAAGGTAGCCCCACGTAGAGCGTGTTGCAGTAGTCCAAGTGGGAGATAACTACAGCATGCACCACTCTGGCAAGACAGTCTGCGGGCAGGTAGGGTCTCAGCCTGTGTACCAGATGGAGCTGGTAGACAGCCACTCTGGACACATAATTGACTGGTGCCTCCATGGACAGCTGTGAGTCCAGAATGACTCTCAGACTGCGCATGACACCAGAGCATGACACCAGAGGTGAAAAACAACAACATGGGTATATATACATACCATATTTTCCACAACAAATGGGGGAAGAAAGATGAACCCTGTTTTTGTTCATTATACGCAAGTGTTCAGAAAAACAAGGATTTTAAAAAGTTGTTCCCACTCGTTCTTTGCTTTGAGGGAAGGCTCTAGCAAGGGTCACTCTCAGGCTTACAATTCTGTGCCAGGCCTAAAGCCGTACAATGATGCAGAAGTGATGTAAGCTTTAGTGGCTGAAATCATCTTGAGATTGTGCCTAGCAGCAGACTCATCCTACCTCCGTCTAATTAGATCCTGATTGTGATACGGTGGTGGCTGCTTTAGATACAGATGTAGCAACATAGTATGGTACTACATTGAAAAACACACATTGTGATACCAGAACAACCTGACACCCTGGCTTGTAACATTGTGCTGACACATCCCATCATCAGATATATTTTTAATGGGGGAGTTTTACCTCATGGATTCTAAAATGCACGGATTGTAAAATCAGGGTGGTATACACAAGAGCATGCAATTCACCAACTCTTAAGAAGAGAGTGTGACTCTTAGCATCTCTAGCTACACAGCATTGTCTGTACAGTAATTCATTTTACTTCAAGATATGCATAGAGTTGCTTTGTATATTTATAGGCTTTGACGGATGAGCCTATTAATATGGAGGCAAGTTTTTATGAACCTGCAAATGGGGGCTGTCCATGCAGCCGCTATGACAATTGTGTGAATTATTTACAGCTGCAGTTCATACAAATGGTATCTCCACAAGTGTGCTTCCCAGATGCAAGCCCAATAATTGTAGCATACATACCTAGAGGAAAATGTATGCAGGCTGCTGGATTAAAACCAAGATGTAAGTAACACCTTGGCCTCAATCCAGCATATTTAAGTCCATTTAATGTCAAACCACATATTATGGTAAAACCACATTCACATTCAGGTGAGTGTGTGTATTTTAAAATAGCAGCTGTGGAGGTTTCGGACAGAATCAGTACTATAGAACAGGTGGAGGGTAGTTTAACCTACTTCTTCCATATCACAACTGCAGCAAAAATCACTAATTCTAAATCTGTTATTGGCCCAGGAGGGGAACTGCTACTGTGCTCCCTTGGCTGCTACTAAAAATGCATAAACATGCAAATGTGATGAATATACCTTTAATATAATGTGTGGTTTGCTTCTCATTTTAAAGGGCTTAAACACACTTAACTCTGTGTTGGATTTTGGCCAGTGACTTTGTGGCACTAAAGATTGCAGCCTGAGTGAAGCACTTTAAATCTCAGTGTAGCGAGAGTGTCTTGATTTAATTGTTTTGCATTCAAGAGCAAAATGCTATTACCACCAAAGAAATCCAAACATTAATTCTAAAAAAAAATAAAATGCATTCCCTTTGTCAAGTTAGCTGCTTGAGGAGAATGCTGCCCATCCAGGGGATTCTAAATCAATTGTGCTACATAGGTAACTGCCAAGACTAATAAGACTTTTGTTTTTAATTTGTTGTATATTTCCTCAAGATGTCACTTTTCTCATCAAGTAAAACGAAAGGCACTCAAACAGCTTATATCTAAAATAATACAGAGCTTAATAATGGCTTCTTGTCTTGTTGGAGGGATAAATGAACTTCATTCTGATCAGGATTTGTATTTAAAACAGCAACAAGCAGAAACAGGGAATGATAAGATGTATAAACTTGTAAATTTGGCATGACTCATTATACACCCTCTCATCACAACTCCTTTCCTCTAATACAGTGTGAGCCAGTGTGTTGTAGTGGTTAGAGTGTTGGACTAAGATGTGGGAGATGGGGATTCTAGTCCCTGCTCAACCATGAAGCCCACTGGCTGACCAGTCACTATCTTAGCCTAACCTATTTCACAGGGTTGCTTTGAGGATAAAATGGGGAGACAGAGAACTATGCACATCACCTTGAGCTCCCTGGAGAAAGGTAGGATAGAAATGTAACAAACTAACAAACAAACCATGATTTAGACCCAAGTTTTCACTTGCTCGTAGCAATGATCATTTTCTTGTTTCTGGGGCACAGGAGAGCTACAGAGGGAGGGAGATCACCAAAGTGGGACATTGTGGGCAAGTGGGATCATTTGCTCATCCATTGTGGTGACAGGTGAGCAAAGTTCATTTGACACCAGGTAAGGATATGCAGTCTTTCCCTTTTATTTCAAATGTTTCAGGTTCAAGCCTTAGCATTCACTCTCAGAGGTGCTTAAATGCCTTGGCCTCATACCTGGAACTAGGCAGTGTCACTAACTCTAGTTACAGCAATATTATTTGGAAGAAGTAAAGATAGAAAGGAAACTAGGAAGAAGTTTCTAAAGTGAGGTATAATGGGTCTGGCAACAAATTGCTTCCAGAGAAAACCATATGAATGTTTTTGCATTTTGAGAGGCGCAGAACTTTCTAAGACACTCTTGTGCTTAATTGGGAACAATTTATTTTGGTTATCCACACACTTCACCTTGAGCCTGCTCGGACTTTTGTCCCACTATGGCCTAAAAGCTTCTTCTCAACTAAATGTGTATGGGACTATATAGTGTGTATAAGACTATAACCCAAGTATCTAAAAACAGATAACTGGAAGTAGCCTTTATTGCCAGGCAAGAGCAATTATATATGTAGGCATATACAGTGGTACCTCGGGTTAAGTACTTAATTCGTTCCGGATGTTTGTTCTTAACCTGAAGCTGTTCTTAACCTGAAGCACCACTTTAGCTAATGGGGCCTCCTGCTGCTGCCACACCACCGGAGAAAGATTTCTGTTCTTATCCTGAAGCAAAGTTCTTAACCTGAAGCACTATTTCTGGGTTAGCAGAGTCTGTAACCTGAAGCGTATGTAACCTGAAGCGTATGTAACCCGAGGTACCACTGTATGCTATGAAGGAAAGCCAATTGCAACAGAAATTGAAGGCTAGCCGGCTAAATATTTTATGGAAAATGTGTTTTGTAACAAGTTACCCCAAAGATAGATAATCAACTCTGGATTCCGTACATATATAGTAATTTTATCCCATCTCTAAATATAATTGACTTTTACCTTTACTTCTTATGCTTTTAATGTAAATTGTAGTCTCACTTGTGTTGTTATTAATGGACTACATCCAATGGTATTACTGCAATTCACAAGAGTCAAAGACACTGTTCAATAAGCATGAACTAATCTGACACACTCCAGAAGGCCAAAAATCTCAAGGTGGTTCATTTACCCTAAATGTGTGAATGTTATGGAGCTAGAACAATAAGTGTGCCTGACAAAGGGCATAACTTTATTTTATGCAAAACAGTATTGTTTAAAATTAACTTAAATACAGCAGAAATTTACAGCCAACTTATTTTAGCATCGCCTTACTGATCTATTAGGCTTTTCTACAGCAAGTGATTGTAGATTGAAGTCTAACAACCCTACCCCAAATTTAATTGGGAGTAAACATTATATAGACTTGTTTCCAAGTAAACGACATTGGATTACAGACTAACAGTGTAGCAGTGTTATTTGAGCAGCTTGAATCTCACAGGAATATATGAGGATTTTCACACAGCCTTGAAAACCTTCCACAACAGATGCTCAACACCCAAGGTATTGATCTATCCATAGCCATCACCAATGGCCACCACTCTGACACTGGTGGTACAGATCTTTGTGTTCAGTGAAGCCACCTCTTTCACATTTTAGCTCATGGAAAAGGCTCACCACAAAACACCCTGCAGTACATCCATGTGGCTTCCAAAATGTCTGGATAGCGCTACAAATTCCCCTGATACTTCAAGTGACAGTTGCCATTGGTGAGCTTATCTTTTCAAAACTGAAACTCATCAAAACACACTTGCAGTCTACCATGGCAGGCTCACATCACTAGCTTTCCTATCCAACCAATTCACCATTGCAGAAAGATCTTTCTAAGTTTATTTGGTAGGGGAGAAAACCCAGGATAAAACATAAAATTATGAATGATACCCAAGAAAGGGGTCGTTTTGTTCTCCCTGACCTACAATTATATTTTGAAGCATCATGCTTACGTTGGTTGAAAGACTGGATTTTACTAAAGAACAGCCATCTGTTAGACCAGGAAGGGCATGATTTAAAATTTTGATGGCATGCATGCCTGCGGTACAGAAAGGCAAGGGTATATGAGAGCTTTTCAAACCATATAATCAGAAGAAAAAAATCTTTATAGGGTATGGGGGAAATATAGAAAACTACTGTAAAGAAAAACACAAATGTGGTTATCACCAACAGAAGCCCTGGCATGAAAAAAAATATCAACATAGAGACAATCTGGAGTACATACAAAGACCTTCTAAATATCACTGGGGAGGAATGTAAATAGAAAGAGTATGAAAAGATAAAATACCAAGTGACATACTGGTTTCGTTACTACCAGTTGAGGGGGACATTTAAGTTAGACAAAAAATATGGATTTGCTGAAAAAAACTCAGTTTGAAAAGGAGCTGTTAGGATCCAAGGTAAAACAATTATCAAAAATATGCAACTTATTTCTTGAGTGGGAGGCAACGGAGGAAACAGTAAAGTATTCAGTGATAAATTGGGCTAGAGACATTGGACACAATATTGATTTTATATTATGGGAACAACTTTGGAGAGTAAATATAAGATTTACAGCATACTACACTTTTAAAATTTTATGAAGATGCAACATAGGTGGCATTTGACACTTAACAGATTAGCAAAAATGTCAAAATCAATAAAGGGTAACTGTTGGAAATGGAAATAGCAGAAGGAACCTTCTACCGCATGTGGCAGTCATGTGGCACAATCAAAAATTATTGGAAAATGATTTTATACTGAACTAAAATAAATGTTTAAAAAATCATTTTCTAAAAATCCAGAAGCATTGCTCCTGGAATTGATAACAACAGAAGTCTCAAAAAAAAAGAGAGAGAAATTTGTTCCTATACACAACAACAGCTGCCAGTGTACTATTAGTCCAAAAATGGAAAACTGCTAAAGTACCAACAAAAGAAGAATTGCATATAAAACTGTTAGAATATGTGGACCTAGCAGGGATGACTACTGGAAGAAGAAACCAAAATGACGAAAGATATAAAGAGGACTGGATATTGTTTATGGAAGCATCCTAGCAGGATGGTAAGCTTTTCAGCAGAGTAAGAAATAATGAAGTATATAAAAGTTGTTGCGATAGGATGAACTAAGAAAACACGGGGAAAAGAGGGGATAAACAGAACCATGGAAGGAGAGATTAGGAAGCTGATCGGTCAAGGAATTTTTCTGATTTTTTGTCTATTCTTAGAAATCTTTTAAAAAAGAAAGATCTCTTTTCTTTATTTCATATATTTTTCTTTATTGTATTATTTTTGTTCATATTTTGTTGATATGGAATCTTATCAGAAAACCAAAAAATAAATAAATTGAAAAAATAATAAAATAATTACTAATTATTATTTTTATTTTAAAGTGATGGCCCTAGCAGGAAGGGAAGGCACTATGCAGGCTTCAAACTGTGTTGGTGTGGCACTGAATGAAACATGAAGCATAAACTGCCTCAGCCTTTGGGGTTAGAACCTGTGAATCTCTTCACAACCTGGTAAAGGTAAAGGTAAAGGTACCCCTGCCCGAACGGGCCAGTCTTGACAGACTCTGGGGTTTGTGCGCCCATCTCACATCTATAGGCCGGGGGCCAGCGCTGTCCGGAGACACTTCCGGGTCACGTGGCCAGCGTGACAAAGCTGCATCTGGCGAGCCAGCGCAGCACACGGAACGCCGTTTACCTTCCCGCTGGTAAGCGGTACCTATTTATCTACTTGCCCCCGGGGGTGCTTTCGAACTGCTAGGTTGGCAGGCGCTGGGACCGAGCAGCGGGAGCGCACCCCGCCGCAGGGATTCGAACCGCCGACCTTTCGATCGGCAAGCCCTAGGCGCTGAGGCTTTTACCCACAGCGCCACCCGCGTCCCCTTTCACAACCTGGTAACTTACTGATATTATGTGACCAATCAACTGGTTAAATACAGCTTTGAAGAAAACTATGTAGCTGTACGTATGTCACCAGACCTGAATTGAGCAAGAGACATATTTGGTGGGCGGAATAGGAAATAATTATTTTAAACTTCGTTTATTCAAAGTCTGCTTTATCAGACTAGTTTCTAGGCATATAAATTCTATAGGCCTACAAAATCTGTATCCAAATCTCCACTGTCACTTGTGATTATTAATTCTTTATAATTCTTTATTTCTTAAAGTACCATCAGTTTACATTTGGACCTTGTAGAGTTTCAGTACGGAGAAAATAATCTCAAATTGCTTTTGGATCTGCACTAGCTAAACATTTCAAATACACACAGTGGTATTTAAAAATTAAGTGAAGCTAGTGCAAAACTAAAAAAAAGCTCCCCCCCAAAAAAAAAACCTCAAAAACTTTTCTTTGTGGATTTTCACTTTTTGAAATATGGCAACCCTACTTTAAGGACATGATGCATTTTAATCCTACTTTGCAAAGAGTAAATTCTGTCTATCCACCCATCCATCCATCCCAAAGTTTGTAGATTTCTAGAGCTATTTCAAACAGAAGCCATCATTTCATCTTTTCATATATATTATTTCAAAGAGAAAAAGAGGCTCATTTTTTAAAGCGCATGAGGCATGAGAAGTATTATATACTTCTAGGAAATAAATAATAAGTGCCTTGTGATTCTATGGCAATAGAGAGGTATAGAACTGGTACAAAAATCTTTATTCTGAAAGCTGCAGATGATGCAACTAGTATTCATAGATTCCCTACACTCTTATCTACCCTCACCAGTCTTTTTTACTCATTGAATTTTAGCATCCATCATTTTATTTGATTTTATAAAGCAACACAAAATCCCCTCATGCTATTCCATCATGTTAAACAGATGCTGGACTTGTATGTGAAAGGCGCATATTGGTACATTTTGTCACATGTAAATTGCATGCAAATACATTCAAAATGAATTTGTTTATCATTCCTGAATTCTAATCCAGAGGTCTTATTTTTAAAATTCAGCTTATATTCTGACATGTATACAAATGAGTTTGACTCTGGAAAATAACTTCATAAACTTGGGGTTAGCAAAGCAATTAGAGGAGGCATCTGGGAATCATAAAATGTGGAAAAACAACATTTACATCTCTTGGTACCTCAAAGGTTTCATTTTCTCTCCACCCCACCCCCGCCGGCAACTTAAATGAATCATTAAAAATGTCACACTTATTTGTCGAAGATGGAATATGGTAATGCTAAGTATTCATTTTGTAAAAAAAGAAGAAAGGGCTGACAGAGCATAATTCTTAAAATTTCCTGGCAAAATTTATAAGTGGACACTAAAGCTTTTATATTAATTATTGGTACTTTCTAGAGAGCCTTGCAAATGCATAAATATACTTCATCAAGGAACGGGAACATTTTAGTCATCTTATTCCTTTAGTCATCTTATTCCTTTATGAGGTTAAAAATGGTCCTTTTACTTATGAAGGATACAAAATAGTAAGAAGAGTAGCTTTCATGGGCCTAGTGATCAGAACAGTGATCAGAACTTGCCATACCATATGTTTGGAAAAGATAATGTAGCAGAGCCACAGCTGCCCACATTAATCCATCCATCTCAGCTACCTTTAGCTGCCTTTGCCCCACAAAATGCACTCCCTCATTTGTTCCATTACCAGCTTATCTGCATTCATTTTAATAATTCATATACAGCTTAATATAACAAAATCTCTAAGTGGTTCACACAAATTATAACAATAGAAACGCAAGCAAAAGGTCAGTATATAGCATCCAAATGCGATAAAAATGCAGTAAAACGTTAAGCCGAACATTAAAACAGAAATCCTGAAATTATGCCTGTGGGCTGTTACAGTGCTTCAGTAAAAAGACATTAGAGACCCACGACCCTGAAGAGTCACTGACAGTGGAGGCAATACTGGACTAGATGAACACAATGTATTCTATCAAGGAAGCTTCATGAGATCCTATCATGGTATCACTGATTTGATGCCTACAAATCTTAAGGATCTACCATGACTAGACAAAGGTGAGTACTACCAGAAGAAAGGAGTGGTCACTTTTAAAAGTTAACCGTTAAGTGTGAAAAGAAAGTGACAATGTGCCACTCACTATCTTAGCACCTTCCTGCCACCGCAGACCTGAATGAAAGGAGAAATGAGCCCATGTCCTTCTCCAAAACACTTGATAGTCAGAGGATTCTCATTATTTTGATGATTGCCTATTGAAAAGGCAATATGTGCACCACAACAACCATGACCTTTTGTTGTTTAGTGGCTTCTTCAGATACCATTTCTTCCCCTGGATGCATATTCAGATCAGGAAATGAGTCAGGGGCTTATACACACCTTTGGTCTTTCATGATGTGTGTAGAAAGTAACAACTATCTATATACTAAGAGATTCTATATTTTCTCAACATGTAATATCTCCATCTATGACCCAGCAATATAGGCTTTCATTTCTAATATGTAAAGGTCTGAACAGGCCTTTGACGTCACTGACATGTGCAGAATTAAACCATTTCTGATATTAAAACTTCATTTCCTTGTTGTTTTAGATAGTGTCCTTTTCCTATACATTTTTTTTGCTTAGGTGAGCCTGAAAGAATTCCCTCCTGCTTAATGAGTAGATCAATTATTGTTCATAGAGGAAGATACTGTCTCTTTAAAGGTTATTTGAAGGTTGATTGTTATCTTATTGCTTATATCCAGCAAATCTATTCAGGCTTATGAATGAATTTGACCTTTTTATAGTTAGTGGGAAGGAAAAAAAACAGAACAAAAGTTAATTTAGAACTCTATACTACAACACTTTTTCCCAGAGAAATGAAAGGGCATTCAAATCGATACCTGCACAATAACACTTCTGATGAATGTTTGTACCCAATTTTCTCATTTTGCTAACTTGAGATTGGAAATTTTGAATAGTTTTCAAAGACCATATTCTTTATGTGCTGTGAAGTATGTGGTATTGTGTCCAAACAATGCAAGGGGATAATCATTATAGAAGTATCACTGGGCCTGAAAAGGTCAGTTAGTTGGAAATGTCAGCTTTCAATGCAACTATGCTGGACCTTCGTAGGCAAGGATCCAATTAAAGGGACATGCCAAGGTGCATGGAAACATCACAGTGACCTAGAATAATAATAAGGTGTTGCAGAAAGATTTCAAAAGTAATGGTGTTAGCTTTTCAAATGCCTTCTCTATGGTTTTTATTTAACTTGATGAAAAACCATTTCCCGACATAAAAACACACACTCACACACACTTAATATTCAGGTTTCCTATGTACTGTGTGTGTGTGCACCAAAACTAAATGTTAAGCAAGCAAAAAGACCAATCTTACAGTGTTACAAGCAGCTCTGCTATAATTCCTATTTTTAAAATAACACCTAGCAATGAAAGTCGCTATGCTAGAAATTGGGTTAAAGAAGAGTCCCATATTTAGTCACAAAACAAGAGATGGGGGGCTGAGGAGAAAATATAATATCCCTACATATTCCTATATATAATATCCCTATATATTCTGTGGGATATATAGGGATATTATATATCCCTATATAATATCCCTATATATTCTGTGGAGATGCATAGAAGCTCCTTTCCGGAGTATCTGATTTGTCTGCCTACCACAGCAAAATATTGGATTGTATCGTTAGCAAGGCTTGCATCATTATGTATATGACCATCTAGTTTTTAAAACTGCTGCAAAATTGTATCATCCAGTCATCTAAGCATACAAATTATTTTGGAGAAAGACTGATGATGCAAGAGAAAAGATAATTTAGGCTGGATAGACAAAAGTAGATGAAGGTCAAGTACTTCAAGATGTGAATATTCATACAACATAATGTCAGGTTTCAGCCTCAGACCCCAAATAAAATAAAACTCCTGTTTCGAATATGAGTCCAGTGAAGGGAGCTTATGTAAACAGCAAAGACTTATTCTGGAATCATGATTTGGAAGATGCAAAAGCTGGTCTGAAGAACAGAGGCAATGAAGCATGATAATGCAGTAGACGCACAAACAAGATGGAAGAATAGGGTGGGAGTCCATAGCTGTTGGATCTCCATTTTGCTCTATTGATTGTGACAGAACGAAGTGGCTGCTAGGAGGAGAATTTATATGAATATCCTGCATGAGGGGACAAACAAGCAATGGCATAGGAGAACCTGACAATAGCCCCCCCCCCACAGCTCTTTTCGCATGGGATATTTCTCTGCTGTGTAAACAGAGTACACTTATAATTTGGCAGCAGTTTTAGAAGTTTAGGTGGACATATACAAAGTGATGCAAAGCTATGAGGAACAGAGGCTACAAGGATTGAAAAGGCTCTTTCTGCACCTGAAACTGGGAAGCTGTCACACAATAAATCATTCCATTTATGGCTTTAAGAAAGAAGCCTAACCTCTGCTCCCCAGGTATTGCTGTTCCACCCCCTCTGTACACCTGCCTGATGATTTTCTACTGTGAAAATATTCTTCTGCAGGCAGCCAGGATTCATTTGAAGGACACACAAATATTGGATCATGATAGGAGGCAAGCTTGGAAAAAGAACAACTGGGATTGCTGTATCTTGTTCCTCAGCCATGTCTCTGAACCAGTTGCTATCTCTAAGCCTAGCATATATCACAAGGTTGTTATGAGAATGAATGGGAGGGTGTGTGTGGAGGACTCATGTATGCTGCCTTGGGCTCTGTGGAGGAAAGGCAGGATATTAACGCAATAAATAAATAAATACTATTGTGAATTCTCTTACATGGTTGAGGTTTCCCTTGAAAAGGCCCAGGATCTTTTCGTATCCCGTGGATGATAAAAATGCCAGAATCAATATTTCAGAGCAGGTTTAAGTATTTTGCTGAACTAAGTTACTGAGATGCTATTTTTGTAGTCTGTTGGGATTTATTAGGATACTTCTCCATGTCCCACTGCTATTACTTTATCTGGTCATGGAATTAGGTAAATCGGATGAGGCACAGTATCAGAAGTTACTTTTGCTATCTCAGAAATTATATGATATTATAAAACTCCATGATGGCATTATCCCAGCTGCTCCAGCTGTGCCATTTGTGCTATATGAGACCTGCACAGACCAAGAACCAATGGAGCAGCCCTCCCAAAACTGATGCCCTCAAGATGTTTTGGATTACAATTCCCATAATCTTCCTGCCCATTGGCCATGCTAGCTGGGAATGAGGGGAGCTGTAGTCAAACAACATATGGAGGGTGCCAGATTAGAGAATGTTGCAATTGAGTGCACTGGATGTGCAAATCCAACACGTCAGTACTGTAGTAACTGTAGAATACAAAGCTGCGAGAACCCATTGTAAATCTATAGCTGGACAATACCACTTCAGACTGTAAGTGGGAGCTCATTTTATAAAATGCTCTCATATTCACTCATACACACACTGCCCAAAGAAATGTAGAATGTCAGGGAGAAGGCTAGATTTTTCCCTAACTTTCTAAGTGTAGGGATTATCTCCCTGCCCCCCCCCAGTAAAGAAGCATTCAGCTCCTCACCAGCAGCCTGAATTGATATAGTCCAAACACAGGTCTACCACCCCAGCAGCAGTTTGTGCAAAGCAGACCATTGCTGATTAAAAACAGGAAAACTAAGATGTAATGATTACATGAGCAATAATGGCTTAAGGCTGCAATCCCCTTGATATTGGAGAACATACGTCTGAGAAAATATGCATAAGACCAAGGTCTCATCTACTAGCCTTGAAAACTAATCCCTCTTCCCAGCTTCCATAGAGTTGTGTAAACATTATCTCCAGAATTACTATTTAACCTCGCAAACAGATTAACATACTTCCACACCTGCTAATTTATTTGCCCTCTTCTTCTGAGCATTATTATATTTTTTTCGGCGCAGACTGTCATTAATAGGAAGATATGTAAGAATTCATTTTAAAATACAACAGCCTATGAAGCTCTCACCAACAAACATGAAGAGTAATTATGTGTGGTTGTTTGAAAACTCAGCCAGGATCCCTTGACGTGTACTTTGATCAGAATCAATGTAGTAATAATTAGCATGGCCTATTAAGAATAGTTGGAGCATGAGTTTCAGTGGTGAACAACTTTCTGTCACATTTTATTACCCTGTATCATTTTTACTAATAGGTGTATTATAGCTTCATGACTTTGAGTTCATATTATTTTCATGCTTCAATTAGTCAGAAGCGTCCAGAATGTTCAGGACTGTAATAGCAATGGCTTTTCAGAGAGTTTTAATAGTGGAATTTGTTCTTAAGCAACTTTCCCCCCAAAACACGTCTTAAAGCTTTTCTTTTCATCTAATTTTGCACGGCAGTTTCCTAGGCAGTGGTATGGAGGAAAGCAAGCCTCAATCAAAGGAGAAATACAGTAAATCTCACATATCATCCCATTTAACTCTAGGAAGGTTAACATATTATTTTCTAACCAGTGAAAAATTAACTGAGCAATGCAGAACTGCATCTATAATTTGACACAATAAAACAGCTCTAGCAGAAATGAAAGCCACCTGAAAATTATCCATGTGTGAGTCACAAATTAATGAAATGGAGATAATCTTACATTTTCATGTTATAATGAGTTTTTAAAAAGAGAGCATAGAGTATTGGATATACCAAGGCAATTTTGTATGTTCAAGTTTTTGAGTGCAATGAGCTATCCCTCCCCCTGACATACAACTGTAGTCGTATCTGTAACTCTTGTTTACTTCTCTCTCTTCTATTTCACAAATGACACTGATTATTCTTCCCTCACGAGGCCCAAACCCCCATCATTTTTGTTCAGTCTGGTACATCTAGGGCTCCCATGCAATTTACAAGACCCTTAGTACCACTCTCCACTCTCACACGTCAACCATAACACTCCCTGCCTCCATCTATCTCATTTATAGCAGCAAATAAGCTGTTGACCCAGCCCACATGGGAGTTGTTCAGTCTGTATATAGACCTGTTACCATTTTAAGTTTTGTGATTATCCCATTTTGGAGTCTCAAGCAGCATCAGCATTTTACCTTCTGATTCTTTTGGTACTTGTTATAATAAACTTTTTAAAAAACCTGAATTGGTATTCAGTGGTCCTTGCTAATTCCTCCTAGTAATAGGACTACAGTACAACTTCTTCATGACACACTATCTCTCTAGACCCAAGATCTCAAAATATTACACCTATATAGCGATGTGTTAAAACATAAGGCGTAACCTGAGATATGTGTAGGCTTGGTAACATCACACTGCCTCTGTGTTCTATGCTGGAGTTTTCTTTTTGATGAGGTGGCAGCAATATATGTCAGAAGCTTTGCACAAGACAATACAAGGTCTCAAGGAATCTCCCTTGGGCTACATTAGCCCCCTTCAGCTCCAATCCTCCAATGCACCATGATCACCATGCTCTCAGAGGAGATCAGAAGAAGCCAAATGCTTTGGATATGGATCCTTTCCATTAATGCTACATGGTATCAGCTTTCAGTTTTTTTCTATTTATTACCCACAACTCAGACTTACTCCAATGCTTAGCTATGACGACACAGAACGGGGTGTGCCATGCAGCTTCTGCAATATCCCGTGTCTGCTAAGCAGAGTCATCCAGCCTTCACCCCACACGGCCAATTCTGTTGTTTTGAGCACTTAGCAGGAAACAAACAAAACTAGTCTGAACATTATTGGCATGATTAATTGCCGCCGTACTAAACAGACAAGTAGCATTTAATAATAGCCATGCTAGTATGTTCTTCAGAAAGCGGTTTTCAGAAACATTTTATTTTAATGTAGTATTTTTTAATAATACATTTTTCAAGATGACAAACACATTCTCTCTTTCCAGCAGTGAGCAATGATAATATCGGCTTCCTCTGTTCTTTAGTAAATATCTAAGTTTACCACTGCAGAGAGTTAAATGGAATGCTTCTGTGATACTTGAACATACATTGTGAATTATAGCATATCTACCCTGCAGACATACCACTAACAGTAACCCCAGGAGGCTTAAAGAAATATCAGCACTCAAATTCACAGAGTAAAGGTCTGAAGAGGCAGCTCTGTGAACGGATAACTGCCCGCGGCTTTACCAAGCACAATATAGCTGTCAGTTGTTATTATGTTAAAGATTTTCTGGTGAACAGTGTTTTTCATTTTGCATGTCAGGGAGGGGAGAAAGAGATACATTCAGACAACCATCTCTTTAAGGAAACATAAAAAGAGCTGAGCCTTGTGGCTTACTCACCAGGGTTGGTTATAGTCAAGAGGTCAAGTTGCCGCTGTTGCTGAAAAACAAATGATAAAAGGAGTTGCTGAAAGATGACTAATTTTCGTAGGTCAGCTTAGACATGCCAAGCAAGTGTTCTGACATTTGCAATAGAATTAATTATGACTTACATGGCTCAATGTTATTCTTTTGGATGGAAGCCATGTGCACCGTGCCCAGCCCTTTGAATGCCTTCTCTCTTGCACTCTTTTAGCGTGTTGGTAATTAATTTAGTGGTAAAAATGCACATATGCGTGTCTGCTTAGATTTAACAACCTTTGTCAAACCAAGGAAGCATTTAACACATCGGCAAAGGATATTATATGATTTAAAGTGTGGTACTGATGTGCAGGATTCTGTGGCACAAATTAGCATCCGTGCTTTTTTTATAAAAATAAAACAACACCTTATTTTCACAGTGGAGGAGTAAATGAGATAGAAGTTAATTAAAAGTGAGAGAAAGAGGCCTTGGATAATCAAGGGCTTTGTTGCTACCACAAATAACTGATTCTGTAACTATCCTTCCAGAAGCTTGATGCCATTGGACACAATACCAGCACTTGCAGGAAAACAATACAGAGAACAAGGAAGCAGAACTATAAACATTGAGGCCCACTTCATGACCAGAACAGCATTGAAGTTACCTTTGCATGGCTCCCATTACTATTGTGGCAACATATATCAATCAATCAATCAATCACCTTTCACATATATATCTCAAGGCAATGTACAAAACATAATAAACTAAAACAGTAGTGTTTAGTGTTAAGAAACAATAAAAAATGGACACCAAATAGCAGAGACCTATTCATCCAACTGGGAAAGCTTGGAGGAGAAAAGAGGGCAGGAATTAAGTCACATGGTTCTAGAGAGGTGTGGAATCCAACCACATGGAAGCTGTTCTCATATCACCTCTGAAAAAATGTCAGCCCTTGGATTCAGAAAATATATGCACAAATTTTCAGTGAGTAAAAGCAAGAATTCCTTCAATGCTTTTCTGAGATACAGTTTTCCAAAACTTTGTTAGATGGTTCAGTGTATTTCAGATACAGTGGTGCCCCGCAAGACGAATGCCTCGCAAGACGAAAAACTCGCTAGACGAAAGGGTTTTGCGGTTTTTGAGCTGATTCGCAAGACGAATTTCCCTATGGTCTTGCGTTTTTTGCAAGTTTGTTTCCTTTTTCTTAACATCGTTAATACAGTTGCGACTTGACTTCGAGGAGGAACTCATAGAACGCAGTGTGGTAGCCTTTTTTGAGGTTTTTGGTGATTTTTGAAGCTTTTCCAAAACTTTTCCGACACCGTGCTTCGCAAGACGAAAAATTCGCTAGACGAAAAAACTCGCGGAACGAATTAATTTCGTCTTGTGAGGCACCACTGTAATTTCGTTTTGCGAGGCACCACTGTATCCTACATTCAGGGAACCCTTTCCACATTGATTTGACAGTCATGGTGCTATGTACTGTTAAAACGTGATAATTGGAGTGGGGCATATTTGTTCTACAGGGCCTCTTGGTTTGCCTTGGCCACCAGCAGGGAATGGTGGCTTACCTGTTTGACATCCCTAGCAAATTGACAAACTGCCCTAAAATGTTCCCTACTCCCCCTTGC
This sequence comes from Podarcis vaucheri, assembly GCF_965113315.1. NCBI lineage: Eukaryota > Metazoa > Chordata > Lepidosauria > Squamata > Lacertidae > Podarcis > Podarcis vaucheri. The sequence goes on along the minus strand of NC_138764.1, from coordinate 51,779,048 downwards.
TGGTGCAAATGTCAGATCAGGGAGAAATAAGTAATAGTTTGCAAGCCGCCCAGGGTTGTAGGAACACACTTTGAAGTCCACTGCTCTCTAGTCAAATCACTTGGAAACTTTCCACTGTCTTCATCTGTAGAATAAAAAAAAATCCCTCTAGTAGCACCTTAGAGACTTAGTTGGTCTCTAGGGACGCGGGTGGCGCTGTGGGCTAAAGCCTCAGCGCCTAGGGCTTGCCGATCGAAAGGTCGGCGGTTCGAATCCCCGCGGCGGGGTGCGCTCCCGCTGCTCGGTCCCAGCGCCTGCCAACCTAGCAGTTCGAAAGCACCCCCGGGGGCAAGTAGATAAATAGGTACCGCTTACCAGCGGGAAGGTAAACGGCGTTCCGTGTGCGGCTCTGGCTCGCCAGAGCAGCGTTGTCACGCTGGCCACGTGACCCGGAAGTGTCTCCGGACAGCGCTGGCCCCCGGCCAATAGATGTGAGATGGGCGCACAAACCCCAGAGTCTGGCAAGACTGGCCCGTTCGGGCAGGGGTACCTTTACCTTTACCTTTAAGCTGCTACTGGAAGGAATTTTTTTATTTTGTTTTGACTACAGCAGACCAACACAACTACCTACCTGTAACTTCATCTGTATAAGTAAAAGAATGTGATCATTTCTTCAAATTGGCATTGGAGCTGTACTGTGATTAGGGAAAGTAGAAATTCCTACAATATTTTATCCTCTTCCACTAAAATACTGACTAAAATACAGTTTTGATATCTTGGTTAAGAAGCTACAATATTGGCTTTGACTGCATATATTTGATATGAATTCCAAGCATATTTGTATAATTGTGTACTTAAGAGTACACATGTCACCGTGATGTGATGATCTACCCACACATCTGAAAGGTGAGCTTACCTGTCCAAAACCATTTACAGAATCTGTTCAGAATAGGTTGGCTCAGGCGAAACATTATAAAAACAGTACAATGAATTTGAAAAATGAGCAGTCTGGATCTGGAACTCATAGAACAACTAATGAGCTCTGAAAAGATAAGCCATATTTCTGCAGATCTCACATACATATAGTTTTTTGTTTAAAAGGTTTTGGAAATCCTCATATTTCTGGTTCGCAAAATCACTAACAAAGGTGTTTAGACTAAGTATGTTCTGAACAAGTTATCTTATAATTATTTTAATCTTTAAGCATGTCACTGTGCACTCGTCACCCATCAATGGTAGGTAACTAAATTCTAAGAAAGTACTAGTGCTATTCACATTGACAATTCATTTATTTTGGTGCATCCAGCATTCGTTTGACATTCACTACAGCATAGAGAGTCCCCCCCCCCTTCATCATTCAAATGTTACAGCCATTTACTTCTTTTTCCTTACACTTCCTAATAGTTGTTATTCTTCTAAACTCTCTTCGTCCAACATTTGTGTAGCACTGGCATTGCAGAATATACTGTCCACTTTAATTTATCTCTCCTAATCTGCTCAATAATGTCTGTGTTGCTTTCATTTATTGTCAGGCCTATTGATCCACTTCTAATCTAATTCTCATCATTACGCTGTCTCTATTCTTTTGGTGACACTTAGAAGTCCTTGAAAATGGAAGCACGCCTGCATGAACACTAAACTGAAAAGTTTGCCTTTCCCAAAATCTTGCTCTTTCAAGGCCTCATCTAAAAGATTGAAACTTATGTCTGTGCAGTCGAAATGCTGAATGAAATTCATTCGATGGTATACGAACTTTACTGACAGTCAAGTGTGTTTAGTTCCTACTTGCAAGTGAACATAAGATATAATTCATGTCCATGAAAGGGCACTAATGGTGCAAGTTTGGCCACCTCCTTTTTCCTTGGGAGTGTTATTGTACAAGAAGAAGAGCATTGTGGATGTTAAGTTGTGGGTGAACATATCAGACGACACAGCGATTCTTCAAACAGCTCTTGTTTATTCACAGACCAGGACAGAACTGAACTGAAGGGTTCAGTCAGCCTGCTTATATAGAGCTCCAGTACAATGTAACTGTAACAATTTTCTAAAACTATCCAATCACTGAACGTCACTTTCAATCCCTTATTTGCATAACTATCTACAGTATCCCCCTGTTGGCCCAGGGTGAGAACTTCAGTACATAACAGTGGACAACTCTGAGCATTGGTTTACTTGGGTCAGCCTTTTTCTATGTCTTCCAACAGGTCCCATCCCACTGCAGGTTTCAGGGTACAACAATATTTAAACCCAAGATACCTTGGGGTGGGAGGTCAAATTCATAAGATGCCAAGCTATCTGACTTCTTCTTACAAATACATTCCTAAACCAAAACATACCTATTAAGAAAGAACTGAACTATTTTTCATATTTTTTCATTGTATCATGTACTTCTTTTTATCCTCATTCGATATGAACCAGCATTTAGAACAAAAACTAAAACAAATCTCCTCAACACTTCAATTTATCTTTCTACTACCATGGGAGCCACCTTTCTCCAACTGAGCCAGAATGTTGAGCTGTTCTAACCTCTCAGAATATATGAGTTGAACCCATTATACAGACACAACCCACCAACGCATGCCATCGAGCACTGTTCATTTCAGTATGGTAGCCAAACTTTTATTAGGCTCTAAAACTGTCTTTATTAGATTTGTCGCTGAATAGTTCTAAATTGCAATTCTAACCTGACCTTAAAATTTCTTCATTGCTTACTTCTTCACTAACTTTTCCTGACTTAAGACTTTAAACTTTCAGCGTTCTTTTAACCTTTTATACTGGCATATATTCCCTCTCTTTCTCTCTCTCAGCACTTACTTCTTTTCCCTAGTATTGATGCCCTTGGAGATATTTGCTGACTTTTTTCTATTTAATTCTAACCTTAATTAACTCAGGGTGAGTTGGAAGAGTGCAAAGAAGGAATTATTTTTTGTGTAAATTAACTAATTCATTTAAGGCTAGATTATCTGCAAGATGTTCTCCTGCACCACTCTTATTTCTTCTTGGTACATTACCCAACTCTCACTACCCACGTGTAAAGGTACCACAGATCGTTCAGTTCTTTCCTTTATCATACAGTTTGTGAAAAGAAGCCCAGTACAAAGATGGCTAGTGATACCGACACCTAGAACTGTTTCCTCATTAACACCACCATCAAATTACATCTGACTGCAATCAGTTCTTGATCCAGACAAGGAAGTGTGGCATGTTTTCTCCAAAATGTTAAGCTATCAAACTCGGAAAAATTAAGTTCTCTTGATGAAGTTTCTACATTTTTTCTCTGATTGGCTATTCCTTGGTTGGAGTGCCACAACACCCTGCAGTACAATTTGGATATACCCTCTGATCAAGACAAAAATGCTATTTCTGTTCCTTTTAAAGCAGATACTCTGATAATTAAAAACATAAAATGTTATCACACTCAAGCACTAAATAATAAATTCTTTCAACTAACCCCTCCAACAGATCTTTATTCATGTAATATAGCACAATCTCATACTTCCTTTGCCCTCTATTATTAGTTGCAAATGTATCATTGGATCATGATAAAATGTGCCACTCATCTTGTTGACACTTGGCAGGGATCTTCGTAAAACTCAACTACCCATGCCTATTACTTTGTGTGGATTTTATTATCAATAATGCAGGTGTGTAGGTGGACTCCAATAAAATGTGAACACTCTTTGTAGGAGCTTTTGTGAATTTCCTGAAGCATCTGGTCAGTCACCTTCCTATACACTTTCTATATCTTTGTATTTCCAGTCGTGGTTCAAAAGCAGAGGCCAATATGAATAATACAGAAGAACACATATGGGTAGTTTAATGACTATTGCAAAGGTATGGGGGGGGAGAGTATCATGAATGGAAACAAAACTATCCCTATACATTCCTGCTATTTCCATAGTATAAAGGCAAAGCTCGCACCAAATGCAATATAAAAATCAAACTCTACATGTGGCAGAATCCCAGCTCTTTCTTATTGCTTCTGATGCATAAGGAATTGGAGCACAGGGTGAACTCAATGCCTTGCTTGGGAAAGAGGTCTTTCCTCAGGCATTATGGGTGAAGCCGCTTAAAGTTACTTTAAGTTTAAAATGCAAAGATACATAAAGCAGTACAATTTATTTATTTATTTATTTATTTATTTAAGTATTTATATAGCACTATCCATAAAATATATCAGAGTGGTTTGAAGCAATCATACATAAAGCCATACAACAAAAACCATACAAAAATGTTAAAATCAGATATGAACTAACAGACACTTTTTAGCATCGTTGCAATATGGCGGCAGCATAGCAGTCTCTGGTGTGACCTCATCGGCAATGCATCACTCTGAGGAAGGGCTGTGCACTCAGAGAAATGCATAAGATAGACTCCCCAGAGAGAATTGGGTTGTGGGCAGCAGCAACAGTGGGTAGGTAGGAGGAAAGAGTGGCAGCTGGGAGGAAGGAAGAATCATTGGTGGCAGTAGTGCCAGTGGCTAGTTGTCCAGCCAGGGTAGTATTTGTCCCTGCAGGCAGCAGGTAAGAGGTGCATAGCCCACCATCTGAGCCATGTGGCTCAGTGTGGCCGATGATAGGATTAATCCTGATTATAAAGATTCTTATCACCAATTCCTCAGTGTATAATATCCATCAGCAAGGTAGAAAGCAATAATTGGGCAATGACTGAGTTTTGGAAGCACATAAAAATGAAATGATCTCCTCTTTCTCCCATTCTTTACTTATACTCTGCCTCCATCCCTGCTCACCCTTGCAAATTTTGCACATCAGAAGGTTCGTCTTAGAGTTGAGCTGAAATTTCTCAGTCATTTTCCTTTTGCTCACCCCCAAAAAAACACTTTACAGAATTTTCTCTGAAAATTCACCACCATTTTTTTTTTGGGGGGGGTGGCAGCCACCCACCCCCAATACCCCAGAAGGATGCTAGACCTAGGGCATTGCAGCAGATGCAAGGTTGTGGTTTGGCTGCCAACATAGTTGGTCTCCTTCTGCCATTTACAATGGCAGCAAAAATAGTAGCAACTAAAAAAACTCAGGAACAAATAAGAAGCTGTGCTGCTGCTACTGGTGGGCACCCAAACCCATAAGAAATTGTTGGATTACTCCCCTACAAGAGAAATGCCCTCTCCTACTTTTTCTGCCCACAAATACAATAGAACATTTCAAGATGCTATTTGCATATGGCTGTAGTCTTAGATGTTTTAGTATTCAGGGTCAAAACCAGGGTTGAACCAGTGGATGTGCTAGCATGCCCATACAATGACTCATCCCCCCAATAAAGTTTTTTTTTTTAAAAAAAGGCATTCTAATTTGTGACACAACAGCTTCCATTTGAAGAATGAGATCTTGTTTTTCAGAACAGCCAAACAGCAAAACCACTGATGTCTCCCCATGATCAAAAATTTATCCACTTGCTCAGGGTGGAATGTTGAAAAATAATTTATCACTCTTATCACACAACTTGCATCATTCCTGACTGAAGGGAGTTGGTCCCACATCTGAAGGGCCATAGACTCACCATCCATGTATCCGTGGAATATGACTACTTTCTTTCCTGGTCAACCCAACAGTAAGGTCAAGATAAAAATAAACAACATGGAAGAAATCCAGTTTATGAAACCCCTTGGCTGGGACAGCATATCTGAAGTGAGGTCAAACTGGGAATGATTACCATGGTGGAGGCCCTGAATATTCACAAGGCACGTTTTTCAAGCAATAATAGTAATTTTGGACATATTGTGGAATGTGGAGCTGTGATAATCTGATTTATTTCATAAGCACATTAAGAGAAAACTCTTCAGTGTTTTTTCTCTTGAGAGCAGTAGCAAATGTTTAAAGGCTTCCTCTGCTGTGATGACCCTGAACTGGAGGAATATGGTGACTCTTACTACTTGTTAAGAGCACAGGGAAACACTTAAATCGATTCCAATATGACAAATTAGAAATCAGTTCAGTGAAAAGTGTTGAAAGGTATCAGGTGCTACAAGATCAATTCAAGAAGAAAGATTAAAATAGCTGAGGAAGTACAGGTTGGCAAAGAAATGATTAAGGGAATAGGAAATCATAAAAGCAGACTTCTCAAATCTGAATGGTACTTAGTCCCCCAAGGAAGACTGGTGGGTTTTTTTTAGTTCAAACATAAATGCACAGTCCTACAAGTCCGCTACCAGGAATAATGGATGGAGCTTAAATGAAAAGAAATATCACTATCAAATTCAACACTTTCTTTCTCAGACAGGCAGTACAGAGCAAGAAACTGTGCTCTTAAGGCTTTGAAAGCCACACTTCTTTTAATGATTCTTGCTACATGATTAAATAAGTACTGTGAGGCTATCCCTGCTTTATCAAGGGAAAGAAAACCTGACTATACCCTGTAAACTCTGTGGTTTAGTAATCCTGACTCTCATTTTATTCATTTAGAGTAGGAGAGTGGTCCAGTTATTCAGAAATCAAAATGTTTGGAAAACTGGTGAGTATGATTAATTGCATCATTCAATATTTGAAAATATTAAAACTGGGGTTGTAATTGCATTTAAACTGATGCATTATCTTGGGAAAGACTATTTCATGCTGATGGTAATGTAGAAGGTAAGGTTTCTACATCTATTGCATTACAGAGTTGGCACAGTCTGGAGAAGGCTAACGAACTCCCACTGATACCAGGGGGGAAAGACACTGTTACAATACAATCCCATGTATATCTATTCAGAAGCAAGCTTCATTGATTACAACAGAGTTTACTCCCAGGTATATGCCATAGGTATAGAACTGCAGCCCTAAGCACAGATGTTTTCAAGAGGACTAAGCACACTCCTGTCTTGAGATTGGACCTAGGCATGGGTAGTGCTTTTTTCTAGGAAAAAAAAATAGGTGCCAGTAGTCACCATGAAATTGTTACAGTAAGTGCCACACTTTTTAGCAACAACAAAAAAGAGGTGCCAGTGCTGCGTACCCTTAGTACTCCTGGAAAAAAGCACTGGGCATGGGCAAACGTGTCAGTTTCTGTCTCTCTGTTTCTCATTTTTCCAATCTAAAGTTCAGCTCTCCACACTACCTCATCAGTTTGTAAATAAAAATAAAAATTGAAGTCTTGAAAATTCACCAGCATTTTAATGTGATTTTCTCCTAACACATGTTTGTATGCAATTTTATCTATCCTGCAGAACAATTTCTCCTACATTGCCCATTTTTGTATGCTATTTTTTTACTAGCATATGCAGCTTATGTACAGTTTGCCCTAGTATAGGCATTTCATACACATTATTTCCCTAGAGAATGGTATTGCTAAATTTGGATAAATGTGAATTTTGAAGGATGGATAGGTTTCAGCCCTCATCTTGTTTTGAAAAGTGAAAATTGGGTAGGTTCGCCTTTAAATATGAACTAAATTGAATTTCAATTCCCCAATTGGACTCAATATGTGTAAAATGGCTTCCATATCTTCCTCTCTATACTACTTGATCAATAAAAAGTGTTACTTCCCTTAAGAGATCTCAAATATTAACTGAACTGAGTTACTATCATCTTTTAAAAAATGGTGTGAACCAGTTAAAATCAAGGCCATCCATTTAGGAACAACCTTTAACCATCTGGCAGGCCTGTGCAAATTGAAGTTCTACTCCTCCTGAAGTTGCTTTAAAAATGTTAAAAGCTTTGTTTTGGTGCACATATAACATGGAGATTTTCCTGTGGCCTGGAGTTTTTATTTGGTAAAATTACAAAGTCATAGCCTTATTGCTGTGTTTGTAACATCAATTACTATAATACCAATACAGATCACCCTAGTGCCACAAACAGAGAATTAGGCCTGAATGTGAGAAATAAGCAGCAGGAGCTAATAAAATCTGTGTTAAACAGCTATTTATTTCAAAGAAAGAATAAACAGAATAAAAACAATAAGGGCCACATGTGGTGCTATTAACATTAGAAAAAGAATCTATATAGGATATGGATTACAACTTCAGCCTGGAAGAACTGCTTCTTCGTTGTCAGACTTAGCCTCTGTGTAATATTGTTGTTGTTGTTTAGTCGTACTAAATAACAGGAAAAGCATTCGGACAGAAAAAAGTATAGATTAGGGAAAGCAATTATTAACATTTAGGGCCTGCGATTTGTTGGGAAGGTGGGCTTTGCAATTCAATGAATTTCTAATTAGAAACAAAGTGCATCTGCCTATAGCAGTAATAGGATATTGATCAACCACTGTTTGTTTATGGGAGTATTATTGATAGCAGAAATAAGGTTTACACAATTTTCAAACCAAAAACACAGATCAATTTATCTAATACCAATTGGGTGTTTTCTTCAAGCCAGGGTAGGACAATCCTTTTCTTGTGTTGGAAATTAGTGTCAAGCCATGCAAATTACTTTTTTTGAAATTGTGTCAAATGGGACATTCCTACTCTAAGACAGGGAAGGGGAACCTATGGCCTTCCAAATGTTGTAGGATTCCAAATGGCTTCCAACAGTCCAGTTCCCTCCTGACCCAGACTTTAAGAAGACTTCGTCTGAGGAAGAGGCTTGGGACCCTGTGAAGAAACACAGCATAACTAAGGACCTGGAAGAACCAACTGAAGTGCCTTGGCTCAGATGTCTAACCTCAGGCCTACAATAACCATCAAATTACATTCCTAGAACAATTCCCTGTCCATAAAGGAGCTATGAAACCATGGTTTAGTAGTGCTATAAACACAAACAGCAAAGAGCTGCTGAAAGTCTTAGGCTCACATCTTCCCCTGCCCAACTCTTCTCCCAAATGGCGAGAAAAAGAGGGCTTTAGCAAATTTAGTTACACTTTTAACAAAACCTGGCTTATCATTATATATGAATCAGAGGTTATAGTTTCAAACAAGCTCACGTAAATTTCACAATAAGCCACCTTCAAACTAGGCAAAAGCAGCAGCACGAGAGCTCTGTGGTATAGTCTGCAAAGTGGACACAATGTAGAGCAGGAGATTGCTAGCTCAAATTCACTCAGTTCCCCCACCATTTCCTGGTACCATTGATGCAGTGTGAGTGTGCTCCTACCCTGTGCTGTCCACATCCTGCCCTCAAATCCATCCTGTTTCACTTTATCTTTGCTTGCAGAACCACCATGCCCGCAGCGTATCACCACATTTTTTGTGTGGAGACAGTTTATCTGCTCCTCAGCCTCTATAGCAGGACTTCTGCTGAAACCTACAACCATTCAGCTGGCAGAATTCAAGTTTAGAATGACTCTGTTAATCTCTTACTTTGCTGCTGTCAGAAAGAACAGCGGAGGCAATGGATAAATTCAATTAACAAAAAACCTTTCAGTTTAACACGTCGTATTAAGGGCTTTTCGTGTTCACTCCCCAAAATGCTGTGAAAAGACAGCTGTTAACAGACATATTATTTAGGCAATACTGATATGGTACTGTATGGTATCGCATCATGTGATTAGTTCTTTAAAAGTGTTTCAGCTTTTACTGGTTGCCACTGCTTCTCCACCTATAACAGCTGCCTCCTTTTTTAAACAAGGGGGAAAGGTTGGAAATATGGGTTGCCAACTTCCCCCATCCCCACCAGTCTACTATGTTTAATGGGCTGCAAACCGCTAATGACTCCGGCTGCCTTTCTGCTCATTTTTTTTAAGAAGAAGTTATAAATAAGGGTTGCCAATATTTTTTCTTAACTAGGCTCCTATGTCTTTATTGGGGTTGCCAACTTTTGCAGGCCGCTACTTCTCTACCTGTAATAATTAGTTCACTGGGCAAGGGGTCGTGCAGGTTCGTGTGCCTTGCAATCATCCAGGCAGATTTCTGCACCGTCTATGAATGTGAAAGGTCCAGGAGCTAGGTGGTGGCTAGGTGGTTGTTGTTCTTGCTTAAGTCAATTGTCATACCTAACCTTAGAGGTTGCACTCGAAAAAGAGGATTTTCAGCACGTACATATACAGAGCCACACAGTTGACCCCTAAATCTCCCTTCCCTCCATTTTAGTTTGAAGGCTTTTCTGTGTCTTCAAAAGCTGCTGTGAAGAATGCAGCTGTAGTGCATCTCAGTTATATTTTCCACTCCCCTCTTGCCTTACAAACTATTTTTTACTTATCACCTGTGGTTTCTTCGCCCAGTATATTTTCACACCTGTAATTTCTAACCTCTTGACTACCTGAACTGTAAACACTTCAAGGCTGATAGGCCTAGTCTGTGAATATTTCCATCTCTCTCTCTCATCTGTCCCTCTCCCCACCAGTGTTTTTTCTGTCCTTCAAAGAGCTACACTAATGGTCATATTCCAACCAACCCTCTCTGCTTGTCATTCACACAACATTTCATTCATCCCTCTCCCCTGAACATAACCTTCTGTCACAACAGGCACTTGCAGGGTCTTTTCTTATAAACCCCCATTTAATGACAGTGGCCACAAAAAATGCCTTTAAAACTGCAAACATGTTACACAATTCATGGGCAATGACACATACTAGATGTTCCCCTTGACTTAGCACGATTTCCAAAAGGACACAGTATAAATAGAGAATTTTTCCTTCAAAACTACTCCAGCAAAGTTTGTGTAAGAAATCAGCATACTTCTCAAACCTGATCACCACACATTTAGCTCATTCATAAGACACCATTTATTATCCTTTCCACCTCAAATGCGGTATGGGCCATACTCATCCTAACCTCTTATACACTGCCAAGTTTCATAGAATTGTAGAGTTGGAAGTGACCACATCTAGTCCAACCCCTGCAATGCAGAAATCTTTTGCCTTATGTGGGGCTCAGCCCACGACTCTGAGATTAAGAGCCTCATGCTATAAAATCAGTCTGTTGAACCATTTTTTTTACAAAAAGCTGTAATACCTATTTTCCCCATCCCAATTTTTCTTTGTAATTTTGGGGTGCTATTCAGCCAACTTCTCCTTTGCGTACCTATAATAAATTCAAAATCTTCATCGAAATCAGGTTTTGCTCCATCCTGTGCACTACCAGCCTGCTTTCTTACCTGGTGTTTCCATTTTAATGGCATCATTGTTGAGATGAAGGCCATCAAAACATTTGTCTCAAGGGGTCTGTTTGTGTGTCCAGTGCCTACTGACAAGGCTGTGTATATTCCACGCTTCAATAATTGCATCATGAATTTGGTACATTTGGTTTCTGACAGGTTTTAATTTGACCTATCTTGATGTCACCATTTAACTTTCTGAAAATCATATGCATGTGTCAACAGAAATCTCCATTCTATTTAAATTATTCAAAACGGAATAAACAGATGGGAAAATAACAGATCCCAGTAGATACTGTTTAATGAAAAAGGAGGAAGCAAACATTTGTGTCTTGACAGAAAGGGGGCAGCTAGTTCAATCTCTCCAAGCCTCCTTTCAGTAATTTGCTCTAAAAGGTAACAATGTATCCAGTTAATCAGGATGCCTCAAAGGGAACACAGCTACATAGTGTTCCTGCTTTTTAATTTTGAGGGATTAATCTATTGAGCAATCTTTCCTTGTACCATTTTGTCATGACATTTATTCACTCCATGCGTAGCTTCTAATCTGTGTGGATGATGACGTGCTCAAAATAACCACAAAAGAAAATCTAATGGCTTTGATCCAACAGAGCTCAGCGCTAGAAGCTACTTGTGGAGTGAGTCTCTGATATATTTTTTATTCCTCCTGTTGCTGCAGCCTGCTTTGACCCACAGAAGTTGCTTTTTGGGAGCTCAGTGAGTTGCAGTAGGGAGAAGGCAAAAAAGCACTAGTCAATGAGTAAAAACCCACTTGTGGTTCTTATGATACAAATCAAGGTTTATGGACAAATGTATGACACTGGGAAAGTGCTGCAGGTCAGTGATGTACAAAGTCCTAGGTTTGCTCACAGGCAGGGCTGGGAAATATTCCCTGCCTGAAACCCTGGAGAGTCACTGTTAAGTCAGTGTCAACAATACTGAGATGAACCAATGGTCTGTATTGGTATAAGGTAGCTTTCTATGTTTTATTATTTTCTACGATCTTAGCTAATACTAATTTCAACTTGAAGTTTCTGTTCTAAAAATGCCATTTGGAAATCATAGTCATAACCGCTAAGATCCTAGCAGAGATTGCATTATTATGGTTTCACAATCAGTACAAATGGTTGTGCATATACTTCATAATCCTGAAATTACTGTAACTGATTATGATATCATGAAGATACTTCCAAAACTATGAGACAATGAATTTGGGATTAGGTGACTTTTGTAAACAGTCTTCCCCATGAAATTCAGCTCCTCCTTTAAAGGCAACTTTAAGGCAAGATTTTTCACAAAAGCCACTACAGAGGAAAGGTGCATCCAAAACATGCTCTAAGGCAACCAACCCCACTACCACCGTAGTGCTCCATTTTATTTTTGGAAGCTTCAGTGCTATTTTTGTTTTGTTCAAAACAGGTCCTCTTCTTGAATAGCAGTGGCATCAACACGCCGTCAAACAAGAGTTGGCTTCAAGATAAAACCACGGGGCAAATAAAGCAAATTCAATGTGAGAGCAATGCCTTTGCTCAACACTAGCTTCGTTTGTTCTTAGTGATGTACATCACCATGAAGTTAAATCTGGGTAACTGCATGAGGATATCATTGCTGCTAGAAATGCATTTTTCTCTCTTCATCTAACAAAAAATTGCCAATGTTCTAGATGACTGGGATGGGGCAATTAACCAGTAGGTGGAAATATACACCATGAGGAGCCTGAATAAATACTTTATCACACACCCCAGCCCCTTCACATGCTGAAAATGTTTCCTGGAGATCAGTGGCATTAGCCCCAATTGCTGCCCTAGATGTGTTATATCATTGTATCCCAGTTGTTTTTAAAGCACACTCTAACCTTTCAAAATCTAATATTCAATTCTTTTATTACAAATTAAATATCAACATAATTAAATAATCCCAGCAGCTGCGCTCTGGAAGTTATACCCAAATTAGACCGAACATATTGTTCTTAAAGCTGGGTTAGATTTCTCATGTTCATACTTAAATGCTCCCACTGAATTCATTCTGGGGGAAATGCGTCACAGCTTAGTACATTATTCATAGGATGGTTGGGACAAAATAAGCCAGAAACACAACAGCTCTATCTACAACATGAGTCAAAGGAAAGCCAAAAAGAAAAGAAAAATCTGGTTCAGAGTTTAAATGTTTGCATCAGCAAACTGGTCATATGTTCAAAACATTTTGCTGCACTGAATGTTGATAATTAAAGCAGTACACCCTGTAGTCCCACTTGAAAATAAGAAACATCTTTCCTTTCAGATTCTCACAAATGTCTCATGGTTCATATTTACAGGAAACCATGTCAGACAGTAGTCTTTATGTAAATATATACTATGGACAATCAAGTTCTAAGGGAAGTGTTTCCCTAAGGTCTAAAGGCTTCTTTCTTTGTCAGTACCAGATCTCAAAGGAGATAGAAAACATAAAATATTTACCCTTAATAGATTTTTATGTTTCCAAGCCAATCATTGAAGTGGGCAAGTCAAGATGCATTTAATCACAAAATTAAATGTGTCCTGCTATGAAAGTCTAGCATCTTATGCTAAAATGGTTCAAAACCAAAACATCTCTGTTCATAATTGTTTATGTTTCTAAGCGCTAAGCTAGAATCCTGTAAATTCTCAGCACAGAATTCTGCTCTCCTTGCATATCCAGCAACACCAACATTCACAATTTTATACAGGAAATGCTTGTCTTTGTTTCCCTGCGGATAACACATTTTGTAGTCATTTGAATGGCTCTGGTATGTAAAGAGTAACTCATGAAGAAATATCAGTCCATTGTTTCAAACCAATTTCACAGTTGCAGGAAAGGTGAACAAAGTTTCCATACGTGAATGAGCAAGGAAAATTTATCCTCATTCTGATCGTGAATTCCATTATACCAGACAGCTATATTTGGGGTTTTATGGAAGGGAGGGAGAAGTAGAACATAAGAACACAGGAACACAAATGTAAATGTTTCAATTTATAGGATAAAAATAAGTATCAGATTTCTTTGTCTCCCCATCAAGCTTAAATTGCTCTTCTGGGTACTAAAGAGAAAGATTGATTTTCTTGTGAAATGTAGCTCCAGCGTACTACTTTAGGCTATAAATTCTGGGTGCTGGAAACAGGGGTCAATGCATTAATGTCATAGACTAAAGGAACAAGAACATCAAAATCACTAGGCTGTGTTTCAGAGATTACTGGAAAGTCTGCCCCTTCTATTGACAATGTCACAGCAGTAGTACAGTAATATCACCACAAATGATAACCATGAAGAATTAGTAACTTTCTAAAATATATGGATATCTTCACACAAGCATGATTGGACTCCTGCAAGCGACTTTCACCAGGGTGGTTTTATACATAATGCTGCTGAGTAATTATGAGTCCAAACATAGAAACTTTGTGGTCACACGAAACCAGCAATGATTTATGAGTCCATAACCATGAAGCACCATCCAGTTATCTAGTTTGCAGAATGGTCAACATGGGAACTGCTTTTTTGATGAATATCATTCAGGAAAGAATGATGACTACTTATATATACATTTGTTATTAGCCAAAAATATTCAAGAGCAAAGTGCCTAGCTATTCATAGTTTCCCTGGCTACTCTCCCAGAGGTAAATGACATGGCAGACATTTCCCATGGCAGATGTTTGGTCTGGCAACTGCAAGGACCCTAGTGTCCACTGAGGGGAGCTCTGCCTTCTCCTTATCACCCACTCCAGCATAAGCAGTATGAGCCAGTTTAATTGAAGTCAACCTACAAGATGATTGACACATGACAATTTTTTAATGTGGGTATAATTTCCAGGGAGCCACGAGTGTCAAATGCATACACCTCTCAGGCTGGCAAGCAGATATAGATTTATTATGTGTTGCGTTGGGGTGTGTTGCATATGTGTTTGTCTTCAGCAAAATAATTGCACACTAAAGGTTTGTGCAAATGGACTCTCAAAATTTGCCACCTTATTTAAGGAGAGAACTTGGGGAGGGAAAACCATTCAGGATGTATAGGAGTGGGACTCACCATCAGGAATAGCACATCTCCCCCCCCCATGGTCCCCCCCCTTTTCACTGCTCCAAGTGGAGGCAGGCCCACAAATGGGTGCAGACTGGAACATTTTGTATTCTTCACTTTGCCCCAGATCTAGCATCTTTCTGATACATTGTGTGTTAAATCATGGGCACCACAAAACAAACAAACTGATAGCAAATACTCAAGAGAAAATTTTGCCAAGTGGCCTTCTTTATGATTGCAAATTCTGGGGAAACTTTCATCTGCAAAGCTTATATGTGCAAATGCCCCCTTGCTGCAGGTCTTTACTTTGTACACATGGACACCAGGGTTAGGGCTACTCAGCAAAGCACTGCTCCTTGTTTCCATGTTGCTCACTGAGGAAGGGAAGACTATCAAAACAGGACTTATGCTTACCCTCCAAGGCTGAGTCACCTCAGCCTTGGCAAAACTTTCTATTTTTTTTATAAAATAAATTTTATTAGATATTAATAAAGAGTTACAAAGATTAATATTCTTTTTTGTCCAAACTAAAATGCTAATCTAGATAAAATAAAAACATTGATCCCAAGGAAAAGAAGAGAAAAATAAGGGGGGAGGAGAAAGAAAAAGAAAGCAAGGAAGAAAAAAGAAGAGAGGGAGAGATAGAAGAAGGTTTCAAAGTGAGAGAAAAGAAAGTTAAGAAACCAAGTCACTTCCAATTCTTCCTTTGTCAGCTATATATATATAAGCATCATTCAACTCATCCACTCCAATATAACTTGGCCAGACTTTCTAGAAGAGGACATTGTGTCCGCAGCACAGAGTGGTGGCGTTGGGTAAAGGAGCAAATAATTATGCATAGGCTGAGGAGGAGTTAAAACGTCCACAGCTTTTATTAGTTATATCTCACAGAGTTTGGCTTGGCATAGGACAGAGATCTGCTCCTTGGACTACTTGACTTTTCCCAATACACCAGCCAACCTGGGTTTCTCGGAGTTGCATGAACCTCAGGCCCACCATGAAAAAAAACTGATACATATCAAGCAACTTGGGCGTGTGGTGGCCATGCCAGTCCCCCAAGCTGAGGCTGAGACCTTGAAGCAACACCCCCAAATGTGAAATGGTATCAGGGCCCATGAGGGAAGGTGAGGCAGTAACCTTAGGTGGCAGATCCAGCTTCCTCTGTATCCGGCCGCCACACCCACCTGGCCACCTAATCTGCACCTAGCCATGGCACTGGGAAGGCACAGTGGCAGGAGGGTGTGGTGGCAGAGGGCAGTGGCAGAGAAGGTGGTCAGGCACAGAGGCAGCTGCTGCTGTGGGGTGGCCGGCATTTTCTGTTTTGCCTGAAGTACAAAATATCCTTGGCCAGCCCTGTATGTGTTGCCCGCCACATGCTTATCCATGCTGGGGATCCAGCCACAAGCTGTAGCACATGCGATAAAAAAGTATGACAAAATATACTGAATTGGCATCAACAACAAGCAATGCTGCCCCTATTCCCTCAGAGACAGCCCTGTCTATATCCCTTCCTAGTTAAGGGGGTCCATAGATATGTCTGGCTGCCTTGCTATCATCAGTATTGCTTTTGGCACTAAGCTTCACCCCAATTAACATTTCTGAGAATCATATCACAATACTCTCTTCTCAAGCAATTTTGCATCTCAAATGTTTTGCGCCCTAAAAAAGCTATTAAGGCACTACTGTAAATAAAGGAATGACAGCATGTTCAGTTAAACTCTTTTGTTTGTCTTATGGAGAAATAATTACCAGAGAGGTATTCAACTGAATATACAGAATTCTATTAAGACTCCCCATTTTGACAACAAAAAAATGTTTCACAATCTTAACTGAAGTTAATCAGGGGTTCTTTTTGATCTTGTGGAATAAATACAGCAGAGACCATCAGTTTTGATGACGCTTGTAGAAAAAGACAGTAGGATTGCATATTGTTCTCCCTCTCTTTCTTCAGAAATTCTGGCACCACTTCCCTGATTTCTGAACCTCAGATATTAAAGAAACCCTTTGCAGAGAAAGGAAAAGGCGCTGGTCGTAGAAATCACACTAATCTTTTTCTGGAAGCTGATGAAAGCAGTGTACAGAATTCCTCTGTGCCTCTGTTCCACATGAGAACACAGGAAGCTGCCTTATTGTCACATTCACATCACACATTTAAAGCACCATGATTACCCTTTAAACTATTGTGGCTTCCCCCAAAGAATTCTGGGAGCTGTAGTTTGTTAAGGGTGCTGAGAGTTGTTAGGAGATACCTATCTTCTCATCACAGAACTACAGTTCCCAGAGTCATTTAACACTCATTCCCTCTCCCCAGGGAACTCTGAGAAGTTTAAAGTGGTGTCTTTAAATGTATAGTGTGAATATGGGTCTTTTTTCACTGCAGCTGATGTAGGTCTGAATGCAGGTCTGAACACTGAAAGAAGCACGACAAACTCCCCCCGCCCTTCTGTTGTAATTTACATGGGAGGCACATTTCCTCAGCAATGAGGCATGTGAACTCCACAAATCTGAATTGGCCAAGCACCTTACAGGTTATTGTGCTGCATGTTACACAAGCAGCCCAAAAGAAGAAGCAGAAATCACTGGTGCGTTCTCTGGCAGCACTTCCAAAATAGCTCTTCAGTTCAGTTGTTTTTTATTGTTTAGTCATTAGCCACTACAACCGTTCAATAGCTGAACCTTCCCTCACACAAGACCTTGGCTGCTACAGCACTTGTATTAGAAAGGAGTGAGGGGGGGTGTCTAAGAGGCAGAAAACTAGGTATCCTCAGACTGGGCCCAATCGGAAAAATCTAGTAATTAATGTATAAACTTGTGCCACAAGCTGTGGCAATTGGCACTGGCTTGGAGGCATGTTGTTGTTTAGTCGTTTAGTCATGTCCGACTCTTTGTGACCCCATGGACCAGAGCATGCCAGGCTCTCCTGTCTTCCACTGCCTCCCGCAGTTTGGTCAAACTTATGTAGAAGACAGCTAAAAAATATTTGGAAGGTATTGCCGTAATATTAGCCATGATAATGCAATGCAAAGGCATTTTGCCTCAGGGGACCACTGACTTCATGCCCTGCTGTGGACTTCACAGAAACATCTGGCTGGCTACCATGGAAAATAGCAGATTGAACTGAATGGACTGTTCCCTGAGCTAGCGGGACTTTTATTATATCCCTCACTACAACATTTCATTCTTTCTGACTTAAAGATGTCTCAGGAATGATAATGTATGTAGAATCATAGAACTGTAGAGTTGGAAGGGACTACTAGACAGGGCTGGAGGAACAGGGTGCGGTGGGGGCAGGACTCCCCAAGTGCCCTCACTGAGGGTAGTGACATTCGGCGCACTGCCCACCCGTGACTCCCAAGACTACCCCAAGCCGTTGGGGTAAGGGGGGAGCTGCGCCACTTTGCTGGCGGCACTCCCTGCTTCCCCCTTTGTTTTGACAGCTTCGGGGAGGCTTGGGAGTTGCGGGCACCCGAGCAGCTATCCCGGGCCTGGGAGAGCACCCTCCACGCCATGCCCCCCTTGGAAGTGTGCCCATCCTGGGCAGCACGGGCATATGCTCCACCACTGCTACTGGGATCATCTAGTCCAACCCCGGCAATCTTTTGCTCAATGTGGGGCTCGAACTCACGACGCTAAGATTAATAATATCATGCTTTTCCAACTGAGCTATCCAAGAGCTAAGAAAGAATAAAAGGAGAAGCTGATCTGAAGAGATTGAGGTGAAACAGAAAACCTAGTCTAATAATAATAATAATAATAATAATAATAATAATAATAATAATACGCCACACATCTGACTAGGTTGCCCCAGCCACTCTGGGCAGCTCCCAATAAATTAATAAAAATACAACAGAACAGCAACCTTTAAACACTTCATTGTACAGGGCTGCCTTCAGATATTTTCTAAAGGATGAATAGAACAGGATGAATAAACAGAGGGTGAGCATCAACAAATGAGTCCCATCAGTAGGAGACTATGTAAGCACTTCTGCTTGATCAATGAGGCTTTCCCTCCTCCCTACAAAACAGGCTTATGGGGACAGGCATAGCTGTCAACTTTCAGATTTGAAAATAAGGGATCAGAAGCCTCACCGGGGACAGTCTATGGGATATCTAACAATCCGGGATAGCAGTGAGAAGCAGTGGGAAACAGCACTGGAATAAGGGAATTTCCCGCAAAAAAGTTGACAGCTATGGGGACAGGGGAGAACCAGGAGAACAAAGCACAGAGGGAGGAGAGCCAAGCTGAGATGCTTGACCTGATGGAAAGATCAACTTTTCCCTTGAATTCTCAATTTTGACACATAGTTTGTGTAGAAACAAGTAACAAGATGAAGCTAGATTGCCAACTGTTTTATACAGCTATTTTGGAGTAAACTTTGGAGAAGCAAACAAAGCTTAGTATCCAAATGAGTGCAATTTGGTAACAGCTCTTAAATAAAAAGGTAACAAGTTTTCCAAGCTAAAACATTTTTTATTGGATGTTTCTTAGTTGGTTAATAAGGAAGATGGTACTGATTCCTTTATTTCAGCTCAGATATAAGGCCTAAGTTGGCAAAACAAATATACCCATACACACACCTTCAGCATAGCACAAAGTAGCCTATGTAGTGTGCTCATAAAATAAAAAGGTGATATAAAGAGAAACAACAAAGAAGAGGGAAAATACAATTCACAAGGAGATGAGAAAGAGACTTTATATAGAGAAATGTATACACTAGATGAAGAAGTTGTTATATGTACCCATTCAATTTAAACTGACCTTACTCTGTTCTTTTTATTTTTTTTCTGAAGGATGTGTGGGCTCTGACACATGACAGCATGGATAATGAAGGGAAGTTTAGTCATAAGTAATGACCCTGTAAAACTGTATGAGTAACCATTAAAAAGCAATGGAAATTTAATTGAAGCTCACAAACAGCCTTTGTTTCACACTAACTACAAGTCTTTTCTTTGGTTAGTTAGTTGAGTTTATAAAATTTGTGGAAGGGTTCCCACAACCAAAGGTAGCCCCAAAGTGCTTCACAAGAGAAAAAAATACCAGATTGTTATTGTTGTTTAGTCATTTAGTCGCGTCTGACTCTTCGTGACCCCATGGACCAGAGCACACCAGGCACTCCTGTCTTCCACTGCCTCCCGCAGTTTGGTCAAACTCATGTTCGTAGCTTCAGGAACACTGTCTAACCATCTCATCCTCTGTCGTCCCCTTCTCCTTGTGCCCTCAATCTTTCCCAACATCAGGGTCTTTTCCAGGGAGTCTTCTCTTCTCGTGACGTGGCCAAAGTATTGGAGCCTCAGCTTCAGGATCTGTCCTTCCAGTGAGCACTCAGGGCTGATTTCCATCAGAATGGATAGATTTGATCTTCTTGCAGTCCATGGGACTCTCAAGAGTCTCCTCCAGCACCATAATTCAAAAGCATCAATTCTTTGGCAATCAGCCTTCTTTGTTGTCCAGCTCTCACTTCCATACATCACTATAAAATACCAGATTACAATATGGAATAAGATCTATCCCCACAAAGCACAGGAAAGAACACCAGAAGAACCACCCCAAACCAGGCTGCTAGTGCTGTCCAAATGCCTTGGAAATAAATGTATCTTCACTTGGCACTGAAAAGGGGATAGTGCCAGCACCAGGTGAGCTTCCCTGGGGAGGGCATGTTATAACTGGGTCAGCACATTTAAATCAAACTTCAGCATTCTGTTGTTTGTCCTGTCCTTGTGCTCCAAGTCAATATTACTGAATCACTGAGCCTGGCATTTGGTTGAAAAGCCTCCAGAAGACATGCTTACTCTAAGACAAATTTAAAGAACCTATGAACTCCGGGTGTTCCTGGACTCCAACTCTCATCAACCCCAATCAGCATGACCAGAGGTCAGGGATGATGGGAGCTGTAGTCCAACATCTGGAGGGTTACACATTCCCCACCCCTTCCCTCAGAAAACATACCATCCTTATTTTCCTTGGAACAAAATGAAAATATATTGCCAACCGGACAGTATCTTGGGAAATCTTTTCACTCTTCATTTTCAGCGTAAATTAACATTTTTAGTGATAGGCAACAGTGTACATGCATCCTAATAATCTAAAAAGAGCATTAAAAAGAAACAATAAGTGCCTTCAGGCATACTTCTTTTCCTTCCTTGAATGTTTATTACCTGCCAACACTGTGGCATTTGATTGCAAACTGCCCTCTGCCTGAACTACATTCCTAATATGTCTGAGAATTATGCATTCAATAAATCTCAAATAAATCTCAAGAATGGCACATACATTGACTGGTGTCTCTGTGTTGTTGAGCAGAGAATCTCAGACTAACAGTGTTAGAGCTGATGAAAAGTTGCCTTAGTAACAATTGCAAAATATTTATCAAAAGTTAAATTCAGTTACAAGCCTCAGAGCTTGTCACCTATACATTTTAACAAATTAGTCCTTGATGTGCACACCTTTCAGACAAGAGAAAAGCTCTCCTTAAATTAATCTGACAATAATAGTTGTGACTATTAGGGTCCAGTTCATCAATCTTTGATTTTCTGTGGGCGTCGCTTCATTTTTCACTCTCTATCTCCAGGCAGCAAAACAATTCTGTTTATGATTGACTGTCAAAATGAAATCCAATGATCAGAACAGAAATATTCTGCTCTGAACTCCTGTATGGTTACTGAAATACAGAGAGTAAACTGGACACAATTAATCAAATCCATGGATCCAAGAGCCAGACATTTGCTAAAGGAGCTTAGGGGTTGAGATACCTTCACAGAGAATAAGCTTGTTGTTAATGGTTCAGTATCTTCTGCTAGGCTTTATGCATCTGAGTACCAGTTGCTGGAAACCACAGGAGGGAAGAGTACTGATGAATTCATGTCCTTCTTGCATGCTTTCCATAGGCACCTGGTTGGCCAATGAGAAAACAGGAGGCTGGCCTAGGTGAACCATTCAGTAGGCTCTTCCTACTATTTGCCATCTAAGGGGACAATAGACTTGATTCAATTGTCCTCTTCCCTACTGATCAGTTATTTTCTAACTGCATGGGATTCTAACCACGTATTTGGTTGATGCCTCGCTTGGTCATCAGATAATAGCTACAAGCAGAAGCCCCTAGAATCAAAGTTCCGTTTGTCAAGGACAGCCTATCACATTTATGCCCAAATTTCTTTGCCTTTATAGGCTTAAGCCAAACCTTTCATGTTGCTCGAGCTATTTTTGAGGGGAGGGGGAGGGGGGAAAGTTCCATCTATTTAATGAAGTCATCCACCAGGCTCTAATCGGATACTGCCTGAACAGATAAAAACAACATATCCTGTCTGATGTTGTGTCCTTTGGATACCAAGATGTAGTTATGGATTTGTCAGGGCAACTTTGAAGCTCTATGTGAAGAAATAGGATTTGACGGTTTTCTTCTGCTTCCTTCATAGGTCTTATTTGGCTGGAGAAGATGCTATTGAATTCTTGAAAAGATCAGACATGTGAATCTCTTGAGCAATAAAGAGGATGCCATTCATTTTTCACTTGCCCCACCCTAAGAAAACAAGTGTTACGGGAAAAGCCAAAAAAATAAGCAAACAAACCAGTTAAGGATGTATAAAGGAAAAGGGAAGACTGCCATACAGAAAAATTGCATTCAATGGAAGTTCATATAATTATTATTTTTCTTTTATTCCATCCCACTATTTAGAGTAGAATTCAATATATATATATCTTAAACACCAGTAATTCAAATACCTGTACATTTGATATTACTGATGAGAACTCCATAACAATATAATTATCCCAACTATTATGTGGATGATAGTGTGATTTGGGGTGGAGGTGTATAATCCTAATATAGTAGAGATGTGAAAAATGGCAAAAATCTAGTTAGCTCAGGACATTGAGAAAATTTATGATACAGAAATATCAAAAGCAAATAGTTTAAAGATAAACAAATTCCTACCCAGAAATAAGCCCTGCTGAGTTCAGTGAGACTTACTCTCACATAAGTATGTGTAGCAGTCTTACAGTAGTGGGTGGCGTTAATGTGGCGCCAAACTGAGGGCTCCTCCACACTTCCTTCTGCCTGGCTGGTATATAGTACTATAATTAATATTTTAAATACATTGAAGTCAGACCTCCAAAGGAGTCTTTTCCATTCACCTGGAATAGCACTCTGAAAACAGGATTATAATTCTCCAAGACAATTAATGGCAGCACTCTCACTCACTCACAATATGAATCCTTTGGGACAGAATATCAGAATGTGTTATAGTGCTGGATCCACGGGTGCATTTGAAAAATTAAATGAGGATTTAGCTTGGGAAGGAGGCAGAGAATTGGAGTTGTGATAGCTTTAGACAAAATGTCAATAGTATCGACTATAGATGAAGGGCATTTAATCGACTCTCCATCCCAGTGCTGTCTATGGGATTCTATATTTTCTTCAGTGTTCTTCCTCCCAATTGAGCTGATAAGGGATTAAAAATAGGAAGGCAAACACAGGAAAGAAGTTTCATACAGCAGCAGATAGAAAGGGCAGCTTTGTGCCACCTTCCATTATTTTGAAAGATATGACGCCAATAAATCTAGTGCAGAGCAAGGGCAGCAACAAGCTTGTGTTAGTATTGGTCTTGGCCTATTTATGTGCTCTGGGAGAAAGAAGAATGATACTTGTGTTCCACTTGAGAATCATAAAACATATTGGTAGTAGGAAATGAACTCTGGGCTTATGGGGCATCAGCACCGGTGGAAAAATTAGTCTGATGCTCATCAAAGCGCAGCTGCTTTGGGTTTTTGTGTATCACAACAGTCAATTTGCTGAAAATGCTTTTGGAATGTGTCCCTACAAAATTAACAGCATGCCCCTCCCCACCAATCTTCTACTGACCTCTCCCTCCCAGCTTACAAACTTCTGTAGATTAGGCAAAATTGCATATAAAATGTGTGTATTAGGAGAAATGTGATTATTTTTCATGAGGACTTAAGAAGAATCACAAACTGATGTGGAAAAGTGACAAACTGAATTTAAGATTGGGAAAACAAGAAAGCAAGAGGAACCAAAACCCAGGTGCCACCCTTTTTAAAAAATTGGCTATACAGTGTCTCCCTGGAAATTAAAAAAGAAAATTCTTGAAGAACTAATGAGCAACCAGCTTAGTGAGCCATGATTTCTGCAGGAAACACATCTTATGTGGTACAATTATGCATGAATTTGGAGAAGCCAACTGGGCCAAGGTTCCCAAACACATGTTCCCAGGTACATACGTACAAGTGTTGTATGATTGAAAGGAGCCACCAGTTCTACGCTGGCATTTCGTGGATAATCATAAACTGCCCATAACCAAGGGTGGCTACAATGATCAGATGAGACTTGATCCAAACTGCTTCAGATGTAGTGCTAAAGACCTATGGGATACTTACTGACAACTACACAGAAAATTTTAAAAGGAAATAAATCAAACCTTTAAAATGGCACAGAATTCTCCTGGTTCAGGCAGTAATGTGAAGGTTTTACTCATGCACTGCTTAATAATAACATGCTGCAATTTATCTCTAAATTCCAAACCCCTTTGTAGACCAAAAAAGAATATCAGGCAAACATAAAAGGAATATAGTGTAAATAAACAGCTTATCTTGGGAGAGAAAGATAAAATGGACAACATTAAGGAAGAAGAAACCTTTGCTGCTGAATTTGCCACTTATAGATTAATCTGTCCATTATCCTTCAATGGAAACCTTTTGCAGCATTCTGCCAGGGAGTAAGTAGACCCCCACCCTATCTACATTTAAATGGATGTAAAAGGCTACTACTGTATATCAGGCCCTGTTGTTGTGAAAGCATCAGGGCATGGATACAACCCAGATTATATTTTTTTTTGGGGGGTGGCAAATTCTTGAATAGACCTCATCATAAGCCAACCAACATGATTGAAAACACGAAATATTATAAGGTTCGCCTGAAGCACGCTTAGGTGGCTGTGGGTGCCGAAAAGATCTTCACAATCACACCAGACTTACTGTTTGGTAAAGACAGCTTTCTTAAATGACATTAAGCAGGCTAAGGCCACATAACCATCTCTATTATGTTGTTCATAACGTGCCACCAATACATGCAAATGTGTGTGGATGTGGCAGTGGTAGGCACACTCCTTTCCCCTGATAAACAAAGGCAAAATTCCATCATAAGAAACCAAGTCTCTGCATCAGAAGCCCTTCTCAGCCAGCTCACTAACACAAAGACATTTCGGAACAGTTTTATTGTATGGAAGTGGAAAGGCTTGCGGTGGGGGGGGGGATGAATCTAATAATAGGCTGCTTTTACGCGAAGATCCAGCAGGTAAAAGCTCTGATTGAATTTCATCTTGATTTCATTAAATATTCATAAAGGCCAATTAGAAGGGCAGCTAAGTAGGCCACAAGGCCCCTTTCCATCATCCTGTCAAAGGCAGTCCATCAGGCAGCAACTATTTGCATTAGGACCCAGCAGTCAATATCTTCATTTAATCTTTATGTACTGTCCCTCTAAATCACTGCTCTCTCTCCTAGTGTATGGTTTTTATAGCCAGATGAAGGAAAGCGGAGCGGGGGGGGGGGACCTAATAATTCTGAAGGCAAGATGCTTACTCGGTAGAAAGCAAAATGCAAATGAGAAATAACATCCTCAATCAAATGTTGGAATGAAAATCTTTTCTTTAATGAGAAATGACATTGGTGGAGCACTGATTACCATGAAGAAAAACTGTTTAAAATTCATAATCAATCAAGCAAGTTTATTTTAACCTTTCATGACTAAACTGCTGGGTTACAGTTTAATTTATTGATGGTGCTTATCTCTCCCTCCAACCACTAATTTTAAAATTATAACTCAGATAGAATACTCTGTTGAGTTGCAAATATATATGCTGATGTTTACATTGAGGGAAACCTATTAGCCGTATATTACAGATAAAGAAAAAAATAAAGATATTTCTCACATCCCTGTATACACTATATATTCTGTATATGTGCACACACATGCAGTGCTTTCCTACTTTGTTTTGCCCCCCACCCAACAAAAAGAGAAGGCTGCTCTTTTGTTTGGAAGCCACATGAATGAATTTTATTTCAAAATCCAATCAACCTTCAAGGACAGCTCAGACACAATCATTGTCATGTGGAGGCCTTGTGACTTTCTAACAATAGACACTAATAGAAATGTCCATCTATTTTGGCCACAGATATAACCATCTAGGAAAGACGGAAGAAAATACAATTTACAACAATACTTGCATCCTAAGGAAAACAGGAGATAATATCTCAACACAGAAGCACGTGGATGCATGGAAGGATTTGAATTTTTAAAAACTAGCATCTGCCTTCATCGAGTCCTATTAGAACTGATGCACAACATACCGAGAGGCAAAGCAATTGAACCACAAGGAATATGGAACAACACAAATACCAGAAGCCTGCAGCAATGTTAAGGCTGGTACATTCCAGTATACACAATCTGCTCTTATTTGGGGTCTCACCCTCACATCCCTGACCCTCTCTGTCTCTGTCTGTCTCTCTCCTGGCAATGTTTCACCTATATGAGCTCAAGTGGGAGGCAGCAGCTATTGTTTTATAATGGGCATGGGTGCCAGTCCCTTCCACAACACACCTCAAAAACTGTGAAGTGGGTGCCCATGATCACAAAGATGTCTTATCTGAGCAGTCAGTGGCTAATCATTAAGTCCATGGATTATTCTGTTATATAGTGAATTCCTGTGGATTTCTTCCAGTAATCTACAAAACACTGGTGCTCATTTATATAGTTTTTAATTCTTACTATCTTTTGATAGCACACTGTGATCTTTTTTTAAAAAAATACTTGTACATTAAAAATTCACATTACTAAAACAATGTTATCCTTATTAAGTATATCCAGGGACGGCAGATTCGGAAGCTACTGGCAGATCTCAAATGTGGGGGGGGGGGGGGGAAGCAGGGTATAAGTTTTTAAAATAAATAAAAAATAATCTCTGAGTGGTTTGCAGTAGATTGGCAGGGTTCTCCTACTCCCAATAGTTTAACTATAGCAAGTAAAATAGAAAGATCTCTGCCATGGCTGGCCCTGTCCTAATCACTTATGTCTTTAACCTCAGTGTACCTTTCCTGTAAAATATGAGTATTGGCTGCTTTTGACTAGCTCTTTGTGCAGTTTTAGTGGCCACTATGAGAGTATTGTGCTACTACCCCTGATCTACAGCAAATCAGATTAAAAATATATTTGTATATGCTAGATGCTACCCACACTCGGACCTGTTTGAAAAACTTGAATAACTTTTGTAAAAACAAATTTTCATCTTAATATTTTCTCATGTGTTATTTTCAAATTTTATTTTCTCTTTAAGCCAAAACATGCTTCCAAATGACATTCTGAAACTGGGCAAATCAAGCCTGCTCATAATTCTGATTTTATATGGCAGAGTAGCATTTACAAAGCACTCTGTTCTCAACTTTGCAGTTGTTCCTTGCAGCCACTAGAGGCCACTGTGACACTTGCCAAGGGGGCATACAAGGGGTCTCTGTACCATGGGCCTCCTCACTCAGCCCAACAATTTTGTTTGTTTGTTTGTTTGTTTTAGCAGTTGGATAAAAAGCCACTAAAGAAGGAAGTGGTAGCTGCAACAGTTTCACTGGGCCATTTATGGTTGCCAAAAGAGTCCAGTACCCTGGTGAGTCAGATTCTTTGTAAGCATTATATTGCACTGCTTTTTTTTTATCTATAAAAAGCTGGCTCTGGGTTTCTTTGACACAGGCTTAGACAGAGTGATGTCTAACTGTCATCCATATCATACAGGTTTGAACTATTCAGGGTGACCTCTAACACAATGGGGAACTGGGGGACCAGGATTCAAATTCTCCTTCAGCCATGAAGCTCACTGGGTGACCTTGGGCCAGCCACTGTCTCTCAGGCTAACCAGCCTCACAGGGCGGTTGTGGAGACTGAATGAGAAAAGGGGAAGACCATGTACACCTTGAGCTCCTTGGAGAAAAGGTGGACTATAAATGCAGTGCATTAATTAATAAATTAATAAGACATCTATCACCAGAATCCCATCATCCCATCTTTATGTTGTCAGATCCTAGCAGGCCACACACACACACACACACACACACAGTTTTGCTACCCAGGCATTTTCTTCAGGAATGATTATATCACCTCTTCCTCTTTATGCTTCTAAATTGTATCCTCTGGTCCTGCTGGGCAACTGCTCTTTTACGTTATCACTGCAGCTGACTGGGAAACTGTCTGGTGAGATTCCTCACCTCGTCTTTCTAGACCAGCTCCAGGTTCACAAATAGTGAGCTCATTCTCCAAGCACTAATCTTAACGTAGCCAAAATGGTGGCATACACAAACAAGGGAGGTGTCAGTAAACTTAAAGAACCCCCAGGTTTGAAGAAGCATAACTCATTTTTTTGGCAGGGGCGAGGGGGGCAGGTAGACCTTCCAAATCAGCTCAGTGCATTGGTGGGGACTGGAATTGAGTATTCTTGGTATAGGGATAACAGGAGACAAGTTTCCTGGCTGTTTAGTAAACTGAAATAGAGCACTTCACACAGCAACATTTGTTGCAGGTCCCCTGTGTCATTTAAAAGTTATGATTGGGTTGGACAGATCTCACTTGAAAAGAGTGCCACTGTTGGAAAAAGCCATGTTCATAGTTCAGAGAGCCTCACAACTGATAAGAGTGTCACCTGAAGAGCTGTTTCATCAGATTATTTTAAATCACAAGGAACATGTGGAAAAGGTGTTCTCTAAGATAACAGTCAAAGTGACATACATATTTTTAAATGTTTATTCCTGTTGCCCAGGTCTCAAAATCCGAGGGAATCAAATTGGAGAATAAGGAGGCTAATCGAGGCCTTCAGTCTCCTGTCTTTTAACTACCCTAATCAATGTCACTTTCAAAATGCTGTACTACAATGCTTAATAGAGAGACTATGGTGGAAACTGCCAAGCCCTCTCCACACTTGACAAGAGACTGCAACAGACTTTCTCCCAAGGACTCCCCCTATGGTGTTCTTCAGTGGAGAAAATGACTGTGATCAGGAAAGGAGGGAGACTTTGCTTCTTTGAGCATAGCACCGCTAAGACTTTCAGAGCAGTATCTAAAGGGCTGAAAATCTCACAGAGGCCTACAGACCCTGCTAACGAGAATATCAGAATAGGCCAGGAGGATTCTTTCTAGTGTGGTCTGGTACACCAAACACTTTCAACTGTGCTTTGATTCTATTTGTCCTTCTCATTTATTAATCTGAATTCTATCAGATTTTCTTTCAAGGCCATGTCTAACTCATCTAAATAGAAAACATCAACATTTCCCAGACAATCCAGCAACAATCTAAAGAAATGCACAGCATGGCTGACTGTGATTTTGGCAGCAACCTAACCCCCCCGAAAGGAAATAAATGGTAGAAAAGGGCTACGGTGCACTTGTATCATAACAGGATGGATCTGAGGTATATGGAGGATTTCAGAAGACACATCTATTGACATCATGGCAAAGCACTCTGTGCACTATTGCCACTCCACATTTGTTATTTTCTATGAAGAGTCACAGTGACCCAAACAAGCACTAAATGTCATTTGATTGAATATTTTGCTTTTTTAGTTGTTAGCTAGAAACTCTGCAAAGAAGACGTGTTTCCGTGAATTTATAATATCACCTGTATGTTCAAATTTCTATCTAATACAGATGATTCAATCACTAAAAATAACATTCCAAGATTGACGATCAGAACATGACTTCTTCCGAATAGACAATTAATAATCATCTAGTACTTCAATAAAAATGACTCAGTGCTTAGCATGAGTCACCCCAATGATTTAGGGAAGATGGAATCACTGTTTTCCAAAAGGCTATCCACAGACAAGCCTCCAAATTCATTTCTAAAATTACCCGATAAACTAATGGTAAAGAAGATGTCAGTGCACTATGGAAGTCCATTAAGAGAACAAACTCAAAGAGAAGCAAATAAAAAGTCAAACATCAAGCATGAACTTCGTCTGCTTCCCTCTCTGCTCCAAACCACAAATAGATACAAAATGAGCATTGCATATGAACATCCTGAGAAGCTGATAAAATGCAAGGCGATTCACAGCAAATTTAAGGGAAGAAAACCACTATGTTGGTGAAGTCAGAACCCAAGACATTATACAAATATCCACCAACTTCGTGAGAAGCCAAAATATTTCATCAAGATGGTGAACAGTAAATATTTGAGATAGTCCTACGAACCTCACAGTCAGGGATGTTGTAAAACGCCCTGGGGTGCCCCTGCAGCCCCCAAACTCCAAGCGTCCTCCGGTATGTGCAGTGCTGGAAAAGGCAAATTACCCAACTGATATGTAGGATTTCCCATGCCTTTGGATGTCAAAAAACATTCAAAGTTCATGCTAACCACCCAAACCAGAATTATGAAATATTACAGAAAATTCTGTGGAAACAAAGTAATATTTTATCTAAATCCAGTTCTGGCTTTTGTACAGAAAGGAAACTCTTATCTTAGACATTATCTCTCTGGTGTTAGAAGACATCTTGCATCTGGGTTTGAATGTAATGTAATTTGTGAGTTTGGACCCCTCAAAGGTGGGGTTGCAAATGCTGATAGGCTTTTTATTATTTATTTTATTTTATTTATTAATATATTTATTATTTATTTTAGAATCAAATTGCTCTATTGGCTAATTGTAAGGGGTTTTTTTTATTCTTCTGTGTTTTTAGCAACCTACTTTAATTCAGCTTTTTTATCTGCTTCTGATACTTGTTGCTTGTTTGTTCTGCCCTGTGTGTTGTTATAGTGCTGCATTTCCCATTTTTTCATATTGAAGTTATAAACTACTTCATGGAACTTTGAAGTGTCAGGCATAGCCCTACTGGCTTTAGCCCAAACGTAGCAGAGTTTTCCTGCACAGCGAAGAAGCTAGTTGAGGTGGTAATGACTAGTCAGCTAGACTCAGAATAACTATTTACAGGATTTATTAAAAGGAAAAATAAAACCAGCAGAGTTTCTGCATACAAACAAAGCAAAATAAATCCTTTCTTTCTTTCTCTCTCTTAACCATACACAGCACTTCTAACTCCTAACACACCACACCCCAAACTGTGCTAGCATTCCTAGATAACAGAGTTGAGTGCTGGTCGTTAACCAATCGGAGTAAGTAGTTTCTAGGTCAAGCAGACCTTGGCTTTCTGCCAAGAGTAAATTGACACTGCCTTGAGTTAATTGTGTGAAGCCAGAATCTGCAAGTTCCCACAAAATCAATTAACAGAACTGAACACTACTTTGGATATTTTAAACAGAAAAGTGATAAATAAATATTTTGAACAGATAAAATGAATATAAGTAAGAATAATTATTACTTCCCTCAATTCACCACTGAGCATCAGTTCTTTTTCAGGTTAGGGAAAGACATTCCCCATATACACACAATCACAAAACTTGTTTCACTCTCCTACAATTTCTTGTTCCAGGTAGACCACAGATGAAAAGAGGTATGAATTGTCATATGATCATTCAGATCCCACACTCCCTTAAGTTAGTGAAAAAATGATGTTCTGTACCTTTTGGTGTCAAGGCTACCCCTGCTGGAATGAATGAAAAAAACTTTTAAAAAGCACATTATTTGTTTGCTTGTTTTGTTTACTTATGTTGCTTCAGATGGAAAATTCCCAAAGTGACTAACAACAATAAAAATCCAAAACAAGAACCAAACATAAAAACAAGTATGCTAAAAGGTAGTCAACAAACATCAGTAATTAAACCCAACAAAAATATGAACCAATTGCTGCCAGAAAGCCACCAAAGACATATCAGTGCCCACATGCCTGTTCAATACATTTTATTTAAATAGCCACCATCCTTCCAATTTGGAATGATTTCCAGTAAGTGGAGGGATCCAATTTTGGGGTATAAGAAGCAAGAGAAAACTTCAGGATATACAAGGATATACAAAGCAAATTGTACATATCCCCAAACACCTGCCCACACAACAGAAGCTGAATCTTACCTGCGAAGCATCAGTTGGCTCCAGAGCTTCTACAGAGAGGACATCGCTGGACTTCCTCAGTGGATAAGGTAGGCCTGGGGCCTTTGGCCTCCCCCCCCCAACCACGTGGGCCCTTTGGGCTGTGTGGGGGGGGAATACTTCCTCAGCTTTCTTAGAATGGTCAACTGCTCTCTCAGTACTGTCATACCTTGGGTTGCAAACGTGATCCGTGTGGGAGGCACGTTCGCAACCCGCAGCGCCGCATCTGTGCACACACGCGCCGCGATTCAGCACTTCTGTGCATGCAAGTGATGTCATTTTGTGCTTCTGCACATGCACAAGCGCTGAAACCCAGAAGTAACCTGTTCCAGTACTTCTGGGTTCGGCGCGGTCCGCAACCAGAAAATGCGCAACCCGCAGCGTTCGTAGCCCAAGGTATGGCTGTAACTTGTTTGAAATGCAAATATGTCACTGCTGAATGTTCAACGAAGCAATTTTAAGCTTCTTTTTTGTCTAGCACTCATTCACAGATATCTACAGCTCCATTTGGGCTTTTGGTGGGCAAACAAACACAAGAGGAAGAATGGAAGTGTGCTACCAAGCCGGGGTGTCATCTCTACACAATTTAGAACCCTCCATGAGTTTGAAGGTGAAGGGCTGAAGTGGGAAACCTCCTCCACTGGCGGAGCCTTTCTGTGTGATTTAAAGCTCTGCACTAGATGCTGAGAGTCTCAGTGAATAGAGGAAACTCCCTACTTTGGATCTTCACCCTCATATTCTAAATGTGCAGAGATTATTCCCCGGAGAAGGTGGGACATAGCAGCACCCCCTAATTCTTATGTGTCTATTTACGCATGAGACTGAGTGCCTGAATAGGGCTTATATGTAGATGTGTTTCTGTGCATGATTGCTTGCATCCTGAAGACAGAGACAAAC
This sequence comes from Podarcis vaucheri, assembly GCF_965113315.1. Lineage (NCBI taxonomy): Eukaryota > Metazoa > Chordata > Lepidosauria > Squamata > Lacertidae > Podarcis > Podarcis vaucheri. The sequence continues at coordinate 51,746,143 of NC_138764.1, read as the reverse complement.
AGACAGAGAGATCACCATCATTGCAATCCAAAATACATTTGCTCAAAATTACGTCCCACGGAATTGAATGGGCCTGACTCCTTGGTAAGTGCGCTTAGGATTGCAGCCCGTTTCTCTAAGTGATGCGATGAAGCCTTTGAAGGAGTGAGACTTTTCCATTATTACAAGCCATCGTCTCAGAACAAATCTAAATCTGCACATGGGGATTTTCTACAATCATATAGGTTTAGTTTTATTCTGACATTCTATTGCTATTCTGATCGTTAGACGGTATTAGCCTAAGTAGCATATTACCTAGAAGATCAGTATCATTTTCAGTTTTCTGTTCCTACTCTCTACACCGCTATTCTTTTCCTTTCTTTACCCTTTCCTGTCAATTATCTCATCTCTGCCTGCTGCCCATCTGAGCAAGCCAGCAGGACCCCCCCTCCAGTGCCCGCCAGACTGTCTCATTCAGCTAACTCTCAGGTTGCTGCTGATTGCCGTCTTTATTCATTACCAAAACACTTGCTACATAGTGCTTGAGCCCTGGCAACCAAACTCTAAATCCTGCCAGCAAGACCATAATTACTAGTACGCTGCAAACAGGGGACGGAGTCTGCTGTGAGTTGTTAGAAACAGAAATGAAGAGAGACCCTTGCTATTTTCCTGTAACTGTAGCCGGCCAGTTACTTGTTGGTTGGTAGATATTAATGATGAAGCTCATTCATTTTTAACAAGGTTTATCAGGTGCAAAATGTACTTCCAAACAAACCTCACAGATCTGCCAGAGATAGCACTTGTAACTATTTATGGCCAGGATATTATTTTTTAACAAATGTATCCTTATGTATAGATTTATGATGAATTCGGAGCCACCAGCCAAGTTTTAAAGCAGCACCCAGTCTGAAAAATGATGCTTCTGAAACACTTGACATATTACACTATATATACATTAAACTCTGTCCAATATGTGTGTGCATAGTGTCTTTTTATCTTTTTAGAACATCAAAACACACACACACATCTTTGATGTTCCAGAAAGATAGAGGGGGGGGGGAGAGAGAGAGATTCTTTTCATTATCTTTTTAGAGCATCCATATGACAAATGGGTTTTTGGTTGATTTGTTTTTACCAAAGTCTGCATATTTTTAAACGAACAACATCCTGAATACTGGTGCCCTGGACACTGCTGAGCTGGTCTGAGGTCAAGACATGTGAGCTATCCAACGCATTTCATTTCATTACCAACACAACTCCCAACAAATTGGCCCAATATTCATTTAACAACCATAAATATTTTGTTACCAGTCATACTTTCTTAAGAACCTATGGAAGCAACCATTTTATGAAGATATGCTAGCTGAGGGGCAACAGTGGAAAGTGTTATAAGCCAGTGCAATGCTAGATATGCTGGCCCAACTTCTTGGATACAGCTGCGGAACACTCCACCAGTGTAATGTTCCTGCTACACCAGAGAAAACATGCTAGCGGAATGGAAAATGTGGTCTCCCCAGCATGAGGAACATTGGGTGTTCCACCAAGCTAGTGCTCTTATTGTTGCCCACATGATCCAGGAATATAGAACTGGATCTTGAGGGAGGGAGTGGGTTGTGGGTGGGAAGGCAAATGCCCCATGATGTGTGTGCTGCCTATCAGTCGCTGTGGCTAAACTGCATTGTGGTATTTGCAGAGAAAACTCTCTGCAAATTGGCCAACTGCTGTTGGCCAGGCCTGCAAAAAGGGAGTGTGGCTGTTCCTACTCACTTGCCCCTGGTGCATTTGGAAATTTCACCTCCTGGTTCCCATAGCTACAGCATATTTCACTCCCAGCATAATTGGTTTATAGAATTGCTTACCCTAGCTACAGTTTGGTGCACTGCTCAATAAGACTTGTTTGTTTTCATGTTATTTAAATGTACATAACTGTACACCGGAGTAAAGCATAAATCTGTTAAAATGTTTAACCAGGCAAATTTCTGAATGCTCACGACTTTCTAATGCAGTTGAAAAGCAAAAATTTAAAAACTGAGTCATCCATATGTGGCATTTATCCAATTCTGTAAGTCCGTATTATCGATGCAACTTTTAATACTAAACAAAAGTTGCACAGAGAAGAACAGTGTGAATACCCAATATTATATATGGAATAGACACTTTGTTGGTACACAGTCAAAGAGATTTGCTTTAAAAGAAAAGAGAAATCTAATTTACTGTACCAGCTTGGAAGACCTTGCCCCTGGATTTGTTTGCAGCGCTTTGCTTAAGGTTTAATTCTATTGATTACACATTCCATTTCCAAAGTGCCATTTGCCTGAAGGAGCAGGTGGTGTTTGCTGTTTCCATTTAACTGATATATTAGCCATGTGGTGCACTGCATCAGTGGGCAGTATTAATCAATTTATAGCAAGATGACAGAGAGAATCACTCACACAGCAGAATTGTAAGAGGGAGAAAAAAGGACAAAGGCAAGAAAATAATGACCACTAATGGAGAACCTGAGAACAGTGGAAAAACTCTGGGGTTTTGAATGGCTAGTCCTGTTAGTCCTTCCTAAAATCTGAAAGAGATCTGAAAAAAGCCAGCAAGCATCCAGATAATAGGAGGATTTTCATGAAATTTTAAATACAGGAGATGCTTAGATTTCAGAGGAAACTGAACAGTGCTTTGGATATATAGGAGTAATATTTTTTATTATACAATCACCTGTACTGCCTTATGTGATTTTTAGTCTAAAATGCATGAAACCACATGCAATCAAAGACACATCAGAAGAGGTACTGCTTTCTGCACTATGTACTTTCCCACCATTAAGCCTAAACATGCAGTCTCGTGATAAAGTAAAATATATTTTGTCATATAATCAGTTGGATGCTCTGTGCACCACACTTTTATCAGTGACATTCATGTAACCATTTGCAAGATCAGATCCTTTTATGACAGCTTCACACAATCACGTGATAGTTATGTAATTTGTCCATGTTAACAGCATCAATGCAGTGATGTGATTAGGTAATTTCAGACTTGGGAACTCTTTAGATGGTAATGTGTATTACTTCACTTGCCTCAAATTACAGCAAGCTAGCCCTGCTGCACTTGGGGGTCTTCTTCCTCATTCTCCTGAGTAGGCCCTGTCTCAAAGACTTGCCCTTACAGCACCACTGTATCAAATAATCATATCTGATTGGTTACATGGCATCATGATGTCATATCGCTTAAATGGTCCCTTATTGGTTGGGACTGTACAGCACAGAAGAAACAACAAATTAAAAATAGCACTGAAGCAGCACCCTACCTGGCTTGTGAAGAGGACTGAAAGCCTACTGCAATATAGTGTTTGTGTATGTATAGTATGTAACTAAAAATTCAATAAAGATCATCTAAAGAAGAAGAAGAAGAGGCTTTGAGCAACGTTTTACATCATTCAAAAGCGAGTATTTGTTGTTCAAAAAATAAAGCCTCATAAAAGTTCAGCACAACCCTAATCAATGCTAGCACATTTACTTCATTTATATTATCTATAAGTTCTCCTTATATATCAGTGTTTGTTTAGATTGCTTAATATATTATATTGCTTTAGTATAGTGAAGTGCCATATTACACTGAAGCTACACTCTATAAATTAGCAAATAAAATAATGTTTGAGGATCCTGTCTAAATGATGTAATGGTAAAATGAATCAAGCACTTAATGAGAGCCAAGGAATCATTCTGCAATGGAGGACAATGTTGCATAATTCAGTACAATAAAGTTTTAACAGCTCTAATAGCTGCATTTTATAATGTAAACCTGACCAACTTTTCAATTAGAAACCACTTTATATACCTAATAGCTGCTTTGGATATTTTTAAACAAAACATGTGCACTTTACCAAGAGAGAGAGGGGGGGGGGAGCGAGAGAGAGAAAAAACATTTAAGGGTCATGGACATTGGAATGGGATGTCTGAAACACATAGGACTGTCTCCAATTGGTATGAAACACTGGGGGGATGTAGAGGATATACCTGGAGTTGTGAGAGTTATGTTGTGTATAGAGAGGTCAGAGTAGGGGAGGATTTCAGACCATGTGATCACACATAAATCTAAAATGAAAAGAGACAAAAATTAAATAAACTAGAATTATAAAAAACGCTAGAATTATAAAAAAGAGCCACAGCTGCCCCATTCACATCATGTCTCAGTAGTTCAAAACTATGAAATAAATAAAATAAAAATACATATCCTCCTTACTTGGTAGTGAAAGAGAAGGGGCCTGGTGAACCGGGATAATAAGTCCATGCCCTTTGATCTACCCAAGCATGAAAAATCTTAATTTCATATAAGATTGTCAGGGCCAAGCTATTTCATTTAGCTAAAAAGAAAATATTCAAAGGTGCTTCCTGGCTGAGAATATTTAGCACCACACACTCATTGTTCTACCATTGTAAGCTACGTAACTTTTCATTCTTCAGAAGATATACCTTCCCCCTATCTTGTTAAATAAACTACAGGGCAAAGACTGCAAATTCCACATTAAAACTTCTAGTGTGCAAATACCCTAAGTAGGTGTTGGTGTGCTGCACATGTATTGGTGCATTTTTAATTTTCTATTTTATTTATTGGTAACGGTTGTAGTTGGAGAGAAACAGAGAGAGAGAGAAAAAAAAACAAGTACATTTATCTATCTTTGCTGCCAGTGCAAACAACTGGAAAAGAGTTGTTTTCATACTATAAAATAATTATATTAAAAAAGGGAGATTTGATTGGCCACATTGCTTTGGAATTTGTTGTGATGAAGGCTGGGGCACAACAACAAGCCTGTGCCATCCAGAGCATTGTGGTGGAGTCATTACATGCTACAGAGACAGGTATGGCTGCCAAGAAGATTCTCCAGAAACTCAGGAGTGTCCTTGGTGATGCAATTAAAGCTGTGAACTTTATTAACTCACAGCTGGCACATTGAGGAATCTTTGCAATCTTATTTGAAGTAATGGGAGCCTATGAAACCATTGCTTGCTACCTACTGAGGTTTCCTAGCTCAGTATGGAAGAAGGATTGACAAGAATATATGAATGGCAAAGCTGAAGTTCCTATTTATTTCTCCAGAGCAACACAACCTCACTGCTTGCAAGTCATTTAAAAATACAGTGGTACTTCAAGTTACATACACTTCAGGTTACAGACTCCGCTAACCCAGAAATAGTGCTTCAGGTTAAGAACTTTGCTTCAGGATAAGAACAGAAATCGTGTTCCAGTGGCGCGGCAGCAGCAGGAGGCCCCATTAGCTAAAGTGGTGCTTCAGGTTAAGAACAGTTTCAGGTTAAGAACGAACATCCGGAACGAATTAAGTACTTAACCTGAGGTACCACTGTAGTCTTGTTCTCTTGGTGTAACAGATATGAACATATAAATTCTCTCTCTGTGTATAGAGGACCATGGGGTCATTCATTACAAACAGAATTGTGATGCTCAAATGTACATCTAGATTATCTGGTTAAATTACTGGAAGACTTTGTATAGCAGAACGCAAGCCTTGGCCAACACTTCTGTGGCCTACAAGACCAATTTCTTTGTACTTCTCAAGTGGTACAACTATCATAATAAACCAGGAACTCAGGTTTTTCCTCATGTAAAGCCTGTCAGATAATTTAATCTCCCGAATAACAAAGTCCTACTGATTTGCCAAAGAGCAAGAAAAATTAGAGCCAGTGTGGTGTAGTGGTTAAGAGCGGTAGTCTTGTAATCTGGGGAACCGGGTTCGCGTCTCCGCTCCTCCACATGCAGCTGCTGGGTGACCTTGGGCCAGTCACACTTCTTTGAAGTCTCTCAGCCTCACTCACCTCACAGAGTGTTTGTTGTGGGGGAGGAAGGGAAAGGAGAATGTTAGCCGCTTTGAGACTCCTTAAAAGGAGTGAAAGGCGGGATATCAAATCCAAACTCTTCTTCTTCTAAAAACAAATCAGTAGTTTCTATATAGCTGTGACACAACACCACCAGCCCTTTAGCCAACCAAGTATTGTGGCTTGCAATCCCAAGCAGAAGGATTATCAAATGCTCAGTTGCCTGGATCAGATGACTGATGGGGCTGCATTCAACCAGATAAGTTATAGGTTGTGCAAGGTTGTCATATGTGGTAAGTTCCATGATCAGTATGCAGTCTTCAATATTTTGTTCAGATTTCCCTCTAAGTATAAGAATGTTCCTTTGGATTCACCTTTAGGGCTATTGAGATAATGTTTAGGTAATAAAACACACAAAATAGGCTCAAAATATACTAGTGTAGCCTTTAGCAAAGGCCACAACGAAGCAAATCTGCTCACCCAGCAGAAAAGCCTTCCGTGTGAAGTGAGCAATGTTCAGAAGAGAGAGACAATGTGAGAAAGGGCAACCAAATTCCACCTTTTTCTTTACTCACTGCCTCTCAGCCTAACCCAACTCACCTGGTTGTTGTGGAGGTTGAATGAGATAGGGAGAACCTTGAGCTCCTTGCACAAAAAAGTGGAATATGAATATGAATGCAGTAATATGTAAATACATGCATGAGAGAAATACATACACGAGAGAGGGAGAGAATGTGAAAAACTGTTATCCCAATTCCATATTTTTATTTAGCAAAACCCAGCCTTCTCAAAATGGGATGGTTATCCCAATTTATCTTCTCTTTAGCAAAACGCAACCTTTTTATTGTGTCTAAACTACTGATCCTATTCCTACATACAGGGAAAAACAATGGAGAAAAGCCTGAAGAGAAAGTAAACAGAAAAAGAAAGGTTAAAAGGCTAAAAGGAGAGGGAGATACAAGAGAAATAATTAATTAGACTGATCTCTATATGCTTTAGTAACCCCACCACCACCACCCATCATCTCTTCTTTGAAAATGTACATTGGTTTATGAGACTGTAGAGATTTATAGCATGGCAATGTAACACCAGAAAAGAATGGATTCTAATTAAGAGATATATCAGTGGAATAGAACTTTGTCACAGGATAATGAACTCCTGCTGTGAGATAAATGCAGAAGCAAAACTTACGTGGATTGTGAAAGTAAATAGTGAGGTGTTGCCAAGATGTTCCAAATGGGAAAATTTTTTGTTTTTTTCTAATAGCGGTATTTTTGTTTTAAATTTCTTTCATCTGTTTGCTGTGTGTCATGTTTGTTGTTGTTTACATTTTTAGCAGAAATGTTTCTCATTTAGCAGACTTGATTTTGCCTTTTTCTTTTATACTAAATTATGGTTGAAATAAAGGAGAAACTCGGTGTTCACTAGCATACATATTAATATAGTAGATTGGCCACCGTGGAATGAAAATCATTTGGGCATTCAGTTCAGAAAAACTGATGGGCTTTTTACATACTGCCTCAATATCCTTGGGAATACCTGTTGGATTCAGATATGCAGAAGCTTAAGCTAAATGCATTTGTGATACCCTGGATTCAGTTATTGTAGAAATGCTGCCAAAATTCTCTTCATCTAAATTTATACATGGACGTTGAAATTCTAAATTCCTAAGTGAAAATTATGCATTAGAAATCCTCCATTGTTCTACTTTCTGAATCTCATATAGAGTGCCAATCATGTGGTTTGCCACAGCTTTCAATTCTGTCACATTTCACTGTGCTCTTTCTAACTTACACAAATAAGCACACTGATAAAACATCACAAATAGTTATCATGATATGATTATATCAAGATTCTCTCTGAAAATTGTGAAGGAATGAAAATATTCCATCATCTTGTATTTTGCAATGATTGCTATTTGTTTTAGAGGCTTTTTTTTTTTTTACAAAGGAGGGTAAAAGTTTTCAGGAAGGTTAAAGTATGCAGAAAAGGACTAAGAGAAAGCTCCAAAGGATCCCAGAAGCTGAACTGAGGAATGCAAATGGATAAGTATTGGCTTGATTATGTAAACTATCCAGAATAGGTATAGCTGTAAGTCTTTGTTTGCTCTTACAGATGATGACCAAAACTGTAAAATTATATATTTTGTCTATAATAATGTTCTCAAAAAATGTTTGGCTTGTTGCTTTACTAAATCTCACAAGTGAAAGCATGGGTTGTTTGGGAAAACGTTGGTCTGAGGCTTTGTTATTCACTCCTAAGTATAGGGAGAAGGTTAATGTAGCCAATGGCCAAATGGACAAAGAGTTTTCTAGTTCGTGCAGTCAAAAAAGGTGACTTGCAAAAGAAAACTTGAATCATGTAATCACATGAAGTGATATCCCATGGAGATATTGTGGAGAGGATGGTCAGATGATGATGGTTGGGAGGAGCTCAGAGACTTGGGGAGGAGGCCCTAGTGGGTTGGCGGATGAGAAATTGGGACTCCAGGAGGCATGTGATCTGGATGAGGGTCCCAGCAGATAAGAGGGAGACGGATTTGAGGTGTAGTGGCCTCTTAGAGGAGCAGCCTACCTCTGGGATACTGGACACCTCAAGTGCTGTATCATCAGTTGTCAGAGATGGCTCTATAGTCCCCGGTCATTGAAGAGCCCTTCCCTTAGGGGAGGCATCTAAGAATAAATCTGACAGTAACCCAGGTTTGTTGACTCCCTCTGTCTCCAAGGACTTGGAGGCAATAGCTCCAGCACAAGCAAGTCATGCATACCCAGCCTCTACAGAGCATTGCCCACTTGTTTGGATATGACCCATGCAAATAGCTGTGTCTGTCATGCTCTTCAAAAGGAGAGCACAGGGGACATGTCAATTGTTGGAACAATGTCTTAGCTGAGGCTAGCCAGGCCTCAGAGTGATCTGTTGTGCTTTAGCTGTCTAACCTATAACCTCATGTTGGGACACTGTTCTGATTTCATCAGAAGCTTTTAAAACTTCAAGTTGTGGCAACAGGTCAAGTTCTGAGTCTGAGTTTGTTAATGAGCACCAGAAACAAAGCATAAGGAGAAGATATGAACAAATAGAAGGAAATGAAATCTGCAGTAAACTTCATGCTCCAATTCTGGAATCATTTTAGAAATTCACACCATTAAATTGTAATTCAGGAGGAATAGAACTCAGGACAGAGCCAGTCCACAGGGCAATAGCTGGAAAGGAGAAAATCGGTTTTTTATTTCTTTACTTCAGTTTTTTAATTGAAAAAGTGAGTAATGTTGACTCATAGAATGATGCCATTCACATATATTCCCAGTAATTCTTGTAACTGAATCACAGATCAGGAAATGAGATTGAACTGAGGGACAGTGAGTTCATGGCTGAGCTTGGATATGAAAGGCAAGTTGGTATCTAGCTCATAGAGTTAACATTCATAACCAACAGGCTACACTAACTCTTTGGGAGTCAGGAGCAGCAGCCAACGTTACTTTTCCATGTTCACATAATGTTTTAGCTTGGAGTCCTTGTGGCTTTATTAACTGGACAGCTCTTAGTCTGGTAGAAAGATCACCTACTTCCATAAATAGGCAATTCATATATATCCCAAGGATGATATTCCCCTCCCCATGCAATATAATCCATACATTCAATAAATACGGCAGCATCACTGGAGCAGCAACCAGCACCCGCTCTACTGATCTACATACATTAACTGAACATCTGAAAAGAACCCTGCTTATACTTGTGGGAGCCCCATTCAGGAGTTTGATTAAAGCATATATATCCTGCTGCCCATGCATGTTTATTGAACATGCAGATCATATATCATTAAAGGTTTCCTGGTTAGCAGGGAGTGAAGAAAATGCACAACACTTGCTGCATGGAAAAAATAATTCCACAACCATCTTTGGAAGCGATTACTGTGGCCAGTTAAAATGGTTTCCAACTATTCTTAGTACCTCTGTGTGAAAAGGGGCTATTTAGTAAAAATGGCATAACTTGTCAACAACATTGGTCACATTTTATTATATTATTATATTAGTATATTATCTTGTGGCTGCTATCATTTGCTCTTGGACTGTGAGCTCCCTGTGTGGCCCACCGACATGACGCTCAGGAGCCCTCTCCCCATTCGATTGTCATCACAAGGTTATACAAAGTCTGCTGCCCTGCAAGAGCAGGATCCTTTTGGAAGCACAGGCTCTGACAGACTTTGCACACAGCAAGGCATCCGTGACATCTTGGCTCCTGCCAGCTCCATTCTTGCTTGATTAGCTCTTGGTTACCACAGTGATAATGTCTGGAGGCACTGATTAATGTACAATAATGGTACATCTCACTGGAAAGATAAGCTTATAGAAGATCAATTAAATGCTGGCAATTTCACAGACTACAAGCGGGAAGAATGGGGCTTGGAGCATTTTCCTTCAGCTTTTTTTCCCCCCCAAAAAAATACCCCAGCTTTCCCTGCCTACTCTAGAATTTTCATGTAAAGCAGCTGGTATTATAGAAGGAGGGGAGGGGGGGAAAGAATGCCCATAAAATGAAAGGTGATGGTAACCTATTAAAATTACAAGGGGAAATGGAAATGAATAATGGCCCCAAACATTCCCTCAGCTGTCAAAAGAGTACATATTCTGCTTTGATGACAGGAAAGGGTTTTTGCATGTGTTTTTTGTGTGTGTTTTTAAACTTGACATAAATGTTACACGGGAGAAAGCTATTGTTTCATGCAATTGCATTGTTGCCAGGACAACCAAGTACCAAAGTTAATGTAGGTACATGTGCTAAAAGTGAATTCTTAAATTGGCATCAAAAGCGATTCAGAATAGAGATCATCCATAGGAAAACATAGTGACCTTAATGGAACAGAATTCTGCAACTGAAAGGTGAGCTTTCTCCTACAATTTCTGCAATAAATATAAAAGAAGCTGAAGTTTCCAAAGTGTGAATACCACATTTCCATGATTATGGTTTCTATGGCTTCAAGAAAGGAGATTTCGACTTAACTTTTCAATTTCATTGTTCTGCATGGGACAATGACAATAAAGATATCGTTAAAAAACATCAGGAAGGACTTTCTCACAGTAAAAGCTATTTGACAGTGGAACAGACTCCCTTGGGAGGTGGTGAACTGTCCTTCCTTGGAGGTTTTTTAGCACATGTTGGATGACCACCTGTCATGTACGATCTGGTTGAGTGTTGGACTAGATGACCCTCAGTGTCGCAACTCTATAATTCTATGCAAACTGAACTAATGTTACAGCGATGAGTATCCCATATATATTTTTCTTAGCACGATGTGAACCTGTATGCTTTATGCATTTCATAGACTTATCTATCAGTTCTTCAATAAACTGACAAAGTTAGGATGGGCGCACAGAGATCATTGACCCCACCCAGCAACATGGGCAACAGGAGGTCAGGTGAGCGCTGCCACCCTGCCCCACTGACCGTTACCAGATAAAAGGACAGCAGAAACTGGCACTGATCTAGGGCACTAGCCCTGAAATCTGTGTTAAAAACAACTACCTCTGAAGCAGCATTTGTATGTACCAATGAAAGGAGAAGACACTTGGGAAAGTGCAGCTGAATATCCATGTTGTTTTGGATGGTTCCCATTGGTGCGTGGCTATCCAGCAGCTCAGAATAAAAAAAGAATATGCTGCTGCAGGGCCGGTACATATACCTTTGAGCTCCTAAAGTAAATACTAAAGTTTCCCTCTTAGGAACCAGCCAGCTAATGAGACCAGAGGGTGCCACAGTTCTGAGGCACTGACAAACAGATTCCGTTTCAATTAGCATTTGATTCTCAGATGGCAACTCATGAACAGAGAGGCTAGGGAATATGTGAGGCCTAGATGTTCAAAAGAGACATAAGACAAAAAGGGAAATGAAGGATTCTTAAACTGCAAATTGAGTCATGAGGCAAATCCCGCCCATCATTATTAATTATTATTATTTTGATAAGCGATTGAAAGGCTTTCGGGGAAGAGAAGAAAATCACAGGAAAAAAAATCTGTAATTAGACAAAATCACTAAAATCCTGAGGGAAAACCTCAGGAATTATGATAATTTAAGCAGTTAATTATTATATCAGATATAGCACAAATAGCTAAAGGGAGATGATCCCCAGTGAACAGAAAATAACATCCAGGGGAAGTTTTATTCCCAGTTGCTATTTCCACCCTAGATTATGATATCACTGGTGATGTCCATGATCAGTGCTGAGCTAACAGTTTTATGGCTCCAATTTGTGGGTGGGGAGAGGCTGCAGTGGCAACCATTTCTTGGAAAAAGTCTTTTTCAAAAAGGAATTCAGTAAGCATATCCTAAATATGAGAATTTGTTTGAAAATGGATGCTAAATGTTTTTATTTCTGCAGGCCAGAGATCATAATTAAAAATATACTTTATCAGTAGAAACACCAAAGTGAAAATATTATATTCTTCTTTCCAATTCTTTATCATACTTCTCTTCTTTCTGAAAGCTCAGAGCTGCTAATATGTGGTTCCCAAAAGTCTCCTATTGAGGTATTGATGAGGTCCATAATTCTTTTTCCTGTGCTATAGGATTTGGTATTCCCTGCCCATTCACCTGAGTAAGATAATCACGAACACAAACAATATACATTTTACTGATCCAATAGTATTACTCTAGGTTTGCACCACAGTGTAACAGAGATGTACTCAATGGCTCAAAATGCGATTTTTTTTATCAAAAAGAAAAGAGTAGATTGGGTGAGCATTTTTGATAGTTCAAAAGCACTGGAGGTTTGTTTGTTTTTTTCAGTGGGCTTTTAATTTGTTTTCACAGCAGTTTGAACAAATTGAATTTGTTAATTAAAGTGGTAAAATGAAATGCTGAACATTATTGACTAGATGCTAATTACATTAGCAGAGATATGGAGAGAGGGAGGAGCTCTTCTTTTGAATAGTCAGGATAAATCATATTAAAAGAGACAAGTGATTGGTCTGAGACCAAACTCCATGGGGAGAAAATAGTTTACATATTGGGATCTAATGTTTATCACTTGTGATTTTCAGTTGACAATATCAATGGAAACATGATTACTGCTGTACCTCTTTTCAAAGCGGTCTGCTATTTGGAACATTCACTGAGCAGAGATCATTACCCAATTAAATGTCATGATGCATACTGTGCTAATCAACAAGGACATTGTTTTGAGCTTGCTCTTAAGAAAACCACAGTGCTTAGAATCTGCTATTGAAAGTCTCAAAGAATGGTAGAACTAACAAGAAGAGTCTGCTTTTCCCCAAATCTGGAATGAAATAAAAGAATGATGAACCTGTCCTCTGCTCACACTGGAGGAAGTGGTAGGTTGAGGGTGACTTCCACCAAATTTTACCAATTCATCATTCCTCTACAACCCTGTGGCCACTGCAAATATGCTTTGGAAGGTTGGAAGACCCCCATGTTGGGAGCAACTAGAGAGGTGGTGTAGGGGCTGTGTAGGGGCTAACAGGAAAAAGCAGGGGATCAACAAAAAAGGACACCCCTTTTCCGCAGTGGGGAATGTCTACTGGATGTCATTACCTACCATGACTTTAGAGAGTCTTTCCATCTGCAAGACAGCAACCCACTGACTGGCAGTAGGTTTCCAGGGTTTCGGCCACCAGTCCAGTCCTACCAGGAGATGCCAGGGATTAAGCTTGAGACCTCCTGCATGCAAACCATGTGTTCTATCACTTAACTGTGGCCTTTGTCTAAGGACTCAGGTAGCAGGTCTTTCCCAGGCTGGCTACCTTAGATCCTCTTAAATGGAGATGCCGCAGACTGGAACTTATACCTTCTTCATCCAAAGCATGTACTCCAGCACTTCCTTTATACAGGAGCACCCTTAACAACTAATGTTGCCATGCCACATGCATTTTGAACTTAGAATCTGGTTCTTAATTACAAAATCTGCTCAGTGAAATGGCCCTAGTAGAAGTTCTGATGCAGTGTTCCCCTTGTAATTGAAACTTCTTAATATTATCATTTGAGGTTTAAAATATGAATCCAAGAGTTTACTGAACAGTCCATAAATATGTGGCAACACAATCATTTCATACATTTCCATGTGAGCAATGCAATCCAGTATTCATTTGTTTAGACATGAACTCCAAAAGCTTCAATCCTATACAAGGTACCAGCTAACACGGAAATATAATTGTGAGAGAACTGTTACAATTTTGGTACAAATCCTTGCAAAAAGACAGCCTCATGCAAAGGAACAAAAAGTATTCAGAATCACGCTACTAAGGAAAAAAATATTGTGAGGTATATATATATATACCTCAATGGTTCTCTAGCAAAACTCACATCTGTGTCTGCCCTCCAAAGCTACAGAGTTCGGTAGGCAAAGAAGGGGTGTGGGGGGACTTTTACACTCAAATGTCAAGAAGACTAAAATCCAAAATTTGGCTGTGCTGAATTACTGCAGTAGCTCAACTTCTTGCTCCCATAGCAATACCTGCTAAATTTTGCAAAGAAATGTATCTTAGATACTAGAAATGGAGGATTTAATCTTGCACGAATTAACTTGCTCTGAGGGGATATCTTTCTCATCTGGACATTAAGTTTTTAAATTATATGAATAAATAGTTAATGGAAATAAGAGCTTGGATATTTGGGAATCAGGAGACAAATCCAGTAGTTTATATGCCCAATAGGAACTTGCTGCAACACACCGCTATGTAACTTACATCAGTTCAGTCAGAGAGAATAATAAAGCCCCAAGCAGATCCATGGAGACAATAAATTAAAGGTTTTGAACACTCTGGCATGTTGATAGCATCTTCATGAGTATGGTTGAGAAAATAAACAAACTGTGTTTAAAGCTAAACCCCTTGCACAGTTATTATATGGAGCTCTTCTGATTCTGAACAAACGCTGTACTTTCTAGTTGCAAAAAGGTATGTGCCTTGTCATCCTTCTTAGCCACTATAAAACAGGGAGCAGTCACAGCATTAATTTTCTTCAACTTCCCTTTATGGAATGTTGCACTTCCAGATATCTGAAGGGCACAGCCATGTTACAAGGCTGGAAATGTGTCAATATTATCGCAGGCATCATTGTACCACCTTCTTTGCTTGCAAGAAGGGAGCCTGAAGCAACAAAAAGAGTGCAGATAGCTAGCTTGTATTCTGACATAATAACAATAGGGAGAACACATAGGGTGTAGTTTTCAAAATATTTTGTTGCAGAGCAAATAAATATTTCGAAAGCTGAACCCTGGTTCAAAGTGACTGATATGGGTTCCACCTATTGCTCTTATGTTTACCTAGTTGCGAGTTGTGATATTTTACTGATAAACGTGAAGAACTCTAGGAACCAGTACCAGTTTGCATATTTGGTTATGGGTTTATTCACCTACAGTTATTGTGGATTATTTATACAGGTCTTTGAATGCAGGAATTAAGGATATCTTTTATCTTTTCATCCTCAAACATCAAAATCCCTATGATAAAGAACTAAGGCTGTAAAAAGAAACTGGCCCTCAGACCAATTAAGTCTTTTTTTTAGCTGGGACTTGAATCCAAGAGTCAAGGCTCTTTATCTGGTGCTCTGGGTATTTGGTCAGCTGGCAGTCAACTGTGTTTTATGGATAGTCCAAGGAGCCTAGATGGGAACTGTGACAAGAAATAAGAGCCAGTTCTAGAATGCCTTTCCTGGAAAAAAAGTCAACTACAAAATATAGCGGAAATATTGTGGTTTTTGCTAGGCATTCTGCAGCTGCGCCTCTTAACATAAACTGCAGAAAGAAATGAAAGAAAGAAACTATATAGCTGATTCACATGCATTTGCAAATTTAATAGCTCCCATAAGCAGTCTACTTGTATGAGCAGTCTTATGCATTAGGAGAGAACTAACACCAACACAGCCTAGAAAAACAGAAATGATTGTTCACAGAAGTTGCTTCTACAATATTCTGGGAGCTCCTTCCTTCCATGCTACATTCTAGACTATTCATCTGAGCTGTTGTGTGCAAAATAAGCCCCTGAAACAGGATAACCAGAACTATCTTTTTCAAGTCTGTTTCTGGATACTCATCCCTATTCTATACACACCACCAGCACAGACCATAATTGCATTATTTAATTCTGGTTTTTTTAAGAGGAACAATAAATCTAATTCAAACAAGAAAGTAGCATTCCAAAGGGGTTGCATCTCTCCACTTGAAAAGTGCTGACAATTTAGAATACAATTTAGAGGTGGTATAAAAGAAAAAGAAGTGTACAGGACCTAATTAAAGGTGATGGGCTTTAAAAATAAACCTTTAAGCAATTGCTAGCTTCTTTCAAGGAAAGCTTGATTGAAGACAAGAAACAATTAAAAGTACCCCATAATTCAAAGAGGCAGTGATACTACCTTGCTATTTGTCAAGAAAACCATACTGGTTAAAACTGCTTACTTAGAAAAGGCATGTAAAAAGAAACTACAGATATTACGTCTTGAAAGACAAGGATGGTACCCTGCAAGCAAAAATATTAATTTTCACTAGGCAAACACATGGAAGGCAAAGCTAAAAAACACACCAAAACAGTAATATTCCTCCACTGTAATGCATTGTAAGAATGAACTATTTGGAGAAAGCCTACAGTATAGTTCAGTGGTAGACCACTATAAGCAGAAACGTCCAGGTTTTATCTCTGGTATCTCCAGGCAGCGATGGAAAAGGCCCCTTCTGGAACTCTGGAGAGCCACAACTAGTCCTTGTAGACAACCCTGAGCAAGATGCACCAACAATCTCAACTGATATGAAGCAATTTTCTATGTTCCTAACTGGCCTCCCTTACATTTTCGAAGTGATCCATTGGATCCTGCTGATCCAGCATTCTCTATTTCCTTTTATCTACCATGCTAGTGCTATAAATGCAATTTAAAGATTTTGGAATTTTAGTTTCTACTAGAGATAATTGGCTGTCCTCTCTCCACACGTCAGCTATTAATTGAGGGAAATATATTAAGAGAGCTAGAAAAGTTCCTTTTAAGGGCAGTTGGCTTCTAAGGCACAAACCACCATACTTCATCTTACTAAGCTGAACCATTTGGTTCTTGTTGGAAGCTGGATACGACCATATCCATGGAAAGACAGTCCAAATATACACACCCATTCCAATACCGTCTTTATCTGTACCACCAGTAAACCATCAATTCCTTAAGCAAATACTCACAGCCCCAACTTACCTGCAACCCACTCATCTAGAGTACTTTACCTGGCCCAAGAGGGTGGCATGGTGCTTCTCGGGCAGTGTGCTTGCCCTTGTGCTTTGCAGCAGAAGGATGCTGCATTGAGTCTAAGCCAGATGCTTGGTGCCAAACTATCCCATTGCCACAATGGATAAGAATTGTTGGAGACAAAAGTGGTGATAATAAAGTTTCTTTCCAGACTGCCATGGTTGGCCCAGACTGAATGGATTCATACGAGTGGAATCTCAACTCTCTCACTTCCTTCAATGATCACCATGTGTAATACTAATACAGTATTGTGCTGGGCAAGAGAATAAATCTTTATGCCTCCTATAATATAATATTTACTGCCACACTGAACACTGGGGGAATAGTTTTTGACACTTTTATATGGAATTGAAAGGGTGTATTGAGACAACTTTTACTGCACTATTGATCTAATGGATAGATCACTAAGAACAAATTTGCCACATAGCTATCATGTAGGATTTCAGAGGCATGAAATGATTCCCAAGGTTCAGATATATTATACAGTGAAGGATTTCTTTTCTCAGTATAGGTTTCCCATCTTTGCAAATAATCATCTAGGACGATAGAAACATTTTTAAATTTTTTTTTGCTAATTTATCAATCATTCATCAGAGAAAGTAATAGTGATTTGATTCTCCAAGTGTTAGTTTGTATGTAGCCAAAATGGTGCCATCCATTTGTACACAAAAGGGGACATATCAGCGGGCTCAAGGGAACCCCAAGGTTTGCAGAATGACAAAAAATAATAATCTTTAGAAAGAAAAGTCTTCAGAGGAGGATGAAAACAAAACAAAGCCCAATGAGGACTGAACATGTTCAGTGACTACAGAACACTGACTGATGGAAGATTAAAGAAAAATGGGGGGGGGGAGTGGAATGAGGTATCCTGAAAAAGGGCAGGATTCCAGCCAGCTTATCATGAAGAGGAACATTTTGTTGCCGATGCCACTTGTTAAATCCTACAAATAAAAACTTCATCACATGACATTATGAACAATTTATTGAACCTGAATGATTCCCTGTGGTTGCTACTCAACGAGGACTAACTGAAAAAATGTGCCCATGGTTTGCCATCCCATTTGCAGGCAGCAAACTGAGGGGATTTTTCAGAAGGTAAATCTTTAAAGAGTTTGGGGTTAACCTCATCATTGTCATTGGGGCATTGTTTAACAACCACAACAGAACTCCTCTCGGTGGCTGCTAAGAGTCAACCAGCACCCCCACACACATACAACTGGCATAGATGTTGTGTAATTCCAGGATATCCTTGGTTAAAATATCAGCCCTACCAAACATGGCAGCCCCCAGTATAGCTGCCACTTTCCTCCCAGTACAACTCTGTCCTCACATAGAAAAAGTTCTCAATTTGTGGTAACCACTTCTCAAAACTTTCTATGCTGTTTGGGTCAAATAACTTAAGAGGCATAAGATCACTACTGTTGCTTTTGCATGAATGAGATGGGTTGCGGTAATTGCATTTAGTGTTTGACAATATGCAGGTACAGAGGGGCTGATAGCCACACATGCCTTGTCTCAAATCCTGGTCGCACACCTCCAGCAGAGGAGCTGCTTTCACTACCTGTAATGGGCCCAGCAGCCTCCTTCCCTCATCCATTGTTGCCTGTCCACCATATGCCCAGCTGCTGCTGTGTTGCAAAAACAACAACACTCTACTGAAAAACACATCAGCAACAAAGCTCTGGTGTTTAGGATATGTTGTTTTGTTTACCAACGCTGGTGAAATCAGGAAGCACGGTGAGCTTCTTAAAACCCAGGTACACCTGCACAACTGCTATATTTCTGGGAGTGGGGATAGAATTACTACTCATGATTGCCAAAGCAAAAATACCAGTCTGAAAGATTGTCAATCTTTCCAGAATGGACATACAAGCAAGTTGTGAACAAGGATACCTTCTTAGCCACAGCAACAAAGTGAACCCAGGAAAAGTAGAAGTTAGATTCTTCTGGCATTTTGACCAAATACATGCAAACTGTATGCAAGTTAGGTTAATCATATGTACATTTGGATGAGCATGTTATCTTGAGAACTGCAGCTTGAAATATGCTTTCAATGTGTCCTGAGTGCTGAATGTTGCTCAACCTGTTAAATACAGTACCTAGGAAGCCAAGGTTTCACCTTAAATGCAAAATGCAGTTGAACTGCTGACACAAAGTGGTGCCCACTAAATAGCACACAGACTCAGGCAGTGTTAAAGATTGTATGTTAATCAGTTATTTAGGTTGTCAGTCATATGCCATGAGGGTAACTTCACAGCTGATATTATGTATATACATTCACAGCAGTTAAAATTGGGTTTCTGTACTGTTTTTTCATATACATTCACAACATGCAGTAAACTGGAGTAAAAACTCTATACGTTGTAATGATTATTAACAATGGCATTTATTAGTATCTGGTTAATGGATTCATAATAACAAAACTACAGTCAAATAATATTATAATGTATTATAGAAATTTGGATCCATGTAAAAGTGCCTTTTTAATCCTCAGCACTTGGATTGTGGGGGGTTTTTAAAAAAGAAAAAGTATAAATAGATTGTAGTGCAATAGTTTGTAAAGTTATACAAATTCAGAACATACCAAAGGAATAATAAAATGTGTGGGCACATCTTCTGCGAGTCTAAATAATATTCAGAGTTTTTTATGAGGCGCTGGAGAAACTTCTGTATTTAAGAGCCAACATTTCTTTTTTTTTTTTATAAAATTTTTATTGGTTTTACAAAAGTTTTTATAACAGACAAACATAAAAAAAACAGACAAACAAACAAATATAATTTCATAATGTCCTTTCATAAACTTCTTTCCTCGGACTTCCCCATACCTCCCCTTTCTGCATCCTCATGTCCAAATTTTTATAGCAACTTGTAAATGTTTTTTCCCGTCCTAATTCATCATAGTCCTTTCTTAATCTAATCTTATATTACTGCAACCCTTTCTCTCTATAAAATCTCGACATTCTAAGCTTCATCATAAGAGCCAACATTTCAACAAGCTTAGGGAAGCCACTAGTCAACTCAACAGCCCTGCAGGATCCTCTGTCCCCCTCCACCCCAGAGCAGTGTCCACCAACCTTTCCTTGATAACGATAATGAGGTACTGCTAATGCACTTAGCGCAGAATGAGCACTCCCACCATTCCTAGGGTGACACTGCCGCCAAGATCCAGACTCACCCCTTTGTATGCCAGGAACAGAAAAGACAAATTGATCAGTCTATGGTTGTGATGTTCCCCAGGGAGAATAACTCTAGTGCTGTGCAGGCTTATTTGCCAGTTTGAGTTCTCTCATCTTCTCATTTTGCTAATGTTAAATTTAGTTCTCCACAATTTGTGAAATGTATTTTTTTTAATCCTCATAAAAACCATCAGAATTTTAGTGCAAATATTTCCTAATAACATACTTCTAAATGCAGTTGGAAGCAATTTCCCCACATATAATGGATTTTTGTATGTTCCATTTCACCAATATATTCATATTTATGCATCCTTTCCCCCTCATATATGCATATATATATATATTAAAAAAACCTGTTTGGTTGCAAAACTGCATTGAAAAATTGGGATGGCTGTGTTTTGGTTCTCATATTGTTTCAGAATGTGCAAATTTGAAAGATTTGCCATGAAATAAAAGCCAAACTGAATTTCTCCTCCATCCCTAGCTGCCAAAAAATTAATTGCCTCAGCTGAAATATGTATCTTTCCAGACTGGAAATGCTAAGCTCTACTGTGATTCAAGCACCATTATCCCAAGAACTCTGGAGAAACAGCTGAACTTCTCCCCAAACTCTCACAAATCAACCACCATCCAATTCAAGCTAAGGGGACTTCACCCATCACTATCAGAAAGTGCTTCAGAAAGAGAAGGTCAGAGATATGGTCCTGCAGCTAGATGTAAAATGGCTTGGTCTGGATCTCCAACACCTTTGTGATTTTTGCAGTGAACTCTGCTATACGAATTCTCACCTACAGTCTGTGCATCTGGAGAGGACAGTTATGTGCCTTGCACTGGACAGCTCCCTCTGATTTGCAAGGTCTCTGCTCCACTACCCCAGTCCAATTGCAGACCTTTGCTGGTTCTCCTTTGGCCTTCCAAGCTCACATGAGCCCCCAATTAAGATATACTTTAAAGTTGTTGTATGTTGCTCCTATAATGATGCTCCTATTATCAAACAATCAAGTTTGGATTAAAATACATTTTTCGTGGTGATGCTGAATTATTTATAAATGACGCCTTCTTACAAGGCTGCCATTATTAAATCACAGAAAAGCAGAAGGGGATCGAATATGTCATTATTTCAGCATCATAAAGGACTCTCTGAAGCATTCAAAACTCTAGTAGGAACAGGAAGTATGAATGCAAATTCCCTATGTGACTTTATTAGATTGCTAAGAAAAAGCACACATATTCTGTGATAGGATTCCTCATACCTTGAAAGCAATGTCGTTTCCCTAAGACTTCAGAGTGTGTTTTTTAAACACTCTGAAGTCTTAGGGAACACAGACTTTAAACACACACAGATCTGGCTACAAAAATCTTTCCACATGAATACTTGTTGTTTTCTTCTTACAAAGGTTGGGACATCCGTTTTACTAGGAATCATGCATGTTAAACAATCAGTTATTTAGAGCAATTTCTGATATTGAAACTAGTGTTCAGGTATTTCCAGCCACCCTTACTCAGAGGAATACTTTTTTAATTCTTGAGATGCTCTTGTGGGTGGGTAAAGACAACTGAAAACAGAGCTCAATTTTATTACTTTCTATCTTTTTGCTGAAGGGATGTGGGTGGAGCTGTGGGTTAAACCACGGAGCCTAGGACTTGCGGATCAGAAGGTCGGCGGTTCAAATCCCCGCAATGGGGTGAGCTCCCATCGTTCAGTCCCAGCTCCTGCCAACCTAGCAGCTTGAAAGCACGTCAAAGTGTAGGTAGATAAATAGGTACTGCTCCGGCAGGAAGGTAAACTGTGTTTCCGTGTGCTGCTCTGGTTCGCCAGAAGCGGTTTAGTCATGCCGGCCACATGACCCAGAAGCTGCACGCCGTCTTCCTTGGCCAATAAATCGAGATGAGCGCCACAACCCCAGAATCGGTCATGACTGGACCTAATGGTCGGGGTCCCTTTACCTTTACCTATCTTTTTACTGGATTGTAAATTACACACCAACATAGGCAATGCTGTCATTTCCCTATTATTATTTTATTATGATCATGTTTGTCCTTTGGTTAAAGGTCAGCAGGACTATTTGTATCTTTATACCACGATCTTCCATTTAATCTGGCAACACAAACGCTGCTGCTTTTGGTGGTATTCCTTCCTGAAAGTGACATCCTCGCCTCTGTATTGCAACTCTCCCTGTTCTAGTTCTACTTACATGCTTTTGGATCTAAAAATACAGGCAGAGATTTGCCCAGTTGCACTTGAGATGGGGTGATGCTGCTGATAAATCCACCAATAGGTTTTGTAATCTCAACTCATTTGTTTATTCATTCGTTTCAGTAAAACCAGTAATGACAAACGCGGGCAAGAGATTATACTACTATATATGACTATACAATCTGTACTTTCCAAGTCTTCTCATGGCAACCTTTCAATGCCAGCCTCAAACATAGAACATGAGTACCAGAAGTGAACTGAGCATCTGCCCATAATTCCATAACATGTTTTCATTCATATCACAAGGGCTCTGATTGACTACACTGGCATGCGGCAAAACACACTTAATTGCATGAGGCCAAACAGCTGTCTAGCATAACTGAAAGGCCACCTCCCTCACTTGAAGTTCTCTGGGCTCTGCTTCTAGCATGCCTGATTCTCCACATGAGCTGAGCTGAGGATGCACAGCTTTCTCTCCCATGGTGCAAGTGTTCCTCCTGGATGCACTAACTGCTCATATGGGACAGTCCTGCTTCACAAAACCAGGCTGAGGTGGCCTTAGAATTGCTTGAGGTGCAATCAATACTCAAAGAAATCAATGACTAAAGGTGATTACAAATGATCTAATTATGCCAAGAAGTGGGAGTGGCTCAGAGGGTAATAAAAGGCTAGCAAATAGACTTGCACCTGGAATTATGCATTCATTAGTGGGTTGCTCCACATAATCATTTCCCCCCTAAAAATCAAGCTTCTTTCACTGGGTATAACCAAAACACTGGAAGAAGAAGAAATGTTTTTGAATGTGAATCTTGGTTGCCCCATTATGCTGACCCACTACATTTCTTCACTAAATGTTAAAATGAAAAAAATACTGTATCCCCTGCCACTATGTAAAAGAGTGGCTATGTTAGATGGGAATTAAAATGTTTACTTCCCTTTACTCACAAGAATATAAAGCCTAATATATTCAAGAGCTAGTTCATTGCTATTGGCAACAGGCAAATCCACTTCACTTCAGCTAGCAACTGATTTATAAAATACTAAATTGTAATTAGCTGTACCATCCCCAACTGTAAGAACTGTTGTACTGCAAAAATATTTCAAATGGGGGGGGCAGAGCCCCTAGAATTAAGAGCAAAATCTGAATGAGAAAATAAGTTTCTGATCAGTGAGAAGCATTAATCTACATGGGAAAGAAAGCCATTTCTTCCAGCTATACAGTTCATATTTTTTCTGTTTAACTATGTTCCAAGTGATGCCAATTACCAATGAGTTAGTCACAGACTTGATTATCTTCCTAATTTTCAAGAGACTTGCTCCATTGATAAGAATCTCTGGTATACAGTCTGGATAATCCGCTGCTGCTCCATCAACAGATATTGAGTTAAAAGGACCATAAATCCTCCTTGGCAACCTGGTCTGCTGGAATAATGGAGAGCATTTGGCAGCAGAGGCTGAGCTGTAATTCAAGCTCATCTCCTCCGACAACTGGAGAGGGACACACATGGCTGCAGAGCTCATTTTGGAGTCTGAAAGCCATTAAACATCTTTTGCTGGCTCTGACGCCAAGTAGCGCAATGCCAGAACCTCAGTGCCAAGGGATACTCAAAGAGAAGGCATATGGTCTGTTTTCACTTCTGTTGAGAGTTCAATCTCCTTATTTAAAGAAATAATGGAATGTATGTTTCTTTACATGAAAATTGCCAGCTCATTTTAAGGGAAGGCTAGTGATATGCAATTATGCTTACTGTATGCTATAACTTAGATCCAATCAAGCTACAACATGCATCATGCCCTTTGTAGCAGAGAAGGGCAGGTTGGGATACTCCTGCATCAGCCATCACCATAGGGTTCCAACTAACTCTGTTATATTTCCTTCTGTACATAGTCATGAAGTAAGTTAGGGCAGGAAGTTGGCATGGGAGTGAACTCACATCAGTGCCAGTGCACTGGCTCCTTCCATGTCTAAGGGGCATAGGGGCATCATTGCTGCAAAGGCCTGTGCTTGAGTGGTACCACAAGTGCTGCCATGAGTGTTGGGTGGTGCCTGTCATTTTTGCTCTGCTGTGTGCTGTTTAGAGTGGTGTGTTTTCTTCCTCCTGTTCTGGGTGAGTATAGGATTTGATGGACATTATTCTGGCATAGTTTGCAGCAACTTCTGCCCACCCCACTCCACCTAGGGTAGTTGGTGAGTATGATAGCTCAGCCTGCAACTTGATTGCCAAACAGATTGGTAGGCACCATTATTCAAGTTTGGATGATCAAACAAATAGAAACTCAAGCTTACTTCACCAACCTCCAGTCATCAGGGCCAACAAATATATGAACAGAGACAATATGGTAAACATTTGTGATATCCAACATTAGTTATCTGCTCTTAGACACACTAAAATCAATGGAATTAGGTAAAACCTAAACAGACTTGGCGAATGGGCAACAAAATAGCAAATGAGATTGAATGTAAGAAAGTGAAAGTAAGGGATGTTACAATGTTAGGCACAGAATCCTAACTTTGCATGTGTACAGTGCTACCTCCGGTTAAGTACTTAATTCGTTCCGGAGGTCCATTCTTAACCTGAAACTGTTCTTAACCTGAAGCACCACTTTAGCTAATGGGGCCTCCTGCTGCCTCCACGCCGCCGGAGCATGATTTCTGTTCTCATCCTGAAGCAAAGTCCTTAACCTGAAGCACTATTTCTGGGTTAATGGAGTCCGTAACCTGAAGCGTCTGTAACCTGAAGCGTATGTAACCTGAGGTACCACTGTATACTGACTGTGATTATCCAAGAAAGTGACCTTGGTAAGAATTTGTGTGGATAGTTTAATGAAATAATTGAATGTATGACTGAAGTGGCAGTGAAAAAGGTAGATTCAATGCTAGAGATTATTAGAAAGGAATTAGAAATAAAATGAGCAAGGCCCTTGAGGTCTTTGGAAGCATGACAGCAGTTGGTTCTCATCGTTCCCTGACAAACCTCAAGTCTCCCTCAATCTCTATGCATACTATATTATTTAGAGAATGACAGTATGCTTCTGCATACAGGATGCCGACAACAAGTGTTATGGGAAGGACATCACTTTCATGCCTTTCTTGTGGGTCTTCTGGAGGCATCTGGCTGATCATTGATGTATATAGGATGTTGGACTAGATGGACCCTTTGTTTGACCCAATGTGTTCTTGATTTAGGCAAAACACAGCTAAAAAATTTAATTGCACAGAAGTACAGTATATGATTCAATGCATGTGATACATTAGTGTATTCCAGATGGAATGTTTTTTTGATGGCAACACACAGTTTCAACACCATGGGATAAATGGGTAAACACAGGTAAATAACAGATTATGTCAAGATAGTTGAACAAATCCCTATGCCACCTTGAACTTTCTCTTTCTTTCTCTGCTACATTATATTGTGAGAATCTGCTATCTAGATGAAGCCTAAGAATATTTGGCCACCACCATTCCCACCCATAACAGCATGAGAGATAAGTATGAGCTGTTTTCTGGTTCACAGAATCTGGCATCCATACTAGACAGATACAGTCAACTAGCAGAAGTTAGGGGCACAGGACTGACCCTGATGGAAATGAAATCCAAGGGCAGACATTTGAATAGCAGCCCAATTTTTTTGCAGCATGTTGCCAGGCTCAATTATAAGATGTAAGCTAGTAGTGATGGCATTGTGTCAAGTGAACTAATACATCAGTCTTTAAATAACAGAACATAACAAAATAATTCCTTTCATTAATACATTACAAACAGTAAAACTATTTTGTGTCAAAGTGAGCTTTCTGAGCAAATGTCAGTTTTATCAGTCAACTAGAATCTTGTAATTTGAAAGCTTCTTTAGATATATACTATATGAAATGAGGGCTGACTAAAGGATAAATGAGTCGGGGGGTGTGTGTAACAGTGCCTTTCCAACTTCCATGCACACAGGCTGGTATTTTATAATAACTGCTGTCTGAAATGCAATTCAGAGTTCAAAGACCATTTTGGGTCCATCAGAGCAGAAGCTGTTTTCATAATATGGTGTGATCTGTGCCTGTTGCAACCAGATACAGTGGTGCCTCGCAAGACAAAAAGAATTCGTTCCGCAAGTCTTTTCGTCTTGCGATGTTTTTCATCTTGTGAGGCACGGTCCGTCGCAACTGCGCCTCTTCAAGCGGCTTTAAGAAAAAAGCGCAAGACGTTTTTGTCTTGCGAAGCAAGCCCATAGGGAAATTCGTCTAGCGAAGCAACGCAAAACCGAAAAACCCTTTCGTCTAGCGAGTTTTTCGTCTTGCGAGGCATTTGTCTTGCGGGGCACCACTGTAACTGGCCCTTACATAGAAAGGCATGTTAAGACGCAAACTTAAATTGAACATGATCATCAGGAACACATGTGTAAATGAATTCTGACACCACCAGTAATATGCACAGTAATTTGTGTGCCTGTAAAATTATTAATTTTAACACTTACCTAGTTTGAAGATTTATTTCTCATTACAGAATCTCTATGGCAGTAAGGAAAAGAAGATAAGCAAGTGGGAATCCAGATGTGTTTCTTTGAATGTCTACATCAGTAGCCCAGAGTCAGTTATGCAGTGTTATCTTTTTTTATCCCCATCAAATTATCACGACACTATTTCTTTGCCTTGAAGCTACAAGAACTAAAAGCTTGCCCTTTCTCTGTTCTGCCTACCTCCTAGTTGGCAAAGACATCCAGTTCAATCAGTATGCTGGCAGTCACAAGGTAACATCGAGCCACCAGACCATAGCAGCCACTTAGCTTCCTCTTCTTCTCACCCTCCTTTTTTTTCCCTCCCTGCCTCCATCTCTTTTATCAGCAAGACACTAGAAAGAAGCCATCTGTCAATCAAACTGAATCTCAATAACAAGTTTGCCCTGCTTATGTAACTTGCATGAGGAATGGGGTAGCCAAACCATTGTGATAAAACAAACCCAAATTTCTGATTTGAAAATGTTTCCATTTGTGGTCAGATGGATACTAGCCTGACCTTAAAAAGATGTTTATTCTGAATTAAGTCTTACTTATCTTGAAATGTACAGGATTGCAGTCTAAATCTCTTAATGTGAGTTTGCTTTCCTAGATAAATGTAATAACTACACCAACATGAAATCAGCATAAAATAATCATGGAGCGGCATAAAATAATATTAGCATTTTGGGTCATACATCCAGTGGCCCACTTAGAGGCCACTGTATCACAGATTAACTAACCGTCTATATTTACTGACATCCTTATAAAGGAAATAGCAACTGTAAGAAGAAAGGATCTTTGCAGGTCATGTACTCAGTCTAGAGACAATACAATTTAACACCACTGACAGTAAATTATTAATCCTCCTCCCGTCTAAATTTATTGTTCCTTGTTATGGGCAGATCAAGTGTATGGGGTGTGTGTGGGATTAGGAAGATTCCATGGAGCAGGAACTGTTGTTATTGTTTAGTCGTTTAGTCGTGTCCAACTCTTCGTGACCCCATGGACCAGAGCATGCCAGGCACTCCTGTCTTCCACTGCCTCCCGCAGTTTGGTCAAACTCATGTTTGTAGCTTCGAGAACACGATCCAACCATCTCATCCTCTGTTGTCCCCTTCTCCTTGTGCCCTCAATCTTTCCCAACATCAGGGTCTTTTCCAGGGAGTCTTCTCTTCTCATGAGGTGGCCAAAGTATTGGAGCCTCAGCTTCACGATCTGTCCTTCCAGTGAGCACTCAGGGCTGATTTCCTTAGGAATGGAGAGGTTTGATCTTCTTGCAGTCCATGGGACTCTCA
This sequence comes from Podarcis vaucheri, assembly GCF_965113315.1. NCBI lineage: Eukaryota > Metazoa > Chordata > Lepidosauria > Squamata > Lacertidae > Podarcis > Podarcis vaucheri. Next base: position 51,717,961 of record NC_138764.1, on the reverse strand, counting down.
AGAGTCTCCTCCAGCACCATAATTCAAAAGCATCAATTCTTCGGCGATCAGCCTTCTTTATGGTCCAGCTCTCACTTCCATACATCACTACTGGACTTACTAAATTTGGTTCCCTTTTTAACACTGTTCCTCCTGCCTTCCATGAGTTATAATGGGAGATAAAATATGCCAGTTCCAAGACTGTGGTAGTCCCCCACCCTAGAGATGCACCTGCCATGCCCTTTTAATGCCCCCCTTTTGCCCTTACCACCCATGGAAGGCAAGGTCCACCTGTATCCTATGGCTCCTGGGACATCCTTGGTTTCTAACTTTCCCGGTGTAAAAGTTCTAAGTTGCAGAGGTCTTCTGCTGCAGGAGCAGTGTCCATGAATGGACAGGAAGAAGGTGGGGGAGTAGTGAGGCAGAAGGGAAGTTGCAGGGAATTTTTACAAGGTAGTCTGGGGACAAATGATATCTCCTTTGGGAACCATCTTTTTCTTAGGAATCCATATTTAGTCGTTATATTAATTAGATGCCTCTATATGGCAAACAATATAAAACACTGAAACAAAATATAAACAATTCAAAAATAATCCAAATGATCAACAAGAACAAGCAAGTAATTGGCACTGGCACAATCATATAAAAAAACTAAAGACCCCAAATGCAAGCGAAAACTAATTGCCATCAGATTAAACACAGACTAAAATTAGACTTGTTAAAATAACATTATGATGTTAAAAGGCATGGGAGAAAAAGAAGGTCCTTACTTAGTGCTGGAGAGACATTAAAATAGATTGCCAGTGGAGCCTCTTTAGAGAGGGCCTCTGCAGATTATATTAGACCAAGGATAACCCAATACATGAGAAGTTCCATTAGGCAAAGCGAGTGCATATATTGATAAAAGCAATTTGCTTTATCCTAAAACAACACACCTTAAGAGTCCAATATTTCCAAAGGCAATAGTAGGTATAGAAGTGGCAGGCCGCCGGGTTCCTCACAGCTGGTGGGGAGAGGACATCAAGACATTGTCACTATGAAGGCCTGCACTGTTTCTGCCTTGCCTTACAGTAGAAATGTGTCTTCTCTCTTGATAAGGAGTGTGGTGGAGTCTCCTACTTTGGAGGTCTTTAAGCAGAGGCTTGACAACCATATGTCAGGAGTGCTCTGATGGTGTTTCCTGCTTGGCAGGGGGTTGGACTCGATGGCCCTTGTGGTCTCTTCCAACTCTATGATTCTATGATTCTAAACAAGTCTAATCTGGGCAAAGTCTCAAAATGTCAAACATAAAGTGTTCCAAAGGTAAATAAGTAAATTTCAGGTTTATGGCACAGCAGTAGCTATGATGTATTGGGCTAAACACAAAATTATATGAAGACGTAACATGGATACAAGAAAAGCTACATAAGTGACATCATATTAATTAGCCACCAAGTACACACACACACACACACACACACACAACGCAATGTTAGTGGTAACATTTTCAACAGAGGAAGATTTTTCAAGAATTCATCTGAATAAGAACCAAAGACCTATATAATCTATGGATTTAAACTCTTTGTTTTATAACTGAACTACTGAAACAAAACTTACACTCTACGATGCAGTGATAAATAATGAATATGTGCTGCAAAAATGCAGTAAGATTTACTTCTGAGTAGGATTTTAGGCTTAAAGACAATTAGTCACCATGTAGGTACTGAATTACTAACAGAAAACCTTCCATATCAAAAATACTGAATTTTGTTTCCTTAGCGATCAGAGCAGTCATAAGAGTAAATATGTAAAGAGCCTGAGAGTCAAGACCAAACTGCACATTAGGTAAGGGGCTAATTCATAAAGGGGTGAAATCCCCATTGCCAAGCAATACTTGCTTCAGGACTGCAGCAGGGGAGGGGAGGAAAGGTTAAATTCCCTCTCCACACTTGTTGATCTTTTCATACCCACACCAACACACCCAGATGCAATTTGCATGTCAAAACTGGGTTGGCTCTCAGGTTTTAGCTGTAATCTAGTCCATATGCAAAAATATTCACTGGTTTGTTTCCTCAGTCAACATTGGTAGATACCAAACTGAACATCTTGGTGTTAACATCCACAACAATACTGCCCTGTATTATGCAGCAGTTATGCAGCAGTTCAGAGCATAAGCAGATAGAGGATTGCAGCCCTAAGGGCATTAATTGATCATTATATTCATCACATAATGACTCCTGTGTTATCTGATTAAGGAGCCTTCTCATCCAGGATCTTCTTTTGTCCACATTTTATACTGTCTCTGTCTGAAGAAGTAGGTTCCATTTAGCCATCATGGCTAATAGCTACTGACAGGGCTACATAAACTTTTTTTAAAAAGCCATCAGCCAGATGATGTAGTATATACTACAGCAAGCCAGTTAATACTTGGGGCTTCCACTCTACATTCATAGTGCAGGTATATATACACAGGTCTTTCTGCTCACAGGTAAGTTCTGCCTTGCCTCTGCAAATATTCAAAAGCTATGCCAAACAGATTATTTGCACAAAGTCTAAATATTCAGGAGAACTCCACTGGGCTTTATTGTTGACTTTTATCTGACAGGACTGATAACTTAAATGCTAAAATAGCTCAACAGCATCCTCACAGAAGTCAAGAGGCAGAACAACCATTTACTAGCCCAGCCTTACAGCAGGAATTTAGGTTCAAACTAATATATCAGACATATTAAATGATAGCATTTGTTACACATATCAAATTCTGATGGTGATGATTACTATACCTAAAACCACCCACTGGGAAAATATGATGTGGCATAATTCTACCTTTTAGTCCTAAAACACTTAGTATGGTTGTTATCATACCTACATGACAAAGCAGGTCCCTTGAAAGCATCAGCAATGCTGGGTCCTCAGATAAGCACCTTTATGACTGCTTCACATATTAGGAAAGAAATGCTGCTGCAGGGTGGATATAAGGCACTCAACCAGCCTGATTGCTGTCTATGCCACTGGTGCTGGCGATAGCTGTACATATTAAACAACCGGTCCACAGGTTTCAAACATTACAGCCCCAATCTACAGCCACAGTTACATGGAAGCATCCACCATCCACCATACAACTACCATAATATATGAAGGCACCTATATACAGGTCCATTGCTGGGAGGTATATTTTGGTGCTAGAATCCTAATTTGTGGTCATCCGACTTTAATCATCCCAAACTGGACACACTAGCTGGAGCTGATGGGGACTGGAGTCCAGCAACATCTGGAGAGCTTCAAGCTCCCAATTACACAACAGCACCAGGCACCAGCCAAAGATGAGAGCTAGGAAGAGACCTTCTTTTCCTCTAAGTAAGCTCCTGCTACCACTGTGCTGTGAAATGCAGCTTAAAGGAAAGGGGTGAGAAGAGACCGAGGGACTGCTTGACTGTGCATAAACCACAATTTGGGACAGCATGGAGAACCCGCTAGATTAAAAAAAATGGATGCTTCCAATCTCCTCCTCTGACATATGAAAGGAGAGGGAAAGAGAAGCCTAGTGACATTCACCATTGTTTCTGTTGCATTTGGAGTGGGTCTTACAGATCTTCAGCTCCAGAAGAAATTTGTCATATTGTGAGACAATGGCCAAAGTCTAAATACAAAGCAGTTTGGAACACTAGAGGCACAATGCATTAAATTTCCCGTGATGTTGAATTAATGAACACATTCTCAGAGTTTTCATTCTATTAATACTTCAGACCCAGGTTTTAAAAATAGTCCATTTTTAATAAGTGCAGAGTGTCTCCAAGAAAGATTGATTGCAGGGGCTTTAAGGCCTACGAATTTTGTGCACGGTATATTTTGGAAATCTTTGAAAAATTAACCCAATGGGTTAGCTAACTAGAGACGCCACAATGCATCACAACTCCAACACTGCCCTGGACTGAGTGAGACCACTAGGGTCTCATGCAGATACCTTTCCAGCCCTGCTCCATGGGTCCTTTTAACTGGAGATGACTGGGATTGAATATTTTACCTTTCTGTTTGCAAAGCATACAGTATACTATGAGCCAGGCATCCCCCACTCTTATCTACCCTTCCCGCATTTCTATTAAAGTATGTTCAGATGAAAGTTCTGTGACTCTGTACTTTTCTCCACAGAGGAATACTTGGATGAAATTAGGTCAAATATATTGAAAAAGTAGACCAGAGAATGTAATTATCTCCTTCATATGAAGAGTCTTACTGAGTCACACGAGCAATCAATCATACTCAATAGTTTACCTTTTGACAGTGGCCAGTTTGGAATGTTTTAGAAAATTCCAGCTTTCAACAGCATATTGTCTTGGGATAGCTACCTTTAGCAAAAAGATATATTTTGGGGTGATCTTAAGTTCTGCAATTTCAGAAATTCTAAATTACCCTCTGATTGTGTAGCATATGTTGATACCCGCTGAGAGATGAAGGAGATACAGAAAATATGTAAGAAAAGCAACAGTGGTCATATCTGAATGAGGAGCCAGTAAATGAATAGTAAAGAAAATGCCATTGTCAATAAAGACTATACAATTGTTTGGTTCCTTGATCCCAGTCATTCATATATTTTTGTCATGTTCATTTAAACGTGCTACTTACTATAAGAGTAGCCAATGTGTTGCGCTCTAGGTGTCGTTTGACTATAATTCCCATCATCCCTGACCACTGGACCATGCTGGCAGGAGTCACAGTCCAACAACATTTGGATGGCTTCCGTTTGGATACCCCTGGCTTACCAAGTCAATATCCTCTAGTAACAGAAATGTTTCCTTTAAGTTTCCCATCCTTTTTTGTTTTTAAATGTCCACCACATCTCCTTTCAGACATCTCATTTCTAAGTATCCTGTGTTCAAATTCCTCACATAGAAAATGTTCCACACTTCTGATTTATTTATTTTTTGTATTTTCCCATAATTTTCTAGTTCTACAACAAAATTTTTGACATAAGGCGACCAGCACATATCACAAAGCAAAACTGTAAATGGGCCAAAGATTTAAATGACAGTGCAGATTTGATATGGCCCTGTCAAAATAATATTAATTCTAAATTATTGTTTTTTAAAAAAAGAGTTCCATAAGGTACTTCCTGATTTATTGTTTGCAGCCAATGATTATTATAATACAACTTATAAAAATCACACTCCAAGAGTATGTTAAACATATACATTTTCAGAAATGCAAGTTGTCTAACGCTACAATGGTAAAGCCCCCCTAAATTAATTAGATTAAAACAACTCCTTGGAAGTCTACACTGTTTGGGGTAAAAATGATAACTCATAACTTTCTCAGTGCTAGTGCAAATAAAATTACTCCATAGCTAACAAACTTCTCCACTCTGGCTACTTCCTGATTACATGCATATATTATTATTATTATTATTATTATTATTATTATTATTATTATTAAGTTTATGTTCTTATATTTATATCCTACTTTTCTTTCATCATGTAACTCTAGCGAGTGTAGATGTAGTTCCAGGTGGTCACCAATCCAGGCACTAACTAGCCCAAATCCTGCTTAGCTTCAATAAGGTGTGCACATCATGTGTTTTCAGACACATGGGTATTATGTAATATTAGAGTATTACATAATGCTTCTAGGGTATATAAAACTGTTATAGCTTTCATAGATTTTCTCCCATTGGCCAATTATATATAAAAAAGTGAAGTATGCATCTCCCACTAGATAAGATGTCCTTGGTTAATGCAGGAGAAACATTACATTTTGATATATTATATTGCATTCACAAGCTAGGGAAAAAATAAATAATTTCACTATGGTTAGATTACTGTTGTCAACACAGCGGGAAGTAACAACGACCAGGCTTTCTCTCTCTTTTTTTTGCAAGTGATTAATTAAAAGGAAAAAAGAGTTAATCAAGATAAACTTCTGCACCTGGCGAACACAGGACTGAAAGTTTATCATGTCTAAATATGTTTCTCATACATTTACTGCAAATTAGTTTTTGAAAGTGAATTTCAAGGTCTAGCGACTCCGAGGTTCACTAACTCAGTTTTCATTAAGTTTTCACAAATGATCTACTGTAGCATTATTCTTTTATAGTGCTGCAGATTTAGGACCCACTATGAAAAGCAATTATGCTGTCAGAAAAGTGTATTTTGACTTATTAAAAAATTGAAAGGTTTCAGAAAACTATTTATTTTGGATCTCATTGGATGTGCATGTTGACAGTATAGTGGAAGAAAGCATTTTTCTGTGGGGAGGTGGTTTTTGTGGCTGATTTGAATCATATGTCTTTGCTAAGAACTTAGAAAACACCTTTTGGCAAATATTTACCAAAAAAAGCAAACAAAACTGAGTTGAACGCAGAACACGCTACTGATAATGTGCAACACACTTATCAAGCCATAGGTGGCCTTACAGTTATTAACTTGGTACGATATCCAGATGGATGATATTGTCTCCAGGGAATGCTGGGTAAGAGCATAAGAAAAGCCCTTCTGGATCAGACCAAAGACCCATTAAGTCCAATATCCTGCTCTCACAGTAGTAAACCAGAAACGTGCAAGCAGTAGTTTTAAAAGAATGGCTAAGGGGAAAATCCCATGTTATGGACATAAACCTTTGGCAATATCATATCTACATACTAATCAGTGTGGAAGGGAATCCACAAGCAATGAGGAAAATCTTAACTCCTCTTTGCAGTCTTCTGGCTTCTCCACTTGTCTCTAGTCTTCTCATTGGTTTACTACAGGCAGAAGAGGGTATGTTCACAGAGGAGTTTTGGAGAAGTGGGTATGCTGATTCAGTGCACCCATTCGCTGAAAGCCAAGCAAAAGCCAGTAGTGTCCAACTCTTATCCCCAGTAGTCTGCACTGGGGTCATTGTGAATGGTGTGGTACACACATGGCAATGCAAAATTTCAGGAAGGTGGTACCAAAGTGGTGTACTTCAACCCAGCCACTGTGTGTTGACTCCTTATTTCACCCTCCAGTTGAAATAAGGGTTTATGGCATTCTAGAAATTAAGCTCTTTCAGTACACATCTCAGAGGAATGTTGATATAGCAGATAGAGCATTGAGTCTGGCCTGGGGATGTGGGCTCAAATACCCAGCAGCGGTGCATGAGGAGCAGAGGGATCCTGCTGTGCTTGCTGGGGCAGCAGAAAGGGCAGAAGGGGTATGGGTTGGCAGCAGTGGCAGCCCCGCAGGTGCACACCAACCTGGAGCTCCATTGACCTTGCCACCAACTCACCCCATCCTGTCCCTGTCTTGGCATATGGCAGCACCTCTGCTGGGAGAGCACCACTGCAGATACCAACCTGGCTATGAAGTTCATTCTGTCACTTTAGACCATCCATTATCTCTCAGCCAGATCACTTGCATGGTTGTTTGGAGAATATATGTATACTGTTCTGAACTCCTTGAAAGAAGGTGATTTAAATGTGAATTATAAAGAGAAAAAGTGATTTCATGTTCAGTGTGTGGCTTCTTATGTAGCCAAAGCAGTACCTCCCATGAAAAGAGGCAGATATCTACAAGCTCAGAGGAACCCCAAGATATGCAGATGCAAGAAATCTTTAGGGAATAGTATTATAAGAGGGGATACAAAATAGCCCAATGAAGATCTAGGGCTTAGAATGATGACTGGTTGTTAAGAAAAAAAAGAAAAAACTGGGGCATGGGGAGAGAAATGAATCATATTATCCAGGAAAAGAGTATTGCTGGCTGGCTGGAATCCTGATGAGGAAGATTTGCAGATCCCACTTTTAACAATAGTAAGTTTTCAGAAATAGATAAATCATTTGGAACATGATGACTCCACTGAACTTCTCAGAAACTGTATACATGCACTTAACTGCTCCAGTACAGTGACACCAACAGTGGAGGGGGTTCTGTTGCGCAACTTGAAGTTATTCCAATTGCACTGTAATTTGGTTGGATTCAACCCACTGGCTTCATTTCTCCTGATTAATGAATCATTACATTCAACATTTTGAAACTTTCATGCCAAGCTTGCTTGCTTCTGATTGGTTTGGAATCAGCTGATGAGCCATTGTGTGATGAGCAAAATAAAGAGCTGGCCCTATGCTCTCAGGAGGACAACTGCTCTAAACTGCCACATATATGATCGCATGATGCCAAGGATAATTTCTGTTTTACAATTCAGCATTTATCACCAACTGTGTGGAAAGTGCAGCACAAAACAGTACTGGGTTTTAGCTTGCAACACAAGGCATTGAATGCTATTTAATCAAAATATGTGATTTAGAGCACTTAAAATATAACTACATTTCATATATAGAGAAAAATTTTGTAGATTAATTTATTTTAAAGAAACAGCTTTCTTCTAATTGCCTTGAAAGAGTTAAATTTTTTTCAAGGTTAGTGAGCAATTGTTTGGCATTGAATTGACACAAAGTGAGGGATGCTGAACTTCAACAGCTGACACGGGCTTCTGCAGGTGCAAAATCACAGATGGTTACATGTCATTACTGCTACTGAACTCAGAAAAATTTGCCAGGTTATGCAGAATACCATACACACAATATGCTATAGAGTTTGAAGAGCTTTGGATTCACCTCAGTAAAATTAAACACATGACCAGCAAAGGGCTTGCTCAGAGGGAAGAATTGGCTTCCAAATATTCCACTGTGTTCACAGTACGAAGAAACTAGAAAAAACTTTGCCATGATTTTCCAGTCTCAAGAGTGGCAATAGACCAGATCAGTTTTCAATAAAGCAAGGGCTCTGGGAGGTCCAAATTTAGACGCAAAAACAAAGCCTGTGGCTTTTTCACCACTTTATATAGCTAAACAGCATAACATCTAAGCAGGGCAGCTACGTATATCAGGGAATGTTGTGGCTTAGAGTCATTCTCACACTTGACAGCCACTTCCTACCAAAAATGAGCAGCTAATCCACTGATCTGAGTTAAAAGTTCTAAATGTTTTTGATCACTTCAAATTTCTATGTATTGCAAGTGACAGAAAGGTATTTGCCAGGGACCAGAAAACCTGTGGCCCTCAAGTGTTGTTGGACTATCACTTCCCATCATTCATTACTATTGGCCATGCTGCCTTGGACTGATGAGAACTGGAGTGTGATAGCATCTTTAGTCACAAGTTTCTCCACCAAATTTGCTCCAGAGGGAGAAAACAGGGATAACTGAAATTGCCTCTATCCCTGTTCTGCTGGCAGTTCCCTTCCACCAGGGGATGGTCACCCGTGGATACCACCCAAATAGATCTATCTCTATTGAGTGAAGAATCAGTGCTGAGGTGGACTGGCAATTTAGATGTCAAGAATGTCTAGAGATTCAAAATATGCACATCATAAAAACAAGAATAATCAAAGTACTAAAACAGGGGCACTGAAGAGAACAGGTGAAATGGGGGGGGGGTAATCCTATCAAGCTTGACTAGTTTCACACCTTTCATACTTGGCTCAAGTTCCATCTTTTCATTTCTCTCCTTTCCCAACCCAGATTGTACAAGCTTTCCCATTGACTGAATTTCTTTCCTTTACAGTACACTTTCCAATTTTGAATATTAAAATTACAGTCAGCACAAACTGGCAATTTAAAACTTTTCCCCAACTCTAGCCAAATGGATTACAATCAGAAATGTCTTAAAACCACAATCTATTAATGCTACTGGGTTGACAAATTGCCTGCTGTGCAAGAAAACCAAACAAAGTTATAATAACTTGGACGTCAGAGAATAAAAGTATCAGCAGTGGCTGATTTTTGTAATTCATTTCACTTCCACCCAGTGATTTATTGGAATTAAAACAGAGCACAGACCAAGGACAAAGAAATATTGTGGAAATTACTATTAGTTAGGGGCTTTATAGAATAGCCATTAAATATCTAACCATCTAGAGGCTAAACTCTGGCCTTTTGTTCTGATACAGAATTTTTTGGGGGGAGAATAGAGAAATAAATGTGTATACAAATCATGACAAGTGATTTTTCTCAAGAGGTCTCACAGAAATGATAGGGAAGTGAATCACCCTTATTTATGAATATGTCTGAAATACAGCTATTATGGCTCCCAATCAAACAGAGGCAAGTGCCAACTAGAATCCCTGGAGGTTAATCAGACTATTGTAAAACTAGCCATCAATTCTCTTTCTAGAAGTGATGCAAGACCCCAGGGATTCTCTAGGATTAGAATTTTAGAGGAGCAACACATATAGTTGAATGGTTATTAGATTTGTTTCCTTCTGGGCACCAGTTTTATATCCCTCCTCTTTCCCCAAATCTATTAAGATTGGCCTACTTTGCTTGCATGTGAAATGGGGGCCAATTCAAAGGCTGATCCAAATTTTCGCCTCCTCGGGTTTCCTGAAAATATTCTCCCCTCCCTCTCCTCCAGGAAACTGGAGAGAGCCTTGAACCACTTTCCCCTGACAACCCTTCCCCCAAAGCCCTCAGATTTGCATGGAGAACTGTGACACCGTGACTTCCATTGAAACAAAGTGACCTAATAATGTATGAAGTGTGAACCCCTTATTGGTCAGACCTAAAATTCACCAATATCAGCCCTTTATCAGTTACAGTGCCTTGAGTCAAATGCTACAGAAAAGACCATGCACCAGTGATTTGTCCCCGTCTGTATACAAGCTGGAATCTCCCACTGTAGGCGATGACAAAGAAAAGCACCTGTACATTTGTGGAACTCCATCTGCTGTAACACATGTGGGATCCCCATGGGTGCACGGGGCTGTGCATCAGAATCAATATGCATAATGGAAAACAGGAACAATGGTTTCCTCTATTCCTTACTAATCACTCCAAGTTACCGGTAATCTAATTAAAATCTCAAGCATGAGGATACATTCTCTGAGTATCTCAGCAAATTGCACTTGATATTCTTGTCCTTAATGAATATCTGAAGGAATATAATTTCATTCTTTGCTGATGCTTAGAATGTACAGTGTCAACCAGCCAGAGAAAAGAGTAATTATCAATTCACATGTGATGTTCTTGAAAGAACAGCAAAATTATATTTCTTAAGGCCCTGATCCAGTTCTGATGGAAAGAAATGGCAGAATTATTACTCCTTCCAATAGAGACTGCAGCCTTGAAGCAACCTCCAAGATATCTTAATGGAATCCCCAGTGAGGCTTGAGGAGCCACAACATTAACCCTGCTATGTATCCCTGTTCTGTATGCCTTCAACACCTGATATGAAATGTCACAGAAAGGCAAATAAATTCTTCTATACAGTGCTGTTTTAGAAATGTTTCTATACATATTCTATGTGGGGAGTGGGAAGAACCAGCATCTCAGAGGAAGGTCGCAACCGCACATAAACATTCATAGCCCCAAGGTGGCAAACTTTCATCCATGGTCAGGTAAGAAACAACCAGAGGTCTGGAAGTGGGGGGAGTCAAATGCCAAAGCCAAGAGTCAGGACCTCCTTTTATCATCCAGCAACATCCCATCCCATCCCATCCCCAGAAGCCATCAGAATCACATGGTTGCCTCCTGGGATGGGGTCTGGGCTACATATACACTCAGTAATCTGCTGACCACAACTGGGGTTGGATCCATCTTGCTGCCACCATGGGGTAAACAGATATCCAGGGTCTAAACTGTGGTACCAAGTAGCATACGCAATCTTGCATGTGTCAGTAGCTGCACGAATCCAGCAGTCCATGTCTATGAACTGCAAGCGCCTAATACAACTCCAGTGGTCATGTGAAATGATATTTCGCTTAATAGTATAATAACCATATAATTATTTTGCAAGGACATTGCCGTAGGATCAATTTCTCCATCTTTAAAATAAAATGCTATTTCTTGCTTTGCTTCCACATTTACATTTCATAAATGTCACAGCTCCCTCCCGCCCCCCACCAACATTTATGCAGCAGCAGGGGACCATTATCCTATGACAATGAATGTTTAATACCACTGGCATACCATTGGCATAGTGCTTAATTAAAATTGATCTTTTTTGCCATTGATCGGCTATGCATGCCAAGCGTGCCCTGAAGCAAAACATTTGGGTGAGGATTGAGGAGAGCAGTTGGATATAAATCCTCCATCATTTAATTGATGACCAATCAGAAATCCGAATTTGGATCCTTAAGGCAAAAACAGACAAACACTAAGACAAAATCCCCAGTGGATTTTGCAAATATAGTCTTTTCATAAATTGTTGCATTGAGGAGAATATTATACTCCATTTGCAAACAGTTGGTTTGCTCTTCCATAACCCCCTTGCTGTGCAGCAGTCACAGAAAGAGCCTGCCTAGGTATTGACTAATAGGGCAGCAGATCTGCAGTGGCTAATATAAGGGAGCTGTTTCCTGGCAAAGTCCTGGAGCACTTCATATTAACAGTAAATGAAATAGTGAACTTATATCACCCATATGGAACCACAGCCAGCCTCTACACATCTGGAATTAGCTCTCAGGGCTCATAGGTGTGTTTGAACCCTACCATCTCTTTTTGAGGAAACAAAATTTAAATAAAGTTCCAGCTGATCCCTGATTTCTGTTTTGATACTGAACTGTTTTGTTGTCCGTTTTTTAGAGAGGATAGGGTAGGATTTGTCCTTTCATTCTTGTTGATGGAGGAACACTTATTATTCTTATGTTTTATTCTGTGTTTTGGATTTCAAATATTTGATACACTGTTCTGTATTTTAATATTTTCTAAGGTGCTTTATGATGTTTTATTTAAAATGATATAACAATAACAATAATATATCTCTTATCACTAACATTGTAAAACATCCCATATGTTGTAAGTAAATAGAGTGTAGAACTATGAGTGACATTGTTGTTGTTTAGTCGTTTAGTCGTGTCCGACTCTTCGTGACCCCATGGACCAGAGCACGCCAGGCACTTCTGTCCTCCACTGCCTCCCGCAGTTTGATCAAACTCATGCTAGTAGCTTCAAGAACACCATCCAACCATCTCATTCTCTGTCGTCCCCTTCTCCTTGTGCCCTCCATCTTTCCCAACATCAGGGTCTTTTCCAGGGAGTCCTCTCTTCTCATGAGGTGGCCAAAGTATTGGAGCCTCAGCTTCACGATCTGTCCTTCCAGTGAGCACTCAGTGCTGATTTCCTTCAGAATGGAGAGGTTTGATCTTCTTGCAGTCCATGGGACTCTCAAGAGTCTCCTCCAGCACCATAATTCAAAAGCATCAATTCTTCGGCGATCAGCCTTCTTTATGGTCCAGCTCTCACTTCCATACATCACTACTGGGAAAACCATGGCTTTTACTATACGGACCTTTGTTGGCAAGGTGATGTCTCTGCTTTTTAAGATGTTGTCTAGGTTTGCCATCGCCTTTCTCCCAAGGAGCAGGCGTCTTTTAATTTCGTGACTGCTGTCACCATCTGCACTGATCATGGAGCCCAAGAAAGTAAAATCTCTCACTGCCTCCATTTCTTCCCCATCTATTTGCCAGGAGTTGATGGGCCCAGTGGCCATGATCTTCGTTTTTTTGATGTTGAGCTTCAGACCATATTTTGCGCTCTCCTCTTTCACCCTCATTAAAAGGTTCTTTAATTCCTCTTCACTTTCTGCCATCAAGGTTGTGTCATCTGCATATCTGAGGTTGTTGATATTTCTTCCGGCAATCTTAATTCCGGCTTGGGATTCATCCAGCCCAGCCTTTCGCATGATGAATTCTGCATATAAGTTAAATAAGCAGGGAGACAATATACAGCCTTGCCGTACTCCTTTCCCAATTTGGAACCAATCAGTTGTTCCATATCCAGTTCTAACTGTAGCTTCTTGTCCCACATAGAGATTTCGCGGAAGACAGATGAGGTGATCAGGCACTCCCATTTCTTTAAGAACTTGCCATAGTTTGCTGTGGTCAACACAGTCAAAGGCTTTTGCATAGTCAATGAAGCAGAAGTAGATGTCTTTCTGGAACTCTCTGGCTTTCTCCATAATCCAGCGCATGTTTGCAATTTGGTCTCTGGTTCCTCTGCCTCTTCTAAATCCAGCTTGCACTTCTGGGAGTTCTCGGTCCACATACTGCTTGAGCCTTCCTTGTAGAATTTTAAGCATAACCTTGCTAGCATGTGAAATGAGTGAAATTGTGCGGTAGTTGGAGCATTCTTTGGCACTGCCTTTCTTTGGGATTGGAATGTAGACTGATCTTCTCCAATCCTCTGGCCACTGCTGAGTTTTCCAAACTTGCTGGCATATTGAGTGTAGCACCTTAACAGCATCATCTTTTAAAATTTTAAACAGTTCAGCTGGAATACCATCACTTCCACTGGCCTTGTTATTTGCAGTGCTTTCTAAGGCCCATTTGACTTCACTCTCCAGGATGTCTGGCTCAAGGTCAGCAACCACACTACCTGGGGTGTACGAGACATCCATATCTTTCTGGTATAATTCCTCTGTGTATTCTTGCCACCTCTTCTTGATGTCCTCTGCTTCAGTTAGATCTTTACCACTTTTGTCCTTTATTATGGTAATCTTTGTACGAAATGTTCCTTTCATATTTCCGATTTTCTTGAACAGATCTCTGGTTCTTCCCATTCTGTTGCTTTCCTCTATTTCTTTGCATTGCTCGTTTAAGAAGGCCTTCTTGTCTCTCCTTGCTGTTCTTTGGAAATCTGCATTCAATTTCCTGTATCTTTCACTATCTCCCTCGCATTTTGCTTGCCTTCTCTCCTCCGCTATTTGTAAGGCCTCGTTGGACAGCCACTTTGCTTTCTTGCATTTCTTTTTCATTGGGATGGTTTTAGTTGCTGCCTCCTGTATAATGTTGCGAGCCTCCATCCATAGTTCTTCAGGCACTCTGTCCAGCAAATCTAAATCCTTAAACCTGTTCCTCACTTCCACTGTGTATTCATAAGGGATTTGGTTTAGATTGTATCTTACCTGTCCAGTGGTTTTTCCTACTTTCTTCAGTTTAAGCTTGAATTTTGCTATAAGGAGCTGATGATCTGAGCCACAGTCAGCTCCAGGTCTTGTTTTTGCTGACTGTATAGAGCTTCTCCATCTTTGGCTGCAGAGAATATAATCAATCTGATTTCGATGTTGCCCATCTGGGGATGTCCATGTGTAGAGTCGTCTCTTGTGTTGTTGGAAAAGCGTGTTTGTGATGACCAGCTTGTTCTCTTGACAGAACTCTATTAGCCTTTGCCCTGCTTCGTTTTGATCTCCAAGGCCAAACTTGCCAGTTGTTCCTTTTATCTCTTGATTCCCTACTTTAGCATTCCAATCCCCTATAATGAGCAGAACATCCTTCTTTGGTGTCACTTCGATAAGGTTTTGTAAGTCTTCATAGAACTGGTCAATTTCAGTTTCTTCAGCACCAGTAGTTGGTGCATAAACTTGGATTACTGTGATGTTAAAAGGTCTGCCTTGGATTCGTATCGAGATCATTCTATCATTTTTGAGACTGCATCCCAGTACAGCTTTCGCCACTCTTTTGTTGACTATGAGGGCCACTCCATTTCTCTTACGGGTTTCTTGCCCACAGTAGTAGATATGGTAGTCATCCAAACTGAATTCGCCCATTCCCGTCCATTTTAGCTCACTGATGCCCAGGATGTCAATATTTATTCTTGCCATCTCATTTTTGACCACATCCAACTTACCCAGGTTCATGGTTCTTACATTCCAGGTTCCTATGCAATATTTTTCTTTACAGCATTGGACTTTCCTTTCGCTTCCATGCATATCCACAACTGAGCGTCCTTTCGGCTTTGGCCCAGCCGCTTCATCAGCTCTGGATCTACTTGTACTTGTCCTCCGCTCTTCCCCAGTAGCATGTTGGACACCTTCCGACCTGAGGGGCTCATCTTCCAGTGTCATAACTTTTATATGCCTGTTGTCTTTGTCCATGGAGTTTTCTTGGCAGGGATACTGGAGTGGCTTGCCGATTCCTACTCCAGGTGGATCACGTTTGGTCAAAACTCTCCACTATGACCTGTTCATCTTGTGTGCCCTGCTCGGCGTAGTTCATAGCTTCTCTGAGTTCTTCAAGCCCCTTCGCCACGGCAAGGCAGTGATCCATGAAGGGGATGAGTGACATTAGCTGATGTCAAATCTCTGTGTAGCTATGAAACTCACAAGGCCATGTTTGGCCAGTCACCATTTCTCCCTTGAACCTCCCACACAGAGTTGCTGTGAGAATAAAATGTGGACAGGACCTATGTATGCCACCCTGAGCTCCTTTGAGCAAGAATGTGCTAAAAAGATCATTGAAATGTGTCCTTATCTCTGTTTCAATCCATACTTTTACACACACATTTATGAATCCCTATTTCCCTGTATGTCACATTTTTCCCTGTATGTCACATTTTAAATGCATCTTCCAGTTTTGAGGGATATAAATGTGTGTGTTTAAAAAACTTAAAATTGTGATTCTTTAGGAACCAGATATATTATCTAGCCAAAAAGCTAACAGTTGTAATATGTCATCACAACTATACAGTAAACTTAGGTCCTTGAATAAGAAATGGCAATTTCTGCTGAATATTTCACAATGACGGATTAATTGTGTTATGGTCAATTTATTAAATATTTTAAAAGGAACTCAGGGTTAAGCTTTTTTAAAATTGCTACACACTGTCTGATTGTGTGAATGTGTCTCATAAAGAAGAGCAAGCTAGTGTAGTCTTTGAAGCAAAGTCAAAATGATGTCTCTCCCCCATTTTCTATTTTTAGTGACAATCAGAGATGAGGCTGAAGGGAGGAAAATAGCTCCTGTGTGTTGTGTCTGCTCAAAGTGACAGTTTCACATTGCTCTGTTGTAAGGCTGCCCCTATGGGTTACTGTGTGGAGCATAATTTTCAAGTCAGATTTTAAAAAAAAGTTGCTGAGAACAAGACCATAATAGCATCAAAGTAAACGAATGCGGATGACACCTCTTCCATTACTGTCGTGACACTTAGGGGTGATCATATTTGTGCTTTTACATGTGCCACTGCAGACCGAGATTATCATTGGAATGTATTTTACCAACTGAAGCTTACCTAAAAGGATGAAGGAGGAATACAAGATGCTCAGGGCTAACATGGCATAAGCTTAAGTTTACTTTTCTGAAGCCCGCTGAACATGTGCACTGCAAGAATGCCTCACCCAATGAGGTGGAGCCACAGCAATAACCTCCCGGCAGTGGAGTTGCTGTCATTTACCAGGAGGTGTGAGGCAGCGGCAAGGTCAGGCCTATGTGGGTGCACCTGCAGGAGTACCAAATTAGTTTTGCTGGTGCTCCTACACAACCCCAAACTCATTGTTGTCTTGCCCTTTCCAGTGAGCAGCAGTGGCAGCACTACTGGGTGAGTGTACGAGAAAGGCACGTGCACACCTTTTTTGAGTGCATATTACTGGGTAAGTTATTATTTAATATCGGACCCTATTTACATTATACACTGAAACAAAAATGAATTAAAATCCTCTTAATTTTATCACAACACTGCAAATGTAAATAATATAAATCAGTAACTACCTGTGCCTGTGAAGAGCTAACAGTCTAATTAGACCTCTTCTATAAATGTCAAATGAAGTTAAATTTAAAATGTGTCTTGAAGCCATGCAGAAAAAATTGCTTCATTCAGAAAAAAAGTGGGGGATGTGATCCAAATATGAAGAAGTCATCATTTACAGCAGAAAGGTATAAGAGAGGAAATTACTATTAATGATCTGTCGCTGTGATTCAAGCACCCCTTTGACCTGGAGTAACATTGCTGTTTAAAAACCGTCAGTCTCTAGGCCTCTGTGCCCTCCTGGCATAGCCTACCAAACATCAGCATTTTTTTTATAGAAAACTATGTGAAACTATTTCATAGAAAGCTTATGCGCCTTCATTTCACTGGTGGTTAAATGTACCGGTAGTTATTTATTATGGAACAGTTATGCATAGGTAATATTTGTGGTATGTGCTCCAAGAGAATATTTTCGCTTACTTGAGAAAACTGTTGAGAACCTTCAGGTGTCAATTGGAAAAGAGTAGAGACTTGGGCCCTTTTGCCAGCACACCCATATGTCTCAAACTGTTAGGTGTCTGAAAATTTGTGTAAGGCGCTGATAGCAGACTAGCCAAAAGAAGCATCCTAACAGCATTAACACGGAGATCCCAAAGTGTGCTGCTAGACTGTTTACTAAAAGTGTAGCCACCCTGGGTTTCTTCCACATTTTGACTGCATCTTTGTGCTGGAAGATCAGAATGGCCAGCAGCTTTCACAGTCAGTGCATTAATGGGCCTGCAGAAGTCTGCATGAACAGCTTCAAAGAGTTTACTGAATTGGATCAGTCACCATCCAAAAACCCATATAAGGAGAGCTCCATGCAGATATGCTCCTGCAGAGAGAGAAGAGCAAGAACTCTGATAAGGGTTCTGAGGGAATGCTTTCCATGCAGGAGAAAGTCTCTGAGAAAAATATTGCCAGAAATGGCAATATACCACCTTGCCTGAAAGGTTGAAAGAATTTGAATAGAAGAAATAGAGAAACAAATAAGGTTATGCTTACAGAATGGCCTGAGAAATCCAAATGTTTGAACTTGCCTTAATAAAAAGGCAAGAAGACAATGCAATTCAAGGATGGGATCAGAGATTATTTTTTAAAAGGCTTCTGCTGATTCTAAGCCATGCGGGCCCAGCCTGCTGCCACTCAGAAACAAAGGCGAACCACCACAAGACAGCCCAGCCTGATAGCATCCCTGACTACTGGGAGGCTGTTCTTACTGCTGCCAGCTTGGGCTCTGACTGTGCATCATCTAATGTATGTAGAATTGCAACTCCACCTCCGCTACTCTGTTGAAAGGCCAGAACTGAGCTTTGGCAGGGAGCTGTGAAGGAAAGATGTCTTGGCAAGCAGGAGCAAAAACAAGTTTCCTGGAGAGATATCATTAGCCCACTGCATTAGTTTGTAGCCTAGAAAATCTTCTAACAGCTTTCCCTCCTACACTCTCCAACCCCCATGCACATGCTTAAGGACTGGAGAATATTCTTCCCCTTTATTTTAATTGGCAGTCTGCTAGGTCTTCTTTTCCCACAACATGAGCAATATATGTATGATTATATTCTCCCAGTTTTCTCCTGACGGGGGTTCAGGATACATTCTTGACAAGATACTGCCAATTGCATGCAGATGTTACACCAAAATAACTACACGGGAGCACAAATTAGAAAGCTATTATTTATGTTTCCAGTATTATGATTTTCACAGAGAATAGGAGAGTTCACTTCTTTTCACTAATGCAAATTTTTAAAGAAACTACTGTAAGCCCCCAGTTGTTATACGATGATATAGCAGAGTGAGTGACAGAGAAGGCAGAAGCAGTGCCTCATTTCTTGCCCAACACCTGACCTTTCTGTGCAATATGGATCTTTTCTTAGAGGTTCTGTCCTAAGAAAGCCTTGAAGATATCTACTGTTATTATGGTATTACAGCAAGAAGCACAGGAGCTGCCTGGATAAAAGTAACAAATCACAACTGCCATATGTCTATTTCTTCTAAAAGGTGTTGCTCTGTTTAGACCAGTTCAGCCCTCATGCAACGAGGGAAGACTGGGGGTGCACGGATTGGGCCTCTCCCCTCCATAGCATCCACACTGGAGGGCAGTGGTATGCAGCAGGCAGTCTGTTCTGTGCATGCACGCTCCCCATGTAACTTAGAATCCTGACTGTGCAGAGTTCTAACTTGTGCAGGGAGACTTCTTGCCTAGAACAGACTCCCTCCAATGCATGGAGGGTGGTAGGGCCAGGCAATGGGGATGCAACCAGGGATGTCCCCATTTTACCCTCATCACATGAGGGCTAGAATATAAACAAGATTTTGTCTTGTTCATTTGTACACTATGCACTTTACATATGTGACTTGAAAGGGCTAAAGCACTTCAAAAGGGTACTTTTAGGCAAACTGACAGTAATGATTTGCCACATTTTATCTCAACCTTTCAGCGGCTTGTAGATTCTTTTTGATTCATATGCTGAGTACTAGTTGAACTCCACCCCCCCTTTCTATGGGCTCCATCTTCCATGGAAGTACAAATCAGTGCAAAGATTGCCATAAACAAGTATTAAAAACACAAATACACAAGAAACTCCATGTTTAGATGTTTTTTGAAAAAACTTCAAGATATCAGATGTGACGACATGACATTGAATGTGAAGCTAAATAGGTTTTCTAATTAATCAGGCATTTAAATCAGGCCTTTTACAAAGAATTTTACCTTCTATATGTCAGCTGAATTGGTCCAGTATTATAATAACAACAACAACAACAATATATAGCAGGTGTTTCCTTTTTTAAAAAAAATGAATAAAACATACTGGACATTAAAATGAGTAATCTGTATTTAAGTGAGGGTTTTCAACCTCATTCTATTCTGGGTAGCACTTGGGGGGAAACAAAACTAGTGCCAGTTATTGATATAAAAATTTCAGGCTTGCAATACATAGAAAAACAATAAGGAGGAAGATTCAATTTTGCAAGGAGGTTGTAATAGGAGTGCTTCCTTGTGGGATAAAAGAGAGCATGTGAGAGGTTGGATGAGCATCAATCCACTTTCTTTTTTTTTGGGGGGGGGTGTCCTTGGAAGTTTGTCTATAATTTACTCTCCCAAGGGAAATTTCACTCAAGTGCAGCAATTTTTCATTTCATTTGGCTGATGGACTAAGAGACTCTTAGGGAAAGGAAACCTTTTAGACATTATTTATATACCACAGCATGTATTATTTTACTGACAGAGGATAATATTTTTATAGTAGTACCAACTCCATATGAGTGCGTATGCACACAGATACAAATACACCTTTTGTCTTATAAATGCAGTGTAATCAATGGTCAATAATCTTATTGCAGAAGCAGTGTTGTAGCTGCATGAAGTGAAACAAAGTAAAATCTAAAATAATAAAACATGACAAGAGACACATTCATGCCACTCTCTAAATAATGTTTCTTGCAAGAAACAAAGGGAGACGCTTGCCAGAAAATCTGCCTTTCTTTCTCACAACCTAGAATAGTGCTGTGTTGAAAATCTTTTTGACCATTTTTGACCATTCTCCATTATGAAAAACACTGCATTCAAAATGCACTGCACCCCTTTGGTGAAGGGGAAAGAATCACCTATAATAAAAGTGAAAATGTCAAGGAAAACAATAACTGAATACTTTTAAAATAATAACTGCACCAACATTTATTTGGTGTATTAGGTTTTTTGTTTATTTTGTTCAATTTTATCTTCCCTCCTAAAGGAGTCCACAGCATTTTCATGTCATACTACTTTTTGATCCATAACAAAGGTAATAAAACATATAACACCTAATTGACTTAGGCATCACGGCAATGGTCCCAAGCAGATACAGTGACCATAATTCCTTGATTCTTGCATTCCTGTCTTTCTGCTGGAATGAAAACCAGACCTAGAATCCAGCACTAAGTTATTACAAATTCAAAACATAGAAAAAACATAATGGCATTATGCAAACTACAAATAATATCAGATTTTTAATTATCATCTGTGTTTTCTTTGTGTGTACCACCTTAGCTCTCCTTCCTAGTATGTGGAACATTTTTATTTGCCAGATTTTAATAAAATCTGGCAAACAATACTGGTTTCATTACAGATCATGGAAATACCATTGCAAACTCCCATCAATGTCACTGACTAATATTTCATGCTTCTTTTAAAGACCTTTGAGATGTCAAAAGATTTGTTAGGCATTTCAGTCAAATTCCCCCAAAATTCCACAAAAGGAATCACAAAATTCAAATTAATCAGCATTCACCTAGGAGCATTGAATAACTCTACATTTCAATGCTTTAATTAATGGTTGTAGAAAACCTAGCAGTTCAAAAGCACATCAAAGTGCAAGTAGATAAATAGGTACCGCCCTGGCAGGAAGGTAAACGGCGTTTCTGTGCGCTGCTCTGGTTAGCCAGAAGCAGCTTAGTCATGCTGGCCACATGACCCGGAAGCTGTCTGCGGACAAACGCCGGCTCCCTCAGCCAATAAAGCGAGATGAGCGCTGCAACCCCAGAGTCGGTCACGACTGGACCTAATGGTCAGGGGTCCATTTACCTTTACCTAAAACCTTTTATTTTAGAAGACCAGAATAAAGGTAATGCAAGTCCCTGGGGGCGGGGAGATGATCCTACTAGCCCTCTGATGTAAGCCATTCATGGAGTAGGGATAAGGGCTTGGAATCATAGGGGAACATTGGCCAATGCTTCAGGGGTCTGGAGGTCAACTACCCCATTTCTTCTCACAGACATTTGTACCTGTCCTTTGTCTGTTTTTTCTTCATTGCACTCCTAACTTAAATTTGGTGATCTTATCCAACATGCAAACTTAAGCACATCAAGTTCATTTTTAATCAGAGGTTGGATGGCCATTTGCCCCGTATGCTCTAGCTGAGATACCTGCATTGCAGGGGGGTTGGACGAGATGACCCTCAGTGTCCCTCCCAACTTTACAATTCTGTGATTCTATCATTTATTCTAAGCACAGAATGCAGACTAATTTGGTGCAGAATCCAGCCAGACCTGAGTGTAAGCAGCATACTCAGTCATCACTAGCGTGCTCTCTAATAGTTGTACGTTTTCTTCCAAGAAGCACGAATTGTGTGAGTTCAATGTACAGCAAACATTTAGCATCTGTTTACCTCAATAAAAAAGTGGCAAAACTTCTCATGAAGACATTGACTTTACAGTGCCAACTGTACATTTGTCAATTGTGTTTAATAGCAGCTGAAGAATTAATGAAGGTTGTGAGAAACTGGATCTTGTACGAGAAACAGGACCACATTTTAATAGCTGTTTTGGCTATGACAGCATGGAGTAATGAAAAGTGACAGTAACATTTTACAACTTCCATTACAGAACTACTGAATACATATTACCTGTTTCCAAGGATAACTATAATGATCTAAAAATAAAGAGAAGGTTTCAAGAGAAAAATGGAAGGTAAAAATGAAATATTTTGCCTAGTCAGATCAACAGTTTCTTCACATCTTAGTGCAGAATTAAAACAGCAAGAGAAGGGCTTAAAATTAGTTGGGAGGATGCTGGCTTCAGCAGCTGTACAATAAATATTTTGGGCAGGTGGTCTGACTGGGTGTTCATGGCAATGATTTAGCTGGATGGATTCTGGATGCTGCTGCTGAACTTCAGGGCCCTTGCAAGTAGATCACAAAGTGTTTCTATAAATAAAGGATCCGTGCTAGAAATGTGAAGCTTTGGGAATTGCCATTATTCAGCTATTGATTAAAATATCTATGCAAAAAATAGGCTAAGATAGGGAACATTTTCTAGAGGTAGAGTTTAGTACTTATACAGTTGAATGGATTCCATAACACTGGGCAACAATTTTTTACTTTTTGAATGTTGTCTAGATTACTACAACTGATTTAGGATATTTTTGCACTGCTGAATCAGGAAATGGCATCCGTTTCTCTCCATCAGGTCAGGTTTACTGTAAACTGAATGGTGGGCATTGATAAAGGTAAGTACACGTAAATTGCATGTTGCTTCACCATTTTTCAAACTTCAGGGCTTGAACTTCCATTTCTTGGAACTCCTGGAATGCTTAGTGGCAGGGAGGTCTCTTTTCAGAGTCCAACAGTAGTCAGCCATCATGACTGCATCCCAGCGACCCTGATACCTGGTCTCCATCTCTTTCATGTCCTGATGGAATCTCTCCCCTTGCTCGTCACTCATTGAACCCAGGTTCTCAGGAAACCGGTCCATATGTGAAAATAGGTAATGCATCTTGACGCTCATGTTGCAGCCCAGGTTTCTTAAAGCAGTCAGCATGTTGTTGACAAGTTCTGCGTAGTTTCTGGCCTTATTGTTGCCAAGAAAGTTCTTCACTACCAGAACAAATGCCTTCCATGCTTCCAGTTCCACTTTGTTCACTGAGTTTCCGAACTCTGGATCTCTGATGAGCTGACGGATCTGAGGACCGTCAAAGATGCCAGCTTTCAACTTCTTGAGTCTTGGTTGACCACAAACTTGACATGAGCCAACAGTGTGACGCGGCAGCTAAAAAAGCCAATGCAATTCTGGGATGCATCAATAGGAGTATAGCATCTAGATCAAGGGAAGTAATAGTGCCACTGTATTCTGCTCTGGTCAGACCTCACCTGGAGTACTGTGTCCAGTTCTGGGCACCACAATTCAAGAAGGACACTGACAAACTGGAACGTGTCCAGAGGAGGGCAACCAAAATGGTCAAAGGCCTGGAAACGATGCCTTATGAGGAACGGCTAAGGGAGCTGGGCATGTTTAGCCTGGAGAAGAGGAGGTTAAGGGGTGATATGATAGCCATGTTCAAATGCCACACAGAGGAGGGAGAAAGGTTGTTTTCTGCTGCTCCAGAGAAGCGGACACGGAGCAATGAATCCAAACTACAAGAAAGAAGATTCCGCCTAAACATTAGGAAAAACTTACTGACAGTAAGAGCTGTTCGACAGTGGAATTTGCTGCCAAGGAGTGTGGTGGCGTCTCCTTCTTTGGAGGTCTTTAAGCAGAGGCTTGACAACCATATGTCAGGAGTGCTCTGATGGTGTTTCCTGCTTGGCAGGGGGTTGGACTCGATGGCCCTTGTGGTCTCTTCCAACTCTATGATTCTATGATTCTATGATTCTCCATGGTCAATCCTGGAAAAGCCTGGCACAAGTAAGTGAAGCAGTCACCATCCTTGTCCAGAGCCTTGGTGAACTGCTTGATTAAGCCGAGCTTGATGTGCAGTGGTGGGAAGAGTATTCTGTCTATGTCCACCAGAGGGTCGTTGATGACGTTCCTTTCTTTGCAAGGCACCAATTCCTCCTCACAGGCCAGTCCTTCTTTGTGTAATGCTGAGCACGGTCCCTACTATCCCACATGCACAGAAAACATGGGTACTTGGTGAAGCCAGACTGTTGTCCCAACAAAAAGTTGACCATCTTCAGGTCAACACAAATAAACCACTTATGCTGATCATAACCAATTTTCTTCAGCACATACTTCACCGCTTCATAGTTCTCCTTTAGTGTAGTTGAGTGAGCCAGGGGTATAGAGGCAAACTGGTTGCCATTGTGTAGCAGAACACATTTCAGTGATTGCTTGCTGCTGTCAATGAACAGTCTCCAATCTTTGGGTTCGTACTGTGGCACTCCAAGCTTGAGCAGAAGCTGTGCAATATCTGCACAGTACACCAAGTCCTTCTCTTCCGAGAAAAAACGGAGGTACTCTTGATGCCTGTTGTGGAAGAAGCTGATGTGAGCACTGTCAGAGAGGTGGTTTTTTCCCTTCAATCTGGATGCCAACAGTTCGGCAGAGTCCTTTGACAAGCTGAGGTCACCAACTAGATCATTCAACTCCTTTTGGGAAAATGGATGTGGAGCATCATCTTCAAGAACCACTTCTTCTTCTTCATGTCCTTCAACACTGGAGGCATCTTCGTCACTAATGTCAGGAAGTTCTCCGAAGATAGGCACTGGAATTTCATCACAATGAGCTACAGGACAACGTGCTGATTGAAGATCAGGATACTTGAGGCTGCTCCGGTTCTTTCTGTTGGTCCCAGTCACATCAACAGCGCAGAAGTAGCAGTCAGTGACATGGTTTGTCAGCTCCCTCCAAACCATGGGAATTCCAAAGTTCAGACTCCTCTTGCCAATGGTCCACCCACGTAGAGTCTCGGTGCATGCCTTGCACACCATGTGTGGCGCCCAAGCTTTATCTTGGTCACCAAGTTTAATACCAAAATAACTTTATGCTTTGCCGCACCAATTTATGGAAGATTTCGAGGTTTTATGACTTCAAACTGATCCCTTTTCAACATAATCACCCAGAACTATCGGACCTGAATACTTCTTGTCATTAAAATAATCATTTCCAATCAAAACAATTATTCGACATGGCATTTTACCCCCACCAACTTCTTCTAAAATGCTCCACACAAGCGTACATGTGAACAAAAACATAAAAAAGACATGTGGCCATAGCTCAAAAACTTGACCTGATTGAGCAAAACCAATGTGATTTTTGGATTCAGCGCATCAGATTCGTCCTAAATCAACTGAAAAAAATGCAGACAACAAATTTGTTGTTGACCAGTGAATAATGACTATCTAAGACATACGGTAATCTACGCAAATTTATTGTATACAAGCATTTTAAAAGACTGGAGGAAAGACGCACCAGAGATTTCATGACAGAATTTAAGGGACTGTAAGATGCAGACACTGCATTCAAGAGCTTTCATAATGTCGAGACTAATGGTGGTCCGAGCAATCTGTGGTACCTCAAACTTCACCAAGAAGTCGCATGCTTAGATTGAGGAGCACATGCCAGAAACAGTGTTTTATAGAGCCAAATGGGAGCCTATTAGCTCCTCAAATAGCTGCCTGACCAGAAGAGAAAAGTATCTTCTGCTCTCTGGCCATCTGAAGAAGTGACACTGCAGAGAATGGAGACCAGCAGTTCCCTCTGTCTGCCAGCTGACCAAGTGATTACAGGGAGCAAAATCCCCTGACCCTTAAGATGTCACACACATTATGTTGTTGTTGTTGTTGTTGTTGTTGTTGTTGTTGTTTAGTCGTTTAGTTGTGTCCGACTCTTCGTGACCCCATGGACCAGAGCATGCCAGGCACACATGTGAAGTTAGGATTCTGTGCCTAACATTGTAACATCCCTTACTTGCACTTCCTTACATTCAATCTCATTGTTATTTTGTTGCCCATTCGCCAAGTCTGTTTTGTTCTTGTTCAGTCGTTTAGTTGTGTCCGACTCTTCGTGACCCCATGGACCAGAGCACGCCAGGCACTCCTGTCCTCCACTGCCTCCCGCAGTTTGGTCAAACTCATGCTGGTAGTTTTGAGAACACTATCCAACCATCTCGTCCTCTGTTGTCCCCTTCTCCTTGTGCCCTCCATCTTTCCCAACATCAGGGTCTTTTCCAGGGAGTCTTCTCTTCTCATGAGGTGGCCAAAGTATTGGAGCCTCAGCTTCACGATCTGTCCTTCCAGTGAGCACTCAGAGCTGATTTCCTTCAGAATGGATAGGTTTGATCTTCTTGCAGTCCATGGGACTCTCAAGAGTCTCCTTCAACACCATAATTCAAAAGCATCAATTCTTCGGCGGTCAGCCTTCTTTATGGTCCAGCTCTCACTTCCATGCATCACTAATAGGAAAACCACGGCTTTAACTATATGGACCTTTGTTGGCAAGGTGATATCTCTGCTTTTTAAGATGCTGTCTAAGTTTGTCATCGCTTTTCTCCCAAGAAGCAGGCGTCTTTTAATTTTGTGGCTGCTGTCACCATCTGTAGTTATCATGGAGCCCAAGAAAGTAAAATCTCTCACTGCCTCCATTTCCTCCCCTTCTATTTGCCAGGAGGTGATGGGCCCAGTGGCCATGATCTTCGTTTTTTTGATGTTGAGCTTCAGACCATATTTTGCGCTCTCCTGTTTCACCCTCATTAAAAGGTTCTTTAATTCCTCCTCACTTTCTGCCATCAAGGTTGTGTCATCTGCATATCTGAGGTTGTTGATATTTCTTCTGGCAATCTTAATTCTGGTTTGGGATTCATCCAGCCCCGCCTTTCGCATGAGGTAAAATGATTTTACCAAAAAAACCACCCTGTTATTTTTTAAATAAAAAAAATCAAAAGAAATACAGCGATCATAATACCATCTATGCCTTAAAAGTTGCTTTTGGGGAGAATAGCTAATATATTTGTTTCAAGCTTCTCAGCATACCCAGGCTATCTGTAGCATAGTCAATCCTTGTTTTGCACAGGGGTTCTGTTCCAGATCCCTTTGCATGCCAGTGGAGCATTTGTAAGCCCGTTCAACCCCTTTTCATGACATACTAATGACTTTTTAGGGCTACTACCAGGTTCGGCACCATGCATGTGTGTGTGATCACACATCATTCGGCCATGCCTAAATTGGTCATTGCCTATATGCCTCCTGTTGTATATTTCAAAAAATGCACCCACCCACCTCACTGCAGAAGTCTGGACACAAGTAAAAAAAACTATTAAGGGAGGACAAGCTGCAGGCAGGGATGGGTGGTGGCAGTCAGCCTGGCAACAACCAGAAAAGCACTTGATTTTCTAGGTGGGCCACCAAGATGGTACCGAGGGGCTTGGGGGGCACCTTGCCCAAGGTGCTCTCAAACTGAGTGCTTTGTAATATAAGAACTACTGTGGATTCTTTGTATGTGTTACTTAAAGTGGAAGAGGCATATACATCACTTCCAAGTAAGTTCCCGTTGACAGTCAGTCTCACTGTGTGTAATCAAGTTTATACCTAAGAAAGCATGCACAGGATTGTGGCCAGGATTCACATAGCATTTTTCATTGATATTTTTATCTGGTCTGCATCCGATTTCTATTACACAATCCGTAAATCAAGCTGAACTTGTCTTTGAAACCTGTATTCAGCAGGAAAATTGATGGAGCAAAAAAGACAAGGGGTTAAAGTGTCTTCTTGTGTATAATATTAGTCCATATAAATGTTTCCCTGTGATATCACAAAACACTGGTGCAGTGTTTTCCCCCCTTGCTAATTAGATAAGAATCTTTCTAGCTTGCTCTCTCCAAGGACACAGTTCTGAGCTGAAAGTTTCATTTTTAACTTGAGGGAGATGTTTCTCACCTTTTTCCCTCATCGGGAGGGCAGGTGATTTAACTAGCTAAATAATCCTAAAGGCATTTTAAACTAACAAGATAGAAAATTACTTAGAAATTCAATCCCTGAAATTCCACTGAGATTCTTGCTTTCTGTGAATGTTAAAGTGCTGGGATTCTAACTTCCAAATTTCTTCAAATTGAAACCAGTGCAGCATGTATGATGCTGAGCTGATGTCGCATACATGTTAGACGGATCTTTCCACATTAGTTTTGGATTTACTTCAGCTCCTCAGTAGAAGATATAAGTAATTTTTCAGGAGGCATAATCTTGCAACGTGATTTTCACACAAAAAATCACCTTCTGAGAGCTAGTCTTCCTGCCTCTACACCCACCTTATCACCA
The DNA here is from genome assembly GCF_965113315.1 of Podarcis vaucheri. Taxonomy (NCBI): domain Eukaryota; kingdom Metazoa; phylum Chordata; class Lepidosauria; order Squamata; family Lacertidae; genus Podarcis; species Podarcis vaucheri. The sequence continues at coordinate 51,689,054 of NC_138764.1, read as the reverse complement.
ATTCAGGTTAATCCTCAAATACAGGACAGCAACAGTACCTGAATACAGAGCAAAATATATTTAGCCTGCAGTGTTATATAACCTGTCAGTTAACAAATGCATGACACAAAGTAAAGCCATGTAACCCAATTGAAACAGTTTGTATGGGAGGCTGATTTCCCTTGGGAACAGCAACATCAAGTAAGAAACTGAACCCGTTAAGTATAACCTTTTCAAAGGGCAGAAAAATTCAAAGGTAATCAAGGATTTTCCCCTAGAAGGGCATTTATAATTATATTCCACTTTTATTTATAAAAAGCCTTTTAATGTTGGTACTACAAAAGGACTCCACACAAAGAAGTCTTGCTTTATATAACTAGATTCCATCCCCAAGCCCTTTTATATGCAAACGGCTCTTGACACAAGCTAAGCACTGAAAGAAGAGAATTCCCTTTCAGAACTGGGAGATACATTTCCAAAGTAGCGCATGAGAGTTTAGTCATATTTCTCTCACTAATACCATGGAAGATCTCTCTCTCTCTCTCTCTCTCTCTCTCTCTCTCTCTCACACACACACACACACACACACACACACACACTTATATGTACACATTCAAACTAAGTCATTTTCTTTTTCGTTCCAGAGTGGTGATTGTTGATTTCTAAATGCCATCAGACTGAGCTATTATTATATGATGGTAATAGGCAGATTCCAGTGGGCTCCTAATTTAACAGGGACCCACGCTACTGCACAGGAAGTCACATTTGAGGGATGAGTTCCATTTTTCTCCTGTGGTATATATATGGTATATATATATGGGGACGCGGGTGGCGCTGTGGGTAAAAGCCTCAGCGCCTAGGGCTTGCCGATCGAAAGGTCGGCGGTTCGAATCCCCGCGGCGGGGTGCGCTCCCGCTGCTCGGTCCCAGCGCCTGCCAACCTAGCAGTTCGAAAGCACCCCCGGGTGCAAGTAGATAAATAGGTACCGCTTACCAGCGGGAAGGTAAACGGCGTTCCGTGTGCTGCGCTGGCTCGCCAGATGCAGCTTTGTCACGCTGGCCACGTGACCCGGAAGTGTCTCCGGACAGCGCTGGCCCCCGGCCTATAAATGTGAGATGGGCGCACAAACCCCAGAGTCTGTCAAGACTGGCCCGTTCGGGCAGGGGTACCTTTACCTTTACCTTTATATATATGGCCAGCAGAGTCTGAGAGCCTGAGGACAACCTTGGAGCCGAAGGAACAATTTCTTAGTAGCCACTATAATGCTTTTCTCCCCCCCCCTTTAGAGTGATTAGTCTGCATTTTTAACTCAAGTCAGGTTCCACCCTTCCCAACCCATTTCCTGCAAATTGAAAGGAGATGCTTTGTCTATATGTAGACACGTGATAAGGAAATTGAGGGAGTTAATTTTTGTGAATTCTGGTACAAATTGACCGATTTTATGATCCATGAACTCATGTGTGGCAGCTGTGAAAAAGGTGAATTTCATGGTAGGAATTTCAAGCTAGGAAAGTTTTGTTTTGTTTTCTAAACCCTACTAATATTATAATGCTTAGCTACAGATTTTATTTTACTTTTATACCACCCTTCATCCAAAGATCACAGGGCAGTTCACAACATAAAAATACAAAATGAGACCACAAAATACATAACTAAACAAACAAGCCGCTGCCACCCCATAAAAGGTCATACAGATTATTTAATCAGACAAAGACCCGGCTAGAAACATTATTTGTTTTATGAAAAGAAAATGCATGCATTGCAGAGGTGTATAAAATTACACAGTGTGGAAAAACGGGAAAGAGCAACATTTTTGCCCCCTTTCATAACAAGAGAAGCTGAATGGTGGGGGTTTCAGGACAAAACTATGAAACTTACCACCACAATATGTAGCAATGGTCACCAACTTAGATGGCTTTAAAAGGATATTAGACTAAATCATAGTGGATAAAACTGTTAGTAGGCACTAGTCGTGGTGCATACACGCTACCTCAAGGCAGCCTGCATCTGAATACCAGTCAATGAGGATCAACAGTGGCAGAAGGCTACTTGCCCTCATTTCCTGTTTGTGGGCTTCTTTGTAGAGAAAAGGATGTGGGACCAGAATACGTTGGAGAGGATATCAGAAGCAATGCAGAGGAATTTCCCACTGCCCACCCACGGTGGTTGACCAATTGAGACACTCTGGTCAAAAGGCTATAGGTTTTAATCATAGATCTTTGCTTTCTGACAGGATGCTTTCATAAAACAGATCCATTTTAGGTGACTATAATGAAATACAAACTAGTTTTTGAAGAGCTTTTAAGATGCTTTTGAGAAGGTTCAGATCAAAGACCCAGTTAACGTAACTCCACACATTAAATATTTAGTCCTTATCCAGTCAATCATTCCAGGATCTTGAAATTGCAAGAGGGGAATGTGTTTCACTGTGGGATATTATATTGAATGAAGACCTACACAAGTCTGTTGATACAAATGGATGTCTTCTAATTGCTGCATTTGTGTAACTCATATTGACGGAATTCTTTCTGCACTTACATGAATGTGAGAATAAATTCCTTTAAGTGTCAGTTCAATGGGAATGAGTCAAGTGTGGTGTAGTGTGCTTAATCCTTGGACAAGTTATGAATTTGCAGTCTAACTGGGCAGGGGCAAGGCAAAAATGTAGTAATTTGCCTACCTAGTTGAGATTAACATGGACCCATTCAAGTCGGGGGCTGGCCTGAAATTGAGAATTTGGGGGGGGGAGATGCCTCCCCCTTTCCATTAGTGAGAACCTCAGCAGTAAACAGAAGGGTACCTTTGGATCCAACCCTATGGCTATAATCCTAAACACACTATTTAGTAAGTCCTGTGGGACTTAGTGAGGCTTACTACTGACTAAACATGCATAGAAGTGCTATAAGTCATGATCAGACACATGTTGAAGCACTGGTCAGACATGCCAAAACTCAAATCCACGCTGATTGCACAGTGAGAAATATTGTTCTTGAATCAGACCGAAAGGTTTGTGTCCTTCGTCTGGCAGCAACCTTTGAAATCTGGCCTGTTTCTGTGTGACCTAATTGCATCACTGTCTGTTTCTCTCTGCCCACAATGGACTTTTTGAGTTCACCTACATATCATTATCTACTATACATATTAATTTAAAATAAACTTTCAACTTCTCTACTTTTCTGGCATTGAATTTTTTAAAAAGCTAGTAGAATCAACAATTTTCTATAGTGTCAATCTTCCTACATAGCTTATAAACAATCAGCACACTGAAAGATTTGTAGCTACTCTTCTCCCACTACTACTCAGGTGTTCTGTCTCAACTAAGCTCCTGGTGATCAGGTTGAAGCAATCACTCTTATTGGATGAGCAGACATAAAGGTAAAGGTACCCCTGACTGTTAGGTCCAGTCGCGGATGACTTTGGGGTTGAGGCACTCATCTCACTCAATAGGCTGAGGGAGCCGGCGTTTGTCCACAGACAGCTTCTGGGTCATGTGACCAGCATGACTAAGCTGCTTCTGGCGAACCAGAGCAGCGCATGGAAACGTCGTTTACCTTCCCGCCGGAACGGTACCTATTTATCTATTTGCACTTTGATGTGCTTTTGAACTGCTAGGTGGGCAGGAGCTGGGACTGAACAACGGGAGCTCACCCTGTCGCGGGGATTCAAACCGCCAACCTTCTGAGTGGCAAGCCCTAGGCTCTATGGTTTAGACCACAGCGCCAACCATGTCCTGGTGGTCAGGTTGAAGCAGTCACCCTTACTGGATGAGCAGACATAGGTAGGCTATAACAGATCACGGAAAGCAAGACAAGGCACAGGACCCTGGACAGGTCAGTGTGGCAGACGATTGCTGGAACTCACCCAAGGACAGCTAGACCTGCTATTAACTCAGGAGCTGCGTGTTTCTTAAAGGACTATCACACAATATCACACCATGCAAGGGGGTAGAAGAATTTAACTCTTATCCCCAGCTGTGGTTCTGATAAAATCCTCTAGCAGAGCTACTATTTGCATTAAGAGTGATACCCCTATTAGTGCTAATGGGCCTGATTTTCATTGGGACCATAGCAGGTAAGGAAATGGTTAACCCTCTCTCCCATCTCCATGGTTCTAATACTGCTAGCCCCAATCCCCCACAGTTGCTATTTACATTCAACACAAACCTGAAACTTGTTTAGCTCTGAGGTTATGAATGTTTATCAGATACTTTCTGGGCACCAAATAGAAGATTCTATCATTTTTAAAATTATAAAAAATAATAGTTTGTATACTGTAAAGCTATACAGCTTGTACTGTTATAAACAAAGCTGATTAATATTTAAATGTCATCCTCAGCTATGTGGAACTGTAGCTGAAACAGATTTCCTTTTAAAACTGCATGATGTATATTAAGGCAGTAGTATAATCTACTTACATACAGGAAATTGAGGTCAAGTAGAAATTTATAAGCTATAAAACAACCTTTAGAATATTATAAAGCAAATAACATTTTATTAAGCACTTTGTAAAATGTGAACCTGAGAAATGTATAAGAAATAAAAAACATACTTTCTTAAAGTAAGAAAAAATGCTCTAATAAAATTCCATTTGTACTATCTTTCTCTTGTAAAATGTAACTCGCGCCTTGCTTTGGGGGGCTATTTTATCTCAATCATCAGCTAACAAAAGCCTGAGAATCATATTTTTCTTAGAAATAAAAAAGATTTCTAGTTTTCAGGATGAGAGTGACTGCTGCAAGGGTAACATTGGTATAATGGAAACATGGAGTCAGTGATTTGTTTTAAATATTTAGGGTTGGCAAGACTGCTCCTTAAAATGGAAGCATAATCATTAAAGGACACGTGGAAGGCAGTGGAGTTCCATTCAATTTAACAGATCATATGCTGTTCTGATATTTCAAGGCTGCACCTAACCTGAAACCAGACTGTGCTACACTCAGAGATACTCCTCTCACTTCTAAACCACCAGGTCTTTAGCTCTTATTAACTTGCCTTCTACACAGAAATTATTCAGGTCACATAGAACTTTTAACACCAAATGTAACCAGGTAGTCTTTCAGTCTCTCAGTCACTACCCAAAAGAATCATCTCCCTAATATTTTGAAGAGTGAAAGATAAGAGTTAAGATCACAGATTTCACTGGAGGTGGCCTTCTTTACTAATAAAATTAGTACCAAGCTGAACAAACAAGCATCTCCTTCAGGTTTTTGGTAAATCTACCCTGCAATCCTTTAGAAGAAAACACAACTGGCATACAAGTATATGCACTGGGACATGGATTACTGCTCGCTGATGGGCAAACTTTTCCTGGACTCACTTCAGTGGATTAGCTTTTTCTGAAGAACTGAAACCCCACACAAAGAAGAAGAAGAGTTTGGATTTGACATCCCACTTTATCACTCCCCTTCAGGAGTCTCAAAGCGGCTAACATTCTCCTTTCCCTTCCTCCCCCACAACAAACACTCTGTGAGGTGAGTGGGGCTGAGAGACTTCAGAGAAGTGTGACTAGCCCAAGGTCACCCAGCAGCTGCATATGGAGGAGCGGAGACGCAAACCTGGTTCCCCAGATTACAAGACTACCGCTCTTAACCACTACACCACACTGGCTCTCAAAGGCTTTTCAAAGAGCTTGCAAAAGCACGTGGATGAGCCTTGTACTAACCCTCCACGACCACCCCACCCCATGAACACCAAGACCCTACAAATTCCCCTTTCATTTTTATGAACTCACTTGGCAAAGGGAGAGTGGCAAGAACACCAGCAACTTTCTCTCCTCTTTTGTATCTCATTCTGCCAGGATACCTAACAGAAAGATGCAAGAACAGCTTCCCAGACTGAGAAGCATAGTTCTCTATGGCCCCTGAATCCAGTTGTGCTTTCGTAGATGGAGAAAGATTGACAGGAGGGGAGAGTTTGCTGTTGCCACTGCCCTTGCTAGGGAGTGTTTTCCAAGTAAGTTTGGGGAAAGGAAACCAGAGACGGATAGCTGACTTGCAGGCAGTGATGGCTGGGGAATGTGAACCATGAAAAGAATCAAGCCCAAACCAAAATTCTGGAGGGCCTGAACTCACTCATAGTGGAGTAAGACTTTTCATACTTCAAGTTCCCACGTCAAACCTTCTCCACCAGCATCATTAGTCCAAATTCTATAATCCATTCCCAAATGCACCTCACAAATAGAGGACATCTGGCAAATCAAAGGTGAACTTGTTTGCTACAGTTCTAGCGTGTCAGGAGTCCTGTAGTGATAGTTTATATAATAGTTCCTAGTTGCAGAATATCACAATCCCACAGACTATAACAGTTCAATATTTCCAAGGAGGAAAAATAGATCAAAATAATCTGAATTAGCAACATTTTGCAATGCCCATTACTTCTGAAATTTTGATTTAACTTTTCTTTCCAATCTGATAGTCAACAAATTATTGCTCAATATTCAAGAGAAAAACATGGATATCAAATTCCTGAAAGGTGCAGTTTAGATGGTTTCATGGCATTCTAGGACACTGCATCTGTTGCTCATTCTTTTCTTTACCAACCGTGCATCATTTGTCTGTCCTTGAGTAAAAGGTAAAGGTAAAGGTACCCCTGCCCGAACGGGCCAGTCTTGACAGACTCTGGGGTTTGTGCGCCCATCTCACATCTATTGGCCGGGGGCCAGCGCTGTCCGGGGACACTTCCGGGTCACGTGGCCAGCGTGACAACGCTGCTCTGGCGAGCCAGAGCCGCACACGGAACGCCGTTTACCTTCCCGCTGGTAAGCGGTACCTATTTATCTACTTGCACCCGGAGGTGCTTTCGAACTGCTAGGTGGGCAGGCGCTGGGACCGAGCAGCGGGAGCGCACCCCGCCGCAGGGATTCGAACCGCCGACCTTTCGATCGGCAAGCCCTAGGCGTTGAGGCTTTAGCCCACAGCGCCACCCGCGTCCCTGACTGTCCTTGAGTACAGTCAAGCAAATAGTAAGCAAAAGAAAGATGTAGTTACAGTATTTTTCACTCTATAACACGCACCCGACCATAACACACATGTAGTTTTTAGAGGAGGAAAATCCGCAGGCATGCCACCCGTGGGCATTCCCTCCATAACACGCACAAACATTTTCCCTTACTTTCTAGGAGGAAAAAAGTGAGTGTTATGGTGCAAAAAATACGGTAACTATCTTATACTAATATAGAAACAGCAACACAGCCGGTTCTTTTAATGGGCTTATACAAAATAGGCTTGTATAGATTGACAGTAAACAGCATAACACACAGTCCATTGATCATTATTCCCTCCAGCAGGTTTTCCTGCCATAAAATGGGTTATAACAATCTGCAGTTGATTCTGCTTTCTCATCCCAGCAGAGCCATTAAGTTCAAACTTCCCTGAAACTTCACCCAGTTCCATGCTTTTTTCAATGAGTTCAGAACAGGGAAAGTGTGAATTTGAGGGAGGGGGCAGGGATGACCTGCAAACTTTACTGATAATTTTATTTTAAAAAAAACAAACCAACCAACCTGTGTTTCTAAACGAACCATAAATTGTGACTGAAGGACTTTTTAAATATATACTATAGCCAATCAAACACAGAAAAATCCCTAGAGGAGTGATTTTCATATATAAAACAACCCAAGGTTTTGTGAATGACAGACTGTGGCCATATTATTTCTTTATAGCCACTTTGATGATGTTTGCAGAGCACCAGGAGTTAGTGGTGACGAACCTGGAAGTGCTTTGGGGGCATTAGCAATACAGTGGTACCTCCGGTTACGAACTTAATTCGTTCCGGAGGTCCGTTCTTAAGCCGAAACCGCTTGTAACATGAGGTGCGCTTTCGCTAATGGCGCCTCCCGCTGCTGCTGCGCTGCCGGTGCTCAACTTCCGCTCGCATCCCGGGCAAAGTTCGCAACCAGGGGCATCTACTTCCGGGTTAGCGGAGCTCGTAACCTGCAGCGTTTGCAAGGAGGATGGTACATAACACGAGGTTCCACTGTATACAATTTCTTCACTCTGATCTCTGTACAACAAAGCCTACTGGGGGGAAAGGAGAAGTCACTAAACAGACTTCATTCTGTGATCATTTGGCATAAGACAATCACTTGAAGAAACATGACACAATTCTTGTAATTTTGTTACACCTTTGATCACCCAAATTTTTTTTATTTATTGGGATAATGAAAGCATGCTAGACTCTACTTGAACATTTAGTAACTCTCCCATTTTTATGACTAAAGAAAAACATAGGTAGAGATCACCAGATAGGTCAACATTCCCAAGATATGCTTTGATAGTTCTTTACCCTGCATAGGGTAAAATCAAATAAAATTCAAACAACCTTCCATTCCCCTAATTCTTATAAAACATATTTTCATTTTTTAAAAAAAATTAGGATACGGGGATATTTATTTTTTATTATTTTAAGCTGTTTTGAACTGTTTTTAATATTGTGCTTTAATGTTGTAAGTTGCCCTGGAACCTTATGGTGAAGAGTTTGTGAAGAAGAAGAAGAAAGTCTGCCCAAGGCCAGAGCTCCAATGATGTTGTAGTGCATACAGATGTATGTGTTTCTATATTTCATAGCTGTTTCATAGAACTATAAAGTTGGAAGGGACCACAAGGGTCATCTAGTCCACCCCCTGCAATGCAGGGATCTTTTGCCCAACATGGGGTTTGAACCATGACCCTGACATTAAGAGTCTCACGCTCTACCGACTGAGGTGCTTCAATGGACAGAGCAATCTTATGTCCATGTCTCTATGCACAGTACAAGAATTAATTAACAGTAATCACTTATGTATTTAGCAATCACAAAACCGTATGGTGGAAGGATTTAAAAGAAGGATGGGGAAAATGTGACCATCCAGATATTGGACTACAACTCCCTTTAGTCACCGCCAGCAAAACCAGTGCTCAGGGATGATGGGAGTTGTTACCCAACAATATCTGGAAGTCCAAAGGTTCCTCACCTTTCATTTAAATTTAAAAGGCCATCTAGTCTTACAGCAGAATTAAGCAACAGGTAGATAATCTCTGAATCAAAAAACTGAAATGGATCTGTCAATAACTTGTAGTTGGCTTCCTTCTCACCATTAATACCCCTAGAAAACTATTATTGCCCATTACTGTATTTGAAAACGTCATCTGAACACCTGGAAACTCCCGGAAAGGACCCAACAGAAGAATTTATAAATGCATCATGTTTTCATGACTATACAGTAGATTGCAACATAAAGAATGACATGCTGCTTCTATTTTGCTTAGCTATTCACATATTGCTGTTTCTGAAGCAACCTTAATGTTGCATCTTTCTGAAATTAAGTAGCCCCCAAATGACTGAGGATAAAATTTCAGTGCAATCACTGCATAGGAGAGCACAGTATTTTGATTGCTGTAAGATTATGATTTGCTATACTCCGTATTCTTTTCAGAGCCTGCTTAATACATTGTTTTTTTTTTAAGGCAAGCCTATTCAGAAATGTAGAAGTTATGTGTATTTTATCTCTTTTTAAGCTACTGTTGATTTTAATAGTATTTCGAATGTTTTTAAACACCTGTTTTTAACTGTTTTATCGATAATTTTAAAAAGTTTTATTTTATATTTTTGTAAACCCCTTGGAGATTTGTTTGTTTTTACAACCAAGCTCTATATAAATATTGTTTAAAAAAGTAAATCATTTGGCATAGTTATAATATTATGCCAAAGCTATAATAACTGATTTGCCACTAATTACCTGGCTGATTTTTTTCCTTTTTTAAAAAAACCAACCACTCTAAGGCAGAACAATCATGTCAGTAGAAATGGTACCAAATGGGTATCTGCCATGGTACCAAGCTTGTAGGATTGCATATTCTTGAGATCATTTCACAGAATTTTAATGCTCAAAAGCTCTCAGATATAAAAAGTAGAATCAGATCTGCTTATCTTCATGCTAGCAAAAAGAACATGTGCCATTTGCCTCTACAACCACTGTGAACTTTGGTAATCTAATGGAAATTGCATGTCCTGTACTGCTGTTCCAGTTTTAATTTTCAAAGAATTTCAGGAAGCATTTATGGATTTAATTGTGGAAGTTTTCAGAGGAGAAAAAGTATAAATGTGATTAGTGTCAAAATATTAATGCAGCATGATGAGTGACTCACCAATCTCTGGGTATAATAACCTTATTCTGTCTCCTTTATATGCTGCAACTTTAATCTATTACCCAACAGAAAGCATCTGCTTTCAATGAACTCTCTCAAACACTGATAATTTAAGTTGTTCAAGATAACCAAGGGAGTGGGTGGGGAGCTCACCTTTTCTCAGCCTCTTAAAACTGAGCATGAGCAACAAACACTGTAAAATCTTTAACTCACATTTTCAAGCTTTCTAGGAAAATGTCACATGAAGAAAAGCTAGGATTATTTAAAAAGTGCTACATTATTTGCCAAGCTTTGACAGAGAGCAAGGTTCAACAGTTGTGCAGTAGTAGATGTTGGTTTTTTGTGATAAAAAATGGAGTAGCTCTGTTGCTAATCCTCCATCACTCAATATGCCTGTTACAGAAAAACCAAGCTATAATGACCATAACCCAAAGAACCGTGAAATTAGCTCTATAAGTCCACAATTAAAAATCTACCATATAACTCCCCACTCCACAATGCCATATGTCCAACTGCTAAGGAAAAGCAAGCTTAAAAAGATGTTTGCGATATGATGGTGGAGGGGAGGGGGGGAAACCTGCTTGAAGAAAAAAAGTTTTTTTAAAAAAAAAATCCACTAGCCTAGCAGAAGCCCACTGCATCAGCTTAAACATATCTGACTCAAAGTCAATATTTAGAATGATAACTTAGTAAATTCTTATACCATATTTTGAACACAAGCTATTTTTGCATTGTAGCTATATCACAAATAATTGGGTAGGACCCAATGTACTCTAAAGCCATTATTTCAACATATGTAGCTATGTAGAAAGAGAAAAAATAAAATCTTTGTGCCTCCATTATAAGGAGTTTCATGATTGTTTTGAACATTATGCCAATGTTTGTGCTCAATCAAGAAAGACAAGACAAGACAAGACTACAGATATATGCATCCTCCAAGATGGGCATTTAAACATTGTCAGTATCACAATAACAACTTCATTTTCCTTTTATGTAATTTTCCCTCTCCTTCCCTCCCCCTTTTAATTTTTGATTCTCATGTAGGGAAGCATAGAATAGAATGCTCCAACAGCTTTATTCTTTCTGAATTTATCTTTGTTTAAGTTTCCACTCTGATAAACTTGAAACTATATTCTACTTTTTGCACTTTTTTATTAATCAAGGAAGCAGCTGATAAACTTGTAGTATAAACTCTAGAATTTATAAAAGGACCCTTTATAGCATTTACACCTTTTGGACAATGATGATCTTCAACTCGACCAATCCTACCTAATAGATAGATAGATAGATAGATTCTTTATTGTCATTACACAAGTGCAACATTGCACAAAGTGCAACGAAATTGGATGCCATCCCTTAAAACAATAAAAGCAAGACAACAACAACAACCAAACAAACCACATTCCAGCCACACCCACACCACACCCATCAAACTCCCAGGTCACACTAACGAGTTACAGCATTCAAAAGGGCCACAGCTCTTGGATAGAAACTGTTTTTCAGTCTATTTGTCTTTGACTTGATGTTTCTATATCTTCTGCCAGAAGGCAGTAGTGCAAACAGACAGTGTCCCGGGTGAGATGAATCCTGCAGGATGTAACAAGTCCTGCATTACTTTATAGTAAGAGAAGTACCATTTTGACATGGAAAAGGAACAGACTGGACAGGATTCATGAGGGGTAATGTACACATCCATATGTATGCCTGGGATTTTCCTTATTCAGACCCAACTTCAGGTTTCATGGGAACCTGAGTGAAATATCATCAATGGGCTCCCTCCCTTTGACTTGACGGTTCAGTTGTAATACCATACTTCCAGAGTCCTCTGCACCTCATTGGTTGGCCCTAACCAGTCTTGGTACAGATCAGTGCCTGATCTTGGTGGCCACCAGTAGTAATGCAGGTCATACTTTTTGATACTAGAATTATGTAGCTAGCTCTGGCAAAACTAAGCAGAGGCAAGCCTAAATAGTTTTGTTGTTAAACAACAGTGGTAGTTGCAACAGGAAGTATAAATGCTGGACACAACATGGGCATGTTTTACATATGCCCACACAAAGTAACATCCCATTTTGGAGAAACACATTACTTTGGGAACAGAATCATGGTGAATGTGGAGGGAGAGGATGGGAGAGTAAAGGTGTTAGCAATAAAATCCATGCCAGAATGTTTTTCTTCTTGTTTACATTTTTCTTTTAATATCTTTGGAGGCAAATTCAAACTATGTGGCAATTTCTCCATGTCACAATCATAATGCTTTATGTGAACCTGCATTTGCCTATATTTCACAGTGCAGCTAAGCTCTGTTGTGTCCTTGATTGCAACAAAACAAATACATGTGTGGGTACATCACCTTAGGTGATGAATGCTACTGTATTGCCATTATGGTCCAGGGATCGACAAGGAAATATTATGAGCAGCAAATGCATTTATTACTCACCACACTAAGTCCCAGAAGTTCTCTGCAGTAGTAGTCCATGCTTCTCTTCTGTAAATTATCAAGATAATGCTGAAGCCGCGTGTAAGTGTACGGGTAGCAGTAAGCGAACTGGTATATGTCATCCTCTCGATCAAAGCAGAAAGCAAATGACATAACGTAGTTCTTCCTGTGATCAGGGCAGCGATAATAATACACATTTTTGGGTGGCAGCCTTTGCCTAAAAGATAAAGACAAATGCCATAATCAAAATCCCATTGGTTAAATTAAATGCAACAGTGAAGTTGTACATATATGGAGAATGGGGAGTCTCTCTTCCCTGACATAATGGCTCTATGGCTCTGACTGCAGAGGAATAAATCTGAATCAGGTTTTGTATGTAGAGAATCCACCTCCATTTTCCACGTAATCATCCACCACCTTCCAAGCTTAATGTAGAAGGAAGTTAAAACTCTGACAACTGAGATCTGGATCACTCTAGTTCTTTGAAAAACTTCACCTCTGCTTTACCATACATCACAATCCTAGGTATGTCTACTCAGAAGACAGACCTATTAAGTTCAGTGGGGTCTTCAGTGGGGTATTAAGTCAAATGGCTATAGGGCTGAAGCCTTTCCTTCTATATTGTTGCTGTTCCTTCTTGGTTTTTTTGCATTTATTGTCAATATTATATGAAAAATCTTAATAGTTAGAATAAATAAAATAAAACCACATCATAAGGCAATGCAGGTGTCGGCTCTGGAAGTAAAAGGGGGAAAACACAGTAGATTTCTTATTTAATTTGAACGAGAGAACCTTGTTCTGTGCAGCATCTATGCACTAGCACAATAATTCAATATGATTATGTAGCAATCTTGGAAGGGTGAGTAAAAGACCATTCCCTAGGCAGGCAGGCTGTGGGTACTGGCTGTACACCTTTATCTGCCTGGACAGACTCCACAAGGGTCTTGCAATTAAATACAACAAATTTTCCAATCCTATTTGGCAAAAGCATACTATCATCCCACAGACAGTAGCTTATTCAATTAAGGAATATCATAAACAGGTCCCATCTAATGCTTGTAGCAGAAGTCAGCTACCGTCAGGCAATGATGGCGAAGAAAACGTAATATGATTTACAGACATAGCAGTAGTAATGTGTCCTACGGTAATAGTTCTGAGAAATGAGACAACTGGAGAGGATCAGTTTTGGCCTTTCATTGCTAATATGAAACGGAGGACAGAAAGTTCTCATGATAGAAGAGTCTTTCCAATTAGCGGCTGTTAAGGAGTATGCAAAGAAAACGGACATCTTCCTGGCAAATTACAATGAAGATTCAGTGATGCAGTTAATTAGAGATGACATAAAAATTATTTGTCCTTTGTATTGCTTTGGCTCTTAAACTCCAATGAATAAAGGGGACCACTCTTGATTGTTGTTCTTTGTTTTATTTACATTGTGCTGACTAAAGATCCTGATGTTAACCAGCCACAAACTACTACTACTATTATTTCTTGCAGACCGCAAAGACAAAAGGACAGAGGGTTATAGTTTTCAATCTGATATAAATAGCAGTGAAGGTGGGGGAATAGGTTAAGATAAATGACCCCTGGACGGTTAAGTCCAGTCAAAGGCAACTATGGGGTTGTGGCGCTCATCTCGCTTTAGCCGAGGGAGCCAGCGTTTGTCTACAGACAGCTTTCTGGGTCGTGTGACTAAAACACTTCTGGCGCAACAGGACACCGTGACGAGTGCCAGAGTGCACAGTAACGCCGTTTACCTTCCTGCCACAGCAGTACCTATTTATCTACTTGCACTGGTGTGCTTTCGAATTGCTAGGTTGGCAGAAGCTGGGACAGAGCAACAGGAGTTGCACGAATTCAAACTGCTGACCTTCCAATCAACAAGCCCAAGAGGCTCAGTGGTTTAGAATACAACCAGCTAAGCAAATAGCTTCCTGAAATATCTTAACATATTTCTATCATCCAACATTACTCTGGTATGCTATCAGCTATCTCCCACTGTATATAAGATCAAACAGATTATACGGTTGTGAGTAAATAAACTGAAGCCCCCAGACCTCAAAATGCAATGCAATTTCAAACAGTGCATTGGCAAGTGCAGAACCTTTGTTTCTACGTTGGCAACAGGAGAAGCTGCATTCATTATAATGAAACAATTCATAATGCTAGGAAAACCTACTTGAGATTTGTTTGATACTAGTTTGCTACTAGTTCAGATGGCACACAGCACAGGTTGCTTCTATTTTATTTTATTTTTAATCTCTTAATCTAACATGCTTGTGTGTTTCTGCAATAATGCTTTGGTGTTATTGCTGTCTTCCATTCTGGTCCGAAGAAGTCAAACATCTGGGTGTCAACAGTTTTAACAAAAATTATTTATCTATATGCTTGGATATTATAGTGAAACTTATAATATAGGACAAGTCATAAGTCAGTTTCACAACCCAGTGCCTTTCACTGGAGGAAAACCTACCCTTACTTGAGCGATAAAAACCCAAAGTCTCAGAAAAGGTTCAAACTCTTAATACAAAGCATGTCCCCCCTAAATATAATTGTAATGGGACTCATGGGGCTGTTAATCTATTCTTATCACTTTTAACACTTCGTCAGTGCTAATCTGTTCCCAAGTCAAAGGGAAAAGGAGACTGAGTGTTTCAATACCAACAAAACATCTTTACATACAGGAGCCTAATCAGATTAGATTTTATCTGGGAATTAAAAAGGGAGGAAGGGAGAGAGACAGAGGAGCACAAGAGACAAGGTGCTAGATATGGCCAATTGGGGGTTTTGATAAGAAAAAGACATTGCTCAGTTCTTGCATTAACCTCTGTGTCCTAGACATACCATTGTTTAGTCTTTCCCTCTTTTTGTTCTATGCCTGCTGGAAAAGGACACCCACACACTGTAGCAGCAGCTGCTTCTATTAATTTAAAGCTATTACAAAAATTAAAATTAAACCCAATTACTTTGGCTGGTTTATAGCCGGAGAATGGCTGAGTCTGATTGTTCCCTCTGGTTATGGACAAAACAATATTACTACCTATAGGCAGCTGCCAGTAGAATACTAATGTGACCTAGGCCTGGCAGGAACAGATTCAGAATGTGAAATTTAGCTGCATTTCTAAATAGAGAGGGGAAAATATATATCTTATCACAGATCTGCAGAAATGCTCCACCCTTTCATGCTATAGGCCATGCAGTACGTGAAAGCTAAAGTGAGGAAGCCATACTGGAGCATATTTCCAGTTACATATATCCTCCAAGAGCCTTAGTTAGGACTACAAATGTACATTGCTAACTAATACTTATGTGCACTGTCGAACTAACTAAACTTCTGAATGGTGATTTGATGAAAATATGTCCAAAGTCCATTCATAACAACAGCCATCATCTCCCACTCCATTGGCTTCAGCATGATACTGAAACAACGTTTGGTATTCCTAACTAGTGTTGGCTGTTTGGATTTCAAAACACACATGCACAAACCAGTCACACAAACTGATGGGAAAGCTTGTACACAAGTTCTTGATGGAGGACATTGAAGGGCAAGGTGGAAGCAGCAATTTCCTGTCTAGACAAGCAACACTACTATCCCCTGAATAGATTTTAACTATAAGATGTACAGACACCTTTACATGCATTTCACTCATGCATGACCACATTTATGTGAGTCGTCACAAAATAAATAAATAAATTGGCCTTCCCTCACTCAGGACTGCTGCCTTGAAGTCACTCGAGGGATGGCAGCCTTCGATCAACATTGCTGTTGTTTCCTTCTAGAAATGGAAACATGACGCGGACCAACACTTTACCTAACCCTGCCCAAAGAATTTAGGGTTAAGAAGGGGTTGCTTGTTTGACATGGAACTGAACGGCCCTTACCAGGGGGAAGGGTAACCACAAAAACATTTTGAAACCATTTTCCAAAGCAGTTTCAGATACTGTGATATAACTGCTTTTGTTCTGGATGCAATTAATTAAAAACACTTCCGCATATATCTCTCCTCTTTAACCACCTGATTACAGTCCCCATAGCTTTTATACCTTTTAGAACATCTGGCTGTTTCTCTCTGCACAGAAGAAAAATAAAATGAAATATCATAACCTTCAGTGTTTTAGTTAAAAGTTAAGAAACCCGCATTCTAAACATATTTATTATTGAATACTAATATTGATCACCTTTCATGAATATGTGGACTGTAATATGAACATAAGAAGCTGCCTTACACTGAGTCAGACCATTGGTCCATCAAGCTCACTATTGTTCTATACACTATTGTTATCAAGCTCACTATTGTTCTATACTGACTGGCAGCAGTTCTCCAGAGTGCCAGGCAAGACTCTTTCCCTACCCTTCCTTGAGATGCCGGGGACTGAACCGGGGACCTTATGCACCCAAAGCATATGCTGTACACAGATTTCTTGGTAACTGGAATAATGCAATGTACATTTACATTGTGTGCTAATTAGGAAAAGGGGGAAACAACAAACTGCAAAGACAGTGCTTCTTTACCTGCCAATCTGACTTATAAACAACCTCTCAAAACACAATTCAGTCTCATAGAATCGTAGAATGATAGAGTTGGAAGGGATCCCAAGGGACATATAGTTGAACCCCTTGGAATGTAGGAATCTCAACTGCAAGATGATACACGACAGAGGGACATCCAGCCTCTGCTTATAGGTCTACCACCTCTCACGGGAGTCTGTTCCACTGTCAATCAGCTATTAGTGCCATAAAGTTTTTCCTGATGTTTAGTCGGAATCTCCTTTCTTGTAACTTGAAGCCATTGGTTTGAGTCCCAACCTCCAGAGCAGGAGAAAACAATCTTGCTCCATCCTCCATGCGACAGCCTTTTAGATATCTGAAGATGCCTGTCATATCTCCTCTTAGACTCCTCTTTACTAAGCCCAATTCCTTCAACTGTTCTTCATAAGGCTTGGTTTCCAGACCCTTTATCACCTTCGTCTCCCACCTCTGCACATGTTCCAGCGTGTCAATATCCTTCTTAAATTGTGGTGCCCAGAACTGGACACAGTATTCCAGGTGTGGTCTAACCACATTACCCCATACATGGCTGCTTGACCAGTTTCGTCTGCACAACTAGCACAAGTGCCATACAACACCCATTCCACACTTGTAATGGATCAATCCTTCAACGTGGCTGCATCTACACTTTGAAACTTACTGCTTTCACTGTACTGTTTCTGGCACCTGCTAAAAGCTCTCTCTTTTTGTTTAGGAATAATATGAATGTGTTATATGTACAGTGCAGGATCGGGCAAAACAAGCCACTTTTATGCTTCTGGAAACAAATCTCTGGCTTGGAGCCTAGTATTCCTCCAGTCTGAGAAATTCATTTGAGCATGTTGCCAGGTTGAGATGGAGACATGAGTCCCTACAGTGGATGAATCCAGTTCTGTGAGGATTGCATGCTCCATGAGAGCCAGTGTGGTGTAGTGGTTAAGAGCGGTAGTCACGTAATCTGGGTAACCGGGTTCGCGTCTCCGCTCCTCCACATGCAGCTGCTGGGTGACCTTGGGCCAGTCACACTTCTGCGAAGTCTCTCAGCCCCACTCACCTCACAGAGTGTTTGTTGTGGGGGAGGAAGGGAAAGGAGAATGTTAGCCGCTTTGAGACTCCTGAAGGGGAGTGAAAGGCGGGATATCAAATCCAAACTCTTCTTCTTCTTCTTCTTCATGAGTAAAAACTTAGAAAGTCCCAATTTGGATGGAGAGCCCATGGTCCACTTGGGCTTGGGCTGTGGCTCAGGCCTAGCCATGATGTCGCCTGGGTTGTCCTCTGGTGCTGCTATGCTGAAGGTCTGGGCCAGCCCCTCCAAACCAAAACCTTGGCTGCTTCTGAAGTGCTTCTGAAGCTGCCGGGACAATTGTCTTTGCATCTGTGTGCTGCTGAATGTGGCTGGCCCCTCCTCATCAGAGCCCAGGTTGTTGCACCAGGCAGGGATCCTCATACCACCCATAGCTAGAAAAGCAGGTTGTAGGGTGGGTTTTGAGCAACAACATGGCTGGAAGTGAAAAAGCTAAGCACTCCTCCTACACAGCCATTCTTCCTCTTCAACTCATAGCTTCACAAGGCTGCTTTTAGTTAAAAAGAAGGGTAAGAGAAGATTCCTTGTCCTTTCCTCCTTTAGCCCTTTCACTTTATGTTATTCTTCAGTTCTCAGTCTAATTGACTAGAACTTATCATTATGGTATAGAATGTTTTGACTTTATTTTTTTGCAGTCCATAGCAGCCTGGGAACAAGAAACCAGCCTCAATCTCACACCCCAGTCTCTATGGTACATTGTCAGTAGACCACACGGTCAGCTTTAATAGCCTCTTAGCTTCAATTAGCCAATTAGACTTTTCCTCTATTTCCCATCTCCCTTTCCCATCTGTTCATCTATTCCCATTCCCCTCCTTTCTGCAGAAATAATTTTTAAAATCCATGTGAACTTCATTTAGGGTACTCTTGGGTGGCGTATCTTGCACACAAGACTAACTTTAAAAACCTCCCAAGAATGTAAAAAACTACAGCAGTAATTTGGTGATGTCTGAATTTCAGATGCTGTTTTCACACACATCTGCATCCAAACTACAAACATAATGGGTTTTTGTTGTTTTTGTTGTTGTTTGGTCACAGTGTAAGTTATTAATATGAAATTAAAGTAGCTGCAATACAAATATGATGCAGACAGAATATCAAACAGAATTTGTTGAGTCTTCTTTGGGTTTATAATAGTATTGCATATATTCGTTGATTTTTATTTTTACTGTGGAATGTGTGATTCAAGTGGGCAAACATTTTCAGATGCACTTTCAGAATAAACTAAACTACATAATCTCAATAGAAAACATTTACAATATGTTTCTCTGTGTTTAAGAGCTTTGAATTCTCAGCACTTTCTTTTCCCAAGAAATGATTTTCTGACAGCACATGCATATATTTTTTTTAGATTCTCAGTAAGACATTGGACTCTGTAAACCCCCTACCATCTTGTAGCCCTTGCTGAACTGTATCCCTGCCACTCCCATGACTTCCATTGACCCCAGATGTTCTGCAGATGAGCACACTGACCCCATCACCCAATACCTCTTTCTGGTGGTGCACAATTGGATGTATTCTATGATTATTTAATGCCATATATTCATTCATTGCTCATTTTATACTCATTCAAAGTCATCCCCTCATCAAGAATAGGTCAGATGAATCCATTATACAGGGACTGGGGAGAAAGCATATTTGGGGAAAGGAAGATTAACAATGTAATTTGGAACACATTTTAACAAGTGTCCAACATTCTGAAATACCTTATTTCCATATGGAAATCTCGAATCACAGTTGTGAGTGGGGGAGAACTTGGGAAAGTATAAACAAGAGGTGAGGAGGTTGGCTTTGATTTCTGTGAACTCTTTCTCCTTGGAGAGTGAGCGTTTACAGGTTTCTCTCATCTGCTTTTTGTCTTTGTGAAAGAAGAGTTCACACTCAAATGCTTCTTACATTTATTTAAGCATTTTCAAACCATTCCACTTTGTGCTAGCCTAACTTTCACATTCCCTTTAGTTAATTACTTGTAGTTCGTACTTGAGAGAGCAATATTAGTTACTCTGATCAACTCTGATTTATTAGTTACACTGTTCTGAACACTGCTTTAAAACGGACCCCTTTTCCCTATTGATTTGAAATTTGGCAAGTATAATTCCTAGGAGGAACAAGAATGCCTGAAAAATTCATGCTGATTTGAAAAATTCATGCAGAAGTATAGACAACAGAAATGCAGCTGGGTCTCCCATTGAAAGCAATGCAAAAAAAATTCCCCTCCAGTTCCCTTCAACTAGAGCAGCTTTCATAGACTTGGGTCTCTAGATCAGGAATGATGGGAGTTGTAGTCCAAAAAAACCGCTGGAGACCCAAATCTGTGAAACACTTATCTAGAGTAGAATATGATTCACAAATAACCTGAGTGAGCACTATCCGCTAGCAAAGGTAAAAAGTACCCCCGAGCAAACAAATGACCACAGTTTGTGTGTGTTTACGATTACAGTCAAAATTGTCCATAATGATAAGTTTGCATTGCTCTTCAAACAGGTATATGTGGTATTAACCAGATATGATGTTTATGACATTTGTATGCTGCCCTATAACCTGGTACCAAAAAGACTGCAAAGATTTTAAACAAAATGGAGCAGAACAATCGTAACTGGATGAGGAATAATTATCAGAGTAGCAGAATCACCACTGTATTCAAAACCCTGCTAGCTCCTTCCAGTCAAGACAGAAGGTGTGGTGGTAGTTTTTTGTTGCTTCTTCCTGCACCAGCAATGGGACTGACACAGCCGAGGGACTGAGAATTGGGTCTCTTGGAGGATCAACAGAGCTCTGGTTCGTTGGTGCAACTTAAGCCCATGCAGAGTTTGCCTGAGGCCCAGGGTAGATGTTTTGTTAGAATATAGCAAAAAACAAAACAAAACAAAAAAACCAGCCTGTCCCTGGTGGGGCCAGTTTAGCCCTCTGAGGCCTGGAGCAAGTGTATCCAGCTGCCCTCACCTGCCACACAGTACCACACCACTTCAGGGCTACTGCTGACAAAAGGACCACCAGTGATAGCTACCCATCTGATTGGGTGCAGCTTGGACCTCCATCACAGCACAGAACAACCTCTACCACCAACATATTCTCTGTCAGTGGAGGGTGACAAAGAGGTACTTACACTGCATAATACCCCCCCCATCTCTGCCCATTAACATCAAGAGGTTGGTAATTTGTAAAACAAGAGCACAACAGTTTAGAAGGGAGATTTTCTTCTGTATTAACAGCTTCACAAAAGCAAAGATGTTGCATGAATATTTACTGATGCATCCTGTTTTACAGATTCACATTTCCCTCTAGCATGTAAAACAATCTCTCGCTCCATCAGATTCCCTTTCATAGAGTGATAAAACATTGCAGAGGGAGACGGGGATGCAATTACCTGCCATTCTCTTAACTTACTCTCACTTTTCAATTTGGATGTTCCCATGGGCTTTTTAGTTAAACAAGAATTGCCCTGCATTGTACTTAACATACATTTTTTATTTGTCTCCCAGAGTTATGGTCAAATCTTACTCCCACTACAATTAACAGTTCTTTGTTACTAGCAAAGGACCTTGATTAGAAAGAGCATTTACATGAGAAACTTGTTATTTGTTAATGTTTAAACATTGCTCTATATATTCAGGCCTCAAATGGCAAATACTTAGAAGTTAGCATGCTCACTCAGTGTCTTCATCTATTTACTTTGCTGTAGGGCTTGTGGCTGGTTCTGCCTGCAGCTGAAGAGGCCCACTGCACCCAGCCAATCATCTTAGAACTGGATAGCTAAGGAGCAGGGCTACCAAGATGAAAATTGCTCCTCTGCAGCCTGTGCCTAGAGTTTTAATATGGACAAAGCTCAGCGCAAGAGTAAACAGGAGCAGTATTATTTCCATAGTTCTTAGAATTCTTTAAGTAGTCTCAATGAACTGTGAGTACTAACTAGGACAGAATACTATAGGCACTGGTTGCCAGCCATGCCAGAGCTACTATAGAACTGGAAGCAGTTCATAAAAGAGCAAGCAAAATTATAAAGCAAGGTGGAGCAACACCCTTATAAGGAAGCATTGCAATAATGGTGGGGGGTGTTAGTTTAGGGGGGGAAGTGTGTAAGAGAAGGCATAAGAGATGTATAAAATTATTCATGTTGTTGAGAAAGTTAACAGAGGAAAGTTTCACCCTCTCTTGTAGCACTAGAACTCAGGAATATCCAATAAAGTTGAATGCTGGAAAATTCAGAACTGACAAAAAAAAAAGTACTTCTTTCACACAGTGTACAATTAAACTATGGAGTTAGCGCCACAAGAAGTAGTGAAGACCACCAACTTGGATGCCTTTAAAAGAGGATTAGGCAAATTCATGGGGGATACGGCTATCATGGACTACTAGCCATGATGACTATGTTCTGCCTCCACTGCCATAGGTGGTGAATAACACTTGCTAAGAATCACAAGTGGCAGCATGCTCTTATACTCAGGTCTTACTCAGGCTTTCCTATACGGATCTGGTTGGCCACTGCGAAAACAGGATGCTGGACTAAATAGACCACTGGTGTAATCCTGCAGGCTCTTGTTAAATTCTTAACTGAGAGCTTCATTCCAGATCTCAGATGATCTCTCCCAATGACTTTATATAGGTGTTTAAAAGTATAAGGAATACAAAAAAGTATGAGGAATAGAATGGAACCTTGCAGTACCCCACAGCATAAATGCCCAAGGTTGCCCAGCAGGAAGAGTCAGTTTAGTGCCCCCTACAAGCAGTTCGATTGTCAACTACAATGCAGTATTCCTACATGCTTTATGCCAAATTCTATAGAACCTGGAAACAAGATTGTGTCCTCTTTCAACTCAGCACTGCATTTGTTGCCCTTGTCTTTCCTTGGCAACCTGATGGTTGGACGTGGATGACTGTGGGAGGTACCAGCTGGGGGACCACCAAGGGAAGAAGGCCCAGGCAGTGGTGGTGGGACAATGTTGAGTGGTCAGAGGGAGAAGAGGGAGAGGAAGTGTCAGAAGCTGAAGAGGTAACAGGGTTTAGCAAGCTGAGACAGTCTATGGCAGACAGAAGTCCAGAATAAGAGGCGGAAGCTGAAGTCGGTGATTGGGGGAGGAAGGCCAAGAGGCAGAGATGGTGAAGAGTCATGGGTGTCTCCCCCTCCTGCTGCAATAAGCTCCGCTTCCCCTCCCATGTCCCAGAAACAAGCAGAGCAGCAATAGGCTGCATGCAGGCAAAGTCTGCAACTGCTTAGGGGAAGCCCTGGAGAGGAGGGGACTTAGACGCCTGTGGGAAGGTAGAGACTTTCAATCTTGGCAACTAATTTCATGGAGCAGGACCTGCTATGCTCATTAGGCCTGACAGTCAAGACTGTGGAGACTGTGTTTTTGCAAATAGTTAACTCCAACTCTGAACCGTGTGATTGCTGACCAGCATGCTCTGTGACACCTGATGTGAGCTTCTCCCATTCCACTGGTTGGCCAGGGCTTGAGGGCAGGAAAGGGGATGGCCTCTTCTGCAAGTCAAAAGGCATGCAGAGGTTCTTCCACAATGTCTCAATATATGGATTTGTGCTAAGTCTATGCTGTACAAAGTATTCTGCTAGCTCTTGTGCAGCACTTTGCAAAACCTCAACAGAATTTCTTCTGCTGGCCTATCTTTGGATCCTCAGAAAATGGAATGAAATCAGTCTCACTCAGAAGCTGACATTCTATGGATTGAAAACGAGCATTTCAAGGACCATATGCATCCTGCTGGCCCGTTTCCGAACTGTACTGATACAGCAATTCTATGAGTAGTAAAGAGAGCATTTCAATATTGTTCTGTGGGATTGTGGGAAAGATCCATAGCTGTTTTTGTTTAACCAAATAAAGAGGCAGATGTAATCAAGGAAAAGCAGCATATGGGAGAAAACTTATAAGCAAATTGTCTTAAAATGTTGCAACACTACCATGCATCTCATCAAGAACTAAAGGACATTTGTCAATACACTTACATAAAATGTTTGAGAAAGTACCTGATGTATAATTCATGCAGCTATCAAGTTAAATATACAAATGTCTAAAATGTGGGCTGTAATATATGTATGTGAAAGCTTCCAACACCATACAAAGTTCCATATTTGTTGCTGTTGTGGGCTACACTGTGTATATCAAATGTTCTCTCAGTCTTGTATTGTGACAAGATTTTGTTGAAATATTTTCTGTGCTAACTACCAAGATGGAATTTCAATGATGGCTACACAGGTTTATAATGCAGTACTCTAGCTGCTTTCTTTGCTGTCCCATGTTGGCATCCGCTTCTTCTGAGAGACAAGGGAAGAGTGTGCCATCAGGGCTAAAGTCAAACTGTTGGAGAGTTACAGCACCTGCTGTGGCTGTGGAGACCGATATGGGAGAGACATGTTTTGTTGCAACTGGGGCAGATGAAGGCATCCTGTTTTGATGCTATAGGTGCATCATGGTGTTTCTTCTCTCTCCTCTCCTCCCAGCAGTCAATTCTCCTCTGATCACTGCTGTGGATACACAGCCTGTCTCCAGGCTGGGATTCCCACGCAGCAGGGTTAATGTTTCCAGCCTTCATGTTATGTTTGCAGACATTTTTAGAAAGCAGAGTTGGTCTGCCAATAGGCCCAGTACCTAAATCCAGCTCCCTGTAAAGCACATCATTGGTAATCCTGAATTTGATGGAATTTGCAGGATGGAAGCCCCTTCTGTGGGTTTCAGGTAAAACCATCAACAGAAGATTTTATCTGAAAAGAAAAAGGCCTTTCATCTGACACTGAAAAGACAAGTGTTTACCACCAGTGGTGTAGGAATAGAGGTGTGGTGGGCGTGGACCGCCCCGGGTGTCATCACTGAGGGGGTGACAAAATGGCAAAAATATGTGTTTCAAAGGTAAAAATAATTTAAAAATGGGCTCATAATTTTTTTAAAAAATAACTGCCGCACCGACTGTACTTCCTACATCACTGGTAGCTAGGTGAGGCAGCAGGCACCACGCCTGGAGCGTGCCTGAGCCATGCGTCTCTTCTGGGGGAGGTAGCGGGCAGACTGCCTGCAAGCTCTGCGCTGAAATATACTTGGAGTCAGCTGCTTTTTCGAGCAGCGTGGGGCTTGCGTCTGCCCACCGCCTCAGCCACCCTATAGCTGAGGGGGAGGCTGCGGAGAGGCTCCACACAGCACACCCTGCATTGGCTCGCCCCGCCCCCATGGGCAGCTTGCCCCACCTCCATGGGCAGCTCACCCCACCCCCGGCTGCAGGACGCGCACAGACTGGGCACCCAAGTGGCTGGCTACAATGCTGGTTACTACACAAGTCATCTATAATGACACTACTCAAAACTAGGGTGCCACCAGAAAAAGGGCACTCATATGGGCAGTGTGGATTTAGAGAGGAAGCCTTGTGAGGTGTCAATTTCCCTCATGAATCTTAAGAATTATTTTAGACATGTAAAGAAAAATTAAAAGTTGAGGAATTTATTTTGATTTTGGAGCAATATGCTACCCAACATTTTCTGCTGTGCTATATGACCTTTCTGCCTAGCTACTGTTTTGCTATTGATTTTAATTACTCGGTTTAATTTACTGCATGCCAACACAAAGCTGTTTACTGCTACTTGCCAAAATGTTGCCTTAGTCTCCCAGAGGAAGGTAAAATGAGTAAAACGTATATGTTTCACTGTTACATGCTATTCATTATAAAGAATTTAATAGATTCACTTCCCATAAATGTCACCACTCTAGAATGTAACAGCCAAATACACTAAAGACACACACAGAAAGAGAGAGAGAACACACACATTATACCAGCAAGGAATTTAAAACAAAAAGCCTTATATTATGAAAGGCTATGACTTGAAACAGCTTACATTTTCAGTTTTAATATTCATCTCCTAATGCGTAGGGGAGACAGGCCATATGTTCCCCTTCTCCATAAAACGTATGGACAGAAAGAGTGTGAAAGTTAGCTGTCTCTTAGATATTAAGCTACTATGCTAAATAAATAAATAAATTGTTTTCTCTGGTAAAGACCACAATTTAACAGTGTTAGATGTAGTTTTAACACACATTTGCTGTCCTGAAATAAACGTTACACCTGTTATCACCCTCAGTTCCAGACCATGAGTGCTGTAGCAGAAACAGTATGGAGGGACAATGAAGTTCACAAGGCTGATTTAATTGCCAAATACACAGAAGGTCCTGACCTTCAAAATCTACCTTTACTCACAACAGTTGGGGATTTATGCTTCCTTGAGCTTCAAACATGACACTCAGCGTAGGCAGCTTGGCCTTTATTGCAATCATACCTTATTTCAAAAATAGAACACAGTTATTCATTTCTGAGTCAGGTACAGAAATTTGTGATTTAATATCTTTGCACAACATACATTTATCCCACCCCCCACCGTTCTATCTCATCAACTGACTTGATTTCCAAATGTTGTATTTTCCTAGTGCTTTTGCTATGTTCCAAATAACTCAGCAGTTGCTCTTTACTTTTCACTTCAGCAGAAGTCAACAACCACTCACTAAAATAATTAATATCATCTAAAATATGCAACCTGTATTTAATGAGACCTCTTGCCCCAACCAGGCCTTATCATATATGAAGCAACTTAATAAATGTAAAAAGCAAATTAGGATTAAACTCCAAGTGGAATACTAGGAGTGCTCTTGTTCAAGATTCTACTCAGCCAGGAAAATAAATGCTATAGTGCTTTTTGGATCGGGGGGGGGCAGGAAGGGGGGCAAAAAAAGGGAGAGCAGTTTTCAGTTGACATTCCAGTGTGTCAATAAGTTATGGAGGACTGCTATGACAGATATTGAAAGGAGGAGGAGCTTGTGTTTGTGTGCAATACAGTAGCACCAGTGTGAGTGGAGGGGGTAGGAGGAAGAGGGGGAAGAAGGAACCT
The DNA here is from genome assembly GCF_965113315.1 of Podarcis vaucheri. NCBI lineage: Eukaryota > Metazoa > Chordata > Lepidosauria > Squamata > Lacertidae > Podarcis > Podarcis vaucheri. Next base: position 51,662,028 of record NC_138764.1, on the reverse strand, counting down.
GCAAAGAGGGAGGTGTAAAGGGGGTGGGCAGAGAGAAAAAGGGAGGGGGAAAGTGGGTGGCAGAGAAGGAAAGTTGCAGAAAGAAAGGGTGGCAAAAAGAACAAAAACCCCAGACTTGATCCCTTTGCCTTCACCACAGTAGATAAATTTCAGAGTTTCCCCTCCCCCAAATAAGCACCTGACTCCACTGGCATCATGCTGACCCAAGTTTTCCCTCCCTGAGCTCCTGCCTGGAGGACAGTAAAGATGCTGCTTGGCCTTGGAAAGGTTCAGAGAGAAGGGGAAGGAGGGAGATATCTGATCTGCCTTCCTGTCCTGCCCTCTATCCTCTATCTCATGGGTAGGCAAACTAAGGCCCGTGGGCCAGATCCGGCCCAATCGCCTTCTAAATCTGGCCCACGGACGGTCCAGGACTCAGCATGTTTTGACATGAGTAGAAATGTGTCCTTTTATTTAAAATGCATCTCTGGGCTATTTGTGAGGCAATAGGAATTTGTTCCTTTTTTCTCTCTTCAAAATATAGTCTGGCCCCCCACAAGCTCTGAGGGACAGTAGACTGCCCCCCCGCTGAAAAAGTTTGCTGACCCCTGCTCTATCTCAAGGGGGAGGGAGGAGATGAGGGAAAGGAGGGGGAGAAATGCCCAGCTAGGGAATGACAGTGAAGGAGACAGGGGTCCTGAGCCAGGAGCAAGCCAGAGTAATACGCTCCCCTTCCCCATTGCACCCCAAAATTAGGCTCCCACCCCTACCCTGATCCACACAAGAGAGTTGCTCAACTGTTGTTTTTACTCTTCTTTAAATGATTTGTGGTTGGCATGGGGGGAGAGCAACCCAGCTGTGGAGCAGGCAGAAATTAAGTGGAGTAACCCTTTTCAAGAATAAAAGTGCAATTAAGGGGAAAGCTACACCTGTTGACTAGCATTGGACACAACCCTGGGTAGTCATTGCATCCCATGGCACATCTTCAGGGAGGGCTGGGAAAGACAGCCCTGCCTAAGACCCTGGATAGTATCAGTCAATCAGTGCAGGCACTACTCAGCTACGCAGACCAGTGGTCTGACTCAGCATTCAGAACAGTTTTATGTTCCTTTAAAACTTATTTTTCCTTTAAGGTGGTTCACTGTTAGGTGCAAAATAGACATTTTACCATTCTGTGTCTATTGTTGCATTCACATGCACTGTTTTCCTTTTACACACAATAAATAACAAGTAAATAGCACTTTCTTGCCTTGTTTCATATCATCTTAATTTATATGCTCAGAGTGGCTGTTAAGATTTGTTTTACAAAGTGAGTCCCAAGACTATTTGTCTTTGATGTATTGACTGAGATCTGCTTCAGTCAAACTTTTTTTCAAAACAAAAATCTTATCTTTATAAGGACATAACTATAGGCATACTTAAATAACGTTTTCTTCTACTGTTTTATTTATAGTTGCCACTTGTATCTTTAAATATGTAATAACTACAGCACTGCTTCAAAATAACCTTGAAGAATATCATTGCCAGAGAAAGGTAGAAAGAAATGAGAAAGGTTAAAAAGAAAAACGGGGGGAAACCCAGTCACCCTAAGATACTTTTCTCTGCGCATTATCATATGTTTGCTAATGGCAGCCTGCTATCTGGTTTCAAAAGGGGGGGGGAGAAAACACTGTTTAATTAGAGCGCAGTTGCTGCTTTATTGTAGCATTACTGTGAAGTGTGCTGAGATGCCTTCCCATAGGCAGGTGCAGGTGGCTGTACAGCTCATTTAGCCTGGGTGAGTAATGTCAGTTCAGGAAAAGAGAGAGGCTTCTGTCTTCAAACTTTCAATCTGCCTCCATTATCTGTGATCAAGGTGGAACCACAGGGGAGTGGAATTACTGGCAGGTCTAGGACAAGTGAAGAGGCAGTGAATCTATAAGACATATTAATCATCTTTCCCTTCTCTTCTCTGGCGCCAGCCTGTGCCTCCGACTCCCCGGCGCCAGGCAAATGGATTTGCTGTCCCCACAGGTACAAGCTAGTGCCTTTCAGGGGCAAGTCATCAGAATAATAATTACTGACACTGCTGAGATCAGCCCTAACCAATCCAGAAGGGAACAGAAAAAATATTATGGGACGGATGGATTTCCTGAACTCCTGTGTTAGTATATATAGAAGCAGGCTTTTAATCTATTACAATAACATTAAGAATTTCTTTTAAAATCGCATCTCCCTAAATATGTACCATGGAACAATTTTCATAGTATGATTTGCATTGCATTAATATTTAAGATCTTGATAGTTTTTCATGTATATTACTGCATCGTTTTACATTACCTTAACTGCCACCACCCAGTTGATGTTAATGGCATGATTTTGGAACTCATGGTTGTAGGCTGCAGATCTATACAAACTTACCTGGAAGTTAAGTGCCACTGAACACAATGCAGCTTATTTCTGAGTAGAAATACGGTATATTGGCTTGTACCTTAACAAGAACTTTGGGTAATAACTCCACAGAGTGAATGCAGTCCAATCCTACACATGTTCACTTGGAAGCAAGTCCACAAATTATAACCAAACTAATCTGTGAGAGACTTTCCTTTAAATTAAATTCTGAGGTAGTATTATTTATGCATGTACAGTGTGTAGATTTTGCCCCATCCTATACTCAAAAGCTAAAGGCCAAGAGCAATACTGTATTTTTAGAAGTCCTTTATCACGTAAATAATATATATATATATATAATTTGTGGTGATGATACACTGAATGACATACTTCTAATTCCTGAACACACATTTTCACAATGACTTGCATACAGCATACAGGTATTTAAAGGAAATGAAAAATAAACAACAAATTAAAGATACTATTGAATATGTATTCTATAAGATAGAAGAAGAAGAGTTTGGATTTGATATCCTGCTTTATCACTACCCGAAGGAGTCTCAAAGCGGCTAACATTCTCCTTTCCCTTCCTCCCCCACAACAAACACTCAATGAGGTGAGTGGGGCTGAGAGACTTCAAAGAAGTGTGACTAGCCCAAGGTCACCCAGCAGCTGCATGTGGAGGAGCGGAGACGTGAACCTGGTTCACCAGATTACGAGTCTACCACTCTTAACCACTACACCACACTGGATATTAAACTTAAGGGTGGAATTCAGTGTAGCACTCTTCCATCCATTCTGTTTACACGAAAATTACAGCTTGTCAGATGGAATGATACCCCTTCTCATCCTCTATGCACTGCTATTGTCAGGGACTGGGCAGAGGAGTAATGGTGGAGACCATGCCTCCCCAGCCTGACCCTTCCATAGAAGAAGAAGACAGTTCAGAATTACAACAGGGGTTTGAGGGAGGTCACAGCTCAGGGGCAGATGAGGGGGAAAGCTGGGAAATATTGAGAGAGGTGGAAGAAAAAGCACCAGAGGGGCACAGTGTCTTTAGAAAGCATTCCAGACCCCCCCCTCCCAGAACCCGGCAAGCATTGAAAGTAGGAGAGCAGACAGCTCAGATGCAGAAGGCACTGTTCAGTGATGACACATGAAGAGGGGAGAGGGAGGGGGCAGAGACTCACTCAGAGCAACACCATTATTCAGAAGGGCCACATTCCCAAGCCTCTTTCTGTGAATATTGAATAAAAGCCGATGGTAAGGACTTTTCCCTTGTCCATTCCTGGCAACCTGACGTGGGGGTTAGTTCCTCTGCTGCCTGACAGCTCTTAAGGTTCTCCTGACAGCTCCACTCCCAGCCAGTTGGCAGGGCAGGACATGCAAAGGAAGAAGAGGGGTAAAAGGTCTGCTGCATTAGAGTCACTACCCATCTACTCCAGCATCCTGCACTCATAGTGGCCAACTAGAGGCCTACAGAAGCCTGAGCACAACAGCACTCTCCTTGCCTGCAGTTTCCAGCAACTGGTTTTCAGAAGCACACTGCCTCTGACGGTGGAGGTAGAATGCAGATCTGTAAATCTGTAGCCTTATCTTCCTATGTATATTTTAACCCGTATTCAAAATACAGGTTAAAATATATATAGCTAATCATTATTTGTAATATAAGAGGAAAAGCAGCTCCTAATACATTTTCCCCTTCAAACAAAATCATTTGCATTTGCAGCGTATAAATCAATGCTAAATATTTCAAGTGTAATGAAAGCCATCAAAATTGCAAGCATAAATGAGTGGATTAAGATGCATTAATTGATAATCAGTTGATCTCAACATTAATCTTAATGGCAATATTTTGTATCATAAAAGCATCTCACACCCTGACTTCAGCTTTGAATTCCAAGATAAGCACTTTTAATTTATGTATATACCCTTTGTGGTAAAATTCCAAAGGAAACAAATTATGTAGATTTGTGCAGTACCATATGTACTCATCATTTTTAAAACAGCACTTTTAAGTCTTACCTGCTCATATTATAGACAATGTCAAATCTAGGAGATGACTCTTTATAACAATGGGGCAGGAGGAGCTACCATTCTAATCATCATTTTTCTCTGCAACCTGCTGCAGCAACTGCCAGTCATTTCAGCCAGTCAAAAACTTCCATTGATTTATGCCCACACACACACTCTGAACAGTTTATCAATGACTTTAAAAAGAAAATATTAAATCAAAAGAAATGCACACTTGATTAAAAATCAGCAATGAAGGCAATAGATTTGCAAAAGATGAAACAATCAGACACCTATGATTCGTGCAGAACTGACCAGTATACAAGGATGCTTTATCGGTTTTCTTCAAAGCAATGATATATTCTGTCTCAAGCATGCCATTTTATTTAGAAACTAGTTATGTTTGGCTATGCAGAAGCAGTATTAGCATTAACTAGTGCAGGGGGACAAGAAGGCTGGACCATCTCAGGAGAAGATCCGAGTCATGTAACTCGTGGTAATGTATTAAATGTATTTTGTATTGCCTCCCAAGAGCAATGAAGCAGTCCTGTGTCCCTAGCACTGCTGTAACACCACCCCAGTAAAATACTGTAATAAGGGAACAGAGAGGCAGCAAGGGCTATGAAATGGCAAATGAGGCAAAATTGCATGGATGCCTCACATGGGAGTGACTGCTTGCTTTTGAATATCAAGTCTGTCCTTGCACTGAAGCAGTAACATGACAGCTGGGGACTGGATAACCTGTTTCAATTTGACACCATGTATAAACAATGCAGACACTTTAGGGGTGCTGATGCTGTGAACCCCTCCATTGTAGACTTGGGTTGTATATGTGTGTAAATAAACCATAGATCCTAAAGACACCGCAGTCTCCACTGTGCCTCATTTTCAAAAGGAAACACAAACGCTGGGTAAGCACCTGGAACTCCTGGAATCTTGCACCGCTTGGAGATTAGGGTAACGTGCAACAATATTTCAGGGCAAAAAGGGGCATTTCTTACTAGCTTTTCCAAATGCCAGATGTTGTCAATTAACTTTAAGTCGTGTCCAAGAAATCCTTCTTGTTATATTCTGTAGTATTATGTGGAAAGTGTCACCTCTGGAACAGAGGAACAAGCTGTTTCATTATCATTCAATTGTCCCAATCAATCGGAGAATTAAAAGCAAAAGCCCCTTGCCGCATCATACGAGCTACTTGAGCTACTTGCTGTTACTTCGAACAGCTGCAAAAAAAGAAAAGCAACTCTTTTTTTTACTTAAAGACAATGCCAAAAAACAAATCACATACTTTAGAGATAAATTAAACATACACTTATGGTAGGTATGGGAAGACATCTGAACTAACAAGTAGTTTAATGAAATTAGCTTCTGCTGTATGTTGATGTGCTATTTGCAAAAGCGGTATTCACAGAGGCTTTTTTTTTTTTAACTGCTATTAGTATCTTACTCATTTAAATACGGGGAATGTAGTTCATTAAAAACTGGCTTGGCAAATGCCCACATTAAAGAACTGTATGTGTAAGCAGTACAAGAGCTTGCAGAGGACAGATTATGGCACGGGCGTAAATAAATACAGATGGCCAGAATAATTCATTCTGTTCATAAGATTCAGGCTGCAGAAAGTTAGTACAGGCAGCCTAAATGAACCAGTGATAGGCCAACAGGGAGAATTGTTGAATTAATTAACCATTTATAAACTGCTAACTGTAGGGATATTGGGTGGCATTCAACTAAGCTTTACTCAGAGTAGATCTGTTGAAATGAATGAACATTACTAAGTTAGGTCCATTAATTTCAATGGGTCTGCTCTGATTAAAACTTAGTTGAATACTATCTACTATCTGCAATTTGATTAGGAGGCTATTTTCTCATAGTAGTTTCCATCACAGGGCCTATAAAGAGTGTATGCAAAATCAGATGATTCTCAGACAGAGGGAGAGATAATAAAAAACCAGAGGTTGATTTAGGGGCGTGTGACTGGTTTGGCTGCACTGGGAGCGGAGCCTTGGGGGTGCCACATGTATGGTGTAGAATGGAAGGCAAGAGACAGGGGGCACTGAATTTTGGCATCACACAGGGTGTCACTGAAATTTGAGACTCCAAGGTACACCACTGATAAAAATAAAGATTGACAAATGAGACTTGCAACAAAATATGGCAGTGTTCTGGTGAGTTCCGGCTGGAAAAAAGTCCTCTCTAGAGCTCTTAAAAGAACAACAACACCTGGAATGGAACTCCTCCTGGTGAACTGGAACACATTGGAGCTGATTCTATTAGCATTACACCATGTGTGGTTGTATGGACGTAAATCCTACTGTATTCAGTCAGGCTAATTCCCACCTACAGAAGTGTCATTCCTATGCACATGGGATAATGCTGTTAGTCCTGACATCCATAGGCAGTTTCCAACACAAACCTCACAGCAAAAGTCACCTAATATATAAATGTCACTCTTACATTGCTAAATTTCAGCTTATGTGTTTTTTGTCCATCCATAGAGGTTTCTAACCAATAAGACATTTGCTGTTGCAAAACCACTGAGTCAGTGCATAAAAATAGTATATGCAATTTTGCATCAATAATAAAAGAGAGCATACAGAATAAGCCACATACAAAATATACTGCACACTATAATGCATGGATAAGATTATGATACCTAAACTTTAAACGTTTTCTTTGTAAAATTAATGTGTACTTTTAATCTTACCAATAGGTGTAATGTCCTGTATGTTATAGTGCAGTAGAATTGTGAAAGGGTCTATTTGGTTGCTAGGTTCTGCCTATTTTCTTATGGAAATCACACAAATTAAATTATCTCAAATAGCAGAATAAATACCAGTAAAATCATATTTTCAATATGAATCATTATCTTCTCTAGTCATATTATAGGTACAGCAGTGTTTCTGTATTTATATTTTTTCATTAAACATAAAATGATTAATTCCACAAGTTAATTTACTTTCCCCCATCAAAACACCAATATGGAAATTAAATATTCTAGTGCTTAGAGATATTACAAACTAATTTATTGAATGAAGTTTATTGTTTTAGATGCATTTTCCTAGTAAGTGTATGCTGCTGTTATAGTTCTGCAGTGTTTAATAGCTTGTGCACCATTGTTTGCCATTTGCAAACAGTTCTAGAATTTATGTTTGTACCAAATGCATATCTAAATGGCAAATGTTCTATGTGGTAGGTTTGAATTATTCCCTGTATTGCTCACGAGCATGTGTATTTAAACACATAAAACACACACATACTACCGTCATAATAAATCTCAAGAATGAGATGCAGCATAGAATAAATTAAAAGTGTATGTGTGTGTGACTGCCAATTAGCTATCAAGCTAAATTCAGGTTGCTAGTTTGTGTATATAAAACCCTATACAGCTTGGGACCAGGACTGTCTAAGATAGAGATTTTGAACCCTTTTGAGTCCATGGTTCCCTTGACCAATTATTTTTTTTCTGTGCTTCCCCTGTGGAGAAAAGCACTCCAAGCTTCAGCAGCCCAGTTATGTCACCTCTTGCCTGCAGAGCCAGCAACCTCACTCCTTTTCGAACACTCTCCCTTGTGGAGTGTTCCCTCTGCCTTCTCTCCTGGGTAGTCCTCTGGGCAGCCGCTGCCACCGCCATGGCATCAGAGGAGGCAGGGAAGGAAAAGGGATGGAGGCCAGTGCTGTCCGCGGTACCCCTGACCATCACTCAAATCACCCCAGGGTGCCACGGCACACTGGTTGAAAACCACTGGTCTAAGCCCTTACATACCCAGTCAATCACTGTGTTCTGCAAATGAGGTCCTCTTGCAGATAATATTTTATTCAGAAGGTCCATTCCACACAATACAGAAATCAGTCCATTTGTTGTGGCACCTACCCTCTGGAATGCCCTTCCCTTGATTACTAGACAATTACCATATTTTTCGCCCTATAGGACGCAATTTTTCCCCTCCAAAAATGAAGGGGAAATGTGTATGCGTCCTATGGGGCGGATGCAGGTTTTCGCTGAAGCCTGGAGAGCGAGAGGGGTCGGTGCGCACCGACCCCTCTCACTCTCCAGGCTTCAGGAGTGCCCCACCGCCAGCCCCACAAGCTCAGGGGACAGCGGGGAGGCGGAACGCCGCCATCCCGCTGTCCCCCGACTTGATTAGAAGGCTGGCGGGGGGGGGAGAAGCCTGCTTCTCCCCGTCGCCAGCCCCGCATACTCGGAGGATAGTGGGGAGGCGCAGCGTGCCATCCCGCTGTCTCCCGACCTGGTTTGGAGGCTGGCGGAGGGCTTCCCCCTCCCCCAGCCCCACAAGCTCCCAGAGCGATGCCAAAGCTGCACGCAGCTTCGGCATGGCTCTGGGTCCCCGTTCTGGGAGCTGGGGTCGGGGGAAGCTCCCCCCCTTTATTTCCCCCTCCCCCAAAAAATCTAGGTGCGTCTTATGGGCCGGTGTGTCCTATAGGGCGAAAAATACGGTACCATCTGTTGTCTTTTGGGTGCCTAGAAAAGATCTTCCTCTTCCAACAAGCCTTTTAACTTGAGATCTTTCCCAGTCAGCATCTGTATTGGAATTGTTTTAAATGTATTTTTATTGTTTCACCACTTTTTTTTCTGCCATGGGCTCCTTTCTGAGGAAGGGCAGGAAATGAATTAATCAAAGAAAGAAAGAAATGCATGTGTTCTGAATTCTTGTCCCTTTTGGCTTATGAAATCTAGCAGTGAAGGAATAGCTCATTGGGCCAATGTGGTTTTAAATGCCTCACTGTGAGTGGTATTGGTCTGCTGTTGCTTCATAGTTGGGGTGTTAAGGCCACTACTAAATAACTTTTCCTTGGACCCAGAAAAGGAATGATAAACAAATAGCAAATATTTCCTTCCTAGGAATAGTTCTGAAGTGTGTGGTTGCAGATCAGATACATGTGGTTTTGAATGAAACTTTATTTTTGGGATTCATTCTAACTGAGATTTCAGACCACCTTAGTTGCTCAGTAGGATAATTGTGTCAGGACAGAGACAAAGGGACTGTGACCTATTGGTTTCCCTAGATCTCTCAGTGGCTTTCACTATCATTAATCACTGAATATTTCTGGGATAGATGTCCAAATTAGGGACAGGGTGATTTTGCACCTACTTGAATAAGTAGTCCTGTAGGTTATTCAAGCCTACCTCCAGGGCTGTTGCAAATATAAAGGGCTCCTAAGCAGCAAAGCAAGATACAAAAAGAAGTCACACAGTGCATAGTTGAACTATGGAATACACTCCCATTAGAGGCAATGTTGGCCACCAACTTGGATGGTTTTCAAAGAGGATTTCTAACCTTCAATGCCTTACATTACTTGGGACTCCAGTAGCTAACAGAGTGGCTTTTCTCATTTGAGCTTATTTGGGCCTTGAGATCATCTATGGAGGCCCTCTTCAGATTGCCCTCTACTGCTGCAATTTGGAAAACAGCAAAAATGGCACCTTGCCTCTGTAATACTCTCCTGACCCCCACCCCAGAAAAGTTCACCTGGCACCAGGCAAATACTTTTCTTCTTCTCCAGGCTTTTAGCAGCTATTAACAGTTTTTAGTGTTTATTTCACATTGTTTATTTCTGAAAGGCAATCCTGTGTTTTATTCAAACTTGTCCTTAAAGGAGGGGTTTGCTGTTGGTTGATGTTTCAATTTAGGTATTTTTTTAAAATGGTATTCTACATGTTTTGTTTTCATTGTAAGCAGTCTAGAGGCTTCTTGCATAGGCAACATATAAATAAATAGAGAAATAAAGTTCTAATGGACACTGCCCTATAATCTATATGTGGTTAAATTATAGTAAAAATAATACTATTTGTGATATTTGTTTATGTGTACCAGTACTGTCATGCTGTAACTATAGCCTAGAGGCATGAAAGATCTTAAAATTTCAAAAACCCCAACTTAAGGAACAAAGAAGACAAACAGACAAGCCAAAACCTTCCTATAAGTAAGCACCATTAGAGTGCACAATTGTTCCAATACTAGATGTTTTTGCTCACACATATAGTAAAAGCCCCATCAATTCAGTCAATTAAATCTGGACATATAGGAGTATTCAGATGAATGGATCAAGGACAGGAAATCAGACAATGGAAACTACTCAATGCAAGGTTTTGTCAGGCTAAGAGAAAGGACTTCCCTTCAAGCCATCTGTTCCTCGGGGTTAAGGGAATTTGTGGTGTGACCTTCTGTGTTATTAGACCACATACAGAACAATGGGCAAGCACGTGCCGTTCGATTAAATTACTGTTAAAAACAGCAGACATCTGCTCTAGTAAAGGTTACACTGTGCTTTACATATTTATGGTGTGCTTATAATTAAATCAGATACTATCTTAATAAGATTATACTGTGATACTGCAATACTGCAAGTGTTTACTAAGTTAATAATGGAAAATTGCTTTCTGTCTGATTTTACAGGATAGAACCTTACAAGGTTTTTTTTTATTAAAAAAAAAGCTACTGTACACTGAATGTATTTCTTTAGTCAGAGCAGTTGCCTGTCATCATTCTCATCCTGTATTAGTAGTAGAAGTATTTCCACCAAAAACCCTCCTTAAAGTTTCTGGTGCAATGCCATGCCTGTATGTATACCTAGGGTCTGTGAAGAGTGGGGGAGAAAGTAAATATATATACCCTTTAAACTTCACAATCATTACATAAAATAAAATAGTCAACTGTGCATCAAGAAATATCTTGTGTGTCAAACTAAGGTAGCAAATTGGCTTCACTAATGCTCACCAGGGAGTGGACAGAAACAGCTACAACCTTCCTATTGAGGTTAGCAGGCTGTAAATAGAAATACATCAGCAAGTGAATCAAATATATTACTCAGATGCCTCATTACTGATGGCTGATGTGATACCCAAGTTGTCTATAGACACAAAATTCTATTTAGTCTGTTTGAACAAAAATGGTAGATAAGGGAAACAATCAAAATTTAGTTTCAGTGAAGTTCTATACATTTCTGGGATAGTAGTTCTTTGCTCAAATACTACTGATAGCCAGACCATGAAATAAATTAACATACTTTCAAATTATGTACAGTGGTACCTTGGTTCTCAAATGTTTTGCTTCTCAAACACCAAAAACCCAGAAGTGTTCCAGTTTTCGAACGTATTTTGGAAGCTGAACATCTGATGCGGCTGTCGGCTACTGTTTCCAGGGCGCCTGCACCAATCAGAACCTGCGCCTTTGTTTTTGAACATTTTGGAAGTCAAACAGACTTCTGGAATGGATTAAGTTTGGTGTTTTTGTTTTTGAGGCTTTTTCAGTTAATTTGTTTTTGTGACTGTTTGGAACCCAGTTCAGCTACTGGTTGATTGATTGTGTGGCTGCAGAAATGGATATAAGCCCCCCATCCAAACAATGACTATCATCAGTGCAGGTAAGAAAGAAAGAAATTTTTTTTATCATCTACAATACTGTCTTATTTATTCTATAGTAAAGTACATTGATTATTGCTTTCATTTTATGGATCAGTGGTCTCATTAGATAGTAAAACTCATGTTAAATAGCTGTTTTAGGAGTTGTCTTTAAAAGTCTGGAACGGATTAAACCATTTTGCATTACTTTCTATAGGAAAGTGTGCCTTGGTTTTGGAATGCTTTGGTTTTGGAACGGACTTCTGGAACGGACTAAGTTTGAGAACCAAGGCACCACTGTAGTTGGAAATGCAAGATTGCTGCTTGAAAGCCATATAATTCATAACACAGTTCAGCAGATGGGCAGGTTAGTCTCCAACAGACACCAAAGTACAAGACTACTAGGCTCAACTATTTTAATTGAAGGGATACTCTAGAGCAGTGGTTCTCAATCTGTGGGTCCCCATATGCTGTTGGATTGCAACTCCCATCATCCCTGAGCTCTGGTCTTGCTAGCTAGGGTTGATGGGAGTTGTAGTTCAACAACATCTGGGACCCACAGGTTGAGAAAGGCTGCTCTAGAGCCACAGAGTGGAATTCAACCAAGTCTTACTCATTGCAGACCCAGTGAAATTAATGAACATGACTAAATTAGGTCCAATAATTCCAATACAGTGGTACCTGGCTTGAAAGACCTGCATTGGCTCCCAGTACGTTTCCGAGCACAATTCAAAGTGTTGGTGCTGACCTTTAAAGCCCTAAACGGCCTCGGTCCAGTATACCTGAAGGAGCGTCTCCACCCCCATCAGTCTGCCCGGACGCTGAGGTCCAGCGCCGAGGGCCTTCTGGCGGTTCCCTCACTGCGAGAAGCAAAGCTACAGGGAACCAGGCAGAGGGCCTTCTCGGTAGTGGCGCCCGCCCTGTGGAACACCCTTCCAGCAGATGTCAAGGCGATAAACAACTACCTGACATTCAGGAGACATCTTAAGGCAGCCCTGTTCAGGGAAGTTTTTAACGTGTGATATTTTATTGTATTTTTGGTTTTTATGGAAGCCGCCCAGAGTGGCTGGGGAGGCCCAGCCAGATGGGCGGGGTATAAATAATAAATTATTATTATTATTATTATTATTATACCTCGGGTTACATACGCTTCAGGTTACAGATTCCGCTAACCCGGAAATATTATCTCAGGTTAAGAACTTTGCTTCAGGATAAGAACAGAAATTGTGCTCCGGCAGCGCGGCGGCAGCAGGAGGCCCCATTAGCTAACCCCATCTAGGAGAAGGAAAACTCTTGCAGGGTATCTTTGTGAGAAGAAAAAGTTAAGGAGTAAACCCAAACAAATCTGAATGGAGTCCCTAAGACGGTTGGTGGCATCAGCCAGTGTGATGTAGTGGTTAAGAGTGGTAGACTCGTAATCTGGTGAACTGGGTTTGCGTCTCTGCTCCTCCACATGCAGCTACTGGGTGACCTTGGGCTAGTCACACTTCTTTGAAGTCTCTTAGCCCCACTCACCTCACAGAGTGTTTGTTGTGGGGGAGGAAGGGAAAGGAGGATGTTAGCCGCTTTGAGACTCCTTAGGGTAGTGATAAAGTGGGATATCAAATCCAATATCTTCTTGTATGCCTCCTTTCAGTAACTCCTGCAGCCAACTTGGTGTCAAATGTATTGCTCTGCTTTTCTTTTAACAATATCAATGAGGTTGACAGAAAAGTCTTCTCATCTGGGCAGCCCAGTACCTCCATACACCATGCTCAGCCTTGCGCCCTGGAGATGTCACTTTGGGGCTGCTAACACAGTGGTTTGCCTTCACCCTCAGAGGTGCATTCCATTGTCTCTTAAGATAGACATATGACATCAATTCTTAGTAAACCTTTAGTTGAATACTGACATGAAGCTATGATGTTTTTGAAATATCTTTATTTGTACTGTAAGGACTATGATATTCTGAAATAAGGAACAGTACTTGGAAACGCAACTTATTAAAAGATGAGGCATTTTAACTTACCCAGGACACATTGTCAACTCTATGTGTTACAAGTTCCTCATTATACAGCCCAACAAATTCTGTAATTATTTAGAAAGTAACTAGGTACTATATCATGCAGTCCAAAGCAGGTGGTAAACTTCACCTAAGGCTAAATACCAGCATGAGACCGATAGTCAACAAGTACCATAAGGGAAAGTTTAAAATAACTTTGAAGAGAGAGTCCAAGAGAGGGTCAAACTGTCAAGAGGTAAACTAGGTACTACAAAAGAGTAGCATGTTAAATAAATTATTAACAGAAGTACAAGATTATTTGGGATTTATTACGGTGTAAACCAAGATGCTCCCTACATAACCCAAATATACTTTCATCTCTAGCAACTACTTCTAAGATTTGGACTTAGTAAATAGCAACATCCCTTAAGCCCTGGGTTGTCACTTCAGGACTATACAATTAACTGGTGACTGACACATCACAACCAAGATCTCAAACTCTGGCAAGAGAAAACTGGTGACTAGTGGTCATAATCTTCTAAGAGAAACTACCTATTTCTGTGGAAGGCTCTCACCTACCATTCTTTCAGGATCTCCAGGTAAGGAATATGGTAACTCAGCTAAATCAAGCACTGCAATGATCTAGAATGACTCAGTATTTGAAAGCCGAATGATAACCCAGAATGCACAGAAGCTGATCAGTAAAATATATTTTATTATCTGAATACAAAGAACCTGATCAATTCTAGCCGGCAGAGTATGGGCTATTCCAACTGGCAGTGGCCAGCGACAGATTACCAAATAGGCAAAGTAGGTGCCAGCCTACGGGCCCCATGCCTTTTAGGGCCCCCACCACTTGGTTTATTAAAATTGTTGGCTGGTAAAGTAAAAAACAGATTAGGAGATAATCTGTGAGCCCCCCACCCTAAGATTTTGACTGCCTAAGGGCCTCCACAGGGTTTAATCTGGCACTGGCAGTGACTCTCAAAGGTTTCACACAGAGGTCTGTTGAAGTTGCACTTTGGAGTTTCTTTTAGCTGAAAATGCCAGTGGTTAACTATGGGATCCTCTCCATGCTAAACATGTGCTCGTTCACATAACTATGTTCCTTCTTTCCAAAACCATGAAATTCACAAACCTAAAACTGTAGCATTTGAAATTTGCTAGCATTGTACACTGAACAGAAGACAAGTTACCTAATCTCCAAAGAACTTTTCTTTGTCTCTTATGTAATTAAAGTGTATATAAAGAAGGATGCACAGAGTAATCTGGTACGATGCCATCAATGCCCAGCTTTGCATTTAAGTACCGAATGGCATATCATGCTTTACACTTAAAATGATAAATTCCACATCTACATTCTTGCTAAAATGCCAGCTCCCATATCCCTGTAATAATCTGTATTGCTGGTGGGTGTGAGGGAGAAAGCATTTGTTGGCTTCGTAACTTATAAGGTTCCCCATCATGCACCATGCTCCTTATGATGATATATTTACTCTCACCATTTTCCCTGAAAAGTCTCTTGCAAGATACATTAGTTTCTCATTTTCCAAATGTGTATTTAAAACCTCACTGTTGAATGATGTGTGATCGGAGCATCTGCTGGCAGTGATGCTTCTTTTATTTGAATAAGCATTTAATGGATGAATATGGAAGAATCTGTACGTAGAAAGATGTATCTTTTTTTTCATGTGAAGGTTATGTTCTGTGATATTTTAAGCTGTAAATTGGTTTGGGTAGGGTTGCAATTTGGCCTGAGAATAGGTGCTTTATAAATCTAAAAAGAAAAGACCACAATGATATATAAAAATAAGAAAGGTGGAGCAAAGTTCTATTATTACAATAATACAAATCTAAATTGACTATATCAGCACTTTACTGGTATCACAAACATGCTACTGTGTGCTAATAGGACAATATCCGGTCTTTATCGCAGTCTTTATAGATAGAAAGTAATGGTAGTCTCTGGAATTTGTCTGCCAGATATAGCTCAGACTGGAGCCAATGAATGAAAATCTGTTTTTGCTTAATTTACAGCAGACACCAATCTAATCATTTGGGTAGACATGAAGAGGCACAGTTTTCCATCTCCCTGTAAAGCATGGAATCCTTCACCCCCCCACCTGTCTATTATTAGACAAAGAATGATTTCCTGTGAAATCAGCATTGTGACTCAATGCATTAGAGATTCAAAAGATGACTATGTGCTCAAGAACATTCAGAACAATTAAGTTACATTAATTATATTATGAGGCAATTATAGTTACAAAGAGCTCGGGGCTTTTGAAAAACCCCATTTAGGGAGCATTTTTGCTTTGTAAACCAAGGGGAAGCAGGTCATGGTAAAATCAATGTAAGAGCTTGGGCCAGAAAGCAAGAACTCAGTAGTTGCATTAGCAAGGCATAGACTAGCTTTTCAAAGTAAGGAAGAATGTAGCTAAGCACTTCCAACATCTGACAGCTATTGGGGAGAAAGACTGTGATTCGGTCTTTGCTGTTCAGTAGAAGAATCAAAGACCTTTTGTGGCCTTCTGAGCCAATATGCAGTTTCTTCAAAGTCCCACATGTAGCTATGGAACCTGGAATAGCATGAGGGACCAAATATCTAGGCATGAGTGACCTGGAGAACAGAAGAACTGCAAACATATTTATTAAACCAGGAAGCAGGGACTGTACTGCTAAGACTGCTGTGGTGCCAGAGTTATGGTTTAAACTGATCTGATGTGGCCTTTCTTGGACATTTTCCTCATTTCATTCTATGCTAAACAGGCAACTTTATATTCAATATATTCAAAGATCAGAAATAGCCCTTTTGTCTTTTAGTTAGCTCATTGATGCATAATATTGGAGGGTGGAGGCATATCAAAGAGTCCAAGGTAAGAAGGTTGAGTGACTCAGTAATGTGCCAGCAGTTATGTTAGGGAACAGGTAGTCTAATTTTCAGAGAGCTGATTCTGTTAAACGTAAGAAATAGCATGTTTAAAAATCAAGGTATATTTTCCATGCATTCCCCAAACATGGATAAAATTGCCATAGGCTAAGCTGGTGCTTTTTCCTGGGGGGTATGCAGGGGTACGCATACTCCTAAACATTTTGTGGATCTTTGTAGTTTTGTCCATTTACTGAATTTATTTTTCCCAATTTGAACTATAAAACGGTGGTTTTCTTGAGTCAAAATGGGTTTTTTAAGAAAAAAAGCACTGGGTTAGGCATATATACAAATGGATCTTACAAATCCAATTCATCATCAATCAAAAATAGGAAAATATCAGTATTCCTCATCAAGCAATATTCACCATCAAGCAAAAATGGGATAAAATTGAAATAAAAATAGGACGCCATGTTTGCATGCAATATTCTAGGATTAAAACAAAAAAAGCAGTACTCCTTTTGCTAATATTATTTACATCTAGTATATATAAGTGGGATAATTTAGATCTATCAAGAAGAATAAAAACAATACCATGAAATGAATATATAGATATGATGCTTATTGGGTGGAGTTGGCTCCAAGCCACAGTTAGATTGGCACACTTCAGGCACTAACTTTGTTGTTAGTTGGTTTTTATTTTAATAGAATAAATTGGGGGGGGGGAGAGAAACAGAGACAGAGAGAGACTTAAAGAAGGCAATGTGTCTAAAATCAACATGGAGTAAAGTGATGTGCAATAAGAGTTCTGATTTTCAAAAACTTTATGAAGATTAAATATTCCCATTCTGCTGTATTTAACTGTAAACTTGATCTAAAGAGTTTCCCCCCAAATCATAGATATTGGCAATCAGATTGAGACAATTTGAAAATACTTTTGTGCCACACTCTCCTGAATTCTTTAAGACTAACCATCAATATTTTTCTCGTATATTTGAACTTCGCATGATCATATTACTGAATATGGTATGGTGCCTATTTGTGCAGGAGTTTTCAGAGCAAAGCTATGAGCAATTCACAGTTCTAAATTACCCTGCTCAGTATTTGAGAACTCTACAGAAGAAGTATTGCATAAGGATTTATTGTAGTGGCACCCTCCACGGGGAGGGTGCCACTACCGAGAAGGCCCTCTGCCTAGTTCCCTGTACCCTCACATCTTGCAGTGAGGGAACTGCCAGAAGGCCCTTGGCCCTGGACCTCAGTGGGAGTGGAGATGCTCCTTCAGGTATACAGGACCGAGACCATTTAGGGCTTTAAAGGTCAGCAACAACACTTTGAAGTGTGCTCGGAAACGTACTGAGAGCCAATGTAGGTCTTTCAGGACTAGTGTTATGTGGTCTTGGCGGTCACTCCCATTCACCAGTCTAGCTGCCGCATTCTGGGTTAGCTGCAGTTTCCAGGTCACCTTCAAAGTAGCCCCATGTAGAGTGCATTGCATAAGTCCAAGTGGGAGATAACTAGAGCATGCACCACTCTGGAAAGACAGTCTGCAGGCAGGTAGGGTCTCAGCCTGCGTACCAGATGGAGCTGGTAGACAGCTGCCCTGGAAGTGACCTGCACCTCCATGGACAGCTGTGAGTCCAAAATGACTCTCAGGCTGTGCACCTGCTCCTTCAGGGGCACAGTTGCCCCATTCAGGAACAGGGAGTCCCCCACACCCACCCGCCCCCTGTCCCCCCAAAACAGTACTTCTGTCTTGTCAGGATTCAACCTCAATTTGTTAGCCGCCATCCATCCTCCAACCACCTCGACACTCACACAGGACCTTCACCGCCTTCACTGGTTCTGATTTGAAAGAGAAGTAGAGCTGGGTTTCATCTGCATACTGATGAACACCCAGCCCAAGCCCCCTAATGATCTCTCCCAGCGGTTTCATATAGATGTTAAAAAGCATGAGGGAGAGGATGGAATGCTGAAGCACCCCACAAGTGAGAGCCCAGGGGTCTGAACACTCATCCCTCACCACCACTTTCTGGACACAGCCCAGGAGAAAGGAGCAGAACCACTTTATAATAGTACTCCCAGCTCCTCTAGATGGTCCAGAAGGATGTCATGATTGATGTTATCAAAAGCCACTGAGAGATCCAGCAGAACTAGGAAACAGCTTTCACCTTTGTCCCTAGCCCGCCGGAGATCATCGACCAGCATGACCAAGACAGTTTCAGTCCCATGATGAGGCCTGAATCCCAATTGGAAGGGATCCAAATTGTCCGCATCCACCAAATTTTCTTCCTTAATGGATTTGATATGTTTTTATTATTTTAAATGCCACTTTGGACATCTTCTATTTTAATGTGGCACAAAAAATGCTTTATGCTGAATACATTAAAATAAAATCAGCAGTGAAGCCAAGAAAAAGACTAGGGTCTTTTGATATGAACCAACTAATATGAACCAACTCATATTATTTTTTGAACAGGGGAAATGGGTTAGTTTTCTTGAGTAAAACTAATGTGAAGATGCAGCTACTATGCTCATCTCCATGTTTTTAAATACAGAGCTACTAATCCACTACCAGGTCTAGCAAACTTCAGATGAAATCTCATAGACACAAAGCCTTCAGCTAATGGGAAAGTGAACGACTCAATGGAAGTCTGTTTGAAATTCTGAAAAGAATATATGATGGCTGTACACAGTGCATTCCAGCAAAGATTATCACAAATCCATCATAGTTGCCTATTAAAACGACTTGATGCATAACTCTACTTGCACTTTGGAGAAAATGTATTTGAAAATACAGGTGACATTGCATCTTTTTTCTCCCCGTGCTTGGCACCCTGCTGGCAGCCCTTAACACTCACATGTATTTTACATTTGTTAATAGGAGCAACACTTAACCGTAATGTTAACAACAATGATGGATTCTGGACTCCGTGTTCTTTCCCCCTGTTATTCTGCTGCTGCTGTGGTGTTCTATAATTGGCCTCTCTGCAGGGGACCAATGGCTTCCTTCTCAAATGATTTCTCTATAAAGTCTCAGCTCTTGTTAATAGATCCTGACAAATAACTCCCACTGCTCCAAGGTTCCTTGCTTCTTGTTCTTATTAACAACTGGAAAATATACATTGGTATCTGTTAAACTTAAGTATGCTTGAGATGCCCGGCAGAAATGCATCAGTACATTGGTATATCCCACCCAGGCCATTGCTGAGCAGGTTCCTCGTCTCCCAAATTCAGTCCCCAACAGGATTGGTTAATTAGAAGCTCCAGGTGGCCTTGCTATTCCGAAATTAATGGGGATCTCAGAATCCCTTTGGTCTTTATAAGAATTCAAATCTAAAAGGGATAACATATTTCAGACTATCAGTTTTGCTTCATCAAACCCACAAGGTTTTGATGGTTAAATCTATAATGTTAAAAAAGAGATTTGGTGTGAGCATAGTGTACAGAGTATGCTAGTTTCATTGCTAATATTGCATTTGATGGTAACTATTTTTTTAATTGGTGTTTCTAAAGGATTTTTTTTTTTTTTTACAATGACAAAAGGCCAATAGTTAGGAGCAGTTGACCCCTGGGTCCAAATTTCTCCTTTAGCACCATTCATATACCCTGTTATCTAAAGAAGGTCCAGTCTTCCTTTAAAGAAAAAGCGGGTCCTTTCCAAAATTCATTATTCAAAAGGCCTTTTTGACAGCAAACAATAGTAAGCAGACTTTTACTACGGTAGAGCAGTGGACTGGTGTTGTTAAGAACAGCCAAAGCTCTCCTGCCTTCAAGTCTAGAACTCTGCTTTCACAGCGGCCAACCAGATGCCTTTGGGAGCCCACAGTCGGACGTAAGTACAGTAGCACTCTAACTTGTGATCCCTAGCAACTGGTATTTAGCTGCATGCCAGCTCTGATACTGAAGTTAATACAGCCATCATGACCAGTACTTATACTCCAGGAATTTGTCTATAAGAACACAGGGAGTCCCACTAACATAGAGATAGCAGTTAAAGCCAAGTTCATATGCTCCTTGTGTGGTGAACAAGCTTTCTGGTTCCCTAAAGCCCTTCTCATTATGGATACGCAAGCTGCCTGATGTATGACCCCTAAGGAGTTGAGTTTTTGTAAGCATATTACTGAGCACTCACAAAAGCTCACACCCTTTGTGAGTACTTAGCAGGTGAGCAGAAGAGTGAGCTCCATCAAAGCTTGCACACTTATACACAAACTGGTCTCATACCTCACACACAATACCTCATGATTTGATACCAATCTTCAGATATACTTTTCACCCCAAAGCTGTTGTTGCTGTTCTCAATAGCCAAGCCTAAGCTCACAATTATGCATGACTTGCTGTCATTGTTCTTGCGGTTCCCGCTGGATCTGACGTGATTACAATGTGTATTGGAAACTGTCTGTTCTGTTTCCTTTAATGCAGATTCTCTCCACTGCTGATGTGACTGTCAGCCATCAGCAAGATGCATTTGCCAAAGCAAAAAAAAAAAAAAAAGGTAACAACTGAATACACTTTGTTTTTGGGAAGCGGTTGTTTTGTCAGTGCAGCTTGGTAAACTAAAAATGTTACACTAACATTAAATCTGCTTAGAAATATTGTATTTCTGGTGGGATGGAACACTTTCAGTGCAGCAGGAAGGAGATGGCGGATGCAGACTTGGAAAGCCAGCCAGACACAGTTGCAGTCCAAGACAATAAAATATTTTTTACAAAAGTGATCCAACAATTAAAGGGTTAAGTGTGCACCTCTGAGCAGGGGAAATGAGGCATGGGCAGTTGATGGGGCAGTAGATGTAGTTGGTACTTTAGGTAATCCTTTCAAATAATAGGCTAATAATAGGGACGCAGGTGGCGCTGTGGGTTAAACCACAGAGCCTAGGGCTTGCCGATCAGAAGGTCAGCGATTCGAATCCCTGCAATGGGGTGAGCTCCTGTTGCTGGGTTCCTGCTCCTGCCAAACTAGCAGTTCAAAATCACATCAAAGTGCAAGTAGATCAATAGGTACCACTCCGGTGGGAAGGTAAACGGCGTTTCCATGCAATGCTCTGGTTCGCCAGAAGCGGCTTAGCCATGCTGGCCACATGACCCAAAAGCTGTACGCTGGCTCCCTCGGCCAATAAAGCGAGATGAGCACCGCAACCCCAGAGTCGGTCACGGCTGGACCTAATGGTCAGGGGTCCCTTTACCTTTTTAAGTTGAAGAACAATGAATGCTGCTTGTTTAGCTGCCTCTGCCCTGCAGGCAAACAAAGAAGTGGGTGCTGAGGAGGTGGCTGGTTGAAGTGAAGAGGACTGGAGGGTGAAGGAATGTTTATAATAATGCAGATATGGGGGAACTATGGGGGAGCAATACTATTAATTTTGTGGAGGTGACATTAATAGAGTTAAAGCAAGTACATATCATATTATAGAATATACAGTACTAGTAGTAAGTGCCTGGGGTGGCCCAGAAATTTGTTCAAAACAAAAAATATTGTGATTTTTAAATGGATAGTGTAATTTATGAGTTTAGACCCCTCACACCAAATATAATATTAAAGCCATGCCAAAGTCATGATCTTGGTTCAAAATGGCAACTAGCATCAAAATGCCATTGAAGACTGCCCCCACCCAGGAACTTTTGTGCCAAGTTTGGCAATGCTATCTCAAAAGACAGCCAGGTTTATGCCCCAAAATGGATGAAGTCACACCAAAGTATGGTCCACTTGATCTTGAATCAAACTGGCCTGCAGCCACCAAACATCAATGAAGATTGCTGCCCCCACCTCAGGAACCCTCATGCAGAGTTTGGCAACATCTTGAGAAGTAATCAAACCTATGCCAAAAAAACAACAACCAGGCAAAGTCATGCCAAAGTGATGTTTTGGTCCACCACCTTGTTTCAGAATGATAGCCGCCATCCAGACATTAATGGTGACTGCTGCCTCCACAAATGTGCAGAAACAAATGTGCAGTGTTTGGTAATGACATGGGTAGGCAAACTATGGCCCGGGGGCTGGATCCAGCCTAATTGCCTTCTAAATCCGGCCCGTGGATGGTCCAGGAATCTGCGTGTTTTTGCATGAGTAGAATGTGTGCTTTTATTTAAAATGCATCTCTGGGTTATTTGTAGGGCATAGGAATTTGTTCATCCCCTCCAAAAAAAATATAGTCTGGCCTCCCACAAGATCTGAGGGACAGTGGACCAGCCCCCTGCTGAAAAAAGTTGCTGACCCCTGGGCAATGACATCTCAAGAGGCAGCTGAACAAATGGACAAACAGACAAACCACTTTCCAAAATATATAGTAGACAGAAAGAAGTTTCAAAACACACCATTTTTCTCTGTGTTACTCTTGTGTGCCCTGGGGGCAAATGATTTGCATTAGAGTCAAAATCAGTCAAGCCTTTTTTGAGCTAGAGATCAACATTTTTGGTTCAATGGTCTAAATCTTGACAAGTCAAGTTCATGGTTGACATTTCAAATATGGGCTGAGCCCATACCGACTAAGTATTGACAGGAACGGAACCTGCATGATGACAAAAAGCAGACCTGCAAACAGGCAGACACATAGCAGAGAGCCCCATCCCTACTATTTAGGTTTGTGGGTGCTCAAAGGTACCTTCACATTTCTGTGTCCTAAAGGCCGTTGGTGCTTCCAGGATTTGGGCTAACAGTCCTAACTGTTCTCATACAACTGTGAGCATTCCAGTAGGAATACTCACTTTTTGAGTGCTCATATCTGAATCTTCAAAACTTTTCACAGCTTGTGAAATTATGTATACACAATGCATGCAGAAAGAACAAGGTAACATCCTTGCCTTACTTTTGATTTCCATGGGCTTATTGGTTTTGTGAACATGGAACTGACCAACATATGGAAGACCAGGGCAGCAGACACATGTGACTCTGTTCATCTTCCATGTATTCCTTATACATGTTTTCAAACCAGGTAAAAAGAGCTTAAATATTTACAATCAACAGCAAGTGGCAGGAGTGCAACTTGATATTGTGCATGTTTGCTCAAAAGCAAGCTCCAATGGATTCAGTTTGGCTGGCTGTCACATATGTACAAATAGGATTTCAACATTAGTCTGCTAAAAGAATGGGAGTATGCGGCATAGCAAAGGAAGTAATATAGCTTCCTACCTACAAGCAAGAAGTAAACTACTATTTCTTTCACATTGTGAGCATAACTTGATATGACAAATCTAACCAATATGGTCTAAGATGTGTCCGATATTATACAAACAATATTGACATTCACATTTTAAACACACACACGATTACTGTAGATGCTAAACAGAAAGCTAATTTTGTTTCATTATATGCTAATCCATTTAGGACATAAATCATTTTTCAATTTAAACAAAAACATCTCCCAAACCTGCGTAACAATTATCATAATCACCACTTTTGCTAAATTTCTTCCATGAAGACATTATACATATTCCTGGCAGACTTTTTAAAAAGCATTTCTAGTTGAGGTCAGAGTATATTTTCCCCATATAACCATGAGGATGAGCCCCAATCCCGTGGTCTGCAATGGGAAAGTAGCAAAACTGAAGTGCATGAGTGAGCCTAATGCAAAGGGTTCCTTGAGTCCCTGACTGGCCTTTAGGGCAGCCTCCCAAATGCATGGAAGCAAAAAGAAGAGAAGATGTGGATGAAATTGGGCCAGTAGTAGAAAGTGGGTAAAACAAGATGAATGAAATAATTTAGATAGCTGCAACAAGGGGGACCCACAGCAAACTGTTGCAGTGTGAAGTGCTATTGTTTAGCGGTTCAGTAAGTCAGCCATGCCCTTTCTGAGGATATTCTATTACATTTCCCGTTTCCTTTACTCTTCCATCTCCCTGACATCCAGTTGTTTTCCTATGGCCACCAAGCATCTTCAGTCACCATTGGTTTTTCTCCTCCCCTTCAGGTTTTCTTTTCTTTTTCTAAATGTTCCTTGCACTCTTTTGTATGTGGATGATGCTGTTTGGGCTACATAAGGATGCACACTCAGAGAATGAGTTTGCTTTTGTATATAGCACAATCATGAGAAGGTCATGTAAAGGCAGTGAACATCTGCAAGGAAATGGATAAGTCCAACTGTTGGCAGACAGTCCAGCAATAAAGATTGTGACAGGGGCCCAAGATACTGACGTGTGTAAATCAAACATAAAATTAATGAGAGAAAGCAATGTAATGACTGAAACAACCAACAACCAGGCAGTGAGAAGAGCTCTAAATAGGAAGCCTCTACTGGAAATCCATAATCCAGTCCCTCATTGTTGGAATAGTGAATGTAAAACAGCAGCAAGATAGGAAAATACCGTATTTTTCGCTCTATAAGACGAACCAGACCACAAGACACACCTTGTTTTTGGAGGAGGAAAACAAGAAAAAAAATATTCTGAATCTCAGAAGCCAGAACAGCAAGAGGGATCACTGCGCAGTGAAAGCAGCGATCCCTCTTGCTGTTCTGGCTTCTGGGATAGCTGTGCAGCTTGCATTCTCTCCATAAGACGCACACACATTTCCCCTTACATTTTAGGAAGGGAAAAGTGAGTCTTATAGAGCAAAAAATACGGTAACTTGAAACAAATGATTACAATTTGAGAAACAAGCAGGCCCATTGTCTTTAGGAATCTCTACGATCAGTAGCAAGTAGAGTGGTGGGCCAGAGCTGTTCTCTTGAGTCCTGACACAGGTGTCACTGCAGATAACCTGGGTGGGGTAGGAGGGCAGTGAGGTTGGTGCTTTGCAGAAGCACTGATGAAGCCAAACCACTTCTTCTGCTGTTGAAACCACCCAGCAAAGTCCTATCCAAATAAGATGCAACGATGCTGGTGTTTGGGTGGCGGCTCCACCATACATACCACAATGACTACTTATTGTCTACAATGATTCTACACAACATGGCCTCCAGCAGAAATTACCCCAAGAGGATAGAAACCAGCAGGTTTCTTATATAGCCAGTAGATCACTGTAGTCTGCAGGAGAGTTTCTCCGTAAGGCCCAAAAATCTCAGAAACCTACTTGGAGTAGGGCTTTCCGGGTGGCTGTCTCTGTTCTGTGTTCTGCATACCCTTCAAGATACAACAGGCATCCACGACCTGCACTTTCCAGAAACAACTGGAGGCATTTTTGTTCCTACAGGCTTTCACAACTGGATAAATGGGTCTTTGCCACGAGTGTTTATTTTTTATTGTTTTAAATATATCTACTTTTTATGTTTATAACTGTATTTTTGCTGTTTTTATTGTATATTACTTTGAGATAATTATGTAGAAGGTGATTAGTAAATTAATAATGGTGATAAATAGTAATAAGCAACTAGGGAACAAAAATTAGGATCACTCTGAAAAGCCAACAATACATAATAATCAGGCTTTATAAATGTAATAAAAGTTATTAAAAAAAAAAAACCCATGTCCCTCAAAAGCCTTATCTCAGGTGGCTACATGGTTCTTCTCCCCTCCTCACACATTTGTACTCTCACAACAATCCTGTAAAATAGGCTGGGTTAAGAGATAGTTACTGATTCAAGGTCACCTAAGAAAGATTTTTGAATTCGTGTCTCCCTAGTCCTAGTCCAACATTCTAACCACTACCAAAAATACAAGATGGAAACACATGATATCAGTGTGTTCATAAGTCAATAAACAGAGACAATATATCCCATTGTTACAATTAATTCCCAATTCTATTTCAGAGTGATTGAAAAATGGCAATATTTCCAAAAGTACCAAAGCCACAAAGTTACAAAAATCAATTGATAGGAAAATCCCACCACAGTTTCTGTGGTCACTGAGAACAAATATATTCAAAACCAATGAGATGCTTTTGTTTTTGTCAGTTGCTTACTACTTTAGAGAATCCATCATATCCCCAAGAAACCAAGCCGTATTGAATCAACTGCATCTTTCATTATACAGGTTCTGCAGTATCCCTATGGACGCATATGCAACAATATTAGACAGAAAGAAAGGCTATATAGTCATTCTAGATTTTTCATATTTTTGAACTTATTTGCTTTATAAAAGGTAAAGGTACCCCTGCCCTGCGGGCCAGTCTTGACAGACTCTGGGGTTTGTGCGCCCATCTCACATCTATTGGCCGGGGGCCAGCGCTGTCCGAGGACACTTCCGGGTCACGTGGCCGGCGTGACAACGCTGCTCTGGCGAGCCAGAGCCGCACACGGAACGCCGTTTACCTTCCCGCTGGTAAGCGGTACCTATTTATCTACTTGCCCCCGGGGGTGCTTTCGAACTGCTAGGTGGGCAGGCGCTGGGACCGAGCAGCGGGAGCGCACCCCACCGCGGGGATTCGAACCGCCGACCTTTCGATCGGCAAGCCCTAGGCGTTGAGGCTTTAGCCCACAGCGCCACCCGCGTCCCATTTGCTTTATACTTGATCATATTTATTATTTTGTGTTTATATATTTCATTGTCTGAAATTTGGAATAATCTTAATTCTTTTGTTCTCTAGTTTATTCACGGGGACATCAGCCTCTTTTTAGCTTCTGTCTCTAGTAAGGAATGCCTAAATGCTATGCACTTGACTGCTTCTGATTATCTTTCTGTTTGGGAAATAAAATAGCTGCTACCTACAGATTTTCTATGCATACTAAGGCTGGATGACAGCTTCAAGGTCACATACACCAAAGACTCCCATGCAGAGGAAAAGACAAAGAAGGTGGTCTAATTTCAGCAACCAAACAAAAAAAAAGTCTAATTTAAACAAAGAGGAAAATATGACAACAGTGATGACGATGATGCAGCAGCAGCAGCAGCTTTTCCTAAGGTGGGCGTTGGGGAAATTATCTAAGTCATATTCTACCTTATTTTAACAACAGACGGTAATAATATAATGATAAAAAAGAAAGAAGCAGGATTGAAACAATTGCAGTTTGATCTCTATTCTTCAGTCACTCATTATTCCTGAGAAAGTAATAACGGCTGAGGTCTTTGTTCACACCAATATTCCTGCTCTCCTCAGTCAAACATTATTTACATTATAGATTTATTATAATACTCTGTTCTGTTGAGATAAAGTACTTATTTTAGTAGCTAAAAAATGCAGATGTCCTTGGTGAAATTAATAATTCAAAAGCACATAAATATTTTAAGTACAATAAGCAGTCTGCTTTGGACCAGAGACAAAGGAATGAAATTAGTTATTTGTAGATGAGATCTTGATTCCAACAACATGTGACCTCCTCATGCCCATTTTGTTACTTCATAAGTACTATTATTTATTATATCTGCATACCCCCTTACTCTGGAAAGTGCTGAGCAGATTATTTGGGACTGCCAGACACTTTCACTTTCAGTACATAATTTTTGCCTTAAACATGTTGTAAAAGTGCTGAGCAGATTACTTGGGACTTGTAAGGATTTCTAAGCTAGGCAATTAGCAGGTCTACAGTTAGGGATGGGGGATAAACTAGGTTCGGTTCACATTATAACTCCTACTCTCAAACCACTGCACTGGTTGCTACTTACGGTATCTTCCTGGCCTTATTCAATGAGTTTCTATTGATGTCTAAAGCCCTGAATTACCTGACACCCAAATATCTGAGAAAGCAGCTTCTCTCATACAAACTTGTGCATATATTAAGATCAGCAGATGAGATTGTTCACCTGCTTGGTGAAGGGCTTGGTGTGAGGCTCCATGGAAGAGCCTCTTTACCTGGATGCTAGGTAAAAACTTGGGGTGTATGCAACCTTGGCATTATCAGTACTATGCTGCAATCAAGGGAGCTATCCAGCATTGTAGTTCCACTGGTACAATGGACTTTCGTGCATGCAACAAGGCTCCCTTGTCCTCTTCTTTCCCCTTCAGCCACCTGGACACATTCAAAAGCAATTCTGGAGGGGAAAGGAAGCATCTGGAACAGATTTTGGAGAAATGGGAAAGGGAGAAGAAGCAGAAGTCCCACCACAGCAGCAGAGCCCTGCTGGCTCTACATGGGATAAGCCCAGATCTTTCATATCAGGTTATTAGAAGTTGATGGGAGGTCATTTTAAAGTATTTATACTACTCACTATATTGGGCAGGATTCACATAACCAGGGCCATCACCAGGAGTCCTATGTAAGGACATCAGCATGTGCAATGGGGCTTCCCCCTCCTCTTCTCCAGAATTTGTCTTGGGGGAGGGGGGATCAGGAGAACCCGCAGAACAGCACACAGGGGAGGAGAGGGGAGGTTCGTCCCATCTGGCAAGCTGCAATGCTTGCGCAGACAGAACACCTGTAACAGTGTGCCACTAAATTTCACTTATTATTTAAGCATTTTTGTTAATATTTTTGCTTATTGTGTATCATGTTTTTGGGTTGCCTTATTTTGCTGTAAACTACCTTGTGTCAAGGGACGCGGGTGGTGCTGTGGTCAGAAGGTCAGCGATTCGAATCCCCGCAATGGGGTGAGCTCCCGTTGCTCTGTCCCTGCTCCTGCCAACCTAGCAGTTCAAAAGCACGTCAAAGTGCAAGTAGATAAATAGGTACCGCTCCAGCGGGAAGGAAAACAGCATTTCCGTGTGCTGCTCTGGTTCACCAGAAGTGGCTTAGTTATGCTGGCCACAAGACCCGGAAGCTGTACGCTGGCTCCCCCGGCCAATAAAGTGAGATAAGCGCTGCAACCCCAGAGTCATCCGCGACTGAACCTAACGGTCAGGGGTCCCTTTACCTTGTGTCAAGGGCAGTATAGAGCAATCTGAATTTAGTGATGCAATTCTCCA
This sequence comes from Podarcis vaucheri, assembly GCF_965113315.1. Taxonomy (NCBI): domain Eukaryota; kingdom Metazoa; phylum Chordata; class Lepidosauria; order Squamata; family Lacertidae; genus Podarcis; species Podarcis vaucheri. The sequence goes on along the minus strand of NC_138764.1, from coordinate 51,632,742 downwards.
ACCAAAATATGTGTTTAGATATGGGTATCTAAAAGACACGTATTAATGAAAATAACAATTATTGGGAGGAAATCGCTTTTAAAATATATTGTGGCAAAATTGCATAAAATGTGTTTATTGGAAGAAACATGCAATAAAATTATGATGAAGTTTGATGAGGACCTTTTTAAAAAATAACACTAAACTGATGTGGTAATCTGAAATAACCATAATGTAAAGTCATATGTAAACCATAATGTAAAGTCATATGGGAAAACCTGCAGATAATTATCATTAAGAAGGCCATAAAATTAATTTAAAATTCTAACATACTGTTGTAAAGGAGCATAGATAAACTTTACAATGGACTGGTGTAGCCACTCTGGACTGGACTGGGTGAACTGGACAGGACAGGATAGGATGGGCTGGCATTTCAGCTTTGAATAAAACATAGCTAGGACAAATTAGTACCTTGATCATGCTAGATATAACTATATTCATTTGTTTAATTAAACAATCTAGGCTTCTCTTTGTGTGGGTCATTTTTAAAAATGTTAAAAATAAAATTAAACACATAATTAAGCTGACAGGAGATAAAGACCCTTGTTCAGTAAGCTGAAGGCAGTTAATTTATAAGGAGCTTAGTCCCTGAAGGCTGTGTAGTTTATTAAACTTACTGAGGCAAAGATGTGATAAAATATTTTATGTAGTTCTTTAAAGGCTAAATTGCTCTGACACTTTTAAAGTCCACAAGATGCAAACAATTAGGGTGCCTTGTTATCGGGATTTCCTTTCAAACAGACTTCATACTTTAAGTTAAACAAAAATCATGTCTATATACATAATTCTGTAGCCTTTTCAGATTTTCTCTTTTGAATGGCAAGCATATTTGATTTAGTGATATTCTGAAATAGTCATGTGTTTGTAAGATTAATTAAATAATTATTTGGGTGTTATGTTTTCTGTCTTGGAATGTTTAAAATAAATACAATATATTAGACTGAAAAATAGATTCACCATAAGCTGGGAATTCTATAAAAACTTCCCCACTCTAATTTATTGGCTCTCTGGTTTTAAAGGCTGGTCACTATGTTGTTAATAAATGTCACCTACATGTGTCAGTGAGGCTACATTGACAGACCAGTTTCAGGATGAGCTGGAAGACATCCTGAATAAATACCCTGTAAGGGTGGTGGGCCCATTTGAATGGCCTTCTCTTGGAGATTGAGGGGAAAATAATGTGTTCCTGAATGCTCTGGGTATTTTCTAGCAGAGAAAGCTGATGATCTGATCTGGACTTGCTTGGAAATAGCAAGATGAAGCAGGCAACTGATAAGATTGCTTCCAGTCTGTTCTCCAGCATTGTAGATTGAGAATGGCTCCTTGGTATTCTGGTGAGCTTTGGGCTATGATATAAGCTAGATGAAGACTAAAGCATAAATGGTGCAAGTCTCACACCAACAAAGCCAACATAACACTGGTTAGCACATATAATTGCGCCTACCATGTGGCAGTGCAAGCTGCAAAGGAGGTTAATTTTGCAGCTTACCTTGCAACCTCTAGTAGTCTGCCGGCAAAGTTATTTTGATTGCCCCAGAGTTTACTGACTCCCACTGTGGGGACGGACCTCTGGGACATTTGAGGACACACTGCAACCAACTAGCTACAACTTTAAGGAAGGAATATACAATGTTTCCATTCTTGATTCAAATTTCACTATTGAGAGTGGGGCAGAAGGCTTAACTTAGCACAGCACACCACTTTCAAGTCAGCAATTCATGCTTTACATTATAGCCAAATATTATTTATTAGGATTTTGGCTGTCAAACAGCAGGAAAGAGGAAAAAGAAAAACATTTCAGCATCATTCAGGTTAACGAATATAAATATTTGCTGCCGACTTTTTGGAAAATAAAATAAAAATATATCAATACATACACACAAACACACACACACACACACACACACACACACACATATATATATATATATATATGCTTTCGTAGATTTTCACGGGTACAGGAATGCAGGTTTTGGTGTCTTCGGGTGTCTTCCCGTGTAAGAGTCGGGGTGTCTGTGCGACGTTTCGACGAGGTCTCACTCGTCATCTTCAGGCTGGTGCTTTCGGCTTCTTGTTACTGGAACAGAGCAGAATCTGGTGTTTGAGTTCCTATAAATACTGTTGAGGGGTGTGGTGTATAGCCTCCAACGTTCTGGGCAGAGAGGAAGTTCCTAGATTAGTGTGCCTCTTCTTCTTTTGTTCCTTAATTACTTGAGGGATATCTTGAGTGATTTCATGAGTGATATTCTGAATACCACTGGGTGGGTCATTAAGTGTAGATTAGTTGCTAAAGCTTTTGTGTCTTGACCTCTTGAGCTTGTGAAGAGTTTTTCTGAGAAGATGGCTGTGCTGCATTTAGTTGTGCTCTGGCTTGGCTTCGTGTATAGGGGCGAGCTGTGGTTTTGTGCCTTGTGCCAGCCAGATCTGTGTAGGGATTGCAGGGGGGTGCAGCATCCGGAGGTGCCACTATAGTTTGGCTACTGGATGGAGTCTGTAATATGTCTGTGGAGAGGGTCTGGGTTTGGGTCTGGTGTGGTTGATTGGTGACGGCGTTCTGTGTGCCTCTGGTTCTGGTGTCGGTTTTTGTGGGGAGGGCTAATTTCCAGATGTCTGGCAGGCGGGACGTGTCGTCACGCTTGTTCATGTTGTGAGGGTGTTTCTCTATCTCGATGGCTTCCATGATTATTCTCTTGTGGTGATGTTCCATGTTAAAGAGCAATTTGGAATCTGCAAAATTAATTTCGTGTCCTGTTTCTTTCATGTGTTGGAAAAGAGAGGAAGTTTTTTCTTCTTTTTTGACGGCATTCTTGTGTTCTGCGATACGTGCATTTATTCGTCTGTTTGTTTGTCCAATGTACGTGGCTGGGCAGGAACATCACCACAAGAGAATAATCATGGAAGCCATCGAGATAGAGAAACACCCTCACAACATGAACAAGCGTGACGACACGTCCCGCCTGCCAGACATCTGGAAATTAGCCCTCCCCACAAAAACCGACACCAGAACCAGAGGCACACAGAACGCCGTCACCAATCAACCACACCAGACCCAAACCCAGACCCTCTCCACAGACATATTACAGACTCCATCCAGTAGCCAAACTATAGTGGCACCTCCGGATGCTGCACCCCCCTGCAATCCCTACACAGATCTGGCTGGCACAAGGCACAAAACCACAGCTCGCCCCTATACACGAAGCCAAGCCAGAGCACAACTAAATGCAGCACAGCCATCTTCTCAGAAAAACTCTTCACAAGCTCAAGAGGTCAAGACACAAAAGCTTTAGCAACTAATCTACACTTAATGACCCACCCAGTGGTATTCAGAATATCACTCATGAAATCACTCAAGATATCCCTCAAGTAATTAAGGAACAAAAGAAGAAGAGGCACACTAATCTAGGAACTTCCTCTCTGCCCAGAACGTTGGAGGCTATACACCACACCCCTCAACAGTATTTATAGGAACTCAAACACCAGATTCTGCTCTGTTCCAGTAACAAGAAGCCGAAAGCACCAGCCTGAAGATGACGAGTGAGACCTCGTCGAAACGTCGCACAGACACCCCGACTCTTACACGGGAAGACACCCGAAGACACCAAAACCTGCATATATATATATATATATATATATATATATATATATATATATATATATATATATATATATACATATACATTATATATATATAATATATATATATATATATATATCCCGGCATTCACAAAAGCCACCCATCAGTGGCCATTACAAAACAGGCAAGGAGAGTAAACTACTTTTAAATTTCCTAGTCAGATGCAGCTGTCAAGTAACACTATGTTCTCCACTGATGTGAAACCCTCAAGAATGTCCAACAGTTGGGGGCTGTCAAGTATATCCCTGAAATCTAAAGACTTTAAGCAAAGAGCTTAATAAGATATGTATGAACATCATGCCAACTAACACTAATATATGTGACAATTCCAGTGATAGGCACTTCTTTCAAAACCCAAGCAGCATATGCCACTCAATAGGTGGGTTAACTTTCAAAAACATATTTTATGAACTAGCCAAAGTCTAGAGAGAGAGAGAGAGAGAGAGAGAGAGAGAGAGAAAGAAAGAAAGAAAGAAAGAACCTGATTTCTATTCTGAACTACACTATTCTATACTGTGCACTGTGAAGAGGGAATGAAATTTGGACTTGGTTTCCAGTCTGTCTCCTGCATAGAGAGATGCTCTGACTGATGGAATGCATCTCCGCTTTGAAATAGCAGGTAAGGTCAAGATTGAGTGACATTTGGCTGTATATTTTGATAGGAAAACATTCCCAATGATTTGTTCAGCTTCTGTTCTTTTTATTTTTTAAAAAATGAACTTGGATATGGATTCCCTAGTCAGATATTGTCAATTCCCAACTTCCTTTTTGGGACCAAGTAGTTTAGCAGGTGGCTGCCTAGCAGCTTTAGGCATTCATAGATAACCGCAGCTTCCCATAAATCAGAGGTGGCCAACTCTCAAGAGACTGTGATCTACATTCACAATTAAAGACTGGCAGTGATCTACCCCCATTTTGGGGGGTTCAGCTCAAGGTTGTTGAGCTTTTTCAAGGGAGGAAAAAACCCTGTTTTTCAGGGATTAAAAAACCTTTGGGGGGAACTTCCGTTTTTTGGGGGGTTAAAGGGAAGGTACAAAGGAGTAAAGTCACTCACAAAAAGATCACTATGGATGAAAACATATCAAACAACAATGGAGGGCGGGGTGATGGAGCACTAAGGAAAGGGAGCAAGAGATCGACCGCGATCTACCAAAACCTCACGGGGATCTACCAGTAGATTGTGATCTATCTGTTGGACACCCCTGCTATAAATCAACCAGTCTAGCTTTCAACCTAGCAATGGCTGAATCAGTCCCTTTTCAGTCTGTGTCACTAGTGCTTGTGCTCAGCCATGATTTCATTCTGTTCCATTTTTGTAATAATCTACTGTTTCGAAAGCACCCCCGGGGGCAAGTAGATAAATAGGTACCGCTTACCAGCGGGAAGGTAAACGGCGTTCCGTGTGCGGCTCTGGCTCGCCAGAGCAGCGATGTCACGCTGGCCACGTGACCCGGAAGTGTCCCCGGACAGCGCTGGCCCCCGGCCAATAGATGTGAGATGGGCGCACAAACCCCACAGTCTGTCAAGACTGGCCCGTTCGGGCAGGGGTACCTTTACCTTTACCTTTACTGTTTATTAAAACATACACATAAAAACATGAAAATCCACTTTAAAAATACTTATATTATTTTATCCCCCTGTATTTAGACTATGAGCTGAGAAATAAATGAGAACAACTGAGAAGTGCAGTGATTAACTAGGACTGCAATCCCACCTTCACTTACCTGGGATTAAGGCCCACTGAATTCATTAGGGCTTACTTCTGAGTAGACATTGCACTTTAGGCTAGGATTGTACTTTAAGTTCTGTCCTGCAAATCATTGCCTGAGGTGCAAATCAGATCAGTTCATATTAGAACTTGTAAAGATCAAATTCTACAGGTGTCTCAGACATGGAATGGATACTGCACTACTGGCTGCTTGTCTTGTCTTGTCTTATTTATTTTATTTTATTTTATTTTAATGCCAACCAATCTTCCCAAACCATTTTGTTGCTCTTGGTGTTGTTGATTCCTGATGTATGGGTGTTATAACTGCAGGAGCTTGAGGCTTTTGGACTGCTCTTGATACTACTTGTTTGTTGCTAGCAGGTCCCAAATGGCTTGGCATCTTCCTATAAAATTCCCTCTTGGTCCTGCAAAAGATCCACCTTGTCCCCTCTCTTCTACAAACTGCCTGTGAAATTCCTACAAGGTATGCTGTTAGTTTTCACCCAAATGCTGATGACTCTTAACTGTGCTTCTATTTTTTCATGATTCAGGCACTGGTGTTTTATCCAATGCATGTTCATAGCGAGCTGGCTGAAGCTAAATCTTTACAAGACAAAAGTAATGGTGGTCAACTGGCTATGTGACCTGGAAGAGCTTGACACTTCCATTGTAGACTGGGTTTACCCCCCCAAGACAGACCTCCATTACCCCCAAAGACAGACCTCCCATGCTTGTAGTCATTGGGTGCTTCTGGATCTGCAGTTCACTTGGGATCCTAGGTTATAGTGATGGTTTAGGGCAGGCTTCCTCAACCTCGGCCCTCCAGATATTTTGAGACTACAATTTCCATCATCCCTGCCCACTGGTCCTGCTACCTAGGGATCATGGGAGTTGTAGGTCAAAAACATCTGGAGGGTCGAGGTTGAGGAAGCCTGCATCAGCACAACCAGACGCCTTCATCTGCCCCACCTGCAACAAAACATATCTCTCCAGTATTGGTCTCTACAGTCACAGCAGGCACTGCAACCTTCCAACAGTTTGACTTCACCCCAAAATGTGCACGCCTCCTTTGTCTCCCGAAAGACGGATGCCAACAATCCTTAGCACACTTACTAGTGGAGAAATCCTATTGGATGTAATGTAACTTAAAGGTAAAGGGACCCCTGACTGTTAAGCCCAGTCGTGGGCGACTCTGGGGTTGCTGCGCTCATCTCGCTTTATTGGCCGAGGGAGCCGGCGTACAGCTTCCGGGTCATGTGGCCAGCATGACTAAGCTGCTTCTGGCAAACCAGAACAGCGCACGGAAACGCCGTTTACCTTCCCGCTGGAGTAGTACCTATTTATCTACTTGCACTTTGACATGCTTTCGAACTGCTAGGTTGGCAAGAGCTGGGACCGAACAACGGGAGCTCACCCCGTCGTGGGGATTCGAACTGTCAACCTTCTGATCAGCAAGCCCTAGGCTCAGTGGTTTAGACCACAGCACTACCTGCGTCCCTGTAACTTACTCCTGAGTAAATATGCTTACAATTGCTCTGCCCATCACTCAGAATACAGTGACATTGAATTTATGTAATTATAGCTCCTTATTGTTGAAGCTCCTGACAAAATCTTCCAAAACTGTGCTTTTCTCTAAGAATGTCAATTGATATAAAAGTCCTGAAGTAAGGCAGATGGAATTTTTAAAGGTAAAGACTTTAGCCTCAAGCAAGCTGTCTCAAGATTAGAAGAATGATTAACACAAAAATAATTCAAGGCATAGATAAAAATTTGACAGATGTTTCCATTTCCTTGCCAATCCATTCTCCTGCATTTAGATACTGTGGACTAAACCAAGATGAGACCACTGAAAATACAATCACGTAGATGGTGAGGAGAAATTATGTTCTCAGTATACCTATGGTATATTAGGTCAGGAATTTCTTATCCAATGGAGAATTCCATTAGCACAGAAATTACAGGAAACAGAATCTAAGTTAGATATGGCATGCAACATATTTATAGAGAAAACTGCAATGAAACTTTAGCTTTTCCAGTAGACCCTGTTTTTAGGTGTCTTGGTAACAATATTCATAGCCTCTCCCATTAGTTTGACAATGTTTCATATGCCTAAAGCTCTATTTTAGATTGGTCCTTAAAAAATCGACTTGAAAACAAGATACTTTGGAGCATATGTTCTTAAGAAGTATGCCTGAGGTGTAGAATCTAAAATAATCCTACCATATTCAAACTAAAGGTTAGGATATTTTCTCACATTACATTTTGAATTTTGTACTTGTTCTAAACTCAAGGAGATAGTAACTATGATTAGACTTGCCTGTTAACAAAATGCATTGCCAGAACTAATAGGTGCACAAAGAGGTGCAAGTAGGCATAAGCTACCTTGACCTGGGCACTACCATAAGTGTCCAGATCAAGAGAAATAATAGTGCTGCTTTATTCTACCTTAGTCACAGCACATGTGGAGTATTGTGCCCAATTCGGGTACCACAATTTAAGAAGGGTATTGACAAGCTGGAACGTGTGCAAAGGAGGGTGACCAAGATGATTTAAGGAGTCTGAAAACCAATGTTTATTAGGAATGGCTCAAAGAGTTGGGTATGTTTAGCCTGGAAAAGAGGAGACTTGAGAATCATAGAATCATAGAGTTGGAAGAGACCACAAGGGCCATCGAGTCCAACCCCCTGCCAAGCAGGAAACACCATCAGAGCACTCCTGACATATGGTTGTCAAGCCTCTGCTTAAAGACCTCCAAAGCAGGAGACTCCACCACACTCCTTGGCAGCAAATTCCACTGTCGAACAGCTCTTACTGTCAGGAAGTTCTTCCTAATGTTTAGGTGGAATCTTCTTTCTTGTAGTTTGGATCCATTGCTCCGTGTCCGCTTCTCTGGAGCAGCAGAAAACAACCTTTCTCCCTCCTCTATGTGACATCCTTTTATATATTTGAACATGGCTATCATATCACCCCTTAACCTCCTCTTCTCCAGGCTAAACATGCCCAGCTCCCTTAGCCGTTCCTCATAAGGCATCGTTTCCAGGCCTTTGACCATTTTGGTTGCCCTCCTCTGGACACGTTCCAGTTTGTCAGTGTCCTTCTTGAACTGTGGTGCCCAGAACTGGACACAGTACTCCAGGTGAGGTCTGACCAGAGCAGAATACAGTGGCACTATTACTTCCCTTGATCTAGATGCTATACTCCTATTGATGAGGCCCAGAATTGCATTGGCTTTTTTAGCTGCCGCGTCACACTGTTGGCTCATGTCAAGTTTGTGGTCAACCAAGACTCCTAGATCCTTTTCACATGTACTGCTCTCAAGCCAGGTGTCACCCCTCTTGTATTTGTGCCTCTCATTTTTTTTGCCCAAGTGCAATACTTTACATTTCTCCCTGTTAAAATTCATCTTGTTTGTTTTGGCCCAGTTCTCTAATCTGCCAAGGCCGTTTTGAAGTGTGATCCTGTCCTCTGGGGTGTTAGCCACCCCTCCCAGTTTGGTGTCATCTGCAAATTTGATCAGGATGCCCTTGAGTCCATCATCCAAGTCGTTGATAAAGATGTTGAATAAGGAGAGGAGAGGAGAGGAAATCTAATGTTGTTGTTGTTGTTTAGTCGTTTAGTCGTGTCCGACTCTTCGTGACCCCATGGACCAGAGCACGCCAGGCACTTCTGTCCTCCACTGCCTCCCGCAGTTTGATCAAACTCATGCTAGTAGCTTCAAGAACACCATCCAACCATCTCATTCTCTGTCGTCCCCTTCTCCTTGTGCCCTCCATCTTTCCCAACATCAGGGTCTTTTCCAGGGAGTCCTCTCTTCTCATGAGGTGGCCAAAGTATTGGAGCCTCAGCTTCACGATCTGTCCTTCCAGTGAGCACTCCGGGCTGATTTCCTTCAGAATGGAGAGGTTTGATCTTCTTGCAGTCCATGGGACTCTCAAGAGTCTCCTCCAGCACCATAATTCAAAAGCATCAATTCTTCGGCGATCAGCCTTCTTTATGGTCCAGCTCTCACTTCCATACATCACTACTGGGAAAACCATGGCTTTTACTATACGGACCTTTGTTGGCAAGGTGATGTCTCTGCTTTTTAAGATGTTGTCTAGGTTTGCCATCGCCTTTCTCCCAAGGAGCAGGCGTCTTTTAATTTCGTGACTGCTGTCACCATCTGCACTGATCATGGAGCCCAAGAAAGTAAAATCTCTCACTGCCTCCATTTCTTCCCCATCTATTTGCCAGGAGGTGATGGGCCCAGTGGCCATGATCTTCGTTTTTTTGATGTTGAGCTTCAGACCATATTTTGCGCTCTCCTCTTTCACCCTCATTAAAAGGTTCTTTAATTCCTCTTCACTTTCTGCCATCAAGGTTGTGTCATCTGCATATCTGAGGTTGTTGATATTTCTTCCGGCAATCTTAATTCCGGCTTGGGATTCATCCAGCCCAGCCTTTCGCATGATGAATTCTGCATATAAGTTAAATAAGCAGGGAGACAATATACAGCCTTGCCGTACTCCTTTCCCAATTTGGAACCAATCAGTTGTTCCATATCCAGTTCTAACTGTAGCTTCTTGTCCCACATAGAGATTTCGCAGGAGACAGATGAGGTGATCAGGCACTCCCATTTCTTTAAGAACTTGCCATAGTTTGCTGTGGTCAACACAGTCAAAGGCTTTTGCATAGTCAATGAAGCAGAAGTAGATGTCTTTCTGGAACTCTCTGGCTTTCTCCATAATCCAGCGCATGTTTGCAATTTGGTCTCTGGTTCCTCTGCCTCTTCTAAATCCAGCTTGCACTTCTGGGAGTTCTCGGTCCACATACTGCTTGAGCCTTCCTTGTAGAATTTTAAGCATAACCTTGCTAGCATGTGAAATGAGTGAAATTGTGCGGTAGTTGGAGCATTCTTTGGCACTGCCTTTCTTTGGGATTGGAATGTAGACTGATCTTCTCCAATCCTCTGGCCACTGCTGAGTTTTCCAAACTTGCTGGCATATTGAGTGTAGCACCTTAACAGCATCATCTTTTAAAATTTTAAACAGTTCAGCTGGAATACCATCACTTCCACTGGCCTTGTTATTTGCAGTGCTTTCTAAGGCCCATTTGACTTCACTCTCCAGGATGTCTGGCTCAAGGTCAGCAACCACACTACCTGGGGTGTACGAGACATCCATATATTTCTGGTATAATTCCTCTGTGTATTCTTGCCACCTCTTCTTGATGTCTTCTGCTTCAGTTAGATCTTTACCACTTTTGTCCTTTATTATGGTAATCTTTGTACGAAATGTTCCTTTCATATTTCCGATTTTCTTGAACAGATCTCTGGTTCTTCCCATTCTGTTGCTTTCCTCTATTTCTTTGCATTGCTCGTTTAAGAAGGCCTTCTTGTCTCTCCTTGCTGTTCTTTGGAAATCTGCATTCAATTTCCTGTATCTTTCACTATCTCCCTCGCATTTTGCTTGCCTTCTCTCCTCCGCTATTTGTAAGGCCTCGTTGGACAGCCACTTTGCTTTCTTGCATTTCTTTTTCATTGGGATGGTTTTAGTTGCTGCCTCCTGTATAATGTTGCGAGCCTCCATCCATAGTTCTTCAGGCACTCTGTCCAGCAAATCTAAATCCTTAAACCTGTTCCTCACTTCCACTGTGTATTCATAAGGGATTTGGTTTAGATTGTATCTTACCTGTCCAGTGGTTTTTCCTACTTTCTTCAGTTTAAGCTTGAATTTTGCTATAAGGAGCTGATGATCTGAGCCACAGTCAGCTCCAGGTCTTGTTTTTGCTGACTGTATAGAGCTTCTCCATCTTTGGCTGCAGAGAATATAATCAATCTGATTTCGATGTTGCCCATCTGGGGATGTCCATGTGTAGAGTCGTCTCTTGTGTTGTTGGAAAAGCGTGTTTGTGATGACCAGCTTGTTCTCTTGACAGAACTCTATTAGCCTTTGCCCTGCTTCGTTTTGATCTCCAAGGCCAAACTTGCCAGTTGTTCCTTTTATCTCTTGATTCCCTACTTTAGCATTCCAATCCCCTATAATGAGCAGAACATCCTTCTTTGGTGTCACTTCGATAAGGTTTTGTAAGTCTTCATAGAACTGGTCAATTTCAGTTTCTTCAGCACCAGTAGTTGGTGCATAAACTTGGATTACTGTGATGTTAAAAGGTCTGCCTTGGATTCGTATCGAGATCATTCTATCATTTTTGAGACTGCATCCCAGTACAGCTTTCGCCACTCTTTTGTTGACTATGAGGGCCACTCCATTTCTCTTACGGGTTTCTTGCCCACAGTAGTAGATATGGTAGTCATCCGAACTGAATTCGCCCATTCCCGTCCATTTTAGCTCACTGATGCCCAGGATGTCAATATTTATTCTTGCCATCTCATTTTCCAACTTACCCAGGTTCATGGTTCTTACATTCCAGGTTCCTATGCAATATTTTTCTTTACAGCATTGGACTTTCCTTTCGCTTCCATGCATATCCACAACTGAGCGTCCTTTCGGCTTTGGCCCAGCCGCTTCATCAGCTCTGGATCTACTTGTACTTGTCCTCCGCTCTTCCCCAGTAGCATGTTGGACACCTTCCGACCTGAGGGGCTCATCTTCCAGTGTCATAACTTTTATATGCCTGTTGTCTTTGTCCATGGAGTTTTCTTGGCAGGGATACTGGAGTGGCTTGCCGATTCCTACTCCAGGTGGATCACGTTTGGTCAAAACTCTCCACTATGACCTGTTCATCTTGTGTGCCCTGCTCGGCGTAGTTCATAGCTTCTCTGAGTTCTTCAAGCCCCTTCGCCACGGCAAGGCAGTGATCCATGAAGGGGAGGAAATCTAATACCCACCTTCAAATATTTAAAGGGCTGTTACATGGAGGATGGAGTTAGCTTGGCTTCTCCTACTCCAGAGGCTAGGACCTGAATAAAAGGATCCATGTTACAAAAAGAAGATTCCAATGAAACATCAGAAAGGACTTTCTGACAGTAAGAGCTGTTTATAAGTGGAACAGACTCCCATGAAAGGCGATGGTCTCTCCTCCCTTGGGGGTTTTTAAGCAGAGGTTTGATGGTGATCTATTGTGGATGATTTAGAAGAGATCCCTGCATTGTTGGGGGTTGGACTAGATTACCCTGTGGCTCCCTTCTGACTCTACAGCTCTATGATTCTGTGATTTTATCCCTCTTCCATTCCTAGATAATCCATTTTGAAGATAGAAAGCTACATTTTTATCTCTACATACAATAATTAATCTGTATTCTTTATTTATTTGGGAGTTTTATATTTAGACAACCGTGGGGAATGAAGGGTTAAAATCTGCTACTCCCCAAAGCCAGGGCCATGCCTGTTTTGATTCTGTTCCCTGTGAGAAGCCCTGTTTGGATTTCATAGTTGAGCACACCTGCTTCAAGTGCTTTCCTCACCCTTAATTTGAATTTTTATATGACATTTTCTTCACTATATTCACCTTCACCCTCATAGTACTTAACTGGTGATAATACTCACAGCATAATACAGCAGTGCTGCAGCTTGAAGAAACCTTTATTTTCCTTTTCGGCATGCCTTTTAATTTGATCAAACCAGTATGTATCTAGTGTGGAACAGATGGTATATATTTGGGAAAGTTTTAAATGGGAGACGCTGAAACACAACTCATCTAACTGCAACAAGGTTTTGCATATACTCATTGTACCATGCCACTCTGATTAAAGTATCCATAGCAGTTCTATTGTTTCAGAATGTGAGTTGAAGTGATATTTCAGTAGGGAGAAAGTAAGCATCTCAGGACTAGTAATTAATGAATAACCTGGGGGAGGGGGGAGGGGAATCCGGCCCCATTGAGAGTTTCAGAACATCATCAACATCCCTCCCCCCTCAGTGCCCAAGAGGAAAAGTGTGTGTTGCTCCTGATGAGAAGTCCACAGGGCACAAGGAAGGAGTGGAGAATGCTCCGAGGGAACAAATTGTTTCATTAAAAAGTGTAGGACATGTAGAAAGGCTGCTGGTTAGAGGCCTGGCACTGATCCTGGTTGTGCAGGATTCCCATTGCCTGTGGTGAGGGACCAGCAGTTTTTTTCTGGGGGTGCAAGGGACAAGGACACGGGTTTCAGAGAGCCTGATTCGGGGTCCTGGCTCTAGGCCCTTGCTTTCATTTCCTGGTCCCCAAGGTAAAAATTATATTATTAAGGAATAAATCAAGGGATAGGTGTATGCATGCAAGTAGAATTGACAAGCAACCTGCTCAATTCTGACTGTGAAGAAATGACCCCTGGAGCCCTTGAAGACCCACTATGACCAACTTGCGGCACACTGAGAGACCTTGTTACTGATGTCCCCACCAGCGTCTAATGCCACCGCCTGTGATGTGCTATGGGATCACTTTCAGTTTATGCAACCTGATTGTGTGAATAAGGTGCTTGAATCTCTCTGGCTCACCACATGCCCCATTGATCTCTGTCCCTGTGGGCTTATTAAGCCTAGAAGAGTTTTGACTGGTTGGGTCCTGACCATGGCTAATTTTCCATTGTGTGAAGGGGTGGACCCTTCCACTCTGAAAGAAGTGGTGGTACGGCTACTCCTAAAGAAGCCTAAAGAACTTTTCAAGAAGTTTCAGTCCTAGTAAAGCGGCAGGTATGCAGCCTAGGGGTCCAAATTTGTCACTGGAAGGCCAGGTGCCCCCAGTGGCTAGAAGCACCTTTTATTAGTTCTAGCTGGTAGAGCGGTTGCAACCATTCCGTACTGATCTGTGATTTTAAAAAACCCACCACCCTGCCAATATATATTTAAATGTATATTCTCTCTCAAAAGACGAATTTTAGATATGTATTTTGATATGTTTAAACTGCTGAGAACTGTATTGCCATGTCATCTGCCTTGTGGAACGTGCTGCCCCTTGAAGTTAGATAGGCTCCACCATTTCACAAATTTTGCTGGATGTTTTAAAACTCTCCTATTTTCTACAGGCTTTACCAGAAGGATAAGTTGACAATCTTATATTTTTCTTTGGAAAACTGTTTTTATCTTTTGTTGTACAACACTATGGTAATTTGCAAGTTTTGATGGTTTATAAATATTCAAAGAAAACTGTGAAAAACAGTGAATAGCTGTGGTCTGAATTGCACAGTAGTCCAAAAGCTGTGGGTCAGGTCTTATTTCATATAGGAATTTGCAAAGATCCAATTCCTCAGGCATCCCTCAGTAGGTACTGTGCTGTCAAGGTGAGAATTTGTCCTTTTATATGCAAGTGTAACCTTGCCAATGCAGCATAAAGGATAACAGGAAGAAGGAAGCAGAGAAGATGAGAATCGCAGAGCTGCCTAACAGCATTAGTTCAACTTTATTATGAAAGTGTTTTTAAATTCATGTAGGGATGTAGAGAAAATGAATCACATCTGAGTGTCTATTATTTTTTGCATCTGGATATCACTAGGAAGTAACTGGACATAAATTTTACACTGATTCCAGACTGAGAAATACTGTATGATGGGTTAGCAGCAATCACCAGATCACTTCTGACAGAGAACTACTATGGGGACTTGGAAAACTCACATCAGTGCTTTAAGTCTTTGAACCAAAATCACCTGTGTGGCATTTACTACACTTGACATCCTGAATCTGAATTATTCCCTAGCTATGCAAGGTCAGCTCTCCTCCTCAGAGAAATTGTAATAATAATAGCAGAAGGGACTGCTATATAATTGTTAAGGTGACATACATTCAGGGGACTCTTTGGGTCTATTTCATTGGCTCCCAGCCCTGAAATGTCATATATTCATAAACTCTGTGATAAACCTGACTAACAAAATGACAGGCCCAATTTCAGGTTATTGGGGGTCCTGAACATACACTTTTACACACGCTGGGGCAGCTGAATGGATGAGATGGTCTTCTTTCCTATGTTGGCAGTGATTGCTGCTCCTGCTCCACTTTGCCATTTCCACTTTACGGGGAAGGGCTCATTGGTAGAGCATCTACTTTGCACTCAGAAGGTCCCAGATTCAATCCCTGGCATCTTCAGGTAGGGCAGAGGGAGAACCCTGGCTGAAACCTTGGAGAGTCATAGCTAGTCAGTGCGGCAATACTGAGCTATATGGACCAAGTCTGAGTCAATATAAGGCAGCTTCCTACATTTACTTACTTGCTCCTTGGACCCACACTGGTGGCAATGAGGAGTAGAAGCAATTGCTATCATTGCTGCTTTATCTGCCTGCTTCCACCTCCTAGAGTCAATGGGATAGCAGAAGCAAGGAGGATGAGCACGAACTAGGGAAGGTCTAAAATCCACCATGCCAAAACACCACCTTGTTTACTGGATGCAGAGTTGGGGATACATTTCAGTGATTTAGAAGGGGAGAACCATAAAAGGAATGAAAGTAAAAAAAGAACAGCCTTGGTTGCTGACAGGAGCCATCATTGTGAGGTTAAATCCAGTTGAGAGCAGAGCTTCCTGCCCTTACTTGGGAGTCTCAAAAGAAAAAACAAAAAACACAGCACAGACAGTACTTGGGAGTGAAAACATTTGAGTGGTAGCTGCTGAAAAAGACTTGTGAAGAGCAGTTTTGTGAAGCTCCCACTTCAATTAAAAACAGTTCTGGAAATAACTTTTGGCTCCACCATAGCAGAAACTGCCTTACACTGGGAAACAAATGCTATAGGGTGAGTCAAGAAGGACTTGGCCAGTATGGTGGAGCTTCCCTTCAGCAGTGTTGCAGCCGCATACTGGGAGGGGTAAGATCGGGGCTGTGTGGGTGAGCCAATCCAGCTCCATGTGCAGCTCCACCCCCACTGTCTGTAAGGGGCAGTGACCCTGTTGCCAGGAGACTATTGTGGCGATTCCACCCTACAAGGCAAGTTGCTTCTGAAGTAAGCTAGTGGGCAAATGTAGCCACAGCAGCTCCCTTCCTACCACCAGACTGGTCCCTCTTTGCACCAAAGCAGTGAGAAGAAAGGTGAGCTGCTGTCATCTGGCACAATTTGGAGGGACTCAGGAAGTGATTCTCAGCAGGTTCCTTTACGAACACAATTCTTTTGCATCTAAAACGAATACAGTTGCAGACTGTAGATGTCTCCTTAAAATGCACTGAGAAGTGTTTAATAGCTAGATCTTCTCAAGTTTCCCATGAGCCTCACAAATTTTACTCAGGGCTCTGACAATCCAACACAACTATATGCATCAAGCCCCTAACCAAAGTGCTCCTCACCAAAATGTCTAAATTATCTTACTCCTGTCCTGCTGACATTATTTCCAGTTTGTCTACTCTGGAATAGAGCCCAGCTGGGTTCTTGGCATACAGTTCCATGATGACAGTTTACAGTAAGAGTTCTCTTAATGTTAAGTATATTATATACTTTGAGGCCATTATATTAAATATCTTTGTATGGCAAAATTGAAAGGTTTATTTTTATAGAGCTACAAATACCATGGGAATTCATTAAAAAGGCTTAATGTATAAAAACAGAGGTGGGGGAGTAGAAAGCTGTATGTATTCTTTTAAATTATCCCAGTTTTCATAAAGTTTGATTATACCCCCTACAAGGTATGAATGCAAGTGTAAGAAAGTGTAAGATTAAGACACTTAAAAAAATTATATACAACACATTCATTATCATTCAAGGAAACAGTTGTATGCCACAAAAAATGTTTCACTCCAAGTGTTTCAGCAATTTCTAAATATGTGATACCGTAATTAAAACCCAGAAAGGCCTTCAGGAAAAGGGGGGCCATTTTGAAATGGATCCTACAAGCACTAGTCTCATTAGGCAAGCTACACATACAAACTACATTTGATCACCACCAACTCCTCTAGGAGTATCTATGCATATTTCTTAACCATAGAAGAGCCTTCATAACAAGGTATTTTTAAAATCTCCTATTTAAATGTGTATTTCACTCTTCAAACAGAGACTGATATGTGAAGAGTGCAATTAATTTAAAAGAATTTTTTTCCAGTACTCTTACCTTCCTGCTCCCGAAGCAAAACAGGGTATTTTTTATGTGCACCAATTTGCTTTAATTCTTTGGTCAGAGTAAACCATAGCAAGTACTGCTTAGTGTTATGCAGACTGGCATTAATTAAAATGTAGCTAAATGTGTTTTACAGTCCAATTTTTAAACTCTTGTTATATGCACTGAGTACAGAATTACTTCGGAATGTAATCATATTAAGTTTGGCTCTAGCTGTATTAACAATAATGCTTTGTAGTAAATTTCAACTTGTACCATGTAAGCACCTACATACTCTTAATCAAACATTGCAGTGCAATATAATCTAAAATGAACATTCAAATCTCCTATTCTATGTCCAATTTCCTGGCAATTACATAATATACAACCTTTTACACGTGATTGTGGGCAGAGAAATTTTGCTAACCGGAGGAAAATTTAATTTTTGCCACATGAAAATGGGCTTTGTTTTCTGATGGTTATAGTAGGCTTGCCATATGTCAGGAAAATTCCTGACATGTCCTGGTTTGTGGGTTTAAAAATGGCGTCCGGGGGGGGGGGGATTTTGACAAATTGGCAAAATGTCAGTGAAAACCCAGATGTATGGCAACGTGATGGAAAAAGCAGAAACAGATCAAAAAGCTCTAAATCACTATTTTGGGGTTAGGCTTCCCCAAAAAGCACAACAATTTTGGTGGTTTCCTAAGCTCAACAACTTTGTGAGTGTCAGAAATTTTACTTTTTGAAATATGGCAACCCTATGGTTATAGTTTCCCTATCCATTAGGTAATGCTATCCAATTTGGCTTTCACTGACTTTTTAAACTACCATAGTTCACCACCTCCAGATTTTTCAATATAAAAATTACCATATTTCTCTGTATCATGAATGCTAGATGAAACCTGGAATCTGCATACGACCTACTAAAGTTTCACCTAATCAGGTTTGCTATTCTCTTGTACACTTCATTTTAGGACTGTAACAAAAAAACATAGCTATAGTTTCAATATCAAACCATTTTCACCTCTGCCCACACAGATGCTAAACATCAAACATGAGGAATTTTTCTAGAGAACTCAAAAGCTTGCTTACTACTTTGTGACATCAAACAAAGGCATGACCCAATGGTAGATTTTGCCGTTTTTCTTAAGAACCTACATAGCATCCTTTGCTTTTTCTGTTTGCTTAGATCAGGGATAAAGAATCTGCGGCTCCCAAGTTGTAGCTGGACTACAACTTCAATCATCCCTGACCATTGGCTATGCTAGCTGGAGCTGATGAAGTTGGATTCCAATGAACTTTGGGAGGGCCGCAAGTTCCCCAGTCCCAGCTTCAGTGCTCTTTAACAACTATGGCTGGTTTTATTGGTTGGTTGGTTGTGGTGAGGGAAAGGGTAGGGTTTAGATATACTTCTATTGCTATTGAATATTCTTGCCTTTTCTCAGTTATGCTTCTTGTGCTAATCTTAAAATGATCATAAATGAATGCTCCGATTAGAACTGAGCTGAAATTTGCCAGAGAAGATATTTTCTGATACTATTTCTGAGAATTTTATACCCCACATCTGAAAAAAAGACCATTTTGCAAAGTATTTTCATTTGGTTTTCTTTGTTTCTGCTACATTTAGGTACCATTGTTTGTTTGATTGTAAGTTGTCCAGAGAGTTTCACTTTATGGGGTGCCATCAAATGCTGGGGAAAAAAAATTTGCCTCCCCCTGCCCTGCCCACTTTGGTGATTGCCACCAGGGGTGCCAACTTGAATAAAATATTGTGGGGGACAGGGTAAGCCCAGGCCCACATAGTCGATCACATGACGCAGTGCGCACACACCATTTAAATAGGAATGCCCATCAACTTTGTGGGGGCCCTGCCCCCTCAAATATCTTCTTGTGGGGGCTGAAGCCCCCATAGCCCCTAGGAGTTGGCTCCTATTATGGCCACCATTTTTTCCTCACAGTGCCCTGTAATGATGCTAGGTCAGGGGCAAGGCAGAATATGCAAAATGGTAACCAGTTTGACAACATAATCGCTGTTGCAAGCGGAGTGAGAGAGGGAGAGTTGAGGGAAAAGGCAGAAGCCTTGCCTTCTGTTGCTGGTATGGAATGTTTACTTGAAATAAAACTGGTTCAGAAATGGAAACTTTGTCATTCTCCAGATGTTAGAATCATAGAATCATAGAATCACAGAGTTAGAATAGACCACAAGGGCCATCGAGTCCAACCCTATGCCAAGCAGGAAACACCATCAGAGCACTCCTGACATATGGTTGTCAAGCCTCTGCTTAAAGACCTCCAAAGTAGGAGACTCCACCACACTCCTTGGCAGCAAATTCCACTGCCGAACAGCTCTTACTGTCAGGAAGTTCTTCCTAATGTTTAGGTGGAATCTTCTTTCTTGTAGTTTGGATCTACTGCTCCGTGTCCGCTTCTCTGGAGCAGCAGAAAACAACCTTTCTCCCTCCTCTATATGACATCCTTTTATATATTTGAACATGGCTATCATATCACCCCTTAACCTCCTCTTCTCCAGGCTAAACATGCCCAGCTCCCTTAGCCGTTCCTCATAAGGCATCGTTTCCAGGCCTTTGACCATTTTGGTTGCCCTCCTCTGGACACATTTCAGTTTGTCAGTGTCCTTCTTGAACTGTGGTGCCCAGAACTGGACACAGTACTCCAGGTGAGGTCTGACCAGAGCAGAATACAGTGGCACTATTACTTCCCTTGATCTAGATGCTATACTCCTATTGATGCAGCCCAGAATTGCATTGGCTTTTTTAGCTGCCGCGTCACACTGTTGGCTCATGTCAAGTTTGTGGTCAACCAAGACTCCTAGATCTTTTTCACATGTACTGCTCTCAAGCCAGGTGTCACCCAGGTGTCATGTTAATGGACTCCAGCTCCCATCGGCCCCAGACAACCTGGCAAATGGTCATGGGTGATGAAAAATGTAGTTTAGCAATATTGAGAGGATCACAGTTTCCCCACCCTTGCACTAGCTACCTTCAGATCGTCACAGCTTTGCTGAAGAGCCCAGGGCTTCTGTCAAGTCATAATGCAAAGGTGTTCAGGCATCTTAAATAATCCTTGTTTTATTGTACCTCCGCTATCATTTATTGGTGTGCCATCCTTAGCTACTGAAGTTTATATTGGTTTATATTGGGTCCCTTATATGTAACTAAAAGATGCAGTATTTTTAAAGCTAAAATCAAGAAGAAACAACGTAACCAAATATTATTCAAGTCAACCATGACATGGCATGTAATCAAAATACAATCACTGATGGGGAAAGCATTTTCATAGCCATTGTCCATTTTGTATGAAATATGCATTAAATTATTAATAAGTCCTCTTAGGATAAAAATGTCAGAGCTTTTTAATATATGTTACCAGCACCAGTTCAAAACAGTTATTGTTTGCCTTCACCACAGAAATGCTATTAAGCCTGTGGCTGTGAGTGACTGAATCATCTAATCCAGCGCAGTAAAATTGACTATATAATCTGTCGGAGAGACGCTACATCTACCATCAAAGCCAGCAAAGCAGAACCCCACATTCTATTTTCAGGTTCCAATTTTTATCAATACCTTACTGTGATGTGACTGATGCTTAGTATTACCTGAGAATGATAATAACAAAATTCCTGATATGCCAGTTTCAAAAATCTAATGCACAAGAAACATATCTGGAGCAGCAGTTTCAGCAGTAATGGTGCAAATTACATCATTTGTAACCATTTTAAGGAAAGGATACCTTCAAACAACGATAAAATATGGGTGCAGTTCTGTATACATTTTTCTTTTGATATACTGCAAGCCATCCATGAAGTTTATTAATCTTTGCCACTTTTTCTATCAGTCATGAAGCTGTAGCTTTCGCTTGCATAGATATCTGGCTCAGAAGCAAAATAAGGTGTTTGTGGATGGGGGCAGGGGAGGCCCGTAAACGTATTTTAAGAGGCACAGTACCTGGCTGCAGCAGACAAATTGCAGCTCTCAACTAGCTCTTACCTGGTCTTGGTACACAAGGTTCAAAGTGATGGGGATATATGGATATAGATTAGAATTGCCACTGAAATCCTGTGTAAAATTAAATTCAAAGCAAAAGAGGGGGCTCCTCCTCAAGTGAAACATCGGAATAATTTGTACAGAAGCCAAGAGAGTTTTAATAATACTAGCACAACCTCATGCAGAAGCAGCAGCCATCAAAAGCATAGGAAACTAACTCATCAGGCATAAAGAGCACATATGGTCACATACCCACATTACAATCATCACATGAGAGACATTTTAAATGTATATAGTTTGTGTTTCTATGTATATCCTGTTTTTCTGCCGCAAGGTACTCCACACAGCTTGCAGCCAGTAACTAAAATATATAAGCACACACTTTGGATTTCTCAGATCACTCCACATGAAAGCTATTACCATACAGTGGTACCTCAGGTTAAGTACTTAATTCGTTCCGGAGGTCCGTTCTTAACCTAAAACTGTTCTTAACCTGAAGCACCACTTTAGCTAATGGGGCCTCCTGCTGCTGCCGCGCCGCCGGAGCCTGATTTCTGTTCTTATCCTGAAGCAAAGTTGTTAAACTGAAGCACTATTTCTGGGTTAGCAGAGTGTGTAACCTGAAGCATATGTAACCTGAGGTACCACTGTACAGTATGTCATTCATGTACAGTGGTTTGTATGCCAGGGTGGGGGTGGGGACTTTGATTCTCTCTACATTGGTGCAAAGACTCTCCTCCCTGGAAGAGAGGGGAGTGGTTGTGGGCGGAAGACCGAGCTCCGCCCCGGGTAGGGGGCATTAGCCCCCTCCCCTCCTACCTGGCTGGCGCCCACGCCCACCGGAGGTGGCCAACCAGGTGCCTCCGGGCGGCGTGTTTGGCAGCTTAATGCTGTGGTGCCAGCTCCGCCTCCTCCTCATTCATCGTCGTCCCTCAGCGAGTCACCCACCCTCCACTCCCATTTAGCTCAGGGTATAGGTTTTTGGCCTTGCTATGGACCTTAGGTTGGTCGCCCTGGTTGGCTGGGGGGCCTGGTAGGAATTTTTCCATTTGGCATTTGGCCTTTTGGTTTTTTCGCCTACCTCGTAGCAATCGTCACAACTTTTGTGGTATTGGTGGGTAGGTTAGGCATTGGATTCATGTGTTGTGCTGTGTCAAGGGCTAGGTGTGGCCATCGCCTATGCTATCTACCGTGGGTTATTCCGTTAAAGGAATCTGGCGGTCGTGTATTCCGTCCGATGCCTGCTTGGCGGGCGGCCATGGCACGACCCTCGGTGACATCAGGGGGTGAGCCTATAGTTGGATGAGCATCAACAGGCTCCACCTATTGTTGAATAAACCCACCACCTATAGTCATCCAATGCCTAAGCCAATACCTTTTCACTGCTGTAATCAATAAAGTTGTGGCCTTTTCTTGCCCATTAACCTTATATCACGTGTCCTTGTGTATTTATTTCACATAGCGGGGTCGGGCCCTCGATCCACAACTTGTGAGATGTGGCATTGCAAAATGAGAGTGTTGTCCACCCACAACATTGAAGCTGAAACACAAAGGGGCCACCATGTCTCATAGTCACTGTCTTCTTGGAATACAACACCTGCAAATGCAGACTTATGTATTCAGCTTTATTTAAGATAGTGGTCATCATGTACTCAAATATTTATAGTGTGTTAAGGCAGGAACAACATGTAGAATTTAAAATAGAATCTGGAATCTTGTGTGATATGATGAAAATTTTACAGTTTAATAATTCAAACCATAGAGAAGCATCTCACAATCTTGAGTTCCCAGATATTCTTGAACTACAACTCCTGTCATCTCTGACCACTGGCCATGCTGGCTAGGAATGATGGAATTGTAGTCCAACAACACCTGGGAACCCAAGGTTGAGAAAGGCTGGCTTACACAAAAGTGAAGGGGACTGCCAGTCACTTTCACTTTCAGTGCACAATTTCTGCCTTAAACATGTTGTAAAACTGTTTAAATGGCTTGTATTCTGTATTATGTTGCATATTTTAAGGTTCACATTTCATGTAAATGGGGGAAGTTCTCTCATTAAAAATTACAATAGTGATTTTATTGTTTTATCTTTTTGGAAACTACTTTGAGGGTTGTTTTTATTTTTAAAAAAGCAATGAAGTGATGTGTGTGTGTGTGTGCGTGCGCGCGCGCGCGCACGCACACACACACACACACACATTAAATAAATAACTAAAATTCATAAAAATCTTGAGAAACAGGAATCAAGCCAATTCTCACTCAGTGACTCAGGCTGCTAGACCTTTTAGCTCAGCTACCAGCATGCAGGTTACTGTAATAAGTGGTAGAGTGTCTACGGTCAGTGCAGTGCTTTCACTTGATTGTGCCTTGAACATAAAGAGCAATTCAAAGTCAAAGTTCAAAATTGGATGCAAAAATATACAGTATTGATTTAGCAGTGTACAACACAGTAACAGCTGCAGAAATTTTAGGGCAACGGCAAAAAGCAAAGGTGCAGGGAAAGGATTTGTGCTATTATTCCAAGTAAAAGTGGTTTCTGTGAAACGTCAAACCCAATTTCATGTCTGAACATCACTTGCCTCTTTCAGCCCAGGCCAATGCACTTCTATTGAAGTAGAACCCTTAAGACAGATGAATGCTTGTAGTTTGTCAAAGATATTTCTGAATTCAGAATCCCTCAGGCTAGAAGCCCCCATATTTCAAATAAATGACTCGATCTCACAGCCTTGTTCCATCATTTCAGGAAATTCAGGAAAACAGTTACAGTAACAAAAATGACTCAAACTTTAGATGTCACAGAAGACAATACAATACCAACTGTGTATTTTAGCTTCCTGTGTAAGATGGTTCATTAGATTCATCACTAGGAGATGGCTCAGAGATAATGTCAGTTCCACTGTTTTTTTGCTCAAATACACTCCAGGAAATCAAACTAGGACTAATGGGTTAATTTGTCTCCTCAATTGAGTGTCCTGGTTCCTTCCACAGATGGCTGCATGCTTTAATGCAGTTTCTGGAATTCAGATGTTCTTTACAAAGTTATCGTGTTGAAAAGGTCCATAGAAACTACCACTATTTTGTAAATACAAGGTTCTAAACTGTACTTCACAATCTATTGAATCCACTAATGGTTTGTGGTTCACAGGTTACAATTTATTATCTATTAACAAGTGAACATTGTGAGGTGCACTCCCAACCGCACAATAATTAGCATTATGTTATCATTTTAAAATAACCACCGTATTTTTTTGAACAGGAATAATAGAAAAAAATCATTTAACTATTTGGATGCTGAAGGATATAAAAGCTCTATCAGCAGAAGGTACAAACGTACAAAGCAAAGTGTTGGCATATCCATGGATGCCAAGAAGTGAGCGCGCGCGCGCGCGCACACACACACACACACACACACACAACATACAACTGGATGCTATACATAAAACTGTGGCCATGGACCGCATTAAGGCTCCATGTTTAGTTCATCAGCTCCCATTATGAAATCCAGAGAAGCCCAGATTTCATTTACAAATCTTAAGGTTGAAGCTGTATGTTTGAAAATGTAAAAGAGACTCCCACATGTACCTCGGATTTTGTCTGATTGTATGAAGCAAACTTCACATCTCAATTGCTGGCCAGCAGGGGGAAGGGGGAGCAACCAAGTGCCCCCTCAGCTCATCTTTAAGGTGAGCAAATGATGAAAAGCATGGATCAATAAAGTGTGATCCAGTACACTGAGAGAGAGTGGCATATCTCCTCAAGTTACAGCAGCAACAGTCCATGTGGTGCCTGGAGGTGCTTAGCACCCTTGACTCCCACTGTCCATGACCAGCGCTTTTTCCTAGGTGTCAGTACTCACCATGAAGTTGTTACAGTAAGCGCCACTCTTTTTAACAAAAAGAGGTGCTGGTACTGTGTACTGTTGAGTACTCCCTGGGAAAAAGCAGTGTCTATTACCAATGGCCATGCTGGCTAAAGCTTATGGGAGATGGAATCCACAGCATCTGAAGTGAAACCTCTTGGCTACCAGTGAGTTACAGGGTACCTGTGCGGTTGTGGAGAATGTTAGTTATTCAGTGCTTGTTGCAGATCTTTACTGATTAATAAAGTTGCAAGTATGACTTACTTTCTATCTGGGGTTTTTTGTATTCTTATACCATTCTATTGTATTTATAAAATAACAAATTCACTGAATTAAAAAGTAATAATGTAAAGTTAAGGACCTTGCATCCAAATACTAGCATATGTCTTCATTCAGGGTGGGTGTGGGGAGAAGGTGGCAATGAGGAAGCACCAACCTCTAATGCAGGGGTAGCCAACATGCTGCCCTCCAGCTTCTTGCCCTTCTTTTTGGCAGTCATTGTATTTTATTAGGCCTGTGTGTGTCATTTTACATCCTGCTTCCAGAACCTTAAAATCATTGCACAGCCTATTCCTTGGTGAGGAGGCTGCATACTAGCTATGTTTCGGGGGAAAGCAGTCAAATGAAAGACTACAAAAAGTGGAAAGTGGGACCACAAACCTGCCACCAAAGACCAAAACACAAATGGGGACACACACAGTCTGGGTTTGCTTTGCCCCTAACCGCCATTCATTGGTCAGAAAATGTGTGCCTACAAACATAAGTTCTGAATTCCCAGGCATTTGGCAAAGTACTGATTGTTTGCTTGGACTAGAGCCTGGGTCATAGAATCATAGAATCATAGAATCATAGGTCATATGTATAGAGGCCCCTATGCATAATTTCCAATCAATATAGTTTCATTTCATACCTCTATACCTTTTGGGCCATCTGTACAGGGCTTTCATGATGCAGACATGAGTTAAAGAAGATATCTTTCTTTTAAAAGCCATGTTGTACAAGGAAGGCCCTATCCCCTGCATGTACACAAACAAACAAAGAGAGACACCTGTTTTATCTTGCCGCCACCCTTTTTTCTGTACACATGGCTGCTGGAAAGTTTTGACAAGGTATATTTGTTTTTTGTTAGCATTCATAAAAGGTGTGAATAAGATTCTAAACTTTTTAGTACAAAGCAAATCCAAACAAAGAGAACACTCAAATTAAAGCTCTTTCATTTTTTTCTCCAAGACACAGCAGCCTTTTCTAAGCTTTATTAGAAAATTATCATGCCAGCTGTCTCTTTTCCTTGACTGTTATTCACACAATATGCCTCTCTCTTGTTTCTTTTCAGCTTTGTACATGTATAATAATGAGTTTTTCTAGAATGGAAAACCCAGTGGAATATTAAAATTGCAAAGAGCAGTTCTTCAAGTTAATTTCGCCAAAGTGCATCACAACACAATACAACATTGTAAGAATGAATATCTAATAGGGCCTCATTCATGGAAATTAATTAAAAAATGTTTTTCTGAATATAGCTTTTCATATATGTACCATTGTCTATTGGCAATAATTTTAAGAAGTTAAACATTTATGAAAATAAATTGTTCAAGACCTATTTAATGGATTATGTTATGAACAGTTTATTTTTAGGAATTAAAACTGTGGATTTGGTTGAGAGATGTGTATACTATTATGATTCTTCAGGAAAAAAGAAGGATATTTTTAGTCAAGCTGTAGCTTTATTTAGAACAAATTAGATGATCAGCACCACTGTTGTGCCTTTGGGCCAAACTAATTGTAGCACGTCTTAGCTCATTATTACTTAACCAACGGCAGTGGGGGTGAGGAGGAATCCACATGAGGACTGCAGTGTTGAGGCTAACCCCCTTCCTCCCATGCTGTTTTGCCATCCAAAAATGCCAAAATGGGCTGCAAACAACTTCTTTGGGAGTGAACAGAGTGATTTCAAGAAGGAACTCTGCATTGGAGGAGAGGTTTAAAGCGTTTTTTAAAATCCCCATCCTCCACCACTCAGCTGCTTTTTTTGTTAAGAATTACCAAAACTAAGCACAGATGAAGAAACACATTACTGTGTTGGTTCACATGATATGCAGAAGCCAAACTTCAGTTTAGTCGGATTGCATGAATGTGCAGGCTCCTGAAAAGGAGCTTATTCCTCCCTGGTCCTTTTTTGCCTGCCATGCTAAACCAAGTCAAGGATTGGCTTAACAAGTCATCTGAAGCTCCATTTGCCATTAGCTCTAGTTCTCCCTACTGTCAATCCCTCTGCCTTTTACTGTAACAGTCCCAATAGGCAGCAGCCTCTAGAAGCCTCCATGGTAATAAAAAGCAGCTGCCACGTGACTAAGTTAGTGTTTCAAGGGCCCCTTAACCAATCAAAAATGGATTAAACAAATGTATACTATATGAACAGATACAATAACAGACGAATGAAGTTACAGATGGGTAGCCGTGTTGGTCTGCCATAGTCAAAATAAAAAAATTCCTTCCTGTAGCACCTTAAAGACCAACGAAGTTAGTTCTTGGTATAAGCTTTCGTGTGCATGCACACTGTATCTGAAGAAGTGTGCATGCACACGAAAGCTTATACCAAGAACTAACTTAGTTGGTCTTTAAAGGTGCTACAGGAAGGAATTTTTTTATTTAGAAGAATGAAGAGACTGGTAGTGCAACAACACATGGATGGCCGAAGGTTCTCCCATCCTGATCTAATCCATGCATAGGGGTATGTATGACATTGATATTGCAGCATTCAGAGTGCAGAGTATAAAACACAAAATGTTTAATAAATACAGCGTAATTCAGATCACTACATCTCAAGCATGCTAAATAAGATCATACTGTACAATTAACAGCCCTATTTTGTGTACACCGTCACTGGTATACACCAAAAGCTTAAGAAAACAAACTCAACATGCATCTGGCAGGCACACCAGAAAATAGAAGGATCTGGCAACTTCTGTTTCAGTGTATCTGAAGAAGTGTGCATGCACACGAAAGCTCATACCAAGAACTAACTTAGTTGGTCTTTAAGGTGCTACTGGAAGGAATTTTTTTATTTTGACACCAGAAAATAGTCACTGAGTGGATCTCAAATGCCTTCTTAATAAGCCAATGCTTTGGGGGCAATACTTTCTGGATTATTTTGAAAGTAACAGCTAAAACAGCTGAGTATATGGGCAGTTCCCTTTGCTAAACTAAATGGGGGGGGGGACCTTAGCTGATCTTTAAATGGTATGGCAGGTTTAGGGTGGGAGTAGTTACAAACACAAGCAAATGTTACAAAGGTCTGATTCACATATAACACTAAACCAAACCATGGCTTAGTGCAAATGTGTTGTGTCTAAATGTGGGCTCATGATTTGTTTGGAGGAAACAAACCATGAACCCACAATTGGACATAACACAAGTAGTAAACCAATAACTAACTTTGGTTACAGTTCGTGGTTTGTCTGAAGTAAGCTGTGGTTTGGTTTAATGCTGCGTGCAAACTGGACCAAAATTTCTTTGGATTTTCTCCTAAAAGAGTTATTCATTTTTCTAACTGTCAACCAAACTTCTCCAAGGACTAGCAGCACTGCTATAAAAAAATCTGCCTTTTCTGAAGCATGAAAACATATGTGCTAAGACAAATAAGCAATTACATATGTCTTTGGATAAGTTTAAAATGCAGTGCTGTTCCAGGACAAAGCAGCAATAGGAAGAATGAAATAGCATTGAAGAAGCCACTACCATCATTTGCCCAAGAATACTGTTGCATGCCACCCCAATCTCTGAGCAGTTTGTTCTAGGGGTTCCAGGAACTTACCCAGGTTTCATGTTTCCTTCAGAATGAGGTACAGTGGAAACTGTGGTGTCTTTATGATATATGGTTTACTTACACACATATATAACCTGCACCTACAATGAAGGGGGGGCTCACAACATTAATACCCCAAGAGTGCCTTGCTTCCCCAATAGTTTTGCTTCCCTGGATTCATACAAAAATCTATATCACTCTGTCTCTCTCTTCTCCCAGCTTGCTACTTTTCTTCTAGCTCACATCACTTCACTATCTGCTCACAACTCTGGCTTTTTATGTCTGTTGTTGTTTAGTCGTTTATTCGTGTCTTACTCTCCGTGACCCCAAGGACCAAAGCACGCCAGGCACTCCTGTCTTCCACTGCCTCCCGCAGTTTGGTCAGACTCATGTTGGTAGCTTCGAGAACACTGTCCAACCATCTCGTCCTCTGTCGTCCCCTTCTCCTTGTGCCCTCCATCTTTCCCAACATCAGGGTCTTTTCCAGGGAATCTTCTCTTCTCATGAGGTGGCCAAAGTATTGGAGCCTCAGCTTCAGGATCTGTCCTTCCAGTGAGCACTCAGGGCTGATTTCTTTAAGAATGGAGAGGTTTGATCTTCTTGCAGTCCATGGGACTCTCAAGAGTCTCCTCCAACACCATAATTCAATAGCATCAATTCTTCGGCGATCAGCCTTCTTTATGGTCCAGCTCTCACTTCCATACATCACTACTGGGAAAACCATAGCTTTAACTATACAGACCTTTGTTGGCAAGGTGATGTCTCTGCTTTTTAAGATGCTCCCTAGGTTTGTCATTGCTTTCCTCCCAGGAAGCAGGCGACTTTTAATTTCATGACTGCTGTCACCATCTGCAGTGATCATGGAGCCCACAAGTTGTCTAACGACCCACAAGTTGAGGGAGGGGACCCCACCCATTTTCTGTCTTGCACAGAGCTACTTCCTTAATGGCCCATCACCTTACCAGGAACCTAACTCAGATTTCCCAGTAATTAGAAGGGGCCCCAGGCATTTGCCCTACCCTTCCCCCCCAAAAAACTTGTAACACTATTCATTTGAATGTTCCGTGGTAAATCTAATTCTGTAACCCTGCTTTTCAATTAGGTATTCTTCAGGTGTTTTTACTGGGGATTCATTATTCCCTGCTGCTTTCGTACACGGATTAGTTAAATTTGCAGTTTAATTTCCATCATACTCTTCTAGAATACTTTCTCTTGTTCCGCTTCCACAAAAATCAACAAGTTATTAAAGCCCTACAAGCAATCATCTGTACTAAGAGGTTAAAATGGGTGGCAGTGGGTGAGACCAAAAGATATATATGCCATTGCTGACATTCTCTCGGGAAATGCCACCAGTTATGAACTACAAGTTTGGATTGTCAGCTACGTAGGAACTGCTGATATTCTGCCATTATGACTTTTGTGCAAATGAAACTGTGTGGGTGAAAACTGTATTTAAGCAGAGTGCCTGGGAATTTGTAAAATGCAGACAAAGTTTCCCACTGCAATTTAACAATTTAGCAGGTAACTTCAACAAATAGAAAAGTAAATCGGAGAGAAATCAAAGCCAGCCTGTCAAAAGAAAAACTGAGCAACGAAGTGCTCTACCCACCACCAGGTAAAATGGGAGACCATTCCCTCACACCACATTTTGCTTCTAAGAGGACAATAGGATACAACTGTGATAAAAGATAAGTTTTCTCCATTGCATTCTTTAGCCACAAAACAGACAAGATAAGCAACAGGACACAATATTGTGCTTGTATGGTTCTCATATACTTAATGAGAAATTATATTTAACTTGCAGTCATTTTTTTAACGACACACTTTGAATGTTACTGTTTTCGTTCATTGTGATCTTGAGCTTTCCCTTATGGACTACAAAATCCATTTGTACCATATGCCGTTATAATTTATTCCTGTTCTTATTTTTAAAACTCGGGAAGATGAGTCATGCATAATCTCAGATACATTTCAAAGACAGTGTACAATATGTCTTTTAATATATTCTCGCAATGCTACACAACGTTTGCAATTCTCAGCACAGCTGGACATACTAACTCTACAGATAGGGATTCCATCGTGTCAACCTTGTCCATATTAAAGCTATATGGGGGAAATCACACTGCTGCCCTTTGGCAGGAAATAGATGTTGTTGCATACTACTTACATACTAAATAAGCAGGAAAGTATGACCTCTCTCAAAGCAGTTTATCCATTGTGTGAGAAAACTAGGGTGGCAGTTATAGCGGTCACGGGACGGGAGGGGGTAACATATGATGCAGGGTTAATAGACAACCAGTGCTTCAGGAAGATATAGATAATGACTGTGTTGGGAATAAGATGGCAGGGATTAGAATTGGACTCAAAGAAGGATACATTGTGAGATTGCAGCAGGCTCTCTGTCCAGTTGAGTGGGGGTCTACAGTGTTCCTGGAGTTGTGCATTTGGGACAGATTAGGGATTCTGCTGATTTAGCAGCTGCCTCACTGTCCAGTAGTCTCCCGGCCTGAGCTGACAGAGCTGGTCTCAAAGGCAACGTTGAGGACTCTCAAACTACTGGTTTCGGGGACTTCAACTTCCATGCCAAGGTGACCAGCTCTGGGCTCAGGACTTCATGGCCACCATGACAACCATATGGCTGTCGCAACATGTCATCAACCCAATGCAGGTAATAATAATAATAATAATAATAATAATAATTTATTATTTATACCCCGCCCATCTGGCTGGGTTTCCCCAGCCACTCTGGGCGGCTTCCACAGAAACCAAAAAACACTAAAATATCATACATTAAAAGCTTCCCTGAATAGGGCCGCCTTAAGATGTCTTCTGAATGTCAGGTAGTTGTCCATCACCTTGACATCCGATGGGAGGGCATTCCACAGGGCGGGCGCCACCACCGAAAAGGCCCTCTGCCTGGTTCCCTGTAGCTTCGCTTCTCGCAATGAGGGAACCGCCAGAAGGCCCTCGGCGCTGGACCTCAGTGTCTGGGCAGAACGATGGGGGTGGAGACGCTCCTTCAGGTATACTGGGCCGAAGCCGTTTAGGGCTTTAAAGGTCAACACCAGCACTTTGAATTGTGCTCGGAAACGTACTGGGAGCCAATGTAGGTCTTTCAAGGCTGGTGTTATGTGGTCTCGGCGGCCGCCCCCAGTCACCAGTCTAGCTGCCGCATTCTGGATTAGCTGTAGTTTCTGAGTCACCTTCAAAGGTAGCCCCACGTAGAGCGCATTGCAGTAGTCCAAGCGGGAGATAACTAGAGCATGCACCACTCTGGCCAGACAGTCCGTGGGCAGGTAGGGTCTCAGCCTGCGTACCAGGTGGAGTTGGTAGACAGCTGCCCTGGATACAGAATTGACCTGCGCCTCCATGGACAGCTGTGAGTCCAAAATGACTCCCAGGCTACACACCTGGTCCTTCAGGGGCACAGTTACCCTATTCAGGACCAGGGAGTCCTCCACACCAGCCCGCCCCCTGTCCCCCCAAAACAGTACTTCTGTCTTGTCAGGATTCAACTTCAATCCATTAGCCGCCATCCATCCTCCAACCGCCTCCTGGCACTCACACAGGACCTTCACCGCCTTCACTGGTTCTGATTTGAAAGAAAGGTAGAGCTGGGTATCATCTGCATATTGATGGACACCCAGTCCAAACCCCCTGATGATCTCTCCCAGCGGCTTCATATAGATGTTAAAAAGCATGGGGGAGAGGACGGAACCCTGAGGCACCCCACAAGTGAGGGCCCAAGGGTCTGAACACTCATCCCCCACCACCACTTTCTGAACACGGCCCAGGAGGAAGGAGCGAAACCACTGTATAACAGTGCCCCAGCTCCCAACCCCTCTAGACGGTTACACTCTGGACCTTGTTTTCTCAGCTGGAGAGGAATATACCAATAGTTATCTGAAAGTGGGGGATATTGACATCTGTCCCTTGTCATGGCCAGATCACTTCCTGTTGAGATTTAGGCTCTCAGCACTTTTTCTCCTCTGCAGAAGCCCTCCCTGGAACTGGAAAATCTTGCCCTTTTGGGCAATCTCCCCTTCTTGGGAGCTTTTTGAGTGGGTGGTTACAGACCAGATCAAGGGGCTTTTGAAGGAAACAGTTCTACTTCTCCTTTACAAGTGCTGATGTGGCAGTGGATATGCTAGACCATTGTCTTGCCTCACCAATGGACTGGATAAGGGGCAATAAACTGAAGATGAATCCAGATAAGACTGGGGTGCTGTTAGTGGGTGGTTCCCTAGATTGGATGGATGGGAGGTTGCTTGCTCTTGATAGGGTTACACTCCCTTCTGAAGGAGCTTAGGGCTACTTCTTAATTCTTTGCTGTTGCGTGAGGCTCAGGTGGCCTCAGTGGTATGGAGTGCCTTCCATCAGCTTTGCCTGATGGCCCAGCTGGGCCTCTATCTGGACAGAGCTAGCCTAACTTATGTTGTCTATGCTCTGATAACCTCTAGGTTAGATTATGGCAACACATTTTACGCGAGGCTGCCTCAGGAGATGATTCAGAAACGTCAACTGGGTAGGAATTCAGTGGCAAGTTGCTCACTGGAGCAAGAAAGCTTGAGTCAAAGAACAGCAATCCGTGGAACTCAACTTCATGCTGTTACAAACATTGTGCCTGCGCAAGCATTTCAGCTTATCAAATGGAATGGTCTCCCTCATCTCCCACTGTGCACTATTCTGAGGGCTCTCTCAACCTCCCCGATCCCATTTTGGGAGGACATGTGGGGAGAGGGGCAGTAGAGAGAGCCCCACTGCATATGTGGAAGTCTTTGTGTAGGACTTCCACCCACAGGGTTCCTAGGGTGAAATCTCACCTTTTATGTGGCTCACCTTTTATGAGGTCAACAAATTCACACAGATCTACTTTTATCTCTGAGTCATATTGTATTAATTTCCTTGCTCTCTGAGATCATCAGGCAAAGCTCTGATTCCTATTCTACCTAGCTCAAAGCAAGACTTGTGAAGGCTTGGAACATGCATAGAAGCATACTGGATTTTCCATAGGCCATAACTGCTGATCTTATATAATTCTATCTTGTTAGTTTTATGGTTATTTCACATCTTTTATGGAATGTATTAACTGCTTTGGGTCACCAGATAGGGGAGAGAAATGGGATACAAGTTGAATAGATGAGATTTTACTTTTTAATGTTAAACGTTTATAAATCATATGATCAGAGAACTTTCAGGGATCAGAAAGCACAATAATCGATGCCAACTGCCTGAAGGCAAAAAAAATTCACATTGTGCCATCTATGTGGAGGTTTTTGTTATATGTTATGAGGACCATGTATCACAAGGAGACGGTAAAGAGTGAATAAGGTACTTCTGACCAGAGAATAAAGCAAACAATAATGCCCAAGAAAGTACAAGTCAAACCACACAATGAAAGAGAAGTCAAGTAATAGTATTATTTAAAAGGTTACTAGTTGTAGAGAGAGATTCATGCTGTGACTCATTTGACTATTTATTTGGAAACCATAATTTGCATTAATACTGAATTTTTAAAAATCCTGAGCATTTTAAATAATCACACTCTTTTCTGATGTATCCTCTCTAAAGATATCAATTCTTTCCAGGATGAGCCCTGAAGAATTTGAGATGTTTCCTTCACATCTCAACATCTGCCTACACAGCTGTCATATTATACTTTTTCTAGTAACAGCTGCATGTCACAGCTGTGTTGAAAAGGGTAGTGAGCACAGAAGGGTATACACTATGAACAATGCTGAAAGCAACAACAGAATGTGTGATATTACTCATTTACAACCACAGTGAACATTGTTGAGCCTTTTGTAATTTGGCTCAACAAGAATACCACCACTTTACCAGTCCATTCCTTTTATTTATTGAAAGCATTAAGAGGCATTTTCATTTTGAAGTATTAAAAGCACTGCTTATATTTCCTCTCCTGACCCTCAAGTAAATACTGAGAGAACAAAAGTGCTTTCAGTGTGTGACAGAAAGCCAGAACTTCAATGGAACTTCGACTTCAAAGTCACTAAAGTGCTTTTGAAAATGTTAACACTCATTCCTTGCTAGTTTGAATTAGACACTCATTGTTCTAGACCAAATGGAGCTATAACAGTTATTCATTGTAAGTCTCTCTCCTCGTTTTAATAGAAATCCTTCCTTTGCTGGGATAAAAATAAATCTTCATAGGAAAACCAATCAAATGTGACAATGCTATCTGATTTTTCATAATTACATATAAACTCTATATTTGAAGTTATGGTAGTAAAGTAAAATTGGCTCATATGTGTCCTCAATGTATCAGTCTAAACTTATTACAAACTGAGTGGTTTTTCCAACTGAAGGGAAGATTTAGGATGGCCAGATTTAACTGTACAACTGAAGAGTCAGAGATAAAAATTAATTTCTGTGGTTACTATAGTAATCTACACAACCTGAAGAAAAAGCAGGTCAAAGATTTTTGCCTTTTGCTACAAGTTCCATAAGATCCAACATTTCAAAAACATTATTCAAACATTTTTTATTTAAGTGCCCTCATAGCCACTCAACTTTAAAAGAAAATATTTCACATAATTTATTTAAAACCATTCACCTTGGATCTTATGGAAGCTTGTAGCAAAAAGGCAAAAATATTTGACCTGCTTTTTCACAAGGTGGTATAGAGTACTACCGCAACCTCTTTAAGATACTCAAACAGAAATTAAATTTTCTATTTGGCTCATCCGTTATACAGTGCCCCTCAATAGAAAAACCATTCAGTTTGTAAAGCAAGTAGATACATTAGGATATTTGTTTATTTTCTCACCTGCTTTGGCAACTACAGAATGCAAAGTTCAGCTTATGTTCATGATGCCTCAGCTCACAGCCTTTAAAAATTAAATAAAGCATTAATGGTGACATCATCAAGGCATCCTCCCATACACTTTTAGAGAGTCAAGCCATTGCTATAGCTGCCTTGCCAATACAATTGTCCTGTTCAGCATTGATGGAGAGGTTGCTGATTATGAAAGAACCCGGGTAGACAAAATCATCCATCACCTCAAGCATGCAATCACCAATTTTGATGTGTGGAGTGCTGGTGATGTTCTGACACAGGATGTTGGTCTTCATAAGGCTGGTGGCAAGTCCAAATTACCTGCAGACTTGGGCAAAACAGTTGATTAGCCTCTGTTGGGCTTCCCCAGAGTGCACTGTTAAGGTTGCATAATCTACAAACTGTATCTCTCTGATAAGGACTCACTACACTTTTGTCCTGCCACAGAGATGTGTCAGGTTGAACAGACCCCCCGTCACTCCTTGAATGGATATACACCCTGTCTTCAGTCATGCTGAAGGCAAATGAGAGCAACAGGGAGAAGAATATGCCAAACTGTTGGGGTGAGATAATGTGGATACTGTTGGGGTGATTAATGTGGATACTAAATTATTTACAGGCATACTGGCCAGTAGGCTTTCAAAAACCTTGCCAAACTATGTCCACCATGACCTAGTTGGATTCATAAAGCAAAGATCTAATACCCTTTCTTATTAGAAGGGTTATCAATACAATTTTTTGGAGGCAATCACATCTAGAACCTACTGTTCTCCTGATGCTGGACACAGTCAAGGCATCTGATCATTTAAACTGGCAATATCTCTTTACAATTCTATGTTCCTTTGGTATCAGTGCATCCTGGGTTGATATGCTGTATAATTTATACTATGGAACACTGGACCAAGTTCTGGTGAATGAGGAACACACTTTGGCATTTCCCATTGGCTGGGGGATTGTCGTTTCCTCTGTTGCTCCACCCCACCCCCACCCCGACCATGGAACCCTTAGCTGAGGTATTAAAAGCACATGGTGATGTAAAAGGTTTTGAATTATTTGGAAAAACTCATCCATATGTTCACAGGTGATGCTGAGTATTCCTTTCTGAAACCTCGTTACCTGCTGTTAATGCACCAACTTGCTATAGATGGCAAGGTATTTGGATTCACTGTCAACTTCACCCTGCCAAACCTAGAACTGCATTGGCATGAAACATCTGGCCTGAAACTTTGTCATGCCTACTTTTAATACCTGGGAGTGAATATAGCTAAGAATCTAGCCAAACTAGAAAAATTG
Source organism: Podarcis vaucheri (assembly GCF_965113315.1). Classification (NCBI taxonomy): domain Eukaryota; kingdom Metazoa; phylum Chordata; class Lepidosauria; order Squamata; family Lacertidae; genus Podarcis; species Podarcis vaucheri. The sequence continues at coordinate 51,595,682 of NC_138764.1, read as the reverse complement.
AAATTTACTCCCTCGATAAAAGATTGAACAACTAAGATAAAAACATTATCAAAGCTAACATCCTCATGGTTGGGCAATTTCTATAACAAAAATGATGTTATTACTACACCTTCTTTACTTATTCAGAGTCTCACCAATAAGCATACCCATTTCTCATGTTAATAATTGGGGGGGAGGGATCTACTAAATTTTATTCATGCAAACAAGAAAACTTGGCTACTTCATAAAACCTTTTATAGGTTCAAGAAAGAAGGGGGTATAGCAATACCTAACCTAAAATAGTATAAAGACTCCACTCACACAATATTATTTTGATTTTACAAGGCTCAACAAGGTCCCATGGTTTAAAATGGAGGGTGATAGAGGTCAAGAGTGGGTTAGAATGGGAAAGATGGAGTGAAGCTTGGACTCAGAAACTTTTCAAATGGGAATTTACCATCAGTTGGTGGCTAAGTACACATTTACAATAGCACAATAGAGTGTGGACAACCCACTCTTATGCAGGTTTATCTTTGGATTGGGACAAATGAAAATAAGCTACTAAAGTAAGCATATTTTAATAACTCAATTTTTCTATGCATCATCAGCTCCTGCCTCCCCTAGAGGGCTTATTAGATTCATATAAGAAAATTCCTATCACCTAGCTACTTAAAAGTTGCATTAATCATTTTAAACTCCTCCCAGATCATGAGCAGAAGATCTGTTCTTGTGCAATAAATATAGATGCTCCCCATGGGTGTGAATGTACAGTTAATAGTGTATATATGCACAAGAAATACTGCAGACAAAATTTGGCAAATGTGGACAACATGTAGTTTGGCAACATATATGAATGCAGCGATCTCTTATGGCTGTGGAAATTTTAATGAGCTTAAAGGAGTTTGTCCCACCGCAGCCTGTCTTGTCCTTGTTGCCGTAAAACAGAATTTCACAACATGCCTGATGATATCCAGAACTTAATCAGCAAGGAGGTATTTAACGTAAGTTTCCTCTAAACGGCTAGGTAATTTCCTTAATAATGGTTGAATTAGTTCTCTTTGGGTATCACAATACAATGGGCAGTATAGAAGAACGTGCCCAATGGATTCAATCTCATTAGACAGGCATAGGCAAACTCAGCTCTCCAGATGTTATGGGACTACAACTCCTATCATCCCTAGCTAACAGGACAGTGGTCAGGGATAATGGGAATTGTATTCTCAAAACATCTGGAGGGGCGAGATTGCCTATGCCTGTCATTAGAGTTGCATGGGCATAATCTTTGTTCAACTGGGATGTCATGATATCTGCCCTCTAATAGAGCTGAAGGGAGAACATTAAAATGGGCTCTGGGGAATGCCAATCTTTAAGGTTGGGGAAGAATGTAAGATATTTTCTATTGTTGTTTTGGACTGCTGGTTTCAGAATGAAATTGTTTAAATTGAATTGTGTTTGTGTTTTATGATCTTGATTATCTATTGTAAACTAATATTGAGCACCTCCTAGCAGCAAATCAGTCCAGAATTTAAATATGAGTGAATTATCTTGCCTGCACCCACCACAGAATGGATGGAATAAGCCAAGCACTGTGAAATAGCCATGGAGAATGCTTCAGAAAAGCTCACATTTGATTTGGTAACCCATTAGTGATTGTGGGGATAACACTTTCTGTAATGTGATAACACCACTGAAATCTAGATCAACATAAACAGAGATGATGTAAAAGTGAGTGAGAATTCTGTTGTCTCGTGGAACTAGATATTAATTATGAGACAAACATGGTCTGGCTTCATTCCTGGAAAACTTTGCACTTGTCTCAGAGCTACTCTCAGCCAGTTCCAGTTCTCCTATACTATTAAAGTTTTTGAATAGTATCTTGAAGATAATATTTTTATAGTTAAATCTTTGTAGTACCCTCAGTCTGAATATTTATGAAAGCATGTGTATTTTTCATTTTTTTACATATAGAAAAAATGCCTCATAAAATATCATTACCAGCCTTAGTATACCCTCAATTTTCTGTAATAAGAATGTATCCTTTCTTCTCATTTCTGCTCACATGAAATCTGTACTATCCTAAATAGAAAAATAGTAGCCTTCACAGCTAAAAGAGATCATAATTTTTGCTTTAAAACTTGACCGTGATCCCTGATTTGATTTTTCTAGGATTTTAGCCCATCCACTCTCAGAAGTTGAGAGTTTGTTACAATGAATCCAAGCACAGCCACCCACCCCTAAATGGAAAATATGGAATGTTAAAATCCCCCTTTTTCCCTCTCTTCTTCTTCTTCTTCTTGCTTACTTTCACCCATGCCACTCCTCTCATTCTTTGTTCAACTGTGGATATGCTCACAGCTTAATTTTTTTTAAAAAAAAATCCACACTCTTTTTCCTCTCTGTATGCTGCATCTGGACTAGAGAATATAATTTGAGCTCATGGCTATTCTTTATTAAGTACTTTACTAGGTCAAACCAAATAATGATCATCATATCATAAACATGCAACAAAACATAGACATGTTCAATTAGGAGCCTTTGCTGAATTGGCAAATAAACAATAGAAGAGGAACATTTCTCTTCCGTTAAAGTAAATTACATCCCTAGTGGATTCTCAAGGCTAACCATTGTCTGAATAGCTCCTTCCCAGTAGGTCCTCTCATTTCCCTCTACAGCACAGTGGTTTTTAGACTGTTAAATACATAGGGACACTGAGTGTTTTGCTCACATTCATGTCAATTAAAGACGCTGGTGAAGGTCACTGGCTTCAGGGCCTAGTGAGGAGTTGGGGCGGGGGGCTTACTAATATTTACCTCAAAGCAGAAGCCAGCATTAGAAAACAACCAGTTCTTCCAGCTCAGATTAAAATAGGAGCCAAAGAAGATTGTGGGCTGAAGTGCTACACTGAAGAGCTGTCCTTGCTAAAAGTGCTGTTGGATGGGCGTGCAGAAGCTCACCTTCTGAAGCAGGAGTGTGGTGTTCTTTTGCCCCAGAGCAGAAACTTTGCAGGATGCAACTCTTCAAAGAAAGAACAAAACTACAAAAAGCAATAAGAAACATTTGCCTTGGTGACTGCTTTGATGGGGAAAGTTACCGTAACTGAGAATGGCTCAGAAATGACTGCTCATAAATGAGTCCCAACGAATTTCATGAGGTTTACTCACTGGTAGCAGACATCAGGATTGCAACTTTAGACCCTCTGATCAAGATAAAGCTCTGATCAAGTATCCATGTTCATCATCACAAGGCCTATTTGTTTAGTCAAACCTTTGGCTAAACAATGTGCTCTGACTTGTTTAAAAGTATTCATTTAATCTGCTTTTTACTGTATTCATTTCTTGTGGCTATAGAAATTCACAGTGATGATCTATATCACAATTTGACAATAATATATTGACGATAAAAGGAAGGAGCACAATTACACCAATATCAGGGTCTGCACCCCATATTATGTGTTTGTAACGGACATTTGCTATTATGAGCAATTGTGGAAAGAACTCAAATGGCCAAACCCAGACTAAGACATTTACAGAACAGGCGAATAACACACTTGCAGTGCATTCATGAAAGTATGAAAATCAAATAATCAGAAAATACTCTGATCTAAGTGTGGCCCATGGTTACCAGTGGATGATGCTGCTATATAGGAAAAGACGTAAAGAGGTTCCTTAAATTACATAAGAAAGCTTCTGTGTATCTGAATCCATAAGCAAGCTAAGCTCTTTGCTTTCAGAATGGTTAAAAGAGCAAATCACAATGTCACAGAAACAAATTTAATGTGACATTTGCAGGACATGAACTTCTGTCATATTACTATCTTATTTTCAAATATAAATTGATGAGGCAAGCAGTCTTTCCTTGTGGTTATTTTTTTTCATTCTATACAGGGAAAGAAAGAATAGTAAAGTGTTTCCAAGAAGTGTTAAACCCAGTACTAACCTCATTTACTTACAACAGAAGACTTAACATTGAATGTGTGTAAGAGAGAACTGGAGGACTAGGGGCAAGAGGCCACAGTCACATTGTAAAGCAGATGCAAATGCTTCAGAGGATGAAAAGTTAAATCACTGATTCAGAAAGAGTGTTGTGAAGCCAGAGCAAAAGGAACTTCCCTTGTTTAAAAATAAAGCAAAGGAATTTGTGCCTTTGGCTGTATGATACAACAGGTAGGCTGGCTGAAAATATGGGTGCTGGAGACATAATCAATCATGGCTTGAAACACAGGGGCAGTGACTACACTCCATCTTCGCTAAATGGTGCACCTGAAGGTAGGACATCCACAGCTTCCTAAAGGTCTCAAAAGCAAGTCAAGATTTTTCATAAAAAGTTTGACATCTGGTTGCATGGGAACAAACTGCAAGATCAGTGGCTGGATGTCATCATTCACTTGAAAGCAAATGAGGAGGGGGCGATATGGATCATGGCCATGGTGCAGGGGTTTGAGAGTGAAAAGATTTCCATCCTTTCCCTCACAGACATTGTCCCATTTCTGGAGCTGTTTTTAACCAAAGAGATGACATCACACAGGCACCATACAAGAAAGCAATATAGTCACCAGAGAAAATGAAACAATGCCAACCCAAAGCTTGCTGGAAAAGCAAAGTCTCACATTCCCTTCTGAATCCCAGCAGGGATACTAATCTACGTAGCTGTGTAGAAGGCTCCACAGCTTAGGGGTCACTACCATAAAGACTCTTGTTCTAGCTGCTACCAGCCTTACTTGATGCAAGGATGGAGCAGCAAGCAATGCCAGTTGCCCACATCTCAAGTGATGCATCGACCAGCAGTTTTTAATAAAATAAAATAAAATAAATGACACAGATCTATACAGTGGCAGAGCTTCATACTCCGGCACTGGGGGCAGAGAGCAGGTGGCGGCGTGGCATGAGTCCCAGGGGCATGGCGCACCGTCCTGGGGGTGTGGCGCACCACCTGTGGCACATGGCGCCCAGCGCTAGGGGGGGCAGCAGCAATGGCACCCCACCGGGATCGTGGTGCTGGGGGCGGTACGCTCCCCCCGCCCCCCTCTTCTTCCGCCAGTGGATCTATACCAATAAGTTTCTTCATCCTATGCTACTTTTTTATATTGAAGTATTATTCTGATGGAGAGGTATTGCACAATAACTGCTTGTCAAGTGGCCACCACTATCCTGTAATTTTTTTCCAGTTTCTAAATCAATTGGTCAAAGGACTAGTGCATGTTGTAGAGATTGCATGAGTGGTGAACTGGCTCACCATGGGATTTCATCAAGGGATTTCATCCATATGCCTTCCTGCCCACCTGAAAACAGGAAAGCAGTAGCAGGTTATAGAAAATCCCCCCATCCAAGTCATGAGCCACTTCCCAGAACTAGCTCACCGTCTAGTAACTGCTATCCCATGGAGCAATTTTGAAATGCTATTTATGTAGCAGATATACAAAGCTGCAACTCTGTATACCTGAAGGAGCATCTCCATCATTCAGCCTGGACACTGTCCAGCTCCAAGCACCTTTGGGCAGTTCCCTCATTGTGAGAAGTGAAGTTACAGGGAACCAGGCAGAGGGCCTTCTCAGTTGTGGCACACGCTCTATGGAATGTCCTCCCATCAGATGTCAAGGAGATTAAAAAACATCCCTTCAGATGTCTTCAGAAAGTTGTTTACGTTTGATGTTTTGCTGTGTTTTTATTCTGTTGGAAGCCACCCAGAGTGGCTGGGGCAACCCAGTCAGATGGGAGGAGGAGGAAGAAGAGGATATGTTGGCATTATCTGAGGTGCTGGCAGCTTATAATTAAAAATATTTTTTTCCTCTTCCAGTTTAGTATTTCCGTTCCTCCTCCTTTTTCCTTCTTCACTTTTTTGTCTGAGCACTAGCATAGATTTATGTATTTTGTTTTACTCTCCCAAGCAAGTCATTATTTCCCTGCACACCATGACTGTTCTCTAGTACGTAAAGCCTATAGTTCTTCAGTTGAGCAGTAGAAATGACTCATTTGTTTGTATACAGAATATATCACAATTGCAATTTTATATCAAATTAAATTGCTTATAAATATTAAGATGATTAATATGCAGTGTTTGCATAAAGTAGGTCCCATGTTGCTTGATTTTCTGAGCCAGCCTCACTCATATGCTGGGTAATTATATAGATTTTTTTATTGTTGTTGAGGAAGTAAAATGTATGCAGGCATTTTTGAGAAATAGTGGCCTTGGGGATTGCATGAACAATGGATCAGATTCTCTTGTTCTTGTAAAGTTTAAAATCCACATTTCAGACGCTTTAATTGGGGAGAGGAGGATTTCAGTATACAGCAGTTCTAGATCTCAGAAATATTGTCCACTGAGATCAATGCACTCGGTGCTACGTCCATCACACCTGAACTACATTGATCTAATGCTTCTCACTACAGGCGTGCTTTGGGACTATCTCCCATCAAAGAATGCATGCAGGATTTTAAAAAATTAAGAAAAAGATCTACCATAAGTGACTACCGTATATTCTGCTGGCTCCTCATCATGGATTTTTGCTAACTTTTACATGGTTTTTCAGCCACCCATGTAAATGTTTTAGTCTGTGCTACTACATAATCTTGATTATTCCTGTTTTGTATTAGGGTGGTTTTTTAAAAAATACTACACCTTGTTTTTCCAGCAACTGATGTCCAGAGTTGTCTAGCAACAAATACTATTCTGATTTATTTATTTCATACAAATCATATACAGCTTGATTGTAAAACAACAACCCTCAGAGCAGTTTATTAAAACATTGTCAAAATAAAACACATGCAATTAAACAATAACTAGAATAATGAAAGCATAAAACAAGCGACTCATCAGCTAAATAAGCAGTGAAAAAATAATAATAATAGAATATCATACCTGCCAAGTGCCTGATTTTTCACACAAGATTGTGGCAGCCATTTTGGGTGCTACGACCTCACATGCTCATGTGCTGCGCTCTGACCCTGAAAAAAGCACTTTTGGGTGGCCGCAATCTCATGCAGCGCCCCTAAATGCTTTTTGGGGGGCACCATGTGAGATTGTGTCCTGAAAAAAGCATTTTAAGGGGAGGGGCAAGAGTCTGGTGCAGGTCATGTGATTCTCCCGGAAGCACGTCCCAGAAGATATGCATCTTGGTTTTCAATCAGAAAAATTGGATGGTATGGAATATTACATATCAACAAAGGCTTGGTGCTCTGTGCATACAAGCATAACATATCCTCTGGCATCAACCCAAATCTAGACCCCAGCGTAATGCAAAAGCACTCCTGCCTGCCATTGCACTGCAATGCAACAAAGGCTGGCCTCACAAGACTATGAGCAGGAGACCTGTAAGCTTGCTCAGTCTGCTGTCCAGGTGCTGGTGATGGGCAACCTCAAGGCCTCTGCTCTCCATTATTATGATAACCTAAACAGAGGACAGCTCGCTGTACAGTAAGGCACATGAGCATGTGAGATCGTAGCGCCCTGTCTCCAGTGACCTAGACTTTCACCACAGTCAAAGGCATGGAGTAGTCAGGCCCTTGCAGCTGTGGAGGCAGTAGGCAGGCAGAAGCAGGTAGCTGGGCCAACCTACAGTTGCTTGAGGCCCAGTGTCACAAGTTCATGGCCATGGTATTTTGAAGAGCGATTTTGAACCTGGCTAAACTTCCTCTCTGGCACATGATTACAGGCTCCCCAACCTCACTTAGTCACAAGTCACTGATGGAATCCAGACACCATGAGTACAGAAGTGATCACCACACCCAGACTGAGCCATAACATCTTCAGGACCCATGCACAAAAAGGAGGATTCTGGCCCCCAAATAAGGCTGTTAAAGTGAACAGCAGAGATTTTTATCATTTCACAACATTTATATACTGCTTGACTGTAGTAAAATCTCAAAGCAGTTTACAAAAAGAATAAAACTATCGGTTTAAAAAAGAAAGTTAAAAACAAATATTGGATTAGATAACTAGAACATCATTGTCAAGTTCTAGAATCCCTGCCAAAAATTCTATTGCTATCAATCTGCACAGTGAATATGGGGACAGACTGAGGGAAGCACCAGGACAATTATATTTGAGTACTACTTAGAAGAACAGTTGCTTAAGAAAATAAGTGATAAAGACAAAAGCAGCTTTTAGAAATTTCCCAAGCATATGATTCATGCTACAAGGCAGGATGTGAAACTGATATTTGTGAAAACGATGGTGTGTTCTCTGTATCTTGTCTTCACTTACCCCAAGACTTTTCTACTCTTAATGCACATTTCTGTAATCTTAAGGGGGTGCCCTTGTTAACTAGGGATGTGCTGCAATGTTACTGCAGAGAATGTCCTTATTTCATGCTCCAGTGGGAAGCTAATGGAAGGCTTGAGTAGACAATGTTTCCTTGAACATATATGATCTCCCCTTTTGTATATTCATGGGCACTGGCTCTGCACTCACTGTTGCCAACTGCAATTACTAGCAAAATAGTATTTTTAACCTACTCATACAGTTCCTATTATTTCAGCTATTCATTCATATCTATCTGGAAGGCACAAATTATATACGGGGGGCATTGTGGGGGGTTTTGTTCAGTATCCCAGCTTACACTGCCTGCCATTGCACTGCAATGCAACAAAGGCTGGCCTCACAAGACTATGAGCAGGAGACTTGTAAGCTTGCCTTGTGCAACTTAATGGATGTGAAGATTTTGAAGGAAGAGGGCTCTGAAAATGTTTTGTTTGTCATACGTAGTCTGTATACATTTACACACACGTGAGCACAGTACTCACACATTTCTTTTATGAATAAACACAACTCACATTCTTCATGCAAACACATGCCATTTTGACATCCATATTCACTCATGCTCCTTAGCTCTCATATACATATGTTGCACATACCACTGCCTATCTCCTTTAAAGCCATGCCGTACCTGGTCATGGCCCACTCAAATCATTTGCCCTGTTTCTTATAGGTCCTGCCCAAAGGCGAGTGGGCAGACAGTGGGCAGACCTTGCTATGGAAGCCTCAGTTGCCGCATTCCATCTAGACAAATGGGCTGCTCTACAGGTTCATCACCTACCTCATAGCAATCATCACAACTTTTGGTGGGTAAAGCATTGAGTGGCATATTTAGCTTACTAGGTACCCCGCTAAAGGGATCCTGAAAGCGGTGTCTCTGTCTGGGAGTCCCCACAGGGGCTGATAGCACCCTTCCAAGTGGCAGCACTGCTGGGTTCACCCCAATGTGATGCATCACAGGGTAACAGTCTACCCAGGGTTGACCTAACCTCTTATCAGTCAGCAGGTGGGCTGACTGACACCTGATGCATACCTAATGCCTTCCTCTAAGCTAACTTACATCTGTAATCAATAAAAGTTGTGGGCTATTTCAATCCAAAATTGATTCTGTATATTATTTTTATCTTGGCTGGCCCCACACTGGACTGCGTACTTCCTGGTCTACGGTCCACAAAAAATATCCAAATAAAAACATTGAAGGACCACTGAATTAAATGAACTGCATTCATCATTCCAGTCTGTTAACATTCATCCACTTTTCCATTTCCAGAAACCAGCAGGTGAAGTAATCATAGTGGTCAGTTCCCCCAGGTAAGAACACTTAATCATTCACTTAAAAAGAATATATGGGCAGGTTCTAGCTAAAGGTCCTGCACTTTAACCAAGCACATACTTAACTTTCACAGGGTTGTGTACCTAGGCATGTGATTAAAATGTGATTAAAAACTGCTGCAGTTAAAAATTCCTATTATCTTTTTCCACTTCACTATCAGAGGAAGTAACTTTTGCCAACACATATCAGTCATCCCAGAAATTTGGCAGTGATTCTTTTATGAATCCCTCTTATTTATTAGAGAAAAATCCCTTATGTTACCAAATGCTAATTATACAAATAACCAGATTCACAATTGTATTTTTTTCAAAGAGTTTGGAAAGAATGAGAGGTAGGAATGTGTATTCAATCTGAGGATGAACATTACATTCCCTGAACTCTTTTCTATCTCATTTTAATCCTCCCTCCCACTCTTCTACTCTCCACCCACCTTGCTTGGCTTCCGCTCTAGCAACAGCTGTAATGGGAAGAAGAGGTCTCAGTTTCCCCTTTTTTCAGTCTCTTTCCCTCCTCAGCAGCTGAAATGCTACTAGGGAGGTATACCCTAGTATACCTGAAGGAGAGTCTCCACCCCCATTGTTCTGCCCGGACACTGAGGTCCAGCGCTGAGGGCCTTCTGGCGGTTCCCTCACTGTGAGAAGCAAAGCTACAAGGAACCAGGCAGAGGGCCTTCTCGGTAGTGGCGCCCGCCCTGTGGAACACCCTCCCATCAGATGTCAAAGAGATAAACAACTACCTAACATTTAGAAGACATCTGAAGGCAGCCCTGTTCAGGGAAGTTTTTAATGTGTGACATTTTAATGTATTTTTAATCTTTGTTGGAAGCCTCCCAGAGTGGCTGGGGAGGCCCAGCCAGATGGGCAGGGTACAAATAAATTATTTATTATTATTATTATTATTATTATTATTATTATTATTATTATTATTATTGAATCTTGGGAGATGCTGTTTCTCCCCAGTGCCTGAGAGACGTCAAATGCCTTGCAGAAATCACATCTCCCAGGGTTCACTGTGCATTCTACTCTAGTATATTCCACATGCTGAGGAAGAAGGGAGGACAGGCCTCTTTGCCCATTCACTCCATTGACTGCTGTGAGCACCGGAGTTGTGGAAGGAAGAAGAGAAAGCCAAAAGACCCCTATGGTTAAGAAACCCCTCTCCTCCCTAACATAATAGTCACCAACTACTAGATTTCTTCTCACTTTCCCACGCACAATGACCTAATCTCTAATAACATCTTCTACAGAATGCAAGTGACAAAGGCATACCTGCCCATGAAACTGAGGTGACTGCAGTCTACACCCAAAAATAAACTTTAAAACAGACAAGTTACAGCTAATCAAAATTCAGATGCTGTCACAACAACTCTGCCTTCTCCTGATCAATAAAACATGAAATACAGCTCTTTACATTTGCATTTTATTTGATAGATTTATAGAAAAGCAATGCAAACAGTAACCCTCCTGATGTGAAAGGAAAACAAGTTTACTGACATCTATATAAATTAACATTTAAGTTACTCCACAGGAAGCTCTCCGGCACCCAGACCACTACCGGGAGAAATGCTACAGCAGAGTCTAAAATAATTTTGTAGTAGATGTAATAGATGTCAAAGAACTGCTTGACTAGAAAGACAAGTCCATGTTTAACAGCCATTTTGAAGAATGAAATATAAAAAAGGAACACTAGTGACAATTTTGCCAAGGCCAGAAGCCTGGAACCTGACGTTATATATAAAGAGTAGAGAGTTATAAATTCTCTCTTCATGCAGTTAATGTCCTATTATTTGCTGACTGATATAACTGTTGACAAATGTGCACCTGACAAGCTTCTTGGAGAGTTGAATACCCGGGGCAAGAAAAATGCAGGGCCCTCCTTCCCCTTCCTTGTCATACTGCAGGTACAGAGGTGACTTTAGTCACTGCCTCCTTCCCCTGAGAGCAAGATCAGGTGAACATACGTGGCCCACAGTTGAGCTGGTCAGCTTTCCCAACAGAAAACTGGATATTGCCTCAGTGGCCCTCATGTCATTGCACGTACCACAGGGGAATTCTCTCATTCTCTTACACTTTGCAGATGCTTCTAGAATGAGCTCCCGTTTCCTAGTTGTATGGGTACACAACAGCTGCATGAGAAGCAATTTTCACACACTGCTTCTGAAGCACATGGAAACCTTAGCCTGGCCACAGCATGCAGAACATGGCAACAGATTGGAGTTCATCCTCATCTCTAAGCAGTTGTGAGGCCCCACTGGTCAATGGGCCTCAGCATATGCCTGACTATGTCACTTGCTAATGCTAGGCTTGTTACAAGATTGTCACCTGCAGAGAATAACCATCACCACTGCTGATTTGTTCTTTGTTATCACTTACCTCTGAATTGTCTGGACTTCACCTAGCACTCTCTCCTCATTAAGATGCAGAATGTTTGAAGACTTAACAGGTGTCAAATAGATATTTGCCAGCTACAGCTATTATTCTACAGGGACGAGCTGCTGTTTCATAAATACTAATTAGAGTTTTGCACAGGATCTTTGCTGGAATACCTAAGGTGATGAGTGGCCAGTTGTTACTTTAAAAAGATTAGCGCAATTTGAAAACTAATGTCCCCAATGAGGCAATGCTCTTGCTGAATAATCAAGAGTTATAGCTAGCCTACCCAAAGAGAGTGCTTGCTCACTTCATCATTTAGAAAATCTGCTGCTTACTGAACAAGTCACTTTTCCGTTTCACTTTGAAAAGTTGCAAAACCTTGTGGAATCAGGGGAATGGCAATGCATGTGTGTGCAACGCATAAAATTTAATGTATTAGAGCCTATGCAGTAAAACTAATGGTTTGGAAGAGTGGAGACTAGTATATGAAATTAGGGAGCAACAACAAACACTAAAATGAACAAGGGGGGAAGGAGGGAGTGTTGAAACAAGGCGGAAGAACAAGGGAGGGGAAGGCATATAAGGGAGGCATATTGAAAGCAATTGTTGGAGTTTCAAGAAGGTATCTGCTATTCAAAAATGTTAGTGCCAATTAGAATCAAGCCAAAACTTCCTCTCTGCCAGCCATCATTTCCTGTAGATCTCCTTCCCCATCAAAGTTATATTTTCAGGAAAGGCAGACTGGAAGGTAGGCTAGATTGTGGTAGAAAAGTTATTGTAGGCCTATTCTTAAATCCTATGTGTTCCTGAATATGCTTAGGAGCATCCTTTGTCACCAGGTTGCTTGGCAGTTGTAGTTTCTAATACATCTAAGCCAAATGAATTGGGCTGGGGGTTTAAGAAACTAATATTTTGAATCCTATGCACTGCAAGTGCAAAAAGATGCTCCTGAACATGCTCAGGAATATCTAATTTTTTTCCCCACTGGCCAAGCCTCCTGTCGGAGGAGCTACTGGGACTTAAGCTAGATCTGTGTGCAGCTTCCTCAAGAGATGAGCCATCAAATTCAGCATCTACCTAGGCAGCAAAGTGCCCTCAAGCCCTGAACTGTCTGCCGAGGCTGGCCATTGGATTCTTCTGGACAGGAAGGAATATATGACACTTCTAGTTGAGCCTTGCCAGAGCAACACTGTTATCTTGTATTCTTTGGGCCCTTTGATTCTGCCTCCTGGTTTGTCCTTTGGTCCTAGCCTCTGACTTTCTCCTTGCTGCTACTTATGCCTTGGTCCTGACTATTGGCTCTGTCTCTTGACTCTGATCTTCTGGTGCAGCTCCTGGTTCCCAGCTTGTTTCTTACTGCCATCTCTCTCATCTCTGTACAATCAACCCCCTGCCCCACACTCCACACAATGGTATGCTTCCTTGGGAGGAAGATGGCAGAAGAAGTTAGGCTCAGGCTCTCTTCCATCAACGTGGCCTTCCAAAGCATTCTCAGGGAACTTGTGTGAAAGTCCCCACCTTCTTCTGAAAATTCTCTTGAGAAAGCTCAGACAAGCCAAACTACTTAGGTGAGTTGGGAAAACCATACCCAACAGTAACTAGCAGTGGCAGCAAATGTGAACACTGTAGGTTCAGAATGTGTCTCTGCCCAATTCATACAGAAAGCATTGAAAATTACATGTTGCACGCATCCTAGTAGAAACTAATGGTCCCAAGCAAGCTCTGGAGCAACCTGGCTAGTTAAAAGGAGAACTATTAAGACATTTCCTATCTTCAGCAAATTCTCTCCCCCCCCCCCCCGATTCAGGTAGGTAGTCGTGTTGGTCTGATGCAGTAAAAAAAAAAAAAGTCGAGTAGCACCTTAGAGACCAATTAGGTTTGTTCTGGTTACAGTGGTACCCTTCAGGTTACAGACTCCGCTAACCCAGAAATAGTACCTCGGGTTAAGAACTTTGCTTCAGGATGAGAACTGAAATCGTGCTCCAGCGGCGCAGCAGCAGCGGGAGGCCCCAAGTGGTACCTCAGGTTAAGAACAGTTTCAGGTTAAGAACGGACCTCCAGAACGAATTAAGTTCTTAACCCAAGGTACTATATAAGCTTTCATGTGCATGCACACTTCTTCAGAAGTGCTACTGGACTATTCTTTAATTTTTTATCTCCACTCCCAGTTCTTAACTCATTTGCAAAACAAGCTTGCTTGGGAAGTATGGAGATGGCATAGAGGACTGGGGCTGATCTCCCAATTTCTAGTTTTCTTTTTTTAAAAAAAATTAAGTGCTGTAAGACCCTAACAGTTTTCTGATAATTTTCCTAGAAAGAACAATGGAGTACCTTCTATGGTAAGCTAGTGTGAGCTCGCACATCACTAATAAGGGCAGTATACATAGGTCTATTGTATCAATTCACAAAAGAGATCTACAAAAGCATAAACACATTTCCCCAAAAAACATATTCACATCATTAAAAAGGAAAAATAAGAGTTTGTTGACAATTGTAAGAGGAATCATCAAGAAAAATAGATCTGAGGTTTTGCCATTTAACGAGCAAATCATTCTGATCAATTTTACCTGACAAGTTACATCACATCTCATTGGTTTAAATTAGCATCTTTCCCATTTCATTGCGTCTTTCTTATCTGCTGTGAAATGCAACCAATATAGCTTGATATGACACAACACTACGTTACTTCACAGAAGTTGTGGTTTAGTGCCATGAGTTCTGACTGACATAATTGACATAAAACCCCTAACAATGAGTTTTCAGAATATATATGATGGCATCTGATAACATACAATGATATTTAGTATTTGTCACTTAACGACTTGCAATATATTTGATACATTACTAACAATAGATGCCAACAAGTCAAACAGCTTGAGCCTGTGCTTCTCATATACAACCTCCGCACAAGCAACCAGCAACCACAAGGAGACCACAGAAGTTCCTGGGGCTGTCATATCCCCTGTTGGTCTAAGAAGGACTCTGATACAGATGTTACAGCAGTCACCCCAACTCAAGGGAGCCCCTCAACCTGAAGGGAGTCTTTTGACATGGCTCTTCCATCCGCCTCAGAACCTGAGGACGATTCCACTGTACCTTTTCATTCTCCACAACCACACAGGAAACTGTAACTGTAGAATAGGTTACAGTACAGGCTCTTTAAATCAGAGCTTTCCAAACTGTGTGTGTCGGCTGCAGTGTGTAGATGTGTCACACGAATGCTCCCCACCCTCCTGCCGGGGCTGGAAAGGAGTTTGCTTAACCTCCGGTTTGCTAGTAAAACTGAATTATCGTGAAACGATGCATGTATAAAAAGTGTGTCGCCAACATTACAAGTTCGCAAAGCTCTGCTTTAAATATTGCAAACAGCTCTCCCAGAGGCAGGGGTGCCAACCTGAATGTTGGAGTAAGGAGTGCAGATAAGCCCTGCCCCACATAACTTATCACATTATGTGGCGCATGCACACCATTTGAATGGCAATGCCCATCAACTTTGGGGGGGGGTCCAGCCCCCTTAAATATTTTATTGGGGAAGATGAAAACCCCTCAGCCCCTAAGAGTTGGCTACCATGCCTAGAGGAGTGGAACCACTGGAAGCTCAATGTTTTTATCATAATAGTGTGTCTTTAGTCTGTGTACCCCCTTGTGATGTTTATATGAAAGTGTGGCTTTAAAATATTTTATGTAAGTAAATAATAACATAATTCTAGATGCTTTAATCTACTTCTAAAATGTATCTTATATTCCATGACTATTGAAGTGTAGGGGCATTAGTTATGCTCCAACCATTTCCAGACAAATCTAGGAAAATGGCCATACCCCTTTCCATATAGGAAATAAAATAAATTCTGCACATGGCGTCTATAGACAGATTACAGTCAACATAGCTGCCAAATGAAGCTATGCCATTCTGTGTGCATGCAGAAATAGCTTTATTTATTTGAGTGGTACCCCTTCTGCCTTTTATTTTTATTTTCCCCTGCAGTATTTGATACTTGTCACTGTTTGATGAAATTGTAACTGGTCTGATTTAGTCAGCTTGTTTGTATATAGTGGGAAAGATGCCTGAAGGCAAAGAAGAAGAACAAGGAAAAGTTCCTTCTCAGGAGTACAGCAATCTTTGTTTTAATGTACATATGAACAACAATTTGAAACACTAAAATATTTAAGTTACTGAAGAATATGTGCAGGAATATCCCTTAAAACAACAGAAAAGTCTGTATATTTGTAGGCCTATTTTACATAGATTTTTACAGATTGATGTTTCAATGTGAAACCACATCAAGGGAATAATGAAGAGGAAATCAGTGGTACTTAATTAACAGCAAAAATTAGAAATTAATTCTGTTAATAGAAAGATTCAGAAGGTGCCCTGGTGTACTTGATGTATTTGGCTTGAAACTGTTACAAATAAGATTTTGGGGAACAGAATGGATGAGAGAACAATAATAGTTCATATGCCTGCATATGTGGTACTTTATTGGTCTTACTCCATCCAAAATTAGTAGTTTCATAGTTCTAAGAGGGTAATTTACAAAGGACATATTTGCTAGCAAGATCTCAACAAACATCTAAAATCCCAATTAATTGGGCTCTTCTTGGGTGGCATGAAATAAATAAAAAACAAGGCAGCCTGATCTTATCTAGCTTTCGACGCTTGTTCTGCTGTGTCTAACCTCTCCAATGCCTCCTCCACATTTATCAGGTAAATTGTATACACATATCTTACTATAAAAGACTACTGGTGAAAATTTGCAACAATTTTACCAGCAAAGCATCCAACTGAGTCAACTGCCAAATAATATGCAAAAGTGCAAAGGAAAATTGTTTATTGTCTCTGACTCTGATATGGGCTGTAACTACCCTCCTATGCCAAATCTGCCACTCACAAGGTTAAGCCACAATATAAAAACAACTAGCTTCTGTTGTGGAGAGAAAAATAGCACAATAGCTGAAGTATATACAAAGAAAACAAAGATTATCCAAGTTTAACCAAAAGAGCAGCAGTTCCAAGATGTATTGTGGGCAAAGCTTTTTCCAAAACCACAATTATTAACTGGTGTGGTAACTTACCATTTCGGCCTGCTTGTGGATTTCACCATTGGAGCCATTCCATCCCGATAGAGGCTTTTTGTTTTACTGAAGTTTACAATGTTGAAAATGACTCTCTGAAAGACACAAGGTGAGGGAGAATCTCAGTTGTTTATTAAATATATTTCACATAGATCACCAATGTTAGAGCTGTGTAACCAGATGCCAAATTTTGAAATATAAACAAGACAATCATTTAAAAAATCCTTCAGGGGCATGCGGAATGCTTTTGCTTATATATTTAATTTTCCCAGCATTCTCGTTGCACGGCTGAAAGTTGCTAATTGTATTCTACTGGTAATCATTGCAGCTGGGAAAAGAAAGAGAAAAGAAAACGGGAAGACAAGAAAGGAGCTATGAGCAAACCTGCAAAAAATAGAACAGTTATTATTACTAGGCCTCTAGTGTATTCCTTGCCAGAAACAAGATATGAAAGAAAACCCATGGGAATATGTTTTGAATCTACCACAAAACCAAAACACCAGTTGGGGGGGGGTGTCTTTCCTACCTAATAAGACACCACAGGCTATGTCAGGCACAGTGTGACATTCCAGTTAAAAAACAAATCATAGCAATGTATTGGTGGAACACCTGAACCAGATTAAGAACTGGCTAATGAATTTGAGAAAGTAGCCATTAGTGGAAATGGTTTCTAATTTAAAAAGTAAGCAATTTCTTAGTATTTAATAATAAATGGTAAATTTTATCACCTTGCACTCTGAAATCACCAGACGGGGCCTGGATAAATCTCCTGACACCAGGGGTGGGGAACTTCTAGCCCATGGGCCTAATTAGGCCATTTTGGCCAAACCATGGCCATTTGCCCTACACCTGATGGCATAGATATTGTGTCAGGTGTGCTGGTTCTAACCAGAACATGAAGAATATGAAGTATGGTTTCTGCCAAAATCTTTAATGCTCAAACCAATATACTATGTAGGCCATATAAGTTTCAAAGACACAACAGGGTATATCCACAGATAAGTCAACTAATTCTTTAAGACATAAGGTTTATGGAAGTAAGACAATATAAATTTCCCACCACAGGATGACTAGACAGTCTTGGAGAACAAAAGTGAGGATTGTATGAGCCAGTAAGGAGAAAGTGCCCCAAGTCTGTACCATATTTTTGAATGACAAGGCTGTATCATGTGCAGAATGGGGGGAGGCACCCTTAAGAAATGTAAATGAGCACTCTAATTCGATTACCAATGGGCAGTAAGAACCGATCTCCAGAACGAATTAAGTTCTTAACCTGAGGTACCACTGTAGGTTAGAATTAAATCATACTGTCCAACATTTGAATGAACAAATTCGGGGTGAGCAGGAGTCAATTGACTCATGTTTCCTCCTCACAGCTTTCTCCTGTGCATGGGGACGTTACTATTTCCCTCTCTACAAGCCTGCTAGCAGTTACTGCTTCCCCCATCTTGCCTCTTACTCCCACACTAAATGCCAACCAGTTTCAATCCTCGGCCCTTTCCTTGAAACGCACATGACTTCAAAGACTCCTACAATCAACCATGGAGAGGAGAGGGGAAAACGAGAGCGTATCCCTTGAGCTCTGTAGCTCTATATGTAATCAAGGAGAATCTCCCCGTGCTTTCGGGGTAGATGTGTGATTATTTCGAAGCACCTCAATGCTTTTCAGAAGATTCCTCTCTCCCTTGCTTCCTTTGGTAATCCACAACAAAATGATCAGATTTCCATTTTATCTATGGCCCATGGAGAATATGCTAAATGCCAACAACTGTCTCAAGCTATGAATAAGAAAAAACCAAGAAGCGCATTCTTTCCCCAAAGTTTATTCTAGTCCATTTCTAATAGTAATTGTAATAATAATAATAATAATAATAATAATAATTTATTTATACCCCGCCCATCTGGCTGGGCTTTCCCATCCACTCTGAGCGGCTTCCAAAAAAATATTAAAATACTGTAAGGCTCAAGGTGAAGGGGATATGTTGGCACTGTCAGTAAAGCAAAGCAACCTTATTGATTTGTGGCCTCAGGAGAGGGAAGAGGAGAGAGCTTCAGGGCAGGAAGCTTGAGGGCTCTGCAGGGTGCTAGAATCCAACCTTCTCCATCCCAAAGGTTATTAAGCACTAATAAGGCTTTGGGAATAAACCCTCATGCCACCTTCCGATGCTGCTGTCGCAGCCAAAAAGCAGGGTGCCTCAAATCCAAACAAAACCCTGGGGCACCTGACCGAAAACAGGGACTGCCAATAGGGCAAAATTGGGGCGTGGTCTGTTGAATTAAGTATTCACATACACCTGGAATTCGTGCTCCACCTTCCCAAGTGGACAAGTTTGTTTACTGCTGATGAGGATAACCAGTATATATACCCAATGGTGTTAGACTCCAACTCCCAATCAGTTTCATCCAGCATGTCAAATGGTTAGGGATACTAGAAGTCCAACATCATAGGAGGGCTACAGGTTCCCCATGGCTGATGTATGTACTAATTATGTACTTACTAATTGTGGTTTTCAATTTGCTATGTTCAAGCTGACTTTTTAATGGGCAGGATGTCCATGTAGTACAATTGCTGCGTTTCTGCTGTTTACATTCCCAAAATAGCAATATGGCAGTTTGTGATATTAATATTCAATAGTAAAAATGTGTTCATTCCAAACTGTAAAATAGAAGCATTTTAAATAAAATAGAAGCTGTTTAATTTGACTTCTGTTTATAAAACCAAATTAAGCTGGAGCAAATTGGTTAGTTAAAGCTGATGTTCTTGGTGAATAATCAAAACTAACAAAGTGCCTCTATTACTTTAATGCAATTATGCTGAGGTTGGCATGAAGGAACTTTCTAATTCTACGAAGTGGATAATGACTAACACAGGACAGGTGGCAGACACTAAGAATGGGTGGGTCCCCAAGTGGGTCCCCAGCCATCTCTGCTACTAGTTTTGGGTAAATTTAACTAACTAGGTTAAGCAGTGAATTTATAAATATTTTACAAAAGTATAATTATACAGCTTCAACCACTTTCTCTCAAAGTGCAGTTAGCAAGCAGTTTCAGTCCTTTCAGGAAGCTATGCTACCTAAAATCATTTCATAGCAGTGATTAACTTTATCAAACTATGCCCCTAGTCTAATGTAACATAGAAACCACAGGTTTAAAATTAAAATAGGGAGCTATGGCATATTATCAGTACATGTAAAACTCTACTAGATAGCCCACCAAGTGAAGTATATCAAATGTAATAATGTCAATACACACCTTAACAGAAACAGAAAATATGCAGCTTGCTCACTAAAGTATACAAATATATCCTGAAGTGAAATAGAGTAATACAGGTTTGTAATACAGTAAGGAAACATTTGCTGACATTAATAAAAGAAATAGCTGCTAGATTTGATACACACACCCCTTTTGCAGGCATTTTTGCAGGCATTTTTGCAGGCATTTTGAGAGCCAGTGTGGTGTAGTGGTTAAGAGCGGTAGTCATGTAATCTGGGGCACCGGGTTCGTGTCTCCGCTCCTCCACATGCAGCTGCTGGGTGACCTTGGGCCAGTCACACTTCTGTGAAGTCTCTCAGCCTCACTCACCTCACAGAGTGTTTGTTGTGGGGGAGGAAGGGAAAGGAGAATGTTAGCCGCTTTGAGACTCCTGAAGGGGAGTGAAAGGCGGGATATCAAATCCAAACTCTTCTTCCAAATCCAATTTAAATATTCCTGCTGGTTTTACGCAAGCGCTTTTTCCTTCTTTACACATTTTTTGGTTAATTGTGACAGTCTGATACTAAATCATGCAATACAAAGTTGGCATTTATTTCAGCAATACAATACTTGCATCATATTGGTGATACTAACCAGCATAACCATAACAACAACAACAACAACAACAACAACAACAATGACCCACCCATTGAATTGGGTTGCCCCAGTCACTCTGGGCAACTTCCAACATTTATAAAAACATAATGAAACATGTCTCAAACTTCCTGAATTAACCCCCCTCCCCCATACCAACAACTACTTACCCTATCTTCCAGGATAAGCACCACCATTCCATTCCAACCAGTGACAAGCAGTGTAGATAGTGTTTTATGTGCTACATTATTTCATGTTATTTCATGTTTGAGGGCAGAGGGACGCGAAAGCCCTTTGATTTCAGGTGTGGGGAACCTTTGGCCCTCAGAATGTTGCTGAACTACATCTCCCATCATCCTCAGTCATTAGTCATGCTGACTAAGGCAGATGGGAGTTGTGGTTCCGCAACATCTTGAGGACCAATAGTTCTCTCACCCTATTCTGCATGAATTAGCATTGATTCCCCAGGGTTTAAGAAAGGAGTGTTCTCCAGTCTTGTTTGGATATGCTGGGGATTAGGAACTTCAGTGTGAAAAGCAAGTGCTCTACAACTGAGCTATTAACTTAATCCTGTTTGTGTTAAATTTCATGTGAACATTTGTCAAAGGTAGATAATACTATTTTTATACAGCCTGCAACTTAGGCACATTTCACTTGGATGCATTTGGATTTACAACCTTCACAATTTAAAAAAATAATAATGGAAAGGGGGCAGATGCCCAGGAAAAATGACGTTGGCAATCTTATCCACCATTAACCAATGTGCTTTGACTATACATAATTTTGGCTTTAGGCATGATCCCTGGAATATAACCCCCACATAGGTTACGGGCTTACTGTACTTTCCGGGTGTTCAAAGCATGGTGCCTACTAATAACAACAGCCACTAACCAATTTTTGTACCACTTATGACTGTGCAAATAAATCAAACTTCTGTACAAACCTGCCAAGAAAGACTGGTAAACATGACATCTTTCAGTTTTAGTTCAGCCAGCAATATTTACAGTTTTAAATATCCAGTTGAATCACTCCTTTCACATATTACATAGCTGCTGCTTCTTTTTTTAAAAAAAAAAATTAAATATTTATGGCATTTAGTCCTCCCCTACCAGTTAACAAATATTTAAAGCCTGTCTGCTGTCAGGGCAAGAAAATTCATTCCCACCTGTGGAGGGAACTGTACAGAGCCCTAGCTGATTTGTTAATCAGGAGCACCTGTGCCTTGTTATGTTTAAGTTGTCAAAGCACAGGTAGCTACTGAACTCATTTAAAATGGCAATGAAGAGGAGAGCTTACATATTTGCATGCTTTCTCCCACTTCTTGGACTTCCTATTAAAGATGCTTTAAGAGGAGAAAAAAAACCCAAAAATAAGACAGAGAAGAATGACTGTATTTAGCTGAATACATTATAACGTAAACATGGCAAAAAGCAGCTATCCTTTAACAAAATATAGCCAGATGGTTGTATTTTGTGCATTCTTATGAATAAACTTTTGACAATTAGTATTTGGAAATGATTATTTTATTCTGGCAATAATTGCAAGATACTTGGTATAAAATCCATGTGTGGTTTGTTTTGGTTTATAACTTTTAAATTCCACAATGCACATTCCGTACCTTGGTAGTAGTCTTTGCAACAAAGTATTTTAAGTATGGTCATGCATTAAACCTCTCAGTTTCCACATAATTAGAGAAGCTATCCATGTTTAGGCATCCATGTTCTTTTCAATCACTATTATGGCTGCAGGTGGGTGGTAACAGCTGGCTGCTTTAGAAGTTTACTTGCAAAATCTGCTGATATCTTAATCCTCAAGAGAAGGCAGCTGAGTGATTCAAGTTTCCATTCTTAAGGGTAAGCATTATTATGCAGAAAGAAGCAACACTATGAAGTTTAGCCAGAAATTACCTCAGATTCAGGAGTGTTAACATTGCAATTGAAACTGTATACTGGGTAGGGTTCCATGATTCACTTTCCATGGGACAGAATTTCTGTTGCATTAACTGTTGTACAGACAGAATGTTTCATCACGGGCATTTCCCCCCTCTTTATAATATTGCTTTAATATGTCTTTGATGAAATTCTCCTTCCTTCACAATAACCAGCGTCATGGGAGTCCTATTCCAAAAGTATTAGGAGAAATAATGTGCTGCTAATACGTGACAATATCTATGTGTGCAGTGCCACTGTGTGCAGAGATACAACAAAGGAAGTCCAGATCAATTTTGTGCACAAAAACAGAGTTTTCAATGCATGGGCAGGATTCACCTAACCAGCCCTGTCAATGGAAGCCGTGTGCAAGGCTTTCTCCTTGTGCAGTGGGCCTTTAACCCTGGCACCCCAACCCTGAAATAGGCTAGGGAGTGGGGTCGGGAGAACCTCCAGAACACTGTGGTGTGGGAGGAGAGGGGGGATTGTTCCATAAGGCAATCTGTAGTGCTTCTTCACATGAAGTTATTGGAACAGTGTGATAATGAATGTCATCCTATGCAATTTTGGCCTTACCACACTCTAGCTACGGGACCTTCATTTGCAAACCGAAAATCCATGGCCTACAGTGAATTTGTAGTGGTCTAACCTTGTTTCTTATAATAATCTGATGCAATAAAAACTGCCAAACCCTTGAAATCTTCACAACTGTTCTCTTGTTACAATTGAGTGACAACACTGTGGCAGCAGTCTCTCTATTTACTTTTTATCAGTCAAGGTTTCACAGTTTTGGTCTTCTTACCGATGAAGCAATGCTTTTATGGTAGGTTACCAGATGTGATATGTCAAGCATAGGCAACCTCGCCCTCCAGATGTTTTGGGACTACAATTCCCATCATCCCTGACCACTGGTCCTGTTAGCTAGGGATCATGGGAGTTGTAGTCCCAAAACATCTGGAGGGCCGAGGTTGTCTATGCCTGTGATATGTAAATCAAAGTATGGAAACAGAATCTGACAATGCCCAATTGTGTCTGTTTGTGACGTGGTCAGTGTGTGCTACAAAATTTGTCATTTGTGCATCTACCTGTGTTGTGTGAAAATAATTGGGCTGCCAGCCTTGGAGCTTACACGTATTTTTCAGTTAACGTTTTGTGGTCCCTTAGACATAGTGACCCCTTCATGGATCCCTGCCTTGTTGTGGCAAAGGGGCTTGAATAATTCAGAGAAGCTATGAGCTATGCCATGCAGGGCCACCCAAGATGGATAAGTCATAGCTGAGAGTTTAGACTAAATGTGATCCATCTGGAGAAGGAACTGGCAAATCACTCCAGTATTCTGCCAAGAAAACTCCATGGACATAAAAAAGGAGAAGCTTTGAGAAGAATGTGAGAGTTTTCAAGGCATGCTCTGGTTCATGGGGTCACAGAGAGTCGAACACGACTAAGATACTACAACAATAAAACATAGTGATGAGAATAGATTTGCTCTTATAGTTCCTGTTTCCTCATTTCCTACTGTTTCCCCATTTGACTAGTGAAAGGCTTTTTGCAATGAAACTGCAGCCTCCTTAGTCATCATGCAACACCAAGATTTGCAACAGGGCACTAATGCTATGGCCCTTGCATTTGATCCTATCTACTTTTTGCCCTGATCATATGAGCAGGCTATAACTTTGACTCTCTACATCCTCTGGTTTTTCACATCTCCTTCTATAAGCTGCATCTCAGAAGGCAGATATATAATGGTTGTGTGGTCTTAAAACAATGAATGTCAAAATAGTATGTTTCTTCAGTTATCAATGTGTATATAATTCTCCCATCTAGGATATCCCTTTATAAATCTGATGCTGTAGGCTCTATCTCAAAAAAGCTTATGCCATCATAAATGTGTTAGCTTTTAAGGTCCCAGCGGACACTTCGTTGCATGACTGTTGAGAAACGGAGCAATACATAGTGTAATGTTGAAAGAAGGAAATAGGAAGACTTGATACATAAGGAAGGAACAAAAAATTATTACTACATTGCTGAATGTGGGGAAGTCTCCAGAAAAGCAAATTAGCTAAATTACTGGTAGCATCACAGGGATTATGTCTTTCTGTTTTCAAAAAAGAAAAAGAAATAAGAGAGTCTCCAATAATTAAACACAGGATTGGGTTTAATTCAGCGGTAGACAAGAAGGCCTTTGGTGATATTTTGGTATAGAATCATAGAGTTGGAAGAGACCACAAGGGCCATCGAGTCCAACCCCCTGCCAAGCAGGAAAAAACAGTGTATTTTGAATGGCTTTTATTGCTATTACAAGGTTAATCACAGGCTTTGCTATTCAGGTTTAGGTCTCTCGTAATCTTCTTTCATACTACAGAATAGTAAAAAAAGTAAGATTTAATTTCAAATTTCATTGATAATGGTAGTGGAACAATGCATGTTTGTTGTTGTGTAGCATTACTATTCTAATATCAGAAAACTAGTTTCAGTTGTAAGATCAACAACAAAATTGAAAGGTTTTCATTGTTGTTGATTTGCCAACATTGGTGATTTCTGGCCCCACACATTCAGCTGGACACAGCCTGGACTAGGTTTTTGGTGCTGTATAGGATAAGGGTGATCTAGATACAGGCTTAGATACAGTTCTGTTTTCATGGACAGATGGTTATCCGGTCAGAATTAGGATCACTGGCATCCCAAAACTTTGCAGGGGATCTTTTCTGATGGCTCCACCCAAAAGACTAAAGGATCAGAATGATTTTCTGATTGTTCTTGTGGATTTCCCTGTCACACCAGCTGCTGATCCTGTCAAACCTGCAGTCGACTTCTGGAACAGAGAAATAGCCAGGGACATTTACATGATTGCTCCTGAACATTCTCTCCATGGAAGTGGAGCTCAGCCAAGTTAATTATTATGTGATTTGAGGAATGCTGGCAAAGAAATGACAGGGAAGAGTACTCAAGTGATAGTGGCAGATTTGTGACAAATATGGTTGTACACAAGCTATAGCTTATCACAGACCTTTATGTGGGGCAATGGTGGTGGCAAAATAAAAATTAAAAACCCTCCCACCACAACATCCACTCCAAGTCACCCTCAGAAAGGGTGTTATGGTGATAGACACTCGGCTACCCTGCCTGTCTGTCTCTGCAGTCCTCGCTCCCATTGATAGTAGCAGGTTCCATCTGCTTTGTTAATTGGAGACAAAAATGCTGGTAATAAATGGTGATATTGAAGCTGGTATCACCAAGCAACAGTTTTTTTATCTGCATAATTGTAGTATTAATTAGCTGGTTAGTTTCCTATGACCAGGCATTTGTACAGCCGTCCTGATTTTTAAAGAAAAAAGAGTACCTGTTCTTCCCCTGTACAGTGGTACCTCGGGTTAAGTACTGAATTCGTTCCAGAGGTCCATTCTTAACCTGAAACTGTTCTTAACCTGAAGCACCACTTTAGCTAATGGGGCCTCCTGCTGCAGCTGCACAGCCAGAGCCCGGTTTCTGTTCTTATCCTGAAGCAAAGTTCTTAACCTGAAGCACTATTTCTGGATTAGCGGAGTGTGTAACCTGAAGCGTATATAACCTGAAGCGTATGTAACCCGAGGTACCACTGTACTCCTCTCACCAGGCAGCAGGAAGGGAACCAATGCGACCGGTCCATTTGCTTAAGCAGGGAGCAGTGGGTGAGCAAACGGCTAAGGGAATGGTATGCCCTCTCATGGTCTCAATGTGTAGCAAAATATTTATCCCCTTTCAGATTTGGTATTTAAATAGGGTAAAACATATACCATATGACCAGAATTCCTAAATATAAGAAGCTTCACAAATTCATTTTCACACCTGTGATACTTCATACCCAAGTTCATACCAAATCGATTTTGACGATGTCCCCCAACCCATCAATGTTTATTCTTACATCCCTGTTTTCCATATTTTTCTGATGAAAGGAGGCGTTGCGATGATAGTACTGATTGATGCTCAACTTGACTACTAATTTGCTTCCAAAGTAAACTGGCAAGTGAAGCTGACATATTCAGAACTCCTAAGCACCAAATGATGCTATTATACCAGTTGTAATTTGAATATTAATGTAGTTATAGCCTTATAAAAATATTATAGCATCAAGTAATTTGCCCATACCATTCCCTCCCACTGTCTGTCACCCAAATAATAAATGATACCTATTATATTAAGGCATAGAATCAGTACTTTATAGTATCTGTTGTAACCTTAGAGCAGCCCTGGGATTTCTAAAAATGGAAAATCTAACTGCATTGAGCCAATTTTATTCTTTCTAAGTGCTAAAATTAAAATCTCTTATGTACTGTAATGTCACTACTGGGTGTGTTTTTTTGGCATAATTTCCTTCTTGAGCATGCATCTGCTCAGAAGAAAATAAGAGAAATGTGGATATCTGATTCTTTAAGCTTGACTGCTAAATGAATTATTTTAAATATTTGCAACCTGTGATTTGGCCTTCCAAAAGGTTTCAATACAGCCCATGCCAACAGCAAAATGTAAAGTACAACACTAGATAAAACAAAGCAATAAAGGTAATCCCAAATGATGAATTCACAGTATGAAAGCCACAAATGCAGCATCAACATACCAAAATCAGTTTTGAGTCAACAAAGTCAACCTCAGCTTACTGTAGTTCAGAAGGGATATATTTGGTGGGATTTCCAAGGAAAAGAGTTGTGCATAATGCATTCAAGTCTTAAAAAAGTAGTACTGTAAGCACCATTTTAGGACTCTTAATGTGGAAACCAAGAGGCAGGAGTGGCTGGTGCAGTGAGGCGAGAGTGCAGAGCCAGCCATCTGACAGCAGGATTGCACTATGTGGGTGGGACAGGCAGCAGTGAGGTGAGGTCAGGACTCCGTGAACACATGAGTGAAGCCAGTCTGGTGCTCTTGCCAATGTGCACAAGCACCCCCAACCTTACTGGTCTGCCTGGCTCCAGTAAGCACCCGAGATGCTGAATTCTGGACTCACAGCTGTCCATGGAGGCACATGTCAATTCTGTGTCCATGACAGCTGTTTATCAGCTCCATCTGGTACACAGGCTGAGACCCTACCTGCCCACGAACTGTCTCGCGGGCATGCTCTAGTTATCTCTTGCTTGGACTATTGCAATGTGTTCTATGTGGGGCTACCTTTGAAGGTGACCCGGAAACTACAACTAATCCAGAATGCGGCAGCTGGACTGGTGACAGGGGGCGGCCACCGAGACCACATAACACCAATCTTGAAAGACCTACACTGGCTCCCAGTACGTTTCCAAGCACAATTCAAAGTGTTGGTGCTGACCTTTAAAGCCCTAAATGGCCTCGGTCCAGTATACTTGAAGGAGCGTCTCCACCCCCATCATTCTGCCCAGACACTGAGGTCCAGCACTGAGGGCCTTCTGGCGGTTCCCTCCCTGTGAGAAGCCAAGTTACAGTGAACCAGGCAGAGGGCCTTCTCGGTAGTGGCACCCGCCCTGTGGAACGCCCTCCCACCAGATGTCAAAGAGAAAAACAACCACCAGACTTTTAGAAGACATCTGAAGGCAGCCCTGTTTAGGGAAGCTTTTAGTGTTTAATAGACTATTGTATTTTAAGACTCTGTTGGAAGCCGCCCAGAGTGGCTGGGGAAACCCAGCCAGATGGACAGGGTATAAATAAATAAATTATTATTATTATTATTATTATTATTATCATTATTATTATTATTATTATTATTATTATTATTATTATTATTATTATTATTGGCAAGGAGGTGTTTCTGTGCCCCTGCTCCACCAGCTTAATGCTAGTATTGGGTAATTGTGTGTGAGCAGGATCAATCTGTTGTGCATTTTTAACACTTTTGCAGAATAAAAAGGATGGCAGATCTCTAAAGGGAGTGTACTACTGTGTTAATGCTTCATGACCAAAATAGAAGGCTATAATAATCTGCAAGAGAGGAAGTGCTTGCCAGCTCAGATACTTCCATTCAGCTTTCAGAAGCTTTGATCACTGGTCATTGTGGATGTACAGGACTTGCCTCTTTAATGTTATTTCCATATGTGGAATGGAGTCAATAAACTATGAACTCCATTCCACAAGAGTTGGCTGGTCACACCCAAAGTACACAATCAAAGTTCAGTTTAGCAGGAAGGAACGAGGAAATATTCCTACTATCTCCCAAAATATTTACTTCCAAACACAAAGATACACAAATCAAGGATCTTTTGCCAGAGATGTCCACCCAAGTCCACCCAAGGCTAATCTGTAGTTGCCTCGACCCACTTCAATCTATTTCTCCTGACCATAGGGAAATAAACGTTACTAGGTTGATCTGTGTCTTTGCCTAGCATGGCAAGTTGTCAATAGTCTGTAGGACTGCCTAGGATAGAATTATTTAGAACTGTTTTATTCGCTTTATTTGCTATTTCTTATTTTGACAATGTGAATAAATCTTTTGATTTGAGTTCTGGAATTGACACGGTATTTTATGAATAAATCTTTTGATTTTAGTTCTGGAATTGACACGGTATTTTATCTAGCTGATAGTCCACTCTATGTGCCAAGTTGTTTGGTGCATACTACCAGCTAAGGGTAGGGACGCGGGTGGCGCTGTGGGTAAAACCTCAGCGCCTAGGACTTGCCGATCGCATGGTCAGCGGTTCGAATCCCCGCGGCGGGGTGAGCTCCCATCGTTCGGTCCCAGCTCCTGCCCACCTAGCAGTTTGAAAGCACCCTTAAGTGCAAATAGAGAAATAGGTACCGCTTTATAGCGGGAAGGTAAATTGTGTTTCTGTGTGCTGGCTGGTGCAGGCTCGCCAGAGCAGCTTCGTCACGCTGGCCATGTGACCCGGAAGTGTCTCCAGACAGCGCTGGCCCCCAGCCTCTTAAGCAAGATGGGCGCGCAACCCCAGAGTCAGACACGACTGGCCCGTACGGGCAGGGGTACCTTTACCTTTACCTTTTTACCAGCTAAGAAGGAGAGAGAAAGTGAACAGAATCAGGCACTGTCCAGGCAGCAACCAGAGAGCTTGCTAAAAGCTATTTCCCTCCTCTCAGGTAAATAAACTTCTTCCTCACTCAGACCTACATAGAATCAAGGAAGTGGTGGAAGTTACTAGTCAATACATTTTAAAAGTACATTAAGCCCTGTCCGCAGCACAGGATAGGTAGAATGTCATTCTTGATGGACATGATCTTAATTGGCATTCTTTGTCCGACAAGGTGATCAAATGTTTGTCCCTGCTCAACAACCCATTTCTCGTTTGTGATACCATAAATAAATAAAGATTGTCATCATTCTGAACTAGCTTTGTTTGCCCTCGGCAATGCTGTCATGTAAACACATCTGAGCTGCTACATGACAACCTCACTTGGAAGAATGGCAAACGGGCGAGATGCCTTCATGTCCAAATTGGTGCTGCTGCTCAAGTCATGACTAGCGAGAAAAGGCCTGAAAGGAGGAGGGGAGCTCTGTATTCTGCATGGGGAGGGGGCTCTGTATTCTGAGAAACTTTTCCAATGTCCTGGAAAGCCTCCCTTTCATGCTGAAAATACTTCGTGGAGAACATTCAGCACAACCTTACACGCAACAGAATACAAAGGGGCACAATATTTGAGCAATATCAGTGTATATAATTGCAGGCATAACCTTTTGTTAAAAAGCGAAACAGAACATTAATGTTTGAATAAGCTTAATGCAGGTGCAGGGAATTCAAGAACAAACTCAAGCAAGTCTTGTGAAAGCAGTCTGTCATTCTAGGTGACCTGTTATATTGCATATGTTAATGTGACCCAAGAGTATGTTTCTAAATTTCTGCTGTCACAGAACAATGAGCAGCGATAAATAATTGATATTTGATGTTTTGTGCAGCTTTCTGTGTTTCATAAACAAATAATCATTTAAATTATTGATGTTTCTGCTTGTTTGTTTTCAGCTTTCTTTGGTAAATCAGAATTTTATTTACAGAATATACATTTGTTGCAGATGCCTTTCAGGCAATGTGGAATTGTCATCCATCTGACAAAGATATTTTGTATGAGATTTTCATCATTTTGTGACGTTCGTGTTTTGTTTACACCACTTCAGTAATTCACTTCTGGGACTAAAAGTTGCTTTTGAGGTTTAAACACACTGCAGGATGCCAAAAAAGCATCAGATTCTTCTGTGTTTGAAAGCTTTTGGGCCATCAAGTGATCAAAACCTGCCAGAATCAAACTTGAGATCTGCCATTATAAATAAGGCACTGACAATTCTTATTGTGAAAGGTCATCCCAAGGGGTAAAGAAGCAAAGACAACTGAATTGCCCTTGTTCTTTGCTAGGATAAAAATGTGTATGCAATGTAGAGCTCTTTTGGAACTTTGCTTGTGTCAGTGTTTGATATGTATCAGCCTTGGAATTAATTAATTTTGATTTCATTTTGAAAAATGAAAACATATAGCCATATTTGTCAAATATAATGTATATCTGAGGACAGGTTTTGGCCATTCTTGTGTTTTCCATTCTTTACAGACAGAATATTGCAAAATACCAAGAGGACATCTAGGTCTTTTCCATTTCCGTGTATTGAGGTAGAATGACACTTAGCGCCATAGTTCAAATCACTGTATTCATTCCACAAATATAGCAAGGTACCTAGTGCTGTGCAGCATAAGGATGTTCACATAAGGGGAATTCCCCAATTGCTCCTCTCCACTCCAGCCAATGCACTCCCAAACAGAGTTGGAGGATCATCGAGAGAAGCCTGGGATGTGGGACAGGGAACTGCAGTGGGAGAAACTGGGCAGAGGCAACTTACAGAGTTATCTTTGTGATCACATTGCACTGCATACAGCACAAAACTGTAATCAGCTTCAAAAACCTAACTCTTATTGGCCAAAACTCCAGTGTATTTTACTATTTTCATACAAACACAAGCAAAAATAGAAAACTCACACTTAAATGTAGTGGATTCTAAACTTACTTTCGAAATTTAAATTAAATGTGGTCACTTAATCTTTGACTCTATATTAGCAGTTTATATTTTCCTCAACAGAGATATTTGACAACTATGGTTTGCAAGCAGTACTGTATATATTTAAACCCTTTGGCTAGGGTTTTTTTGGGGGGGTGTTCTGTTTTGCAATGGCATTCTGAAAATAATGCTCATGTCTCAATTTAATTTGTCATTTTAGTTTATATGTCAGTTTGAAATGCTGATTACCTTTTATGGGAGTATTTAAGTCCAAATTTTAAAAGTATGTTAGAATTAGGTTGTGTACATGGTCCAGAAAGGGGCATGTTTCTGTACTTGTAGAATGACGTTTCCATACACACACACACACACACACACACACACACACACACACCAGTTGTATGAGGAACTATATGTAGGTATTTCACACAGTTTCTCTGGCTCAATCCAAAACCGGTTGCATGTGCATAGCCCTAGTCAGGTAATTGTTTAGACTGCCCCCATTCTGTTTCCCCTTAACATCTCATCTGCCAATTATGTGGCCAGAAATGCATGTGTGAAGCCAGATTAGGGCCTTTGCGTGTATGAGACACTTCTGCTGAATCAAGGCATTTTTCATATTCTACAATCCTCTTGAACATGTCTCAAGAAGAACAAGTTACATTCTCACACAATTTACAACTCATTTCCACAGGGGGTACACAAGAGGAGTTTACAGCAAATTGCAGCCCTTTACCCCAATCCTGCTAAGGAAATCAGTATGCTTTTCACTTGCTGGATCAGGAACTAGGGGTATCAGTCTGATTCAGATTCAAGTGTGCATTGGCATATGCATCTGAATATGGATGTTGTTCATCCATACTGCATTGCTTTCAGCTGAGTATATATTTGAATTTTAATAGCCATCCACATTCTGGTACAACTAGTCATATATAAATACATCTTTAAAATATGCCTAGAGTTGGATTAGGACACTTATCAGGCACACACATTTTAGTAAAACGCGCCGAAAAGGGGAAGCATTGAAGAGTAGCATACAGAAAAAGAAATACATCTCTCACAGATGCCAAGAAAAAGGATGGGCTCTTTATTTTTGTAACAAGCCCAGCTCATTTTGGCCACAAATGCCTTTGTCAAGGACTTAATGAACCAGTCTCAAAGCTTGCTGTTGTCAAAGTCTGTTAGGGCAACATCTCATGTATTTCAGTAACCTTTTTTAAAAAAACAAAAGCACAAATTTTCAGCTGAACTTTGGGGAACATTTCTGACACAGTATACACATTCCATAGTCATTTGCTGCTAATCTAATGTGTAAAGGCATATTAATAAATACATTCAGCTAAACACAATGCTTCCTCCAACTTGGATCCAAAGAGCAACTTGTGATACCAATCCCACTTATGCAGGTGTGTGACCACTTCTGCCAATTTCCTCCACCACCTGCAATGTGTCATGCACAGTTAGAAAAGGTTCCACAACCTTCAATAGTGGGAAGAAGGTAGGAAATGCCCACTGAATGAGCATAACTCTGCTTGCGGTCCTTTGGATTTAAGCTTAAGTTGCCATTCATCCTGATCAAATTCCATATTTTCCCATATATTTATAATAGACAATAGTTTTTTACAGGGCAAGTTTTGAACTATAAACTCATGAAATATGTCATTTCAGATAGGGCAGTGCTTGGCATAAATTTTCCAGTCATTCAGATAGATGGGTCATAATCTGCACATTTATTGGAGGTATGATAAGTAAATGTGTTATTGCCTTCAAACAAATGTGTGTAGCTACCATGAGCTTCTGAACGAATGGTAGTTTTTAACAGTAAACTTTCCTAAAAGCTGCATGAACACAAAAGCAACTTTATTGCATCTGAGGCAGGTGCTTTCCTCCTAAAATGAATTTAAAACATATGAAGAAAACTGTATTAATGATGTATATATGTACCAATACATATATTGTGTATGTAAACACAATGTCCTGTGTGTTGGATGATGATCACTGTAGCTAGGGATTTATATGTTTTGTACTGCACCTAATGCTTTTGAATTATGGTGTTGGAGGAGACTCTTGAGAGTCCCATGGACTGCAAGAGGATCAAACCTCTCCATTCTGAAGGAAATCAGCCCCGACTGCTCACTGGAAGGACAGATCGTGAAGCTGAGGCTCCAATACTTTGGCCACCTCATGAGAAGAGAAAAGACCCTGATGTTGGGAAAGATTGAGGGCACAAGGAGAAGGGGACGACAGAGGATGAGATGGTTGGACAGTGTTCTCGAAGCTACCAGCATGAGTTTGACCAAACTGCGGGAGGCAGTGGAAGACAGGAGTGCCTGGCGTTCTCTGGTCCATGGGGTCACAAAGAGTCAGACACGACTAAACGACTAAACAACAACAACACCACTGCACCTAACAACTTATTGGTATTAAATAAATCAGAGATGGACAGATGGTGAGCCTTACATTGGATCTAACCCCTAAAACAAATGTATATGGCTCTAAGTAATGCTAACAAATTTCAAATCAAGATATAGTAGTAGTTGGGGTTTTTTTAAGCAGCTTAAATGGTACAAAAATCAATGGACCAATGTATTTTTTTACATTATTGGGTGATAGCCAACTAAATCATAACCAGAGTTGAGTTACTAAAATAAAAGAACTACTGTTAGGAGATTTTTGAAATATTAATTGGTTTATAAATGCATTTCAATAAATACATTGACTTCAATGGGTTTACTCTGAGTATGAGTAACAATGGATACCACCCATTGTTTTCCTCTCATGCATATTATGAAGGGCAAAGAACACTGTCAATTCTGCCTTTTGAAAGTGTATTTTGCTAAATTCATTGCTTTGCAGCCACCCTCCCTTCAATGACTTAATGCTATCTGAGCACATACCTGTGAAGCACTTACTACCAAGTAAGCCAATGTTGCTATAAAGCCTGGCCATCTGTGAGGGATTTGGATTATTCCACCACCTGGTCTAGAGTGGCCCTCAAGAATTTGAAAGTTGGCCAAGTCTGAAATAAACAAGTTTCGAAAGCAATTTCCAGAGGGCTACCTTTGTCAGTCTCTCAAAGTGAAAACAACAGAAAGTCTTTTCAAGCCTTAAAGACTAACTGATTTATTATGGCATAAGCGTTTGTGTATTATCGTCCACTTCATCTGATGCAGCGTTATCCTCAGCTGGTAGACACAGGTACACTTGGCAGTGAAAGAGAGAAATGCTAGCAGTGATGCCAGAGAGAAATGAAATGAAAGAAATACAGTGATACTGTGTTAAAGCATAAATGTATGTAGAAGAATTGCAGTGACCATTCACAAAGCAGTGTTGCCGATTACGCAAATACGATTACGCATTGGCAAAGTGATTAACACTAAAATTCCACTACTGCAATAGCACTAACACTAACAGATACAAATTAAAGGTACAGAGTGTCTTTTAATTCTGCTTTATAATCTTCCTGAGAATCTCCATTTTCCTTTTACCAGTGGAGAACTAAGGCTAAAGTGGATATTCATACTTGTGTTAAAGTGTTTTTTAAATAATAGCCAGGGTTATCCATTATGGTAAACAACAACAACAACAACAACTGGGGTGAATTCAACCCAGACTTAAACTTGCTTAACCCACTGAAATGTGTAGCCTTAATCATGCTTAACTTCTGTCTTAGATTTAGGCTATGTTGTTGTAATAATGGCTAGCATATTATAGTTTGTCTGAGTTGTTTGTCTGAGTTGTGGGGTCAATGTTAATCAGTGAAGATATGAATTAAGAACACTTTTTTCTATTTTTGAGTCTATTTCAGTTTCCTATTGTATTAAGAATCAGTATAGGCTTTTCTTTCTAACAGTGAATGGAAGCTTGTGTTAACATGCATATTTATTTAGATTTAATTGAATGATTAATTGGTGGAAATGAGATCATTAATCAACTATGCAATTCGTTAAGCATGACAGCCCTACTCTTTTTTTTTCTTTTTTTTAGAAGGTAATTCCCTGCAAAGATGTGGCATCCCAAAATGACCCTGGGCCAGAAAGAGATTCCAGAATGTCCACTACAGAGGAACAGGTATAGCGCAGAATAAATAAATAAAACAAAAACGTGACCAGCCACTTTAAGCAAGTCCCACTTCGTCATCAGAAAGTCAATTCACTCAGCTTAGCAGCATTCAATTCTCAATAACATTTTGTTCTGGGTCTCTGTCAAGTTATTCTAGGCTGTGAAATTGTCAGGAATGATGGATGACTATCACCCTTCTGCTATCTTTTTGCTTGTTCCTTAGAGATTTGCAGCTGCTGACTGCAAGACTCTTTTCTTTCGTTCTTTCTTTTTTCCAAACATGCCAAATGAACAACAGTAATTACCAGAGAGCCTACACTACAATTATTGTAGCACATAACTTTGTATCGACATCTGCAAGAGACAGAATGTTCAAGATTGATTAGTAATGATATCGCTTCCTGCTTTTCTACCAATGTTCACATAGTTTATTTATTTGTATCTAATTTTCACATAAAACATTGCCTTCTCATTTCTCACTGTAGATTTCTACTAATTTCTTGCAATGTATAATGGTTTAAGCAAGCGTTCTGCCAATGCCCAATTAAGTTGTACAGCATTTGTAACGCAGGGCAGAGTAAAAGACCACATCTGTATTTGTCAGGAAAAAATAAAAAAAGTTACTCTGTTGTTCCAGAATAAACTACATAAAGGTGTACAGCAGTTCAGTGTGTGGTCTGTATAATGAGGTAAAGCAGGGTGACTTGATGCGTTTTCTGCCTCTCCCATCACGCTGAAGCACAGTGTCAAACTGCCTACATTGGATTAGGGCCCTTGCAAAGCCTCATGTTGCTGTTGTTTCTGCCCTTTACAGTTCTATGTTTTCCTTTTTATTTGTGTTTCCCAAGGTCCATGAGCTGCAACAGATTTTCGATATGCGTTCCCATATGCAGAATGGTAGACTGGAATGTAAGGACAGCTGCTTCAGAAAGGTTGTAGCTCTGTGGTAGATAGAGTGCATGCTCTGCATAGAGGTCTCAGATTAAATCCCTGATCTCACAGAATTGCTTATCCTCCATCATCCCATTTTTCAATATCAGGACACGCTTCGGAGGGGGGGGAGGAGTGTCCTGAGCTCTTGCAGGAGTGCAAGACCCCAAAATGTGTGTCTTTTGGTCTTGTACTCTGGTGTGAACCAGCTAGCTCACGCCAGAGCACTGGACAAAAAAACGAGACATTCTGGGATCCAATGAGAATGTAATTCAGGGAAGTCCTGCTCAAACCTGACCAAGGCAAAATAGTCTGACCAAGGCAAAATAGAATGATACTATTATTTTCCTTGATCTGGACATTATACTTACGTTGATGCAGTTAAAAGGACTAAATAAGCTGGAGAAGAAGTAAGGTTTACAGCTCAGTGATGGAGCGTATATGTCACATGGAGAAGATCCCAAGTTCAAACTTGATTTTAAAAAATCTCAGATAGTAGGACTAGAACAGAATGTTGTCTGAGTCTTTGGAAAGCTGTTGCCAGTCAGAGTAGAATGTACTGTTATACAACAAACTCTGCTTACACTGCCTCAGTACTATGGGGATGTGCAACTGATAATATTTTCAAGACATGTCATTTCTACTACTACTACTACTACTACTAATAATAATAATAATAATGGAATATGTATATGCCTCCTATCTAACTGGGTTGCCCCAGCCACTCTGTGCAGCTCCCAACAAAATATTAAAAATGCAAAGTAATTTGCAATTCTCATCTCAAATTTTAAAAACACAGTTTGCTATTTAGCTGCTGAGAAACACAAGCCCCAAACTCCAGTGGGCATGGAAAACCAGTAATGCAACTCTGGATTGTGACCATAGTAATCTCCTCATCTATATTCTGATCAGGTATTTGAACCTAAATTTCTCACACCCAATCCAAACACAGTATTCACTGCACCATGCTGCCCCTTGGTGGTTTAAGACATGAAAACTGGTAAAAATGTATTAATGTTTATAATGAAAATTCATGGCTATTGCATTGTAGAACACCCCCTGCAGAAGCCAATTCCATGATGCTCCTTGTCTCATCTTTCCATATCCTATGCTACTTTCAAAAGAATGAATAGTATCTGTGATGCAATATACTTATTTGTTCACTTTCAAACCTTTGTTCATCAACAATGCAGTATATATTTTTAAAGGACAAAAAAATGAAAACAGCAAACATCTGCATGTAACAGATACGTAAGTACTTTGGTAAATTTACTGGTTTATCCAAGATTAGAAGTATTTATCAACAGAAAAATATAGACTGATCATCTCAGTGGTTTACAGAACAATCCACCCCACTTTGTGATAGGTTGTTTGGGGTTACTGCAGCATCGGGTGGAGGTTTCCCTCCACTGGCCTCTGAGATGCCAGAGTCACTCTGATAACACATAGCTCTGCTTCCATGCACCCAATACTCAGGTGAGTGGAAGTGCGGCCAGTACGTTCCCCAATGAAGGAGACAGTGGAAAGTTCTGGAATCAGGCATTCCAGGAGCAAGCAGGTGCTGAGCTGGCCCAGCTTTTGGTGGAGGCTCTGTTATTCTGTTAAGCCTTGACGGGCAGTAGCCAAAATGTACACTGCATCCTTCCATTTTTGTAAAGAAAGCCATGAACAAATAAACAAGTGTATATAGCTCACCTAGCTTCTTCCCCACTTATACAATCCAATACAGTGGTACCTCGGGTTACAGAGGCTTTTGGTTACAGACTCCACTAACCCAGAAATAGTACCTCGGGCTAAGAACTTTGCTTCAGGATGAGAACAGAAATCGTGCTCTGGCGGCGCAGCAGCAGCAGGAGGCCCCATTAGCTAAAGTGATACCTCAGGTTAAGAACAGTTTCAGGTTAAGAACGGACCTTCAGAACAAATTAAGTTCTTAACCCGAGGTACCACTGTACTTGGCTATGAAACCCCTACATGTATAGCCCCTGAAATATTTTGTACCTAATTTTGAATTAACAGCAGATGTTCTACAATGAAAATTAAATGACCTTTATTTCTTTTTTTAGGGTGGGGATCCAAAAGATTGCTCAAGGAACTTTGCAAGATAACAATAAGGTTTCAGAGGTGACATTCAGCCATCTCTGATGCAGTCAAAAAATGAGGAAGTTCTGGCTCATGGGCAGAAGGAATTGCATGTCTCTATAGATCCCAACTGTTGTGGCTGCATTTACCAAACATAAACCAGCTGCTTCCTGCTTTACCCTTTAACCCTGTAAATGTTATCTCTATTGATATTACACCTATAACTACTGTGGAAGAGATTTAACAAGGCATTATAGAAGCTTCTGAGTTTGTCTGCAGCTCATGCGTGCTTCTAATTGGAAATTACTGCACTGTCTTCACATAGAGATAAGGATTTATGTCATTTTATCTAGAGAATAATTTTCTCACAAGAGAAAAAATTAAAACCACATTTAATCAAACATTAATTTACCATTAATGTGTTCATAAGTTATCTTACTTTATTTAGAAATTGTCAGTTATCCTGTTTGTGTATGCATTTAAATACAAGTCAGTCACTTCCTTTCTTCCTCCTCCTACAATACTCATCCCCATTCTCATGATATTACAGTATCACTATGACAACAATCGTACTGTTTTAAGAATGCTTAGAAAGGGAGAATGAAAGTGATCTTATCTGTGCAAGTCTGCCTGAAAAAACATATGGTGAATGAAGGAGAGCTGAAGAAAGACGAAACAATACATTTACACACACAATATTAGTTGAGATTCATATAACAGCTATTATTAAAAGCTAGCAGCAGCATATAATTTTGAGTTCATGACAGTATAACCTAAGGTTTGCAATCACGTACTCAGTTAAATAGGTTTTAAGTGAGCGTATCTGGATAGAGAAGGGCATATGTATACAGTAGGTAGCAAAACATTTACAGGAAACTAGAGAAAATCCTTTCTTTGCAACGATACTGCTAATGTTCTAAGGCTGTGCATTATGAGCACCAACATCTTGCCCTCAAAAGAAGTTTAGACAGTCTAACTTTGAATTGTTGACATCTCGGTTTATTAAATCCTATTTACAACAGACCATGCTCTATTTTAGTGCAGCTTGTGGAGTTCTGTTCAGAACTTCTGAGTTTTATACTTACTGCAATTTTGAAATTGCAAGAGTTTGGAATCAGGGAGGAGCTGAATGAGTAAGGTTCGATCCAGACAAAATGGAGATGTTGACGACAGTTCTTCCAGTTAACACAGGAGAAAATGAAGGTTCAGTAGAAGGTTGTATTCCCATATACACTCTTGAGCTGCTCCTAGACCTAAGCTCTGTTCCCGAAACCTGGCTGGCATGTATCACAAGGAATGCCTTTCAGCAACATAAACTGGTGAGTCTGTGGCTGCTCCTGGAGAAGGTCAGATTGGTCACTGGCATTCAGGTCTTGGCAACCTCCAGGCTGGAGTTGATGAGGCTGCCTTTGAAGTCTGTTGAAAACTTCGATTAGTTTGAAGTTCAAAGTGTTTACTTTTAAAATACTAAAATACTGTCTTTCGATTAACCTTTGAAGGTGTAACTTGAGTAGTTTTGTCCAGCTGATTTAACAGCCACTGATAAATTATGATGTATTTTAATGCTCCTTTCTTGCAGTTGTGTTATAGTTTCTTCTTTATATTTGCTGTTATCTGTTGGTTGGTGGTTTTGATGCCTTTATATTTGCTGGTCAATGCCTGAGGGCTATGTTCAGCTGATAAAGGAGAAAAAAGCCACATATCAATAACCAGGAGAAATTGGTAGACTGGAAACAGCCATGAGAGTGGCAACCACTTGACAGGAAAGTGAAGATTCTCAATGCACTATGCTTCCAATGCAGTGGATATTCTCCCATGCTTGTATATTGAAGGAGAAGGTTTCTGACTTTCATGGTTTATCACTATCTTCCTTGAAGGTATTTCCCCATTGTTACCTTTCCAGGAAAACTGCGCTAAACTGTCCTTTGTGGTGGCTTGAAGACCTGATTGAAGACCAATGAGGTGCAGATCACAGCTTACATGTAGACCAGCCCACAAATAGTGAATTTAGTCAGTGGTCATAAACATGGACTCAGATCATGGTTCAAGGATTGTAGGTGAGGAAGCAGTCTTGTCCCTGTCAACTTTTCCAAGGACTAACATAGCAGGACACGCTGGAAGTCATTTGATAATTTGAAAATGACTGACAATAGTTGGGTTACATTATAGCCAAGTGACAATATACTTCAGGATCTAGGTCTTCAACAGATGCCACATCTTGTACCGCATAAACCCAGCAGCGAACCCCTTCCTTAGGACAGCTGGTGCAGAACTAGGCACAGTATCACAACAGCAAGTAACCTCTGTGCCCAGTTCAGATGGTCTGCAAAAGCACCATAGGACCCAAAGCACTTGCAGAACAGCATGAACTTGCCTTACTCTGAAATGCTACAAGACAAAACTACCCATTGGAACGATAATTTTATATGATTGGGAGGCTCACAGCCAGCATCTAGCAAGTAACAAATAATGCAAGAA
This sequence comes from Podarcis vaucheri, assembly GCF_965113315.1. Taxonomy (NCBI): domain Eukaryota; kingdom Metazoa; phylum Chordata; class Lepidosauria; order Squamata; family Lacertidae; genus Podarcis; species Podarcis vaucheri. Next base: position 51,554,423 of record NC_138764.1, on the reverse strand, counting down.
AAAAGCAGGTACAGGAATGGATAAGGTAACTTAAGGAAGGAATAAAAGTTTTCAATCTCTTGTTTCCCTGTAGCTCCCTGTGACCCCTTAAAAGGCCACCCCAGGAAGTCAAAGGGTAGTTCTGAAATGAGGTGTAAGAGGCTGCCTGAGAGTTTAATTATCATTAGGACCCAAGTCCAATTTTGGATAACTCTATCTATCCCCCAACAGCTTCCTACACCCCATCCAACATTGTTGAGGAAGACCTAACCAACTGTTCAGAGCAGCTTTCTGGGAATAGGGGTTTTGCTGGATCTAGAAAAGGATACAAAACTTTCCTTCCATAAATTTCCTTCATGTAGCATATATGAAGATCCAAGCCATAATTAGAGCATGTGTGCTGATCAGCCAGCTATGTTATTTGAGACGGCACAGCAGTGGGGAAAATTACTTTGCTCCTGACAGTGAGTGGGCACAAGGTAAGAGTGCTGCAAGGCTTGAGGTGGTCAACAAAGATGTGAGCCTTAATAAACTGCTTACATACACCCTCAACAAAAACACCTTCAATAAATCAGACTGAGTCTGAGCTACTGCACAGCTGCATTTCTTGACCCATCCCTTATCCTTCAGAGACCATCCTTGATGTCTGCTCACCTGGAGACATTGTAGGAAAAGCAAGAAGGATAAAGGACTACGTATATTATCTCTCTTGACAAGAAATCTTGAAAATGCAGTTATGAAAATGAAAAAAGAAGTCCCAGGAAGCCTGAAAAGAGTGGAGTGGGGTGACACAGTTTGAAGTCTCTGACCTTTTACACTCTGGTTTGGAGGGAAAAGCGAAAGGTCTATTCAATGGTAAGGTACTTGAAATGGAGCTGTAGAATATCTGGATATGCTGGAGTTTAAAAGTTTTAAAATAATGATAATAAGCCAGCTCAACGTCTTTATAAATTTACCATTTGTCTTGCCTACCAGCAAGACTTTCTTCAGAGAGGCTGTTTGGAAGTTGGGTTTGTTGTTGGTATCAGGAAAACTTGTCTGTTGCCTTCAAATGTTGAGATGCTTGCTTTTACAAGAAATAGTAGCATGACATGACCCTGAGGCAAGCCTGTCACCTTCATTGCAAATCTTTAGGTGCCAGGCAAAAACATTTCTCTTCTCCTAAGCCTCTGGCTAATTAAGCAACATATGGCCTTTTAAACTGGTGGTGAGGGCATTATTTTGCTTGTTTGTTACTATGTTATAAAATTTTGTGGTTTTATGTTGTAAGCTGCCCTGTGATCCTCGGATGAAGGGTGTTATAGAAATTTAATAGATAAATAAATAAAAATAAAATGCCCAGTCTCTTTTCTCACCTGTAATGCAGGAGGAAGAGTAGGGTTTGGAAGAGGTCTCAGGTGTAGAATAGCATGAACAGAATCATGAGGAAAAAGACATTGAAGAAGCTGTGTCCCATGAAGATTTCCACAAATAGACATTGTTTGTCTATTTTTTTATTGTATGTTAGTTTTAAAAATAACCACATGAGAAAATGAAGAATATCAACAGGAGAGACCTTTATTTTTGCCCATGAAAACAAAAAAGAGAAAGTAAACATCTGTAATATGCTTATCATTTCAGCCAAAAGTTGGCCAACAAAAGTTGTGCTTCCCTTTAGCAAAAATAAGGAATTATCTTTTGACATTCTTTCTTCAGAAACAAATGTCCATTCCACTTAGCCCATCCTAACAGCCAGATCCTTTGCTTAGCTCCTCCAGAGTATCAATTTGGTGGTGTGCCTTCTGTCTGTGCTGCCCAGTCTCCTCCTCTCTTCCCATGGTGAAAGAAGGTCTGCTGGCAAAGCAAAGGAAAGAAGAAGAAAAACAAGGTTGTGTATTTTTGTACATTGTTGAAGCATGTGCACTTTCAGTCATTTAAGTGCCGATGTGAATTTTTATTTTTCATAATATGTAGTTAAATAACTTTTACACCTCCAATATTATTGCTCATACCATCCTTATTAGCATATTGTTCATGTTCATTTTATAATGTCATTATCATGCAGTTGTTGTTTTCATATGTGAAGGTTTGCCATTTACATTTTTCTTGAACTGAGATGGCTACTGAGAAACAACCATAGATCCTCTGCTCCTCAACAGAAGTGCCTTTTCCTGTTTCCTCATACTTCCTCGAAGTAATATTATTTAGTTAACAAAATCTTTATGTCCCGCACTCCCTGTTCTGTTGATACAACCTCCAAGGTGGCTACAGTTCCTTGTTTGACTTCCATGGGGCTTGGAGCACAGTTCTACAATGGTTCAGTTTTTTTCTTGTGATTTGTCTCCCTTCAATAAACCACACACATTAAGCCAAGAACAAACCTCGTCCAGAGTGAGAGAAACCATGAACCTGGGTTCATATGCCATGCGAAGCCAAACTTTCACTTAGTCCAGGATAACATAGCAGGAGCAGGATTAGGAAAGAAGCACTTTGGTCATGATATTCACTCCAGGAATGCACACAAGTTGCTCATTTGCCCCAAGGCATATTTCAGCTTTATGTTACATGTGAACTAGGTCAGTGTCAAAGCGATAAATTATTTTAAGTTCAAAATTGCTTTTAGTCTATGCTCTGAAAGCATGCTCAGATTTATATAAATAGCCTTTTAGTGCCTAGGATGGAAAAATAGGGATGAACAAGATAAACAAAGGACCAAAGCAAAACGTGTCTTAGAAGAATGTGAGCCAACAATTAAAAAATAAAGTAACACCAGGAGCTTTAACTTTCTTTTGATCACAAATGTGCTATTATGATTATTAAGTAAAGAACAATGTCAAAACGAATACATCAGAACAAGCTCCATATTTATGGAACTGTAGGTTTGTAGTATTCTTCACTTTAAGGGTGATAATTAAAATATTTGAAACACCTACCTATAAATCTGCAGACATTTAATATAGTGTGCAATAACAGAATTTGATAAGGATGTCACCTTCATCAAAAATCATAGTTAACTGTGTACAGCTTTTTCCTAGGGGATTTTCCAAACAGAATTAATTGTATTTCTTCAAGTTAATTTTACGAAGAAATATTATAGCTAAGCATAACGTGTAATTTGACAAACAAACAAAATAACACTTTTACTTACAGATTATACATTTCTCTGACAAATTTCTGCAGTGGGGGAAAAGTGTTGCAATACCAAGAAACAAACAAACAAACACACAAAAACCCACCACAGAACAGTTGACCTAAATTATCTTCAATCTAAACAGCTGTTCACAGTACAACGCCACACAAAAGCTTCCTCTGGTTTATAATATAACTTTCATTTTAGTATCCAATGAAGTCATGGGCAAGGACTCCCATTGTGTTTAATGTGGACAAGGTACCATTATTCTTGCTAAAAACAAAACAGAAAATGAGGATAGAATTTGAAAAAAAATTACTGCAGTTGTTCCCAAGATGGAAATTGCTTTACAGTGGTGCCCTGCAAGACGAATGCCTCGCAAGACGAAAAACTTGCTAGACGAAAGGGTTTTCCGTTTTTGCGTTGCTTCGCTAGACGAATTTCCCTATGGGCTTGCTTCGCAAGATGAAAACGTCTTGTGCTTTTTTAAAAAAGCTGCTTGAAGAGGCGCAGTTGCGACGGACCGTGCTTCGCAAGACGAAAAACATTGCAAGATGAAAAGACACGCGGAATGAATTCTTTTCGTCTTGCGAGGCACCACTGTACCATGAATTTCTGTTCTCCAAGTCTTCTGGATGGCTTTCCTGTTATGGGTTGTAACTTCCTGGCAGCTGGTTGCCTATGCTATCTGAAACATGCACTGATTTAACCAGCTAGAAATGGTAGTTTTAGAGCAGGGGTGGCCAACTCCTAAGGGACTGCAATCTACTTTCAGAATTAAAATCTGGGTCAAAGTTGCTGAGCTTTTTTTAAAGAGGAGGAATGCCCCATTTTATGCCCATTTTGTTGGGGGGGTTCAGTTTTGGGGGGGGACTTTTAAGGGGGACAGGATTAGTCGCTCACCAAATCAGCACTGTGAAAAACTCTGTCTTCCGTTACAGATATCAGGAGAAAATCCAGGCAGGGAAGAGGGGGCGGGGCCGGGTGCTCTTAGGTAAAAGCAAAGGAAAATGAACCCGTGATCAACAGCGATCAACTGCAACCTCCTGGGGATCGACCACTCAATCCCGATCGACCTGCTGGACATCCCTGTTTTAGAGAATTTGTTTCCAATACATTTGCATCCAAACAAATAAATGGACCCCAGACTTCCTGCAAACTGAATAAAAGCAAAGTGCTCTACAAATATATAAGGTATACCAACAGTGTTCTTGAGGATGAGTAGAATTAGCTAAGAATGAGGGTAAAATTATTTCCTGATCACTATGGAAGAAAAAAAATCATGTTGTGGACAAGGACCTTATCTGGCCTAAAGACCATTTTGTTAAAGTGAGGAATTAACCCCCTTCAAGTAACAGGTGAGAGGGATAATATTGGGCAACATCAGTAAGACTCATCTTTTATCAGTATAGATGTCGTTTAAGACTTTTACTGGCTGAATTTGTTTTAATTGGTTTTAAAGTATGTTACTTTGAGGCACTTACAAATAAAATAAATAAATAACTTCTTGGAACAACTATTATGCCACACCTCAGGGGTGCAAATTGATAACTGACCATTTACATCCCCCCTTAAAAAAAGATTCTAGGCAAAGTTACAAGGACTCTTATATCATCAGGAGGAATCAGTATATGACATTATTTCCCCTGGCTCTAACTCTGCGCTCAAGGACTGTGCCAAGAAATGGGTTTACTGAAGAACAAGAATTGCAGTTATTTAATGGAAATGGAGCTATGTACAGCAAAGACAGACGCACTCTCCATCATCATAAGGTTATGCTTTAGGTTTCTGTTTTGCCCTAATATTTTATATCTGCTTCCCTTTTGGAACACACATGAAACCATTTAAAAGCTTTTGTTTCTGGTAAAAAATCACTACAGAACTAAAGAATATTAAGCTTTATAACAAAAATCCTTGAAAAGAGTGTATTGCAAAAAAAGAACAATAACAACACAATTACAGTTTTTGCCACGGAACTGTTTTTAGGATTACTTCCTGACTCGCAAGAGAGAGACACATAAGAAAAGCCCAGCTGGACAAAACCAAAGCCCCATCTAGTCCAGCATTCTTTCCCCACTGTGGCCAACCAGATGCCCTTTGGAAAACCATGAGCGGAATATAAATGTAACTGCACTGTTCATCAGAAGCTAGTATTGCAATGATAGCTTGCACCTACCAAGGTTTATCAGAATTCCCCATAAAAGTTTACACTGTATTTAAAAACAACCCTTTACATTCCTTGAAATTCCCTGCCTAAGCTGAAATCTCCAATTTTACCTTGCAAATTTGCTGTTGGCAAAATTTCGCAGCAACTCAAGTTGCTTCTACTATGCAGAAAAGTTCAATTTCTAATGGATTTTTTATGATGGTGGCCTATAAAGATTTTGGTTTATTCTCTAGGTTTTGCATTGGTGAGCATGTCTGAGCACATTTCTGTTTTGTAACAATCTAGATGATAAATGCAAACTTCTTTAAGCAGCACTGAAATGCTTCTAAGTGAAAAGATTATCCCATCCTTTTTGAAGTGATACTAAGAAATGGCAATACTTTTTTTAAAAAATGAAAACAAATTTAAAACTGCTATTAAATGCTACTATTTCTGGAGATTTTTTTTTAATGAAAGAGGAATAAGAAAGCTGAGACTGAATAGAACCTTTGTTACCATAGATACTGGGCAGGTGTGTCATTTTCAACTGTAAGCATAAATTTGATAAGAGGCTTCTCTGCAATGGTACCTGAATAATGTACAGAAGATGTGCAGAAAAGCACGGATGGGGTGGGGGAGAGACTGAGCTAGCTCACACCTCACATTTATCTCACAGTTGATCTGCTATCCAGTCTTTGAAATTTCCATTAAAACAAAGGGAGAACAGGTTTTTAGAATTTACTGGGCTGTGATCTCTCCAATCTGTTCACCCTTCACTCCACCACCTTTTACGTAGATATTAATTCAAAAGGCTCTTGCAATGGGTGACATTTCTAAACATCTGAAAGTCTTTTTTCAGAGCGCTGTCTTCAATGTACAGAAGTTGAGAAATATTAATTTCCCAATGGAGATAAGTGAGAAAAATATTGGCTAGGGAAGGAAGGAGGAGGGCAAAGAAGGATGCATTGCAGTTAGTAAGCAGCTGTATAGAAAAGAGAGAAAGTGTTTAAAATGCATTTCAGAAGAATTTAATGTATATTAATGATGCATTCTATGAAACCAGCAGGTTGTCAAACTTTTACCATATCAGCAAAATTGCATCACACTACCCTGAACTTTTATGAACAGAACGGAGACAAAAATGTCACTTTTAAGAATTTTAAGCAATTTGCCCCACTTCAGTGCTATCCATCCTGCTCCTCATTGGAGGACAGCTAAAACCATTTTTAAACCTGGTGCAGCGATTTATTTGGTAAAGGCTGCTATACTCGCCCTCTGGAAATCAAATGTACACTGCTCAATCAGCACATGTGCTGAAAAACAATAAAAATAATAAATGCATCTAATTTGAATCAAGAATTTTCATCACGAAGAACCCATACATGCAAAAAACAGTTATAACATTTAAATTTGATTCTGGAACACACATTTCACATCAAGATTGTGGAGAGCTCAGGCATACCTAGGTAGACAGAGACCATTTAGGCTTGCTGAAAACTAGGACAAACCACATCCCATTCTGAAAGCAAAACCTATTAGTCTATGGAGCCATGCCCAGATAACTACCACTTATGGAACAGACATTTAGCAGTTTTAAGTTATTCCCATAACTGCCAGGCTTGTGAATGGCAGATGGGGTGTTCAGGAGAAGACAGCCCCAATGCACCATGTTTGGGACCTGATAATAGGAACACTCACGAAACTAGTGCACAGCCAAATCTTTCAACTAATGTTTTTCACCCATTTGAAAGGTGTGGTCGTGGTCCCCAAACAGGAATTCTTCAGCTACAGAATCCTATGATGGCAGCCCTGAGAAGATGAATCCACTCTGCTGTCCTTCCCATGTGGATCCACTGACAAAAAAAAAAGCCTGCATCTTGTCTCTTGAAGTCTGAGGAAAAATCTATGCCACTGAACTCCTTTGGTAGAAAGGGTGGAATATGAAATATTAATATTAATAATATGTAGATGATCCTCAGGGCACCTTCCAACTCAATGATTCTATAACTCGGTCATAGACTCCTTGTCTTGGAGGATAAAAAAAAAAAAAACATTGATGAGTGTCCCTCAAACCAGTTGCCAGAGCCTAGAAAACAGTCAAGAACTATTAGAAAATGGCCAGTTGCAACACTCAGGGGTGGGTCTTCCATCCTGACTACCCAAACTAGACTGTATAGCTCTGCAAATTGCTGCAAAACTCAGCTGACAAGTTTTATCTTCTGCCTCAGCTGCAGGACTGCTAACTACAGTCCTGAACAAGCATTCAGCACCTTGGACAAGGACCCATAACCTCTCTTTGCCTTAGGGCTTATCCACACTTAGCTTTTGCCCTGCAGGTTCCAGGCACAGGGCTGTGCTTTAAAGTTTCCTGCCTGAGCACCTTTTTTTCCACCCCAGAGCTTTCCCCACAAAAACCCACTCTTTAAAGCTGAAGCGCAACAAATAGCAATTGTGAATAAGCCCTGTTCCGAAACTCTAGGCCTACTGATTTACATCTTGCTAAGGCAATCAATTTCCTTTGGATCAGGACTGGGATGGGGGGATATTGAAGATGTCCTTGAAGAGGGTAGGTTTGTGCTTGCCTTATTAACTGTAGATTAATTAACTTATTTAATATGAGTTAATTAGCCAATTAAGTGTATGAAGTGACTGAGAGGTCTTTATGGCTCTTGGAACTTTAGAAAAACCCCATGAGTGCTCAAGTGGCCTGAGGCTCTCCAGTGTGGCAGAACTTCCTGACATGCCTATGGGACCAGACAGTAACATGTGAGGTCATGCACATTCCTCGAAATGCTGCCAAGCTGGGAATCTGCAGGAGAGAACCCTGTGCTGCAAATGTGCACAGGACTTTCCTAAAGGTTTAACAGCCTAAATATCCCTTGGCCATCTATTACAGTTAATGAGGTAAGTGCAAATACCTATTTCTATACATCAATGATGCCAGAGAATGAATGACAAGTGAAAGGAAGGGAATAAAATATGAGGGAAAGAGAGGATACAAAGTTGGGCTCTTGGCCTACAGTTATGCTTAAACCACCAGGTTAGGGCAAGTGCATTAGGAACAGGTCTGATGTAGGATGGAGGCTATGTGACTAGGAGTGGAAATGACAGACACTGAAACAACTGTCTGTACATGGAACTGCTGTTATTTGAGTGTCAACGAAGACACACATGTACTTTGTAGAGGCCTTTTACACTTGACAAATGCCACAAACACCAATAATTATTTTGTCAAAGGCATTCTGTACAGCAATAGTTCCCAACTTTTTTTGATGGTGACCCACAAGTCCAGATGTACTTGGTATGATGATTCATCACTTTATTGACACATGAATTTTGGAACATGGGTCTCTGGTAGACATTGCATTTAATTTTTAACTACGTGTTTGCCTATTTCACAGCCATTACATGAGGCATCCAAACAAAAAAATACTTAACATCCCTATTCATGTGGAATTTGTTGAAATATTTATAGTACTTACAAAGTTATTCACAGTTTTGTTTATGGGAATGTAAGTACACCAACCATATGACTGCAGGATATTGCTTCATAAGCTATAACAATGTATTCTAAAAACAAATGCTTAAATGAGCAGTGTTAGATATAATTAACTGTGGCTATCTTTTATAGTTTAATTCATGATAAAGTCATTTTATCAAGTATCAATGGGGTGCCTGAACTTGTATTTTGCCAATAGGGAAGTCAATGCAGGATTTGATGGTTGTCAGAGATAGTCTCACATAATTATTGATATGTAATGTTGATATATTATTCCTTATTTCAACTAAGCAAACCTCTATCACCCTTGGCTTAACTATTAACTAATCTTGTTGGCAGATCCAGTGATGGTTCACCACAAGGTGCTGGTACAGGGTGTTGTTCTGAATTACTATTACAGCTCAGTTCTGATGGTAAGCAACTTGCGGTGAACTGTTACCAGCTCTGCTGCCAGCCTCCAGAGAGCAGTTTGCAAATGTTAAAATTCAGACTTTTTGATGATCAGTTACAAGTGTCAATACAGCTTTATAATATGCCAACAAAACAAAGTTGGTATTTATCATACCAGTTAAGGATTGTAACCAATAATTATTTGGGGTTTACTTCTAAAGCCTGTGAGCCATTTAGACAGGCTTCATAACCCGCCTTGGAATATGGCCCACAGGTTGGGAAACATTGCCCTGGAGTAAATTCAACATTATACTAGTATACTCACTGAATGAAGTATTAAGTAATATAGTTATTATCTGTGGAAAAAACTGGTTCATCCATTCATAATGCAACAATCTACAGTACTTTCCCCTTCTTAAACATTGTCAAAGTGCCTAATCACTGAGCCATTTATTTAAATATTTGAAACTGTCTAATACCAATTCCACCCACTGATCTACTTAGCCTATACATTAACTGATTGTCAGTGGTGTTTCAAAATCTCTGGCTGAGGTCTCCCCTAGCCTGCTGTGGTACCTGGGAGCATTTTAGATGGAGATGCCAGGGGCTGAACTGGAATATCACACTCTGCATGAAACTATATATATTACTACTGTTGAAACCCCTCCCTCAAATCTGGTCCCAGGATGAGGAAGGAGGTAACAAAGGGAATATCTCTAAAAGACTTTCATCATATGGAATTTCCCTTAGGAATCTAAGCCAAAGTGTGTGAAATCACACATGACATGCACAATTTTCTTCCTGCTTTTATGGATTCTAATTCTGCTTTAGTAGTAACATCACTGAGAGACCATCTCCATACCCACTTATTGAGAGAACTCTGTTACTGCTTGTTGTTATCTGGATAATCAAATCATAAAGTCCAACTGGGCACCAAAGCAGAACTCCCTTGCTAACTCTAAAATACTTTAAATGCAATTTGTTCAGTAAACTGCAGTACATTAATTTTTTATATTAAGTAAATTATAAGGAAGAGTGCACTTTGCAGAATTAAAAAGTGCTCTGTTAACTTATCTATTATTCCTCTGGGAAAGTTTCCAAAGTATGTCTAGTACAATTACAGAATTTTCTATATGGGCAGGCTATAGATAGGAAAAATTCTTATCGCTCAGCAAATGATTTTCAGTATCATTTCAGAATGCTTTAGGTCTCCCACCACCACCAAAAAAGTGAAGCTCTCTGACCACAGACCAAAAACATATCAGTAGAAGCAGCTATTAACAATATTTCTGGTGACTGGGATCAGAGAACTATTGCCCACTGAAAGCAGTTAAATTAAATAATATTATGTCAAAAAGTTGTTCTTAATGGAGAGTTGGCAATGTGAAGTAAGTAGATTCATCGTGTATACTTCACTAACAGAGAGCTAATTTCTCTGAGTACTGGTCCCTCTGTACCTAAAATGGCACCACCCACAAGATGAAGGTAGCAGCAAGCTTGGGGGAACCCCAAGGTTTCTGGAAGTAGCAAAAAGTAAAAGAAAATCCCAAAGAATGTACCCCATCCCCTAAAAACAGAGAGCATGTTCAGCTGGCATAGAATGCTGACTGAATATTGGGGAGGGCATAAAACAAGGGGGGGAGTGGAGCGGAGTGGCTAAAAACCTTCACACATTTGTTTGCCAGCCCCGCTTGTACAAACAATGGGTTGTATCCAACTAAATCAGGGGTCCTCAAACTCTTTACAAAGGGGCCAGTTCACTGTCCCTCAAGACACTGTTGGGGGCTGGATTATAGTTTGAAAAAAATATGAACGAATTCCTATGCACACTGCACATATTTTATTTGTGGTGCACAAAAAACAGGAAAAACAATACAATATTTAAATTGGAAAAACGATTTTAATCAACATAAACTTATAAGTATTTCAATCGGAAGTATATGCCTGCTTTTGGCAAATGAGATGGTCAATATCCGGTTCCATATTTGTCACTGCTAGTTGTGGCAAGTGATGCAAGTGTTCACCAGTTAGTCTGGATGTGGTTGGAGATTTCAGATGTTTCATTTGGGGGAAAGTCTATTCACAGACATAGGTGCTGCCAAAGATGGTTGCGATTTTGAGTGCATGGTTCCTGAGATTAAGAATTGAGATTATGTCTCAAGAGCGAAGAGATGCATAGAAATTAGTGAGGCTGCTTGATTTGAATGCGTCTTTCAGAGAGTCAAAATTCTGTAGTTCAGCCAATTCCATTTGGTAAATCGGATCAACAATTTCAATATCAACAGAACATGGGTTCCAGAAAAGCTGTGTGTCCGGTTCATGGAGATGAAGCTCTTTAAATCTGATTTGAAACTCCTTTTGCAACATTTCTAGTAAATCCCCATATGTTTTGTTTGGGAATGCAACTGCTGGTTTTTCCTGCAACTGCTGGCTGACCTCCGACCAAGGAGGTTGGAGGAGAGATGCCTCAGCAGCTGCCAGTCTCAATCCCAAGGCGGGGCCTCCTCCCACCTGCTCTGCTGGGCGGTGGAATGAGGCTCCCCGGCCCCAAAACAGCCACTTCCCTGTCCCGCCTCGGAGCGTAATGGCTGAAAAGAGAAAGCGGGGGGCGGCCAACCTTCCCCCCCCTCTCCCCCCCTCTCCGAGAGAGATGAGAACGCAAAAGCACCAGCCCGCCTGCTGCACGTGTGCAGGATTGCATCATCCCTCCTCTTGCGCATGCATTGCCCCCCCCAACCAATGAACCAACCACTCATGGTATCAACGGACACCAGATGCAGTGGTCGCACTTGTGCACGGGACGGCATACTTCCTTTTGCCATAGACCCATTAGACAGTAGCGGGCTCTGCAATTGCCGGCCGGGCTGGGTTCAGGACCCTGGCGGGGCAGATTTGGCCCGTGGACCCCAGTTTGAGGACCCCTGAACTGAATTGTTCTGTGTGCGGGGCAATTTCCAAAAGCCCCACAGTATTTCCTCCCCTTTCTTCCCCACCCCCTATGCCCCCCCGCACTGTCCCCATATCTGCTTGGGAAGAAACCCACAGGAGTTTGGGGGGGGCATGTGAAAAGAGGAGAGGGAGGGGAAGTTCTGTTGCACTTGCAGAAGTCACTTTGTGCATGCAATGATTCAGTTGGATACGATTGTTTCCAACAACTGATTATCTGTGCTGCATGTGAGTGAGACAACTTTAAAAAGAACTTATTTTATAAGAACATGACACTTACCTTTCCCCTGAAATCTAGCTCTTCCTGCGTCAGGTTTTCATTATTATTTTTGCATGAAGAACATTCGGTATGTGCAATTGCAGCCCCTACAGCTGTCTGAAGTGGCGCAGACTACAGACAGTTTACTATTTCATTTATTTTTAAATTACATTTTTATATTGCTCACTTGATATAAAACGTCCAAGTGGCTTACAAAGAACAAATTTAAAATATTCATTAAAAATACAGATAAAAATAAACAAATTTTCAATTTTTTTAGATACAGATTAAAGCAAATATTAAAAGCAGGTTGACATACAATTATATCAAAATAGAAATAAATACAAAATACAATTTAAAAACGATTATACATAATAAAATTACATGTTAAAATTACATGCCTGAGTAGGATTGCCAAAACAAAAAGGGGTTAGTTCTTTTAGTAAAAACTATTCCATATTCAGAAGATGATAGCTGGAAACCTGAGTAAACAACAGTTTTATTCAGAAAAGTTGGAAACCAGACTGGATAAGACCAGAGAGGATAAAGAAAAGAACAAAAGAGTATGCAAAGAAAGCACCACATTTAGATCACATGTTCAAGTTGTTGGGAAACTGAGGTATGGATGGAGATGGGATTATAATTACATAGGGACATACAAAGCTGCCTAACACTGAATCAGACCATTGATCCGTCCAACTCAGTACTGTCTGCATTGACTGGTAGTGACTCTCCATGGATTGAATTTAAGACCTTCTGAATACAAAGCATGTGCACTAGCAAACAAATTGCCTGCATATCGTCAAACAGAAACAACTATAAATCATACTTTGCTCTCCTTGGCATGTGATTCTTGCAAAATTACAATTGATTAGGCAGGAATGAACCCAAAGTATCCTAGATAATTCTGCAATTCTTTCTACCTTTTTATATGGCTCAGAAATATTTAGCTGTATCACGTCTCTCAGGAAATATTAAGGTAGCATCTACTTCCTTGCATAGTTGATTGAAAAAAAGGATTATATTATTCAAGATTTTGACCTCAGTTGTGAAGTCAGTCAATAATTATCATTTACTATTCAGCAGTGGCATAAATCCTTTCCCATGTGAGAGAGGAACCATTTGAATCTCTTACTTTCATTCATAATTAATCTTATGAGTGCCTTCCAGGCAGGAAGCTATTTCCTTTGATTCAAGAATCTAAGAACAAATTTACTTCAGTGTATATTGGATAACTCACTGGCCACTTTCTTCAAGGTCAGACCCAGTAAATAAATAGGAGCATGCCAGTAAGTAGACATAGGTAGTATAGGTAGATATGGAAACTTAGTGTATCTCCTTCCTCCACATAGTTATGTAATATAGATTTAATGAAACAAATAGTTTCTGTGTGAATTGGGATAGTTCTCTTCATTCTGCGGATAGGCATTAATATTGTATCACTCTGAAAATAAAATAGTGATTTCTGAAAGGATTGCGAATAGCACTTTAATGGCTAAGAAAACTTATATCGCTGGTCTCCTTTTTGTGAACTAGGCTATTAGCTTTCAGATAATGATGCTAGAAAGTGTGCTTTGTAGCTAAAACTGTAGTTTGGTGGCAAATTATAACCAGTCTCGTAATGGAGGAAAGAAAATCCCAGGATGTTGTCACAGAAATTTCAGTTGCTCAGTTACCACATACTAAAGTCTGCAAGGGAAAAGTACAGTTTTACTTTTCTTCTTCTTCTTTTTTAGTAAGATGTTTTATGGGGATGGGGATGTTTTCTGTCTGTTTTCTGAGAGGTCCTAGAGGCTCATTTGTGTCTTGAGCAGATGGGTGTTCAGCTAAGCTATTATTCCTCTTCTCCCCACACTTCAGAAAAGTGGTGAGGAATGACAGAGACTTAGCTTCTCATTGTGCTGTGATCTGCACAGAATGGTTGTTAGGTCACCTCCATCATGGAGAGTAATGGGGGAAGTAAGCATTCATCTCTTCCCACAGAAGGAAGAGGAGGATAGAAGCCTCTAGAAAAGAATTACCATTACATAAGAGAGCATTTAACAAAATCTTAGTAAAGTGTGTATGTAAAAAATTGTGTGCCACCTTTTTGGTCAAAGTAATCCCAAGGTGGCTTACACAGATAAACGAAACATAAAACTGGAACACTTTATTCCAATAAAACTCCTACACTGACTTCTTGTGCACTCCTAGAATTCAACACAAGCTCCATGTTACCTTCAAATCACTCCATGGCCTTGTTTCCTTTATCTCTCTGCTCTTAAATTACCAATATTTATTTGCACATAGCCTTCCCTGCTTCAGCAGCACCACCCTCAGCACCTCCTTCTCTCTCAAAAGACACAGTCCTTTGTTCCTTGCTGCCCTTGATGCTTGGTTGTGGAGTCCATGGGTGCAAAGGCATCCATAATTAGCAAATGGCAAAGATTACTAAATATTTGGAATTACTAAATGCTGGGTGTCTTCACCTGGGTGCCAGACAGGTTAACAGTGTAAAAATGCAGGCTGAGAAGAAGAGCTGGAGAGAAGAATCATGTAGTACAAAGAAAGATAATGGGCAAAACAGTTACCCTGTGTTGGGCAGCAGAGGAATGTGAGTCCCTCCTCCTATGAGGGAATGCTGAGCAGAGACCACAGCAGGGATTAGGATTTCAGCGTTGGATGATGTAAACTGGGAGGGGGAGTTCCAGGTTGGCAGTGGACAGTGACGTAGTCTGCAGGGAAGATCATGGCAAGAGGCTTGGAAAGTGGGGGTAAGGCAGAACTCTTGGAATGGCTGGCTGAGACAAGCTGGGTCAGAGACACTGAGGTGGCATTCTGGCTACTCTGGAATCTAATGCTGCACTCCCTCTTGAGATGTTAATGTTCTGACCTGTCTGCACAGTAGACTCAGATGTGTAAATGAAACCATATATCTTAAAGACACCACAGTCTACATTGTGCCTCATTCCAAAGGAAATGCAACCTAGTAAAGTGCCAAGACCCCTAGAATTTTGCATAACTCAGCAGAGATTGGGGTAGCCTATAACAACATATAAACAAAACCATCACATATTTTTTCCGTTTGTTTCTGCCTCAACTTCCTTCCTTCCTCTTCCTCTGTTGTGTACCCAGTGAACTCTTTTAAATTTTAAGCTCCACAAGGCAGAGATATAACTTCTTGTACCCTGTAATGCAACATGCACCTTAATGCTGTTAAATAAACAAATAAGTCAATTTAATAGTAATTAAATAGTCAATTGAACTACTCTTCAGTTAAACTACTCCACAATTCCCTTGGAGCCCTCATGCCCTCTTAACTGCCCCAGCATGTATGCCTTCCCTCTTGGAAGATGGACACCTCTCAAATTCCAGCTTCTTAATTGTTTTACAGGGATACCAGTTACTTAGATACTTTTACACCCAAACACCCCCCCACACACACAAACACACATCAGTTGCTAGCTCAAGACACCAACTTATAAGTTGCACTGAGCTTCTATCATTGTGGCACTGCTCCCAAGTATGCACAATGTCTTCATATGATTATAGTACACAGGAAAAGTCAGCTTACCCTGTCTTAAATTGTATACCTGGGTGAATTTTAATCATTCACATAATGCATATAGGCTGTCATGTCATATGCAAGAGAGCAATATTAAATCCTTATCATTTCCTTTAGAATGGGCAAATGGTAGGTCAATCTAGGAAGTGGGGGGAAGGGGAATCCTTAATCCCAAACAACTTAAATTGTATCTAATCGCTATAAATCAAAGAGGAACTCTTTTAGCAAGTGAATTTTAGCCACGGGGGGGGGGGCAGTGGAAAGCACGTAATAACCATGTTTTCAATATATTTTGTTCCCCATTATATCCTTTTCTGTTGTGAGGCTTGGCTGAACCACTGATTACAGTCATTGGCTCTGATAGCCTTTGAATTACACATGGGTCTCATTGTAAAAAGTAGTAGAAGGCACACTACATGTGCATTTAAAATGCATTATGAACAATAGAGCCCTCTGCCTGGAATAAAAGGTGTTTTTATTTTCCAAAACATTCTGAAGCATAAGAAGACAGGCTACTAAGACCATCCATAAACCCAACCGCTAAAATATTTGTATTTTAAAATGTTTATATAGCAGCAACTCCCCACATCAGGCAACTGATGATAATTTATTTTTAAATTGCAGCCTTCTGTTTTAGGCGTATGGTTACTTACAAAGAAATACATTTTGCAAGCCATTACTGTATCCCAATGGCAAATATGTGAGTAATAGTGAATTGATTTCAAATTATATTATATAGCTATATGATTATACAAAAGCATTATTATAGACAAGACTAGACAGGGTGGACCTTTTCTCCCAACATTACTAACACTTTCAAAGAAGTGGCCAAGAGTTAAACTTCAAGCCCTTGTTGCTTGTAAGTGATGATCGCATCTTGGATCACTGCAGCAGTCTGTCACTACCTGCTGCTTAATGTATTGAATTCTAGGTGTTTGAAGTGCTAAAGATTTTGTAATTAGGCCACTGCCTGCTTGATGTAACAAAGAGACACATAAGATGCTACTCCCACCATGACTCCCACCAAAAACCTCTTCCCTGTCCATGCAATCCATTTAGCAAGGATAATGCTTAAATGCCTCTTCAGCATGTGCCAGTTTAGCATCTGAACAGTTTCACATTAGTGTGAGCTACCCCCTGGGCTATGTGATACTAATGCTCCATGCTTTTAAATCAGTACATAGGGCAGGAACACTTAAATAATAATTTGGTACACACAGATTGCTTGACAGGAAGCTTTCACAGCAATTGTGAATGAAGACCTATGTTTAATTTAACACTAAGAGTTGCATACGATGGTTACTCATGTTTACTCCAAGTATGATTTAGTCAGATATAACCCTAAGGCTGTGACATCAAACAAACTGTCCCAGTGAAAACTATGTCCAAAGATATCAGCACAACATTTTAGGTATTGCAGATTTAATCTTTTAATATGTAAGCAACCAAGTACTGCAAATTCTGTTTGATAGTCAGCTGAGTATAATATCGGTCTACATAATAGCTACTTTCATGGTTACAAGAGAATGTACAAAATGTTTATTTTCTCTAATAAGCTAAATCTAAGAGAAATTTGCCATAGAGAATTGCAACCACTTTTCTCAAGACAAACCAAAAATGAATTGGGGTAAGCCCTATAATATATGGATAAAAAGCCCTGCTAGTGCAATCATAAATGATGTAACCATTTTGCAAGCAATTCACATAAATTACTAAGGGAGAAATAAACAAAATATCCGATGGGTTTTCTCAGTACAAAGCATTTCAAACATAAAGAACAATGAAGGGAGACTGTTTTTAATACTCTGTTGGGAGCCGCCCAGAGTGGCTGGGGAAACCCAGTCAGATGGGCGGGGTATAAATAATAAATTATTATTATTATTATTATTATTAGGGAGAAATTAAGTGTAATGGGATAAGAAAAGCAGAGGTCACTGACCTAAAAAGAAGATAAAGAAAGATAAGCAATTATGTGAGTGTAAATGTTTGTGATATGGAAAGGCAGGGAGGAAAAAAGTTATATGGCTAACTGTGCAATCCTATGCACACCCACTTAGAAACAAATCCCACTCAACACAAGCCCTATTCAGGCATTTGCCTGAAGACATTATGCCCTATAGTGGGGAGAAGGGGAGAAATCCTCTTACTTGGAAATACATCAGGCAGAGAAAGTAATGACCTTTAAAAGGGTAAAGGTAAAGGACCCCTGACAGTTAAGTCCAGTCGCAGACGACTCTGGGGTTGCATCACTCATCTCGCTTTACAGGCCAAGGGAGCCGGCGTTTGTCCGCAGACAGTTTTTCTGGGTCATGTGGCCAGCATGACTAAGCTGTTTCTGGCAAAACCAGAGCAGCACACGGAAACGCTGTTTACCTTCCTGCTGGAGCGGTACCTATTTATCTACTTGCACTTTTTTGCATGCTTTCAAACTGCTAGGTTGGCAGGAGCAGGGACTGAGCAACGGGAGCTCACCCCGTCGCAGGGATTCGAACTGCCGACCTTCTGATCGGCAAGCCCAAGAGGCTCAGTGGTTTAGACCACAGCACCACCTTTAAGTACTTCTAAAAACATTGCTCATTTTTATCCAGTTTTCTTCCTTTACTTAATTTTAGGACCTTTTATTGAACATTGTTTTTTGCACTTCATTTAGCAGTATTCTCCTTTCATTAATTAACATACTCAACTTTTAAAAACAATTTTAACGTAGAAGATGAGTGCATAGCCAGTGGGGCGCAGGGAGGGAGCTGCCCCCCCATCAAGAAAATAAAAATGTTTAACTAACGATTGTGTCACAGATAACTTGGTTCTGCCCCCTCCCCTAAATCCTGACTACATTGATGGTACAAAGTATACTGCATGTTAAAAACACAATTAGGACCCACCATGCCTCATTCCTAAATTCCAGCTTTGAGGATGAGTATGTGTGTGTTCCAAATCAGGACCACACCATGAGGATTGTGTTTTTTTGTCCAAAATCCTCCCCTAAGTTATTTTCTCCTGAAGCAAATTTGCTGCACCCTGTCCCCAGGACACCACTAGCCCCACTTAAGGTAGTATGTAGTATGGCCCCAAGGCCACTCCAAACAGGGCGTTGTTCATACTGTTGTAGAAAGTGATGCTAACACATAAAATGCATTAAAAAGATTACAGGGATAGTAAATAATGGGAATTGGACAAATGCTTTTATAGGGAGCAAAGAAGCAAAAAAAAAAAAAAGCAAAGAAAGCATCTAAGTCTTTAAATGTTTTATCAGGCAGGGATTTAAAGCATCCTACAGCAAATTCTTAGCCTTGAAAATCGCTACAGCAGTGACATATCTGGTCCTTAAGAAGGCTTGTGCAGAAATGGCAAGGGTAATGAGTTTGCCCTTAAGAGGTTAGACATTCTGCAACCACAGCTAACTTTACCTTGAGACCCTGCCAGCTCTCTCATCTTGAAGCACAGACAGGTATGCCCTGCACACTTCCACTCAAATGAAGTGTGTGTATTAATGCCACTCATGAATCACTGCCCCACTATTTTTTAATCTATTTTAATGCAATAAAATCAAAGCATTAACAATAATATGAGGCAGCTACTAAAAATATACAGCAGACTGAAAAGTTTTAAAAAGGAAAAAGAAAAGCAAGGCTTGAAAAGAACAGGCTTTTTATATACTGTGTTTCTATAATCTGTACTGCTTTAATTAATAAATACATTATTAGTGTAATTTGTTATAATGTAACTATTTTACAATATAACAAGGGTCGAAACTGTGTGCTTGTATGTGTGTGTTTTAAAACAAAGCAGTTCTCTGCAGCACCTTCACCAATTTAACTCCTACACATTCTATTATTAGCACTTCCTTGTTTTTATTTTCCAGTCTCCTTGCGCTATAAAAAACAGTGTTTCCAAGTAAAGCACAGCTCTGTTGAAACAAAGATAAAATGTGGCATAACTTGACACAGTGCATCGATCCACACAATTAAATATCTCTATTATCTTTTATTTATATAAAATCCTATTCATTTGATTTTCTTTCCCAGGTCTCTAGTTAGCATCTGAATATTCTAATTCTCATTTGAGATTTGGTGAGTGAAAAAGCCCCAGCAGGCTTTTGATGCCTGCTTATCACATCACTAATTCTCATTTGTGCACTTCCAAAGCCCCTTTGAGTATGAATTTAGGCATTTCTTTAAAAAAAGAAAAGAAAAAGAAGAATAGTAGCTATAATTAGAGCCTTCTCAAAATTACTGTCATAAAAGAACAATTGAATGAAAACCATGAATAACTGAAATAGGAGTGATGGGAGTTTAAGTAGAACCTATATTAAAAAAAATGGCTATTAAAAATCTGATCCATAACTGTAGGCTATTATTCGAAGACCTACAATTGTGCTGCTTTGGACAGACTCCATGCACGTGCACTGCAATACGATCCATGCTTCTGTGCAGGTACTGCCTCAGTCGTTACACTCATTCAGCTTAGACAGTGAACCCATATGGCATGATTGGGAGAACCATGATTTGCCTGTAGAATTGAGGGAGAAGGAAGAAACTGAGTGGTGTATAAGAAGTTAAGGAAGATGGTGTATTAGAAAGAAAACAAAGAAGCAATGAGTGAAGGGATGGAATATCTTGGTCTCAATACTCAATAATTCTATATAAACACTTGGAAGACTTGATCTCCTGAATGTTATTCCTTTACCCCACTGAAGGAACCCCACTGAATCATACTACTGGTTTAATGTATGAAAGAAGAAGAAGAAAACGAAGGAGGAGGAGGAGGAGGAGGAGGAGGAGGAGGAGGAGGAGGAGGAGAATTTTTATTTATGCCCCACATTTTTCCCTGACTGGGACTCAAGGCAACTTAGATAAAATAAGAACAGCTAAAACATGGGGGGGGGGCAATAAAAACAACAACTAAACACAAACACAAACACACACACACATTAATTATACGATCTATTAAAAACATGCAAATAATTTTGATTAAAACACAACAGCACTAGCCAGATTCAACCTTTTATTTGCACTGGCTTCCAATTTCTGGGCCCATTTCAAAGTGTCAGTATTAACTTTAATGCTCTAAATGACTTGAGGCTAGGTTACCTGAAAGATCATCTCCTCCTATGCACATCTGTCAACATTGAGATCTTAATCAGAGATCCTGTTCTATTTTCCCCTGCCAAGTATGGTGAGCCAGGTGGCTAAGTAGAGGTCCTTTTTGGTGGTAGCACCCTGGTTATGGAATGCCCTCCCCACTGAATATTACATGGCACTTAAAATATTTTAGGTGTTATGTGAAGATCTTTTAATTATTCCAGGTTTATTAAAATTATGCTTTGGTATTTTTTAGTCCTTGGATCAAATTATTCTTGGCTGGGTTTTCATGCTGTTTTGGAATAATTTAATGCTAGCGTTGGGGGAAAATTGGGGTTCAATGCTCAATCCCCTGTGGGTTCAGCCAACACTAGTTTCCCCAACACTAGTTTATAGATATTATTGTTTACATTTATTTGATAGCTTATATATTACTGCTTTTTTGAAAAACTGTGAACTGCTCAGAGGGAGGAAGGTAGGTGACAGTCAATTCGTGTCAAAACTAAATAAATGCATAACAAATAACAATTCTTATTAGACATTTCCCAAATACGATTTGGCTGACTTGGCAACCATGCTAAATTACATCTTGATCTGCAAAGGAGGAAGGCATTGTAATTTAGGACTAAGGTTATTGATAGTATAATGTTAGAATGCTTTCTATGTAATACCCCTGAGTAGGCAAAGGAAAGAAATTGTGCTGTTCCTGTTAAACATGCATCCTTATTTGGGCCAAATGTAGAATAAATATTACATGATAAACAACAATAATGAAAAATGATTAAACAGCAAAGGTTCTGAGATCTCAGATATCTGAGGCTGACCTCTCTATACCTAAAAAAAATAGCATCTTCATATTTGCATAATTTGTTGTTAGAGGACTTAAACACAATACACTGGATAAAAATCAGCAGGGAGGGAACAGTTGGCTGGGCCAGGGAGGTCATCAATGCCTTTTTACAAGAGGGGGTGGTCCCTGCCTGTTTGAAGGAGACAGTGGTAAAAACATTCCGTAAGGAACCTTCCCTGGATTCAGAAAACCTAACTAACCTCTGGCCAGTTGCTAATCTCCCTTTCCTGAGCAAGGTTATGGAGCAAGTGGTCACAGTCCAGATCCATGTGCTTTTGGAAGAAATTGGTTTTCTGGATCCATTTCAAGCGGGGTTTAGGCCCAGTTTTGGCACAGAAACTGCTTTGGCCACCCTGTATGATGATCTCTGATGAGAGAGAGAGAGAGAGAGAGAGAGAGAAGGGAAACATGTCCCTGTTAATTCTTCTCGACCTCTCAGCAGCTTTCAATACCATTAACCATAGTATCCTTCTGGAGTGACTGTCCTAACTCGGTGTGGGTGGCACTGCTTTGCAATGGTTCCAGTCCTACTTGGATGGTCATTCCCAGAGGGCGTTACTTGGGAAATGCTTTTCAGCATTTGATTGGCATCCTATGCCCTTTTAAAATGTGTGGGGGGGTGTTTTTTGGGGGGTTATTGGATAGTTTTTATTTAGATTGTTTATTTTGTGTTTTTTATATTTTGATTTTATTCTGTGAGCCTCCCTGAGACCTCTGGATATAGGATGGTATAATAATAATTTTTCAAATATTTTATTTAACTATTGACATACTATGATAGATGGAGAAGTCCAATATTGGATATCTATTAATTAATAATGTTTTAAAATCCTTCAAGTTTTCTGTTGTTTTCCTACAAGCAAAAGTTTCACTGTATTCTCCAAAGGTTGTATCCCCTACAACAGCAATTGCTGCAATAAGAACTACCAGCATAACACTGCTTTAAAATTTTGTATAGTTTCATTTCTATTTCCATGTCAAATGTAAACATGAAGAAAGTGACCTTGGATATAAAATATAAGAAGGCAATGTCAGAATTGATAGGACCTACCATTAGTATTTCATTCTGACAGGTAGGAAATAGGCATGTCAGCACTGAATGCTACAGACTGAGCTGTGGCCCTGATCACAGTCAAAGCGGTAAATTTCATCCTACCAAAGTAATTTTCAGCAAAAACAAAAAGTGCTTAAATAATACAACAAAACTGTCTAGAGAGAGGTATAATTTTTTCATCCGAACTGAAAGACAAACAAATGAAAGTGATATACACAACTTTTGTGTTGTGTAAATATCAGTAAAACATTATTTGCTACTAAACAAGATTATTGTTGCAAATTTATAGCTTAGGTTTTGCTTCTTAAAAAAGTTACTTGGCTGATATAGTGGAAAGTTCATGGAAAATATGTTTTAATTTAGTTAATTCTTTTAAAAGGCAATGCAAATAGAATGGAAAAAAATGTGTTTATGCATGTAATTAATGAAACAAGGCAAAGATTACAACAAGAAGTAACACTGTCTAATACACGATGGTGGGCTCCTCACTTAGCATTTAGCTATGTTTGCCTGAGCACTGTTGAAAAGCCCCTATCCAACAAACAACCTTCCATTTTTAATTCCTATTCTATAACTTCAGCAAGACCATTTTTCCTTCACCCACTATCTTGTGCAAACTATGTCCAATTTTTGACACGTGTTTGTAACATTGGGAATGAGGGACAGACTGGGAGCTCTGCTAGTGTACCAGCTGCCCTACTACCAATGATTACCCAATACAGTGGTACCTTGGTTCTCAAACGCCTTGGTACTAAAACAACTTGGAACCCAAACGCTGCAAACCCAGAAGTAAATGTTCCAGTTTGTGAACATTTTTTGGAAGCCGAACGTGCCCCGTTTTGAGTGTTGTGCTTCCAATTTGAGTGCTACACTCCCATTTTGAGTGTTACGCTGAGGTCTGTCTGTTTTTGCTATTTATTTTGCATTTTTGTGGCTCTTTTTTGTTTTTGTGACTGTGTGGAACCCAGTTCAGCTACTGATTGATTGACTGACTGACTGATTGATTGATTGTGTGACTGCAGTACATTGTTTATTGCTTTCATTTTATGGGACAATGGTCTCATTAGATAGAAAAATTCATGTTAAATTGCTGTTTTAGGGGTTGTTTTCAAAAGTCTGGAATGGGTTAATCCATTTTGCATTACTTTCTATGGGAAAGTGCGCCTTGGTTTTGGAACACTTTGGTTTTGGAACGGACTTTCGGAATGGATTAAGTTTGAGAACCATTGTGGACACCTGGCAAAATAGTCAAGAACCTGGAGTACCGACTAGGAAAGACTATAGTATCTAGGAGTTTTTAGTTGATACCTCCATCCCCCAACAAATGTGTGGCTCAGTTAAGTGCAAAACTAAACTACATAATCATGCTGAATATAATTCTGTATATTTTAATTTATCACATTGCTCTTTTTGTATTTTGAAGTGACTGTGATGAATTCTCTCTAGATCTTTTACTTGCTTTTGGAAAAACTAAAGCAACTTAAAACTGTGGACACAGCGTAGTACTAGACATTAGGAATGTTTTGGCATAAGTTTGTTGTAGTATTCAGGTTAAATATTCCCTAATCTACTTAAAGAAATTAACTCCTTGATCTGTTGGATTTCACAGGGGCTTTAAAAGCTTCCTGGATCCTTTCCATAACCAGAGGCACTGCTAAATTAGTTGTGAGAGCAAGAAGGGCATCTGACCATTTGTGTGCGTTTACATTCTGATGGCATTAGCCAATGAGTATTTTGGTTCTTCTTTCTTCCAAGTAATAAGCTGGGTCAGAAACTACTGCCATATGATGCTTCTGCTTTTTGCTGGATCACTTTTGCAGATGGAGTCACCATCAAAACTAAGAGAGGCAGATTATTATTTTTATAAAAAAACCTGCAGGATACATTTGTTCCATGAAGAAATCTACATACCCCCACTTTGAATATGGTCACAAGGACAGAAGAACGGCTGCACCAAATCCTTTAATTTTTTAAATGTTATTTCACTAAAGGATTACATATTTATCCTTGTTCTTTATAATACCTTTAATGATGTGCTTTAGAGGTCTCTAATTAAGATTCAAAGCATAAAAGTGTGCAAGAGCTGATAACCCACAGAACTTAACAGATTCTCATTAACATTCAAATGCTTCCTTCATTTGGACCGAGACAGTAAGACTTTTCCACCTCGGTGGCAGACACTAATGATACTTGCAAATATGACTAATGTCTTCATTGGTGAAAAATTAATGCACCACAATAATTTTTCTACCTGGGGTTAATGAACATGTCACATGCTTAAAATGAGTTGTTTGAAAGTAAATTACTATAATCTATATTTAGAAGACACTGCTTTTTAAAAGAAAGTCTATACTATGTTTGATGTCGCTTACTTTTACCATGAATTCTGTTATTCGCCAAGTAAGACTATCTGCTGTGCTAATGGATACTGGATCCCCCCCATTTCCTTAGAATGTCCATTATTTCAAGGACAGAAGGCAAGGTCTGTGCACAGTTGCCATAAACAACAACAAGCTAATCATCAAAGCTAAAAAAACAAACATTCTGAATTCTAACAGAAGCAGAGCCAGGGTAAAAGCTCAGGAAAACATTTTCCTCTGTTATGACCTTTTGGCTTATCCCACACAGTGATTTCAAAATTGTGGACTTAACTGTTTCCCTGGCACTTTTCCTCAGATAACAGTGATTGAATGATGCACACAGTTGACTAATCCAGGCAGTGAAAGTTTCAATAACTACACTCAACAAACCAAAAGGATATGGTTGTTTGAAAACGTAAGAGTCCTCGTGATTCTATTTGTTCATTTATATTTCTAGCACATTCTGTGGAAAGCAACATACACAATCTTTACATAAGCTTTACAAGAATGACCCATACTGCAGTGTGTAAAGCAAGCTGAGACAGATACAGATAAACCAATGCAGAGAAAGGAACCTGAGAGAGGTACAAATTAACCTAGGCCAGCCCAAGCCATTTCACTGACAAAAGCAGAGCCTAGATTGCACTACCTGCCCCCTGCAACTTGGACTAACATTTTAAAAAGCCTTGCTGCAACAGATACTCTATCTGTATACCCATACACACCCATGATGCCACCCAAGACAAACTGCTTCACGCTGATGAATAGTGGGGTCAGCTTTGTTTTAACCATATTGTCTGAGAGGACTCCGTGAATCTGCACAATCATACACTTCAGCCTTCACTCACTATAGCAGAGGTCTGTTTGACTTCATGCTTTTTCCATTACATGAGGCAACTGATATGCCACTAGCAAATGCAAAGTACTACTATTTTTTGTTGATGTCTCCTAGTTCCCAACGTGTGGGCCTAAGTAAGCTAATGCAGATACATAGGTCCCTCTTGAAGTTGCGGAATACCAACTAGGAGCCCGTAATCAAACTATGGAACTTGATTCTACACAAGGCAGTGATGGACACCAACTTGAATGGCTTTAAAAGAGTATTGGACAAATTCATAGAGCATAAGGTTGCCAGTGGCTACTAATCACAATGCTCCGCCTCCATGGTGGGAGGCAGTAATACTTCTGAATACCAGTTGCAGGAAGTCAAAGGAACATAGATTCTTCTTGTTCTCAGGTCCTGCTCGCCAGTTTCCCACAGACATCTGGTTGGCCACCATGAGATCAGGATGCTGGACTAGTAGGCCATTGGCCTGATCCAGCAGATTCTTCCTGTGTACTTATGTTCATTTCTAATTTTCAAGTTTACCAGAAGCCAAATAAGCCAAATATTTAATGTGTGGGACCTGCAACAAAACTGTGGTCTGGATTGCTTTTGCTCAAGTTCCGGCCTGCTACTCATACCTTTCTCCAGGATGATGATGATATTATTATTATTATTATTATTATTATTATTATTATTATTATTATTTACTAGTTGCTTTTTTGCCATGACAGCTCAAAGGAACTTACAATATTGCGGTTCTTCTGAGCCTGATGATACTTCCACCTTGTCTATTTTGCTGATAGAAGTCATGCCAGGAGAATGAGTCCACTGTAAATATATAGGACAGGGTTTTCTCATATTGGTTTGGACTGGTTTAAGATGAATGAAAACAAGTGCAAACCCACATGCAAGCATATGCCAGTCACAGCTGGGAAGTTGGAGAGTTCTGAGGAAAAGAGAAATGAGTACAGAAATTGCTGATGTTTGCTGAGTTGTTCCATGTCTGGAATGGCAGTCAGCTGAGTATGATTTGTATTTACTGTTGTTGCTAGCAGTCCTCAAACAATTTGTGCACAATTTGCATTGAAATGAATGGGGTGGAATAATGTGATGACAATGTAACTTACTAAGTTATATAAATTTGCCAATGTTTTGGGTAGAAGATGAAGTGCTGCAAAACGGAAATAGTTTTGCACCCAGCAAATACAGAGTGGAATGGAAAGGCTGCCTTCTTACACCCTTAGTCACAACATATACTTAGGAACTGGGTTGAGAGCTCATACCTTCATTTTCTCCCTTGCTCATCTTCCCTCCTTCACTCATACCTTCAACAAACACTCCCCACCCCCACCCCACCCCCGCAATGTGGGCATGTCATTTTAGAGTGTGAAACTTAATTTTTGAAGATTTCTTCAGTGAGGGGTCTTAAAGTATGGTTTCGGGTATGAGGAATTCAAATCTGCTATTATTTTGGTGATTTCGCAACATTTAGCTTTGTAGGGAAACAAAGCTTTGTAGGGAAACAACATTTAACTTAGGGAAGTGCTGGGTGGGATCCCATGGACAGTAATACTAAAAGGAAAGGGAGTTCATGATGGCTGGGAGTTTAAGAGGGAGATACTAAAAGCACAATGTCAGGCAATACCAATGAGACGGAAACATGGAAGGTGCCTAAAGAAGCCAGGGTGGCTATCTAAATAACTTTTAACTGAATTAAGATTAAAAAAGGATGTGTACAAAAAATGGAAACGGGGGGAAACCACCAAAGAGGAATTCAAACAAATAGCCAGCACGTGTAGACACAAAGTCAGAAAAGCTAAAGCACAGAATGAACTCAGGCTTGCTAGAGAGGTTAAAAGCAACAAAAAAGGCTTCTATGGGTATGTTCGTAGCAAAAGGAAGAACAAAGAAACAGTG
Source organism: Podarcis vaucheri (assembly GCF_965113315.1). Lineage (NCBI taxonomy): Eukaryota > Metazoa > Chordata > Lepidosauria > Squamata > Lacertidae > Podarcis > Podarcis vaucheri. Next base: position 51,526,463 of record NC_138764.1, on the reverse strand, counting down.
GGGTCACTCAGAGGAGAAGATGGTGAAATGCAAACAGGGGACACAGAAAGGGCTGAACTCCTCAATGCCTTCTTTGCCTCAGTCTTCTCCGATAAGGAAAACAATGCCCGACCTAAAGAATTGGAGCAAATGATTCAGCAAAGGAAACACAGCCCAGAATAACTAAGGAGATAGTACAAGAATACTTGGCCAGTTTAGATGTATTCAAGTCTCCAGGGCCAGATGAACTGCATCCAAGAGTATTAAAAGAACTGGCAGATGTGATCTCAGAACCACTGGCAGTCATCTTTGAGAATTCCTGGAGAACAGGCGAAGTCCCGGCAGACTGGAGGAGGGCAAATGTTGTCCCTATTTTCAAAAAGGGGAAAAGAGAGGACCCAAATAATTACCGCCCAGTCAGTATGACATCAATACCAGGGAAGATTCTGGAGCAGATCATTAAGCAAACAGTCTGTGCGCACCTAGAAAGGAATGCTGTGATCACCAATAGTCAGCATGGATTTCTGAAAAAAAAGTCATGTCAGACTAACCTGATCTCGTTTTTTGACAGAATTACAAGTCTGGTAGATGAAGGGAACGCAGTGGATGTAGCCTACCTTGATTTCAGCAAGGCATTTGACAAGGTGCCCCATGATATTCTTGTAAAGAAACTGCTAAAATGCGGTCTTGACTATGCTACCACTCAGTGGATTTGTAACTGGCTGACTGACCGAACCCAAAGGGTGCTCATCAATGGTTCCTCTTCATCCTGGAGAAGAGTGACTAGTGGGGTGCCACAGGGTTCTGTCTTGGGCCCGGTCTTATTCAACATCTTTGGGTGATGGACTCAAGGGCATCCTGATCAAATTTGCAGATGACACCAAACTGGGAGGGGCGGCTAACACCCCAGAGGACAGGATCACACTTCAAAACGACCTTGACAGATTAGAGAACTGGGCCAAAACAAACAAGATGAATTTTAACAGGGAGAAATGTAAAGTATTGCACTTGGGCAAAAAAAAATGAGAGGCACAAATACAAGATGGGTGACACCTGGCTTGAGAGCAGTACATGTGAAAAGGATCTAGGAGTCTTGGTTGACCACAAACTTGACATGAGCCAACAGTGTGACGCGGCAGCTAAAAAAGCCAATGCAATTCTGGGCTGCATCAATAGGAGTATAGCATCTAGATCAAGGGAAGTAATAGTGCCACTGTATTCTGCTCTGGTCAGACCTCACCTGGAGTACTGTGTCCAGTTCTGGGCACCACAATTCAAGAAGGACACTGACAAACTGGAACGTGTCCAGAGGAGGGCAACCAAAATGGTCAAAGGCCTGGAAACGATGCCTTATGAGGAACGGTTAAGGGAGCTGGGCATGTTTAGCCTGGAGAAGAGGAGGTTAAGGGGTGATATGATAGCCATGTTCAAATATATAAAAGGATGTCACACAGAGGAGGGAGAAAGGTTGTTTTCTGCTGCTCCAGAGAAGCGGACACGGAGCAATGGATCCAAACTACAAGAAAGAAGATTCCACCTAAACATTAGGAAGAACTTCCTGACAGTAAGAGCTGTTCGACAGTGGAATTTGCTGCCAAGGAGTGTGGTGGAGTCTCCTACTTTGGAGGTCTTTAAGCAGAGGCTTGACAACCATATGTCAGGAGTGCTCTGATGGTGTTTCCTGCTTGGCAGGGGGTTGGACTTGATGGCCCTTGTGGTCTCTTCCAACTCTATGATTCTATGATTCTATGATTCTAGGTCTACATTTGATGAAGAAGCACATAAACCACTTTCAGAAAACCAAAGAATTCTAATTTTACTTTCTGAAAATGTCAGGTAATGCTAATATATAATATATAACTGCAAGTACTTGGCAATCATTTTTCATTATTTCTATGCAACTTTACACACATTTTACCTACCAGGCAAAACTAATAATATAAATTTACCCAAAATATCTTTTGAATTCCCAATTCATGTTGCAACTTTTAAGGACCCCTCATTTTTGGAATCTGAAAGTTGAAAAATTCAGCATGTCCTACCTTCACATTTTCTCCTACCACTTCAACTTGCCTAGCATTCTTTCCTGTTCCATGTTCTTCCAGAGGCCAACTGTTGAAGATGCTGCTAGATTTCCTGCTTATGAAGGAAACCCAGCAGCATCTTTGTAGGGAAGGGAAACTACCTTGGAGGTCAAATGTCTGAGGGTGCAAGTACCCTGAGTCCTATCAAGTTCTCCATAGTACTTTAGGCTAAAATTCTATTCCCAGTTACCTAGCAGTACACCTCACTTGAACTCAGTAAACTAACTTCTGAGTGCTAGAAGGCAGTCCACCTCATGAAGTAAAGGATTCATGGGGGCAGGGGGGATTAGGTTAAAGACACGTGTCCTTCAAGGCTAATCACACCCACTCACCCATTAAGGTCTCAGACAAAAGGAAAGCAAGTGACAGGCCACTTACTTTCCATAACTCTGTGACCACTCAGAAATGCTCCACTGCATAAACCTGAAATAATGTAACAGTGAAGGAGAAAAATCATTAATAGTAATTTACCTCCTTCATACATCACAGTGCAGGCTGATACTGGGGTTTAATTTCATCTTGACTACATTCATCATATGGGACGTGGGTGGCGCTGTGGGTTAAACCACAGAGCCTAGGACTTGCCAATCAGAAGGTCAGCTGTTCGAATCCCTGCGACAGGGTGAGCTCCTGTTGCTCGGTCCCTGCTCCTGCCAACCTAGCAGTTCGAAAGCATGTCAAAGTGCAAGTAGATAAATAGGTACCACTTTGGCGGGAAGGTAAACGCCATTCCCGTGCACTGCTCTGGTTCGCCAGAAGCAGCTTAGTCATGCTGGCCACATGACCCGGAAGCTGTACGCCGGCTCCCTCGGCCAATAAAGCGAGATGAGTGCCGCAACCCCAGAGTCGGTCACAACTGGACCTAATGGTCAGGGGTCCCTTTACCTTTTGCATTCATCATACATTTTCCTCCATCTGCATTAGATACTTCTCCTACCCACCACCCACACAACTTGCTTCATTGCCCTGAACTCAAGTGTACACCCAAGAAGTGGCATGGGCTGTGCTCAGCAGAGGCATGCTCTTGGGACTAATCACATCAACTGTCAATTGGGTCCAGTCAAGAGATACCCAACTTTAGGCTCTTTCCCTTGATGATACTGTAGGTATATTATAATCCAGAGAATGTGGTTGTTTTTTAAAAAAATACATCAAGAATTAACAAATTCATTACAACCGCAGGAAAAGTGTTATAATTTAGATCTCAGGGGCCACTGAAATACTATCACTTCAAATGAAAATGTGTGTTTGCTTTCCTGGCAAATTCCTGTGGGTAACACTATGATTTTCAGTTTTCTTTGCTAGTGCTTTCTGTTTTCAGTTTTATAAAACAACGTTCTGGACAATTACTGGTTTTATTCATTTCTTGTTTTCTTACTAATAGTACTTTGAGGCAAGCTAGAAAACACACAGTAGAATTTTACTGTTCTTAAATAAGCTGTCTAAACTCAGAAATTCTGTCACTCCATTTTGACAGATCAAGTAATAATGTTATCCACCATGAGAGAATATAAATGTACCAGTCCAAGAATCATAGTGGGCGTATAAGCTGTAACCATCATAAATGACACTTTTTATTCCCTTTGAAAATCTTCCTGATTTATTTCATTTACTTAGACAGTGTCGCTGCTTATTTTTAATAGACAATTTTTTTTAAACATTCCATCAGAGCAAACAGATAGGGAATGGTGACACTATAACCCAAATTGTCATTATTCAAAATGATTTCTTCTGCTTAGGTTGTTTTCATTTAGCAAAATAATTTCATTTTTCTGTGTCTGCACACATTATACTCACAGGAGGTAATGGAGGCTTAAAACAATGTCTCCTGCATTTAATATGCAAGGAGAATTCTTAATAGAATCATTTGCAGGATAATTAAAAGCCTGCTGATACATCTTATGAAAGTGTGAAACAAGTACAAAATGAATAGAGCCAAATGGCAATTGCTTATTTCTGTAGAGTAAGTGCTAAGTCAAAGAGGTCATAATTGCTACTTTACACAGAGAAAATGGCTTTGTTTTATCCTATATTTTTCAGCATTGAAAGTATCATCTGCTGTTTTCATACAGAAATTAGTTGCATTTTGTGCAAAGGAAAGCTGGATAGCATTGTCATTGGCTCTGACAGTTGCATCAAGCATAATAATACCAGAAATTAAAATTTTACTGAAGAATAACATCAGTTAAATCAGCACCTGCTTGAGGTTTATTGAAGGCCAAATTATGCTCTCCGCCAAAAGAAAGATCATTTATATAATCTAGCTTCTCCAAACACCCACAGGACTTACACACACAGTTCATTTCCAGGCCCAATTCAAGGTGCTCATGTTAGTGTCTAAAGCCCTAAGCAACTCATGCACCAAATACCTGAAAGACTCCCTCCTTCCTTACAGTCCCATTTGGGTGCTAAGACTGGCAGAGGGGTTTATTCCACCACTGCCCTCAGAAGCTGAGGTTGGGGTGTGTGGCTTGAGAGAGGACATTATCTGTAGCAGCTCCTAAGTTGTAGAATTCTCTCCCCACAGATGTGCATCTGGTACCTTCATTATACAGAGTACATCAAATGTCGAAGCCACATTTTTTAAAAAAACCTGGCCTTTGACACTTGACATGTATGTTTTCAGGACCCACTTTATTTCTGTGATATTAAGTTGTTTAAAATGATTTTTAAACTATTTTTAATACTGTGATTTAATGTCGCAACCCAACCTGGGGCCTTGGCATGAAGGGCAGATAATTAACCCCTCACCCCTCCCTGAGAGGCTAGTGTACAGGCCCCTCTTTGCTGACCTTGCCCAGCAGAGAGAAGTACCATGGTGGGATGGGGGGGGAGGCTCCACTACAGCAGAGACCCCAACCACACAGATAGGAATCTGCCACCAGTGATTCTGCTGATGATGATATCAGTGGAAACTCCTCCCCCCCCCGGGGTGTTTCAGGGCAGGGTTGGGCACCAGAAACTTTAGATCCACGGGAGCCAGTTCCTTCCAGGTATGTGTTGCAGCACCCCATAAGCCCAACTGAAAGCCATCACAGATGTTAAGAGTGTGGTCTTGGTGCTGATGCTGCAAAAAAGGGTGAAAACTCACATTGAAACTTTCACCTTGGCTGTGAGCAGCAGGATTTTGAATATGCTGCTTCACTGCTCCCAGCAAGAGGTTTGAACTGCCCTGCCCATTATTATTTTTTAATTAGTGAATACATGCATTGTATCCCCTCATTCCTGCTTCTGTTTCTGGGAGATGCTTATATTTGCCAATGTAAGGCAAAGCAAGCTCTTGGAGCTGCCAGTCCAACCATTTGATCACTCTGCAGAGGAGTTGAACTGTTTGCTCCATCATGGCCACTGAGCTTTTTGCTGCATATAAGAATCGTCACAGATACATCAAATTTAAAACTGCTGAAAATGAAGAAGAAGAAGAAGAAGAAGAAGAAGAAGAAGAAGAAGAAGAAGAAGAGGAGGAGGAGTTTGGATTTGATATCCCGCCTTTCACTCCCCTTCAGGAGTCTCAAAGCGGCTAACATTCTCCTTTCCCTTCCTCCCCCACAACAAACACTCTGTGAGGTGAGTGGGGCTGAGAGACTTCACAGAAGTGTGCATAGGCGCCGACTCCATGGGGCTTGAGGGGGCTTGAGCCCCCTCAAAAAAAATTTTGGGGGGGCTCAGCCCCCCCAATAATCTCGGGCGCCCTTCCAGCAGAGCGCCGCCGCCGTCCCCCGCCAGCCAGCCAGCCAGCCGCGCGCCCTAGCCGGAGAGCCCCGGCCGTCCCCCGCGAGATTAGGGAATCCCCGGGGGGCGGGGGCTCCTGCCTCTAGCCCCAGGTTTCCCGCATATCAGCTGTTCCGGAGCTGATTAATAGGCAGCAGCACGCTCTCCCCTATTCGCTCACGAGGGGGCGGCGCCACTTTATTTGCATATTCATGAGCTTATTTGCATATTCATGAGCTTATTTACATTTCACGAGCTTTCCCGGGCCCCCCCAATATTTTTTATAAGTCCGCGTCCCTGGAAGTGTGACTAGCCCAAGGTCACCCAGCAGCTGCATGTGGAGGAGCGGAGACACGAACCCGGTTTCCCAGATTACGTGACTACCGCTCTTAACCACTACACCACACTGGCTCAAAATTAACACTTTGACCCCTTATTTTCAAGTTATTAAGACAGCAAGTCATATATTTCTTTCCAATTTTGGTGAAAACTACTGACATATAAAAAAAATATTCTTGCAAAGTAAAGCCCATACTGGTGAAAATATTTGGTGGATTTGGTTTGTAAGGGTTCAACTGTTATTACGTTACCAAGGTTTCCTTGGCCCATTTAAATCTGAGGCCATCATGTGGCAGCAATGGAGTCAGCTCAGCCCTACCCTCAAAGCAAACTGCTTCCCCCACTGTCAGCTTTTGCCCAGCTGGCATGAGCAGGAGGGCTGCAAATGTGACAGTGGCCTTGCCAAAAAATGACACAGGCCCTATACCTAATCTCTGAAGTAATGTGATAGAAGGAAAATTCATCTTCCAGTCAATATGAGAACATTTCTAACATCCCACAAAACAGATTAAAAATGGGCAAAATATTATAGATTTATGGCTTACATCCCATTGTGAAAAAACTAACAGATAGTAATTAACTCCCACACCACTTTATTGAATCCGAGAACATTTAGTGCCAGCTGGGGCAGGCAAATCCCTAGGGATGGATGGGTGGAAGGAGCATAGCCAGCCTCACTGCCACCACATGATGCCATCAGGCCCAATAGGTCTACATGCACATGCAGCCATTTGTCTGTCCGCTCACCTTCCACCACAGCTGGTGTGGCAGCAGGAATATGGCTGTGGCCCTACTGCCTTGTTAAGCCATAATGCTCCTCAGTCAGGGTCTGGACTGTGCATGTAACATGTGTTTCTGAACTGCCAACACCCACCTCTAGAGCCTTGGAAAGACTACAGCAGTGACAGAAGGAATGGGCAACCTTTTCCTATCATGAGCAAAATTCTCTTGGTGGTAATCTACCAGCTGTGAACCGGGCCACAAATGGCAATGGGTGGGACCAGAGGTTCTTTATACTCTTCCCTTCTCCTTCCCTTTCTTTCTCTGCTAGGTTATGCTTCCTCGCTGGGCTCATTCTTCCCTCTCCTGGGATTTCAATGATGATTGCCCCTTTGCTGCTAATAGGTTTTTTCCTAAGGGGGTGATTTCCATCATGATTGTAAAAGGGAAGGTTTAAAACTTCCAACTTCCTATGGCTTTTACTGTGCTTGATTATATTTTTACCCGTTTTTCACAAATGTAATTTTGTTCCATTTTAAAAGCTATTCTAATTTATTTCAGTGCACATCAGATTTTTTAAATAAAAAACAATAACCAACAGTATACCTAATACTGCAGTGCTCATCACTTTGTATAAAATGTTGTTACTGCATGTGCATTGCCATAAATTTGCTGCGGCTTCCATGGTTATAAATCAAGATGCATGGAATTTGCCATTGTATGAAAGACTGCACAAGGGGCTCTATGACACGTTACTCCAAGTAGTTATTTAATCATCCAATTACTCCAAATTTGGCATTGATTTACAACTTGTGGGACTCTTGTTGAAACCAACAGGATTTCCTGAGACACAGAACAAATCAACTCTGAATTTTGCCCACCTTAGCTATTATGGGATAAAACAGTTTAACACTGTGTCAGCGCGAATATACATGCTCAAATTCACAATGACCTTATGATTGTGCTATAGACCAACCATATAAAGGGCCATTTAATAAAATAATCTGTCTTCCACTGCCTCTTATAATCTACATTTATGCTCATAAACTATTACATCACAATGCAAGCAATCTGATGCAGGACTTGGCTGGTATTCCATTACTTCCTGGTAGGCAGTTCTTATACACACTGATCACAGATATTTCATCTTCTTCTTTTAAAAATCCATTTTGTTTCCCCCTCAATGTTCAGTGTGTACATAAGGTCACTGGGTGAAAAGATGTGAAGCTTCCAACTAATGTGGTAATTTATAATGGCTTCCATCTGCACATATATAATTGACCCTTCATAAAACAAACTAATTGTATACAGGTTCCATATAGAAAAACACTGGATGGCCTGACTCTGCTGCAAGAGAATGAGCTGGCTGTATACTGATGACACCCAATTGCAAATCCTCTGAGAAGCATATTTAGAAGCTTCATATACGTTTTTAGCAATGTGGAGGACAAAATAATATAAAAATAATAATATAAAATAATATAAATGTCATGGAGCAGAAGTAAAGTATCCAGATTCTACCTTTTGGAATTTGTTTTCCAGGTAGGAGTAGAGCACTGGAAAATTGTGCCCCTATTCCAAACAGCCTTTATTCAAGGGAATACCATTGTCAGTGGTAATGAATGCTGCCAAGAGATCCAACAGAAATCATGGAGTTAAATTACCATTCTCTCTCCCCTGGTACATGTCATTCATCAGAGCATCAGGTAATCAGGGCAATCAAGGCAGTTCTAGTTCCAAATCCTGATTGAAATGGCTCAAATAAGTCGGTTTCATTAGTGCTTGGAGTTGGCTGACAAGCACTCACTCCACCATATTGCCTAGTAAAGGCATCCAGTCAATTGTTGTTACAATTCTGAAGGTCCGTTTTTGGCTACACACCCCTATTCATGCCGGATGCCTTTTGCAGCCCCTCCAGGGCTGCGAAGGAGTTCAGGCAGGGAAGTAGGGAGGAAATGAGGCATAAATCCTCCCATTAAACTCTCCAGGGGTTCTGGGGAGTCCACATCCCACAGCACCATGCAGTCTTGTGTCTGTCACTTCAGAAGGCAGAATGGGAGTGATCTGAGCTCCTGCAGTGGATGAGCCTCCATTACCAGCATGACTTGTGGAAGGTTCCTCCACAATTTGGATAATTGGCATTAACTTAGAGGTGCCCCAAAGCAAGATATACAAATGGGCTGCAATAAATTAGATGCCAACAGAATTGGGACTTGTGAAGGTATTTGGATGGATTCTTGAATAGTTTTTCTAAGCTCTAAAATCCTTACAACAGCAATGAAGGAAAGGGGGAGGGCAGGGTGCTTTGTGTTTTTATTATCGGGATGGTTCAATTTTCCTTTGCCCTCCCCTATACAACAACATAATGAAGAGATGTGTGCAGTTTCTATTTTATCTGGTACTTTGAAAAGGGGGGGTGCGCTTCAGATTTATGTTTTACAAGGAATTTACTATAGTTTTGCTATGCCTAACCCCCCCCCCCCAACTGAGGGTGAATGGATGTTATTTATGGCCATCTCCAGACATGGTGCTGGAGGAGGGAAAATGCTATGGTAAAATGAGCACCAACTGGACTAGTATGGACCTGCAAAAAAAGTTGAATTTGAGAAAGACTGAGAATGAAGTGCAGAAGGGAAATTAATGGCAGAGATAGAGCCTGGAAAAATTCACTCTATATTCGGTTTTGCCTGCTTGTTTGTTATTACTGGACTGGAATGCGGCCTTGAAGAGATAACACTGCAGTGACACCTCTAACCAGGGAAGGATGTATAGGTGCTCAAAGAGACAAGGAACTGAACTTGTAAAAACACACCATGTCTGGAAAAAAATGAATAAAGGATTGAACATGCATGATTGATATATATTAAGGATTAAATGGAAGTTGCTGTTTGTAAGGTGATTAAAAAAAGGGCAGCTGGAGAATGGAAAACAACGGCAAGTGAAATGATGTCACCTAGAGACTGAAGTGACAATGGACCCAGCAAATTGGGAAAAATCTTGGGCATATTTTGTAATGAGGCGGGAAACCAGTTTTATTAAGCAACTGTATTAAATTAAATTTGGTTTAATCTGTAATAATTTGGAAAATTAATTTTAAAAATTGTAAAAATATATATATTCTGAGGGTCCAAGGAAGCTTCTTTCATGAGAGGTCCTACAACTATTTCCTTTGAAGTGACTTGGACTCCCCACTCTGGTAACAGGGCACTTACTATCTCTGAAACTCAGCAAGTCAGTCCCTCTCACTAGACAAAAGAAGTTATGAAGTGCAAGAGCCAAAGTCGCAACTAGTGATCCAGACTCCCACAGCACTTTATCCACATCCTTAGGACACAACTGAAACACATTCCCCAAAACCGGAGGCAGTATTTTGGATCCTTCTCTGGAATGACTCATTGAAAAAGTGACATCTAAGGCTGCAATCCTAAAAACATTTTCTCAGATGTAAGTCCCACTTAATTCAATGGGGCTTTCTCCCAGGTAAATGGGATTAATGTTGCAGCCTTAATCATTAGAGTTTAATGGTGCAGAATAAGTTTAATTTTGTTGTCTTTCCAGTCAATATTATATCCTCATTTTGAAAGTTTTCTCAAGGCAAGAAAGACTTATCTAGTGTAATATATAAATTCCATTGAATTACAAAACACTTTGGGATTAGACAATTCTTTTGGCTTTCTATTTTTGCATTGAATTTCCAAGAAGAGCATCTAAAAGAGTTGTGACAGACACTGACAAAAGCCAGGAAGCTGAATTTGACACTTTGTAAGAAAACAAATTGGGTGAATTAATGATAGAATGTTAGCTTCTGCTTTGCATTTTCTGTTCTTCCCCACTGCCCAAATTTGCACTTACTCAGTATTATTGTAATCAAAGAAGAAAGATATTTGAAAGTATTTAAGTTCCAAATATAGACTAAAGTAGACTGCTAAAATCAATACAATACTCAGGTATGTCAGTTCTTAAATCAAGCCATGAAAAGCAGACAAGGCACACTTCAGTGACTGCAGACAGCTACAGTGTGCAAAGATGGTTGGATGTCACTGTGAAAAGTCACTGCTACTACAATGACAGACAAAAATATGTAGGAGTGGGGGGAGGTTCAAGTGACTCCAGCCTGCTCAGATAAGAGATTTTTCTTCATATAGTTATTCTATGTGAAATAAAAGGTATTCAGAGCTTGATTTGCTTTCAGATAGTCTAAAATACCCTCCCCTCACAAAGGAATCAAAATTATAATTAGTTTTTATTCATTAAACTGTTATGGTCCATTTATTATGGTACTTAGTAACATTTCATTAAAAAGTGTCAACAGTCTGCAAATTTATGGCAACAAGAAAAGTTTGTATTTTACAGTATATAGTAACATAGAATGGAGTAGAGCACAACAGTATGGGAACACTCCCATGCAATGGCTATATGTAAGATCAACATACAATGATTTAAACCACTTGGGCACCTCATACATGTTGCAACAAGGTCATTCATGCAGCCTTTTCCTAGCGTATAATGGTTAAGAGAGAATGGGAGGAGAGGGAAGTATGAGAAATTAAGGAAGAATATCAGGGGCATTAGGCATTCCTATTATGATCAATTGAGCATCATATTGATAAAAGAAAAAATCCAATGTTTGGGACCACAGACAACATTCAGCCTTTCATTCTATGGAAGATCTGATGCAAGACTCCTCTTTCTACTTGCATCAACATCAGTACAACACGTATGTAAGTGCACCATTGATTCAATATGTTTGTCACTTCTTTTCACTCACATGTGGCAGGCTACAGCTCCCACATGCAAGTACTTGTGACAGGTGCAAGTACTGGAGTCCATGCTCCAGCACCCCCATTTCCCGTGCAGTAAATAAGCCCATTTTTGGATAGACAGTTGGTTGAATTGCCTATCCATAAGTAAATTTATTTGTAAGTGTCCCATCTTGTTTTTTGAACCAGTTCATTTATTTTTCGTTTCCCCCTTGATACTTGAATGGTATCTGAAGAAGCACAACAAAATGAACCAAAAGCAGTACAAACACTAGGCGAAAGAATAAGAAACAACATGAAACAAAATATGGGGGTAATGATGACGCAGGTGTTTATTCAATAAAGTTCCAAGTATGACTAAGTTCACTTTACTGAAGATGTTGCATTTAAATAAATGAGACTAATGTAAACACAGATCTGATTAGGCTATTAATCTTAAAGATAGTATACACTGGTTTGGAGCAGTATCTTAACAAAACAAAGGAACAACTAATTCCTATTTTGTTTGATGTAAATGACTTGCCAGGAATTCTGGTCCACTTAGCTGATCTATAATTACCTATAATTTTTTGTTCCTGCTTTATCCAGCAAGCATTTAACAGTCTCTTTAAATGTAATGCTGTTGCTATTATTATTCTTATTCTTATTATTAAAATTATTAAATTTGTATTCCACCCTATAACCGCAGATCTCAGGGCAGCTACAACATAAAAACACAATGTAAAAACACAAAGTACATTTATGTATATCATGAATGAAGGTAAAACAATCAGGACAATATATTCTTACAAGAAATTACCCATGAATGAACAACCAGCTCTGCTTCATGCTGAAAGAGTCCTTGAAAATTTGTTGGTTGGGGTGTAAGGCCTCACCACATCCTCCCACCACTTTTAGATTCCAGATTGTAGGGAGATGAACTGCTCATCTACCTGGCTCCCTTTGCTATGAAGGCTACCCCTGTCAACACAAGGACCACACACATCCACAATCTTTGACCCATACCAGTTTGAGAGGTTTGAAGGAGGCAGTGATAATTCCAACCTAATTAGTCTAATAATTCCAACCTAATTTGTAAGAGCAGGAGTATTTATAATCAGTGGAGATCCTCGCCTATTCTGCCTTATCCACGGTTAGGTACAGTGGATATCTGCAGGTGGATATACTATGTCTGTAATATATTTTATATTGCATAATGTTTTTCCTATTGAAAATGAGCTTCAGTGAAAAATACTACTTACTTGTGTCCTAAATGCCATTCATGGGGTGGGATGGGGGCATTAAAACTTCCCTTGTAAACATTACAAATCATACTTCAAAATAAAATGTTTACCATCACTGTGTAATATTTATTGTTCCTACTCTACTTAGTCTTTGTAAATGGCAATTGATATTCCAAAGAACTTTATAATGTTTTCATAATTTGAAAACAGTAGCAACACATTCCTGGCTTCTTGTTATATCAAAATGTAGATGGTAATGTAATACCGTATTTCATTTTCTAGCTCAAATACTTGGTTGACAAGGAATTGTTCAGTACTGGATTCTCTTTAGTTTTAAGATACAATTTTTAGGATGCAATTCACAAAATATACACTAGTGAAATGAACCATGAACATATATTATTCACCATCACATATAGGAATTTATTTATCCTGTCACCAAATACCACTGACATTGGTTTTGGAAACTTTTATCTGACAAAATCTTTTAACTACATTCTTCAGGATTACAGAGGAATATTTCAGCTCTTCTTCATGGGATTTACATTTTTAAAAATTTACACTTCACTGTGTCGATTGCTCAACAGCAAAGCTGTATCTTCCTGTGTTTCAGCACTAATTCACAATGGAATTGGCTACTTGGGAACTAATTAGAGAAATTCTTAAATGCTCTAAACATTTTCACTAGTTAGTAATGTAATACTCATGATACCAGTCTAGGCTCATATTACTCATTAACAATTGTAACTGCTTTCACTTTACAAATGAGACAGACAAAATAGGAGCTATTTAACATGCAAAAAAATTAATAATATCATTAAAAGTTGAGTGTTTTGAATGTCAAGTCAATATATAAACCCAGGGTAGGAACACTGACTGACCCGAAAGTTTAAATGGAGCTTGGTTCTACTCTATAAATATTTCAGAGGGCCCGGAGCTTTGGATTTTGTCAAGTGTGGAGTGGTTCAAAATCAGAATTCTGGAATAAGGCAGAGGGCCCCTTCTTGTTGTTAAGTTCTTATTTAATCTAAGGCAAGGTTGCTCACTTTGTAGAACCAGGACAAAAAGGTGTTTATTGATATACACACATAACTCTACTCAGAAAAGAAATATAATGGATCTTGAAGTTAAAAATGGTGACCCCTCAGGGTCTCAAGGAGGAGATGTTTTTTATTTTTTAAAGTGATATACTAATTGAGTGAAAGCTCAATTATTCCACATAATGACCTCTATTATATAAGATATAATATAAAATTCTGTATTATATAGTATATACATTCCCTGAAGGGATTGTCTGTTTGGGAGTTTATAGGTGATCCCTTTCTTCTTTTCCCCTTGGTAATTAAGTTAAGACACCTGTGTTTGACAGAAAGCATTTAAATGTACAAGTTGAGTTGGATACCCATGCTCCAACCAGCAGCTTCATCACACACACCACGTGAACTAGTAGGCTTAGAGACATCACAGTATAGTTTCTTAGTAATGCACAAAAACAAAAACAATTTTGGAACATCTCACAAAAACGACAAGTATTTGTATTTTTTTTTTAAAAAAAAGAAACATTTGCTATTATGAAATCTAAAAACCATGGAGAAAACCCAGGAAAGACAAGCTGTTTCTTAAAAGATGAATCTAGCTATGAAATTTTGTAACGTGGAGGACTCAACATCATCAGCCAATGCTCACTAACACAGATGTCATTGAATAATGTAGGAAAGTTTTATCACTTGGTAAAGCCCAACCTTTACTATTCTAGGGCTGCCATACATCCGGATTTTCCCGGACATCACCGGGATTGATGGCGGAATTGACGTCGGGGGAGGGGTTTCCAGGGCTTTGTCCTGGACTTTAGGCAAGTCAATCAAAAAATCGTGGGGGGGGGGAGGGTTGGGGGGTATTTTTGTAAAAAATAAAAATAAAATAAAGCTCAACAATTTTGGGGGCTTTACTTTTTGAAATATGGCAACCCTACTCTGCTCACTAGAATGTGGGGCAATAAATAAATACAGTGAATGAATAATCACACCAAATGTGTATTAATGCAGATGACCTAGCAACTACAGAAAGCTTATCACGTTGTATTTTTTTTAATTTTATCTAAAAAAAATATTTATCCAGCTTTTCAGACAAAAAGGGTTCCCAGATCACTACCAACAAGATAGTCTTTCCCTTCAGGCTTACAGTAACAAAGGGCATGACGTAAAAGAAAAATGGATTGGGACAGAGAAAAAATAAGCAAATACAAGTTTTAAAATACAAGTTGCTTGAATGACCAGGTAGAATGGAAAAGTTCAAAGAGAAGCCAAATGTTGCTGGTCTCTCAGTTGCACCGATGGAGTGGACCAGCATCCATTCTCAATACTAAGGATGTTGGTCATCTGTATTTATCCTCTCTCTTCCACTGTCAGTTCTCAACTAGTCCTAGTGTTTACAGGTTATGTAATAAAAAGAAAATACAAGCCTGAAAATCACTCTATGTACCAGCTATAGCTAGATATAGCTAACACAGGTATAAGAACTCCTGGGTAGTCTTCACTACGGGGCGGGGGGGGGGGAGAGAACAATTTAATGTAAGTATGGGTCATTCATTCCAAGATCTCACATCAACAGAGGTACAGAGGTCATTGTGTAGACAGAAAATCTTTTACACCTAAAGAACTGCTGCATACCAAATACAGAAGTGCATGAAAAATGGAAATACTACACAATGAACAGCTGAAACTGTGAAATTGATGGGAGTCTGAAGTGTGTGTGCCAGGCCATGGGAAGTTGAATAAACCTTGTGGGGAGATACTAGATGCCAGCAGTGAACTGAAAGCAACTGAAGGGAAAGGAAGGCATTTCTTCCAAGGAAAGACTTGAAAAGCTACAAAATTAAAACTTAAAATACCCCTGATAGATGACTTCTAGATTCATCTTAAAGGCACCAAATAAAATAATTTCTAGTTTTCCAACGCAAGTCAAACAGTCTTCACACAGAGGAAATTATTATTTATATTCAAACAAATATACACTGTTGAAACATATTTAGTAGTATGGAAAAATGTCTAATTTAAGCACTACATATTGCTGCTTAGTGAACATGCAAACCACAGCTACAGAAATCTGAGCTCAATAAAAGCTATGGGCATGCACTGGAATGCAGAACCCTTTTGAAATAGCTTGACAGGCACAAGGTAAATTAGTACAAGCCTACAAATTGAGTATAGATCTTGTTTTGGCATATGCTTGCACTGAACACTGCAGCTTTAATAGTCTTTTCTCTTTTACAGAATTAACACCTGGAAAATATTTCCCTAGCAGCAATGGTAGTTGTGTCTCTAGGGGCTTTCTAAACTATGTCTCTAGATAAATGTGTACTGGCTCCAGAGCAGTTAGCATTTTCACAATTGCCTCTGGGAGTGCCTTAGGGTCAAGGCTGCTGGTGGACCTTGTGGGCTGACTTATTTTCCCAAACAGTTTTTCTTTGACTCGTGCTTCATTGTGAGCACTTTGTTTCTCTGTGCTTCTGTATAAAATATAGATGTGTCTTCTTCAGGGATTTTTAATAGTTAAAAGGAGTATAAAGACTATCTGCCTCAATATTCTTTGCCAGGATGGAAGAAGGAATTATGCAAGGAAAACAAGTCATTTTTAAATATTATCCACATTTCAATGTGATTGTTATGTTATTTTTATTAAAACTAAGTACTTTATCAGAAGTAAGATGCACATTTTATATGAACAAAATAAAAACAGTTGATCTGTCACTGAGACATCTTATATATATTTTTAAAAAACAAAAACTTGCATATTTTCAGTTGCAATGTAACAACTGGTACAAAATATACCCTGCACTAGAAGTGAATATGTTAAAGATGGAAAATGCAGATGCAAAAATGTAGCCACCTAGTTTATAAAACTGTAATTATTATTAATCATTCTGTATACTTGTGATTCTCTACCTTTTTACTTTGAGACCAAATGTGAGCATGTTTTATTTGTTTGGAATCCATTACATGATTTATCTGCAAACCAACCTAAACCTATTTGCTGCTCTGTACTCACAATAGCCTAGTAACACTTTGACAGAAAATCATATGCAGTTGATGACACTAAAAGCATTTTTCATATTACCCAGACAAAGTATGTCACCTGTGTAACATGCCAGAGCAGATTGCAGGAGCTTATAGGATGCATACAGAGAGAGGAGGGTGGAAAGTTTTGTTATGCAAACAGAAATTCTTGCACTGATAGAGTGTGTTAGTTGAATACCGACCAAACTTTCTGCTTGTCCCTATTACAGATAGGTAGCCGTGTTGGTCTGCCAGTCAAAATAAAAAAATTCCTTCCAGTAGCACCTTAAAGACCAACTAAGTTAGTTCTTGGTATGAGCTTTCGTGTGCATGCACACTTCTTCAGATACACATGTCCCTAGCCCCTATGCTTGTCCCTAGTTAGCCTCTTTCTTGTCAGTCAGAGTTGGATGCCTTGTCTTTTGCTGCTCTAGTTCCAGAAGTGGTAAAAAGTTCTTACACTTTAAAGGTATCATAGAATCATAGAATCATAGAGTTGGAAGAGACCACAAGGGCCATCGAGTCCAACCCCCTGCCAAGCAGGAAACACCATCAGAGCACTCCTGACATATGGTTGTCAAGCCTCTGCTTAAAGACCTCCAAAGTAGGAGACTCCACCACACTCCTTGGCAGCAAATTCCACTGTCGAACAGCTCTTACTGTCAGGAAGTTCTTCCTAATGTTTAGGTGGAATCTTCTTTCTTGTAGTTTGGATCCATTGCTCCGTGTCCGCTTCTCTGGAGCAGCAGAAAACAACCTTTCTCCCTCCTCTATGTGACATCCTTTTATATATTTGAACATGGCTATCATATCACCCCTTAACCTCCTCTTCTCCAGGCTAAACATGCCCAGCTCCCTTAGCCGTTCCTCATAAGGCATCATTTCCAGGCCTTTGACCATTTTGGTTGCCCTCCTCTGGACAACCAAAATGCTTCAACTTTATTCCAAGCATGAATCATTATTTGCTATGTTTTTTAACACAAAACAATTCTAGACCAGGCTATAACTTTTCAGGTTATATTAAACTATTACTAAGAGTACACTCATTGAAATTAATGGACCTAAGTTACTCATGATAATTAATTTCAATGGGTTTACTCTTAGTAAAAGTAAGTTGAATACAGGGGCATAGGAAGTGGGGTGCAGGGGGTCGGCTTCGCCCCGGGTACCACTGTGACGGGGTGTGTGTGAAAAAATGGCAGGCGGCACTCGTCACCGCAGGTCCTGCGCCACACGTCTCGGAGCCCGTAGGCTCCGCACTGTCTGCTTGCTGCCTCCCCCCCCAGCTGTAGGGCAGCTGAGGCCCCGCTGCATGCCCTGTCCCTATGGGTGCCGTGCGCAGTGTCTCGTCCCTATGAGTCTCGTCCCTATGGGCGCTGTGCGCCCCATGGCGTGCAGCACCCATAGGGATAGCACGCAGCACCCACAGGAACAGCACATGATGGCACAGCACAGCACAGAGCATGCGGCGCCCCATTCTGTCCCTATGGGCACCGCACACCCTGCCCCTATGGGCACCGCACCCTACCCCTATTGGCTGTTCGCCCCGCCCCTATGGGTGGTTCGCCCCACCCTGGGCACTCCGCCCCCAGTGCCCGAGAGGCTTTCTCTGCCACTGGTTGAATACAGTCCTTCATTTCTTGATAATGAGTTTCTATGAAATCAGTTTGCAAGTGCTAGCTTTAGCAGCATATATACTAAAATCAGTTTGCAAAACAGTGACGGAAAGTTGCTTATATATACCTCTGCATGTTTGCACTTGTGTAAGCAAACATCTGAATCAACTTTTAAAATAATTTATAGTAAATAATACTTACTGACTATCTCTAAAGGTCTTAGAGTCTTCCTGCTTTCTAAAAGCATGTTATTTTCACCAGTAAAGCTCATGAAATAGCAGTCAGTCTAATGCCCAAGATTCCTCAGCAAATCAGTAGAAACGGTGAATTTTGGGGGTGAGTAGCTTCAGGGGCCCCACAGGCAATCATACAGCTAGTGTAAAACAATGTCTGAAATCTACCATGAATTTTGTTTTCTTAGCAGTAAGTCTGGTGGAAGAGCTATATATCTGTGCAATGGCTGATAGGGACCTGGGTCTTAGCATTATCACTACTTCAGAATTTTATAGGCAGAAATAAATACTTTTCAGTAGTACATACATGTTGCTATACATATTATTTTTCTTTAAGGTAAGACAAAAAATAATAATTTAAGCAATCCAGAGTATAGAGTTAAGGTAACAATAATATAAAGTAAATTGATCATTTAAAAGAATAGTACAGCCATATAATTATTAATCACCATAGGCGCCGACTCCATGGGGCTTGAGGGGGCTCGAGCCCCCTCAAAAAAATTTGGGGGGGGGCTCAGCCCCCCCAATAATCTCGGGCGGGCGCCCTTCCAGCAGAGCGCCGCCGCCGTCCCCCGCCTCCTCCCCACCTGCTCCTTCGCCAGCCAGCCAGCCGCGCGCCCTAATCGGAGAGCCCCGGCTGCCAAGGCACTGCCGGAAATCCCGCGAGAACGGGAATCCCGACTGGCCACACCTCCCAGCCAGCCAATCGGCTGGCTGGGGGGGCGTGGCTTGCCCTATTTAGGGCTGGAGCCACTTTATTTGCATATTCATGAGCTTATTTATTATTCATGAGCTTTCCCGGGCCCCCCCAATATTTTTTCTAAGTCCGCGTCCCTGTTAATCACACTTCATCCTTGGAACTAACATTTATTTTAAAAAGACTTAAGACATCTATATTGTGTTAAGATAAGCAACTGAGATAGCATGGAATTTTCATAAACATTCTAAATGAACAAAACACAAAGCTGTCAGTATTTTTTTGCAGTCTCACTTCTTTGATGAAAGGAACACAAACATTCCTTAATAATATAAAGTAGTTTTGCAGAGCAGTTGAGGACTAGAAAAAGAGGCCAGATGGTTAGAAAAAAGAGAAGCAGTTGGTCTAGAACAGGGACATCCAACTCCCAAGAGACTGCGGTCTACTCACAAAATAATAAACTGGCAGTGATCTATCCCTTTGCGGGGGGGCTCAGGTCACAGGTCAAAAATGGAGGATGGGGTGAGGGACTTACCAGCTACCAGAAGTACCATTGCATTTGCCCAGGAGGCCCACATCTCCCAACTACACTACATGTTCCTTTATGCTTCTACTTCTCTACTAAAAATGGCCAGTAAGTCTTTAACAGGAAGGGGTTTTGGGGAGAATCATTGGCTTGGCTTGAAATATAACCAGAACTATTCTCAAGTTTTTGAAAATAACTAACTTTCCAGACAAGTCAATGTGAATATTGCTATTCAGGCAAATCAGTACTAACAGTAATACTGTATACCAGAGAATAAATACATGCAAATTAGTCACATTGTTATTTATGGATATAGGTTATTGCTTTGAATGGTCAGGATAGCACTGACTAAAGATATTTAACTATACTGCGAGGTCATCTTAATGCAAAGCAAAATAGTGAAAAATGATTTTTAACCATTTTTTCACATGATCAGATATTCAAATATACCACTAAATTACGCAGAAAATGCTGCCATGACTTAACTATGGCCTATGCTTGTTTCAATTATTAGTAATGGTATAAGGCAATAAAGATAGCTGCATTTGTTGTTGTTTAGTCGTTTAGTCGTGTCCGACTCTTCGTGACCCCATGGACCAGAACACACCAGGCACTTCTGTCTTCCACTGTATCCCGCAGTTTGGTCAGACTCATGTTTGTAGCTTCGAGAACACTGTCCAACCATCTCGTCCTCTGTCGTCCCCTTCTCCTTGTGCCCTCAATCTTTCCCAACATCAGGGTCTTTTCCAGGGAGTCTTCTCTTCTCATGAGGTGGCCAAAGTATTGGAGCCTCAGTTTCACGATCTGTCCTTCCAGTGAGCACTCAGGGCTAATTTTCTTAAGAATGGATGCGTTTGATCTTCTTGCAGTCCATGGGACTCTCAAGAGTCTCCTCCAGCACCATAATTCAAAAGCATCAATTCTTCGGCGATCAGCCTTCTTTATGGTCCAGCTCTCACTTCCATACATCACTACTGGGAAAACCATGGCTTTAACTATACGGACCTTTGTTGGCAAGGTGATGTCTCTGCTTTTTAAGATGCTGTCTAGGTTTGCCATCGCCTTTCTCCCAAGGAGCAGGCGTCTTTTAATTTTGTGACTGCTGTCACCATCTGCAGTGATCATGGAGCCCAAGAAAGTAAAATCTCTCACTGCCTCCATGTCTTCCCCTTCTATTTGCCAGGAGGTGATGGGCCCAGTGGCCATGATATTCGTTTTTTTGATGTTGAGCTTCAGACCATATTTTGCACTCTCCTCTTTCACCCTCATTAAAAGGTTCTTTAATTCCTCATCACTTTCTGCCATCAAGGTTGTGTCATCTGCATATCTGAGGTTGTTGATATTTCTTCCGGCAATCTTAATTCCGGTTTGGGATTCATCCAGCCCAGCCTTTTGCATGATGAATTCTGCATATAAGTTAAATAAGCAGGGAGACAATATACAGCCTTGCCGTACGCCTTTCCCAATTTTGAACCAATCAGTTGTTCCATATCCAGTTCTAACTGTAGCTTCTTGTCCCACATAGAGATTTCTCAGGAGACAGATGAGGTGATCAGGCACTCCCATTTCTTTGAGAACTTGCCATGGTTTGCTGTGGTCAACACAGTCAAAGGCTTTTGCATAGTCAATGAAGCAGAAGTAGATGTTTTTCTGGAACTCTCTAGCTTTCTCCATAATCCAGCACATGTTTGAAATTTGGTCTCTGGTTCCTCTGCCCCTTCGAAATCCAGCTTGCACTTCTGGGAGTTCTCGGTCCATATGCTGCTTGAGCCTTCCTTGTAGAATTTTAAGAATAACCTTGCTAGGGTGTGAAATGAGTGCAATTGTGCGGTAGTTGGAACATTCTTTGGCACTGGCCTTCTTTGGGATTGGGATGTAGACTGATCTTCTTCAATCCTCTGGCCACTGCTGAGTTTTCCAAACTTGCTGGCATATTGAGTGTAGCACCCTAACAGCATCAGCTTTTAAAATTTTAAGTAGTTCAGCTGGAATACCATCACTTCCACTGGCCTTGTTATTTGCAGTGCTTTCTAAGACCCATTTGACTTCACTCTCCAGGATGTCTGGCTCAAGGTCAGCAACCACACTACCTGGGGTGTACGAGCCATCCATATCTTTCTGGTATAATTCCTCTGTGTATTCTTGCCACTTCTTCTTGATGTCTTCTGCTTCTGTTTGCTTTCTTGCATTTCTTTTTCATTGGGATAGTTTTCGTTGCTGCCTCCTGTATAATGTTGCGAGCCTCCATCCATTGTTCTTCAGGCACTCTGTCCACCAAATCTAAATCCTTAAACCTGTTCCTCACTTCCACTGTGTATTCATAAGGGATTTGACTTAGATTGTATCTTATCGGCCCAGTGGTTTTTCCTACTTTCTTCAGTTTAAGCTTGAATTTTGCTATAAGAAGCTGATGATCTGAGCCACAGTCCGCTCCAGGTCTTGTTTTTGCTGACTGTATAGAGCTTCTCCATCTTTGGCTGCAAAGAATATAATCAATCTGATTTCGATGCTGCAATAGCTGCATAATTATCTATTATTTTTTAGGTGCTGAAATTTACTGGATGTGATTCAGGAATAAAAATCAAGCATTGCCCTGAATACAGGCTTGTATTCTAAAATATTGGTGCTGGTGATGGCAAATATATAAGAGTGTTAAAGAAAAACAGCTGTGAAACAGAAAATCAATAATGTGTTTTCTGTCAAAAATACTAACATACAAATTCCCAATAACTCCTGGGGTCATTGGGGACTTTAAATTGGCTGAATGAATAAAAACAAAATCAAATTAGACTTAAAAGACAACCCAACATCTTTGACCTATGTGAAGGGGAAACTAAATGGATAATTGCTTTTATTTTGTTGAAATCCTCAAAGTTAAGTAATGAATCCCCTTTGGTACTGATCAGACAAAAAAATAACCTGTTAGAGGTTTGCAGCAAGATCCCAATCTTTTCCTATTTAAGCTTGCTACAAAGTAAAGAAGAAAATGCTTTGCCACACTCGGACAAAACTTTGAGTAAAAGTGTGTTTGCAGCAATTCTATAGTCTGCTAAACTAACAGTTACTCACTGAGGAAACTTTAATCTTTGAGGATATTACCTCAGCATTGCATTACGTGCACAGATTGAAGAGAAACATTTATCTGCTTGAGAACCTCTGGGGGCTACACCCTTTACAGGTAAAGAGGGAAGCTGTGGCATTTAAAATTAGAAGAATATAGTCGATGGCATATGGTCAAGTATTTTAAGTGTGTTTATGTGCTTGAAAAACAAGATACTATCTTTCAGAGCAGTCTGCCTGAAAACTAAGCCTTTATTTATTTATTTTTGCTGCTGCTACATTGAAAACTGTTCACAGCAGCAATTTATATATTATTACACACTTATAAAAGAACATTCATGCTCTAAGGACCTTAGTTTTAATAGACAAAATATAATACAATGAATAAGTAAATAAACAAGACAAACAGCCCAGATAGGATGCAACAAGAGGCAAAGCATAAACAAGTTTCTGTTTCTTGCTAGTACTGATATTGAAACAAACATGACAAAAACTATTGTAGAAATTTACTCATTCATTTATAACACAAGAGCTCTTTGTGAAACTTTGTAACCCAGCTAGCATAACCCACATTGCTATAAAGACTACCAACACTGCAATCTGAAAGGTAATTTAGGTATTGTAATCATGATAGCACAGTCTTCTGGAGTAGTCCTAAAAAAGCAGCCTCAGATTATTGTTATGAAAGTGGTACTTGCCAAAGTGAAGACAATACAACTTCAAGAAGCAGGATAAACTGCTGAAAGCAGCATTAACAGCTGAAAACAGAAAGCTCTGTTGGGATAATTGACAACAGGCAGTGTATCCCCTGTATAAATTAAGCTGTATCATAAGTGATCCTGGCTGGCAGGTATGGACAGGGGGAAAAATAAGGGGGGGATTTGATAATGTATGAAATTAATTGACTGATTGATTGATTGATTGTACCATTCTTCATATCAAGATCACAAGGTGGTTCACACATAAAAATACAAAATGAGAACACAAAACACATAACCAAAAAGACCTCACAAACAAAACAATAACCCCACTCCCACAAACACATTTTAAAAGCCAAAGATTGTTTAATCAGCCAAAGACCTGGTTATAGAGAAACATTTTATGAAATAATGCATGGTAGTATAATACTAGAACCACCTAAATAAACAGAATATTGGAAGATTCAAGACAAACAAAAGAAAGTACTTCTTCACACAGTGCATAGCTAAACTATGGAATTTGCTTACACAAGATTTGATGGCCACCACCTTGTATGGCTTTAATCCAGCATTAGACTAATTCATGCCAGACAGGTCTGTAAATGGCTAGTAGACATTAGGTTTTGTCCTACCTCCACTGTTAAAGGTACAATGCCTCTGTATACCAGTTGTGGGAAATCACAAATGCAGTGAGTGCTTTTCCACTCAGACTTCTGGCTGGCCACTGAAAATAAGATACTAAATGATATTTGGTCTGACTTCACTTCATCAAATCTGGCCCTCTTTGGAAAAAGTTTGGACACCACTGGTCTGATCCGACAAGGCTTTTCTTAAGTAAGATACTTACTTTTAATATGTACATAAATTATGGCCATAAGATTATTTGTGGGGCATAGGAATTTGTTTATTATTATTTTTCAAAATATAGTCTGGCCCACCACATGTTCTGAGAGGCGGTGGACCAGCCCACAGCTGAAAAAGGTTGCTGACCCCTGGTTCAGAGTAAGCCCTGATATCAAGAGCTAATGCTTTTCTCCCCGAAAGTCAGCCTAAATTTGTAACTATATGTTTACTTTGGCATATGCAAATTTGTGGGCCTATATTCTGAGTCTTTAGAATACCTAACAACATCCCTACAATAGTAGGCCCAACTGTGTTTAATAGGACTTATTCCCATTTAAGTGAGCACAGGACTACAGTCTTAACAGTATCCTGTGATCACTGCTCTTCTGACATAATCTGGATATTTGTTCCTCAGAGAACTGATACATTGAACTGGGGTAATTTATATTCTTGTGTTTTGCAAATTAATTATCAACTGTTAAGAGTATTGCATGAGTGCAGCTCCATGAAGGAAATGGTACTGGAACTGAATGTACACTAGGACAAGGCTCTAAATATTACCTTTTTCAAACAGAATATATATTAAGTACCTTTTTATATCTACTTATACCCAGGAATGATTATTTTTCTTATAGAAAACTAAAGACTGAACTAATCACAAAATTTTTTAAAGTATTTCCTCTATTTATGTCAAAACTGTTCCATATCCCATATGCTGTATCTATAGACCAACAACAAGAACAAAAAAAAAAATGTCAAGTGCAACATCATCACTAAGTAGTAGCCAGCTCTTATTTTAAGTGTTCTTAAATGGTAGCTAATTTAAGTGTATTGTATTTGACTGATAATGGAGCCACAGATATTGCTTGTCTCTGAAAGTATCTATTGATATGTAAAGCAAAGACATTAGCCATGTAATTAGCCTACAGCATAACGATCATCCTTCACTCAATCATTTCAGCTCCAACTGCCCAAACAATGGTAACATTTCACAATGTTTTCACTTGAAATAACTGGTGCTGTAATCATAGTGTGAGTTTCTTATAAAAGGCTCCCACAGATAGTGTACATCATGCTGGGAAAATGAGTTTAAGTAGAAGAAACCGATTAAAACTCTAGCAATCTCCCAAGGATAATTTGTTAAAGAAGCTTTGTTACTTTGCCTTTTCTATAAAAAATATCTCCTTTATTAAAATCTCCAATACCATAGAAGTATTTAGGGTGCTATAAGACTAATTAATATTCATCTATTTATAGTCTGCACAGTTTATATTAAGAAATTAAAGCTACAATATTCTTCTGCAGAAGTCTCAAGAAAATAATAATCTCCCAATAGTTTTCAGTTTCATTAGTTATTAGGCTTTTAAGAAAAAGGGAGTACTCTCCAAAGAGGAAGCTTTTAAAACAAAACATTTTATCACATTTTCAAGGCATAATTTTTATGGCACATTTTCATAAGAACATAAAAAAGCCAAGCTGTGCTAGGCCAAAGGCCCACCTAGTCCAACAACCTGCTTTCCCAGTGGCCAATCCTCCTCCTCCTTTGGCGATCACTCGTTGCCAAGTAAGATCGTCTTCCAGGAACACAGTCTTAACAGTGAGTCCATAAGTGACTGTGGAGGCCAATTCTGGATCCACACATTCTTCCACAGTGGGGACATAGGTTTCCGGGCAGGAGTTAATCATGGTGAGGGTTTGCCAACCTTGCCTTCCTCTTAGCACATTTCTCCATTTCATCCTGAGTCTGAGTGTCTTCAAAGTCCATGACACCTTTGGTAAACATTCTCCAACTGGAGCACTCACAGGCCAGTGTCTCCCAATTGTCAGTGTTTATACTACTTTTTTTTTTTAGATTTGTCTTGAGTGTCTTTAAACCTCTTTTGTTGACCACCAGCATTACGCTTTCCATTTTTAAGTTTGGAATAGAGTTGTTGCTTTGGAAGACAATAATCAGGCATCCGAACAACATGACCAGTCCGATAAAGTTGATGTTGAAGAATCATTGCTTTGACACTGGTGATCTTTGCTTCTTCCAGTACACTGGCATTTGTTCACATGTCTTCCTAAAAGATACTTAAAAATTTTCGGAGACACCATTGATGTAATCTTTCAAGGCGTTGGAGATGGTGTTTGTAAGGGGTCCATGTTTCACAAGTGTACAGTAAGGTGGTAGTAGTTGCCAATCAGACGCCTATAGGAAGCACACAAGCAGAAGCTAAGTGCAACTGCACTCTCCCCACTTATGATTCCCAGCAACTTTTATTCAGAAATATACTGCCCCGATGATAGAGCCAGAACACAGTCATTATAACAAATAGCCAATGGAAGCCTTCCCCTCCATATGTGATTCATAGAAGCACATATTAATTCACGCTAGAAGTCCTAGTATATGGTGAAAATAGGATGACTATATAGTGAAAGTAGGCTAATTGGGAACAGACTGGGGAGGTACACACTACAAAGCTATATACATAAATGAGGGTCAAAGTAAATTTAAACTTGGGAAACTATCTTAACTGAACCTGCAGCCTTAAACACACTTAATTGGGAATGATCTCCACAGAACTAAATAGGATTGGCTTTTGAATAAACATGCATATGATTGCACAGTAAGTGTCCAGTTTTTAGGACTGCATAGATGATGGTGATGATGATTTGTACCCTGCCCATCTGACTGGGTACTCCAGGCACTCTGGGGCGGGTATGTAAGGCAACCATCCTTCTTGGATGGTTTTTGTATCATATTTCCATGTGTGGCTGAAAGAGTTAATGTTGGATGTGCAGGAACTGCTATAGTATGGTATTTATAAACTTCACTAGGAAGTTCAAAAGCATTCTACTTCTTATGCTCATAGTTCTTGTGGAGCTGTACGAACTCATTTCTCATCATAGGTTTGTCTGCCAGCCTAGAGTCTGTAACACCAGATGTCCCTTCTACGTGCCAGAATTTCCCATTTGTTCATGTGAAAGTCTCTTAAATCAAGTTTACAAATGTCCTTATAGTAAAACTTTGAATGACCCCTGGAACACACAGACCTGGCCATCTCATCATACTACTTTCCCTTTACTTTGTGTCCATCTTGCATGCAATGCACATGTCAAGTCACCAGAGTTCTCTATGTCTGAGAAAAGACAGAATTTATTAACTCCTCATCATGCCAAAAGACTGATTCAGTAATTCTTTCCATTGATGCTCAATCCTATAACTAATGGTGATGCTTTGGGGGTGAGGTGACCAGAAAGTTCTTTCACTCGTCACTTAGTTGACCAATGTTTCAACTATGTCTATATCTGGAGGCAGTGGTGTAGGGAGCCCTGGTTGCCACCGGGGCAGGTGTGCACTGCTCCATGGAGGCGGGGCATGCCAAAACGGGGTGTGGTGGATGAACCTTGCTCTGGAAATTGTAGTCAAAATTAAAGGGTTCAAGAACTCGAACCAAACCACATTTTATAAAATCATACACAGACTTTACTAAAACAAAACTCTACAAGAGAGAAAAATTCCAAATAATTACACAGATTAAAATGGCTCAGAAGGTAAGAAAACAACAAACACTAAATTATCCAGCTAATTAACATAAACACTTATACTTAAATCTCAGTAGGCTGAACAACGGAACAAAATGCTGTCAAAAGCCCAAATAGACATTTCACTTGGCTGGCTGCTGAGAGCTCCCACCAACCCAGGTTTTTTAGAAACCACCTTAATTCCCTTGTGACACAGGCTTTGAAGCCTTAAGGGGAGACAGCTGCAGGTAAGCTCATTATTTCTGAGGTTCTAACCCAGGCATAGGCAACCTTGGCCCTCCAGATGTTTTGGGACTACAATTCCCACCATCCCTGACCACTGGTCCTGTTAGCTAGGGATCATGGGAGTTGTAGTCCCAAAACATCTGGAGGGCCAAGGTTGCCTATGCCTGTTCTAACCCATTCCCATGAACCAGTCTTAAGGGGGTGATATCACCACAAGCCCCCCCCCCCCTTGAAGGCTATAATTAGTGGAAATAGACACAATTATAGCTTTACACAGGATCAAAACAGCCAATTCTTTTAAAGAGAAAGACATCCATTCTAATGGAAGGATAATTACCAATATAATGTGGAATCAAACTGGATTTATCTGGAACAGTGGCAAATAATGACTGAAACATCATAACTCCTCTCCAAATTCCCCTTGTTGTTAAACAATCAGATATCAGACATTTAAATTTCACCAATATCATTCCCGCCATTCACCAGTAGAACTAATCCAGAAAGTTCTTCTTTATTTCCAATTTCGACTGAAATAGGGAATATCACATCAGCTCTTTCTCTGCATGTCATTGGACTGAGACCCTCTTGCTCTGCAACTTTAAACAATTCAGAAGTTACAATCTGATTAACTCCTGTTTGTGGTGGACTATCTGATCCCTTTTAAGTTACTGCTGAATTCCCCGAGACGCCTTGACTCGTGAACACGTTTGAATTGGCATCACTTTACTAACTTTTAACAAATCTGCCCCATGACAAAATCATATCCATACTTGTGATGAACCAAGAATACATGATCACCCTCCCAATTTCTAAATTTCACATGCACTTTAGCAAGAGCCACCCATTTAAGTTGGCCTTTGTAGGGCTCGACTTTAATAAAGCCGGCTGGTTCCCACTTTAAACCCTCAAGCACTTTGCAATTAACCGAGCTGATATCAGACCCAGAGTCCATAGAACCCCTAATGATCACACTTCTGTCCAAATAAGAGATTCAGTTCTTAATTTATCAAGCCAGGCCTGCTGCTCAGGAGGAATAAGTTGTGAAACATCCACACAATCCATTTGATTCATTACTCCAGCTGAAGCAATTCTAACAACTCCCCCATCTGCATCAGGCTAGGCCACTTCGGTACCAGATGCATAGTTTACCCTTGTTCTTGCTGCCGTTGTGGCCCAATCAGATCACTGTATATGGGACTGTTCAGTGATTTTTCTCATCACCATATTATTAGGCTCTTCTCTTCAATAGTCATCTTCCTAACTTTCGAAGCTGCCTGGGGAATTAACAGGACTCTGAGCTCTACCACCTCCATTGTGAGTTACACTCTTGGCCTTAGTTACAGATAGGTAGCCGTGTTGGTCTGCCATAGTCAAAATAAAAAAAATTCCTTCCAGTAGCACCTTAAAGACCAACTAAGTTAGTTCTTGGTATGAGCTTTCGTGTCTGAAGAAGTGTGCATGCACAGGAAAGCTCATACCAAGAACTAACTTAGTTGGTCTTTAAGGTGCTACTGGAAGGAATTTTTTTTTATTTTGACTCTTGGCCTTATTAATTGTCTCTGCTGTAATTTAAGGCAGTCTCTTTTTATATGAGTGATCTGACATCAATGAAAACACACCGGACATGAAGAAAAACCGGCTGAAAACCTTTCTTCCCCCCAAGAAGAGTTTCCAACTCTGCCCCTGGACCAGGTCTCATCTAAGCAGTTTTTTGGCTTAGCTCCCAGATTATCCTTTTGAGGAGTATAACTTTCACTTGTGGATTTACTAAAACAAGACTTGTATTGCCTGCTCCTTTTGGCCATAATCTGCTCAGTAAAAATGGCCAATTCCTCTAAATCCTGGGGGTTTCGAGCCTGGAATAACTCACCCACCTCCTCTGGGAGCGATTGACAGAATTGTTCTAACTATCAAATCATGAAATTCAGCTAGAGTTGTTACACCAGCTGTATGAGTCCATAGATTCACAGTCTTTCTAATCCTTGCCTTATAGGCAGTAACAGGTTCTTTTAGCTTAGGGAACGCTCTTCAAAGTTTGAACTTAAGTTGGTCTTTGACTAAAGCAAATCGATGTAACGCCAACTGCTTAAACTTGTGATAGTTCTGCGCATCCTCTTGGGGTAACTCACCCAGAACTTCTACAAGCTCTCCTGACAAATGCAAGTGAAGGATCTGGTTGTACTCCCTTTCAAGCACATTGTATCTTTCACAAGTCACTTCAAAGCGATTCAAATATGCGCAAACATCTTCTCCAGCATGAAATTCAGGGATTTTTTTCCTCTCCCAGTCCTCTCCAGATTTACAGTCGGACTGAGTTGATTGTCCTTAATTAACTGATGGGCTGATATGAAAGTTTTTAGCCACTGCCTTCAATCCTCTTCATCTCTCTGCCCTCTACTTTGGCTGCGTCCCCTGGCACCTCCCACCAAACCCCCGGCACCTCCCACTAAACAGTCCTCTCTTTCTGCCTCTGAGTCACTGTCCAGATGTGCACGGCTTCCTCTCTGGCCATTACCCAGGCGGAGTCTACCCTCCTCTATTCCAGCATTCCTGGAAGGGACTCTTCATCCACTTCAGCCTCCTCATACTCCATATTATTTAATCTAACTTGCTCCAGTCTTCTCTACAAATGTAACTACCCAACTAGCTAGCCAAAATAACAAACATGCTTCTGAGCACTGCAAATTTTGCAGTTTGGCGCGCTGCAAGACCAGCCCCAGGCTGTGCTGCTTTGGGGAACAGCATGCTGGTCTCTGGGGTGCAAGGCCTGCCCCCCCCCCAGCTACGCTACTGTCTGGAGGCTAAAGAGGCACTGAAGTCTCTGGTGACAGCCCTCAGATTCTGAATGGGCCATCACAACCCAAATCCTAAGGCAGCACCTACAGTTCAAGTCATCCATTTCTATCAAGGAAAGGACTACCTTATCTCAGTTGCAGCCTTATAAAACATGGGGATGGAGGTTCACAAGAATATTGTGTTGCAGACCCACTCTTTTGAATATTGCTGAAAAGGCATGCACACTCCCCCCCTGCAGATGTTTTATACTGTGGGCCAATATATAAAAAAGGTAAAGGACCCCTGACAGTTAAGTCCAGTTGTGAACGACTCTGGGGTTGCGGCGCTCATTCTCGCTTTACTGGCCGAGGGAGCCGTTTGTCTGCAGACAGTTTTTCCGGGTCATGTGGCCAGCATGACTAAGCCACTTCTGGCAAAACCAGACCAGTGCACCGAAATGCCATTTACCTTCCCACCAGAGCAGTACCTATTTATCTACTTGCACTTTGACGTGCTTTCAAACTGCTAGGTTGGCAGGAGCTGGGGTGGTTCATATGCATATGATTAAAAATAGGAAGACTCCACTAGACCTCCACAAAAGTGTGTAGGCATGGACCTGAGTGCCATTATAGAAGACAATAACATAGGCATGAGTTTCTGTAACATCAGTGATCAACTTAATTATCCCACTGCAGGGCTAGAGCTTAAACACTGTTCGAAATGGCGGCATTTCAATCTATATTTTTGGCAAGATGCTCTTGCCTTCTAAGTGAGGTAAACTTGAGAATTCTCATGAAATGCAAAAAGAAAGAAAGAAGATGCTTCATTTAATTAGCACAGCATGTACTTGACAGTTGGGAACAATTTACTAACAAGGGAACAGCGGACAGTGAATTATGGGTGTTGCTTGTATTAGACATGACACTGCTTTATATCTGAATACCACCTTGAGGACCTCCCTGAGCCAAAAGGCAGTATATGAGAGGAAAGAAAAATCTTATTTGTGTATCTACAAGTTCTCTGATTTCAAACTCTTCTATTAAGTACATATCCACATATATTTTTTATTATTGTTTGCTTTGTATATGGTATGATGCAATGCCCTCCTACTGCACTTTAAATTAAATATATATAATATAAAGGTTTTCTTAAAAAATAAATAATATAAAATACAAAATAAAAACTCTACAAAAAGACTAACTTCCCCTGCTGATTATGGGAGCTGGATATCCAGCAATTCTCTTCCTACCCTACCCCAGATAAAAGGCAGCACATTTAATCCAAACAATCATTGTAATAGCTATCCAGGTGATTTGGACCTCATGGGGCCAGCCATATCACTCTCTTTTATTACATAAATGTATATCTTGAAATCATAATGTGTATTTCTGCAACACTTAGACACAGCAATAACCTCTACTGGTTTTTTAGTTCTAGTGCAAGAAATTGTATCAATAAAGGCTCCTATGGCTAATTCTTTTACCTTTTTTTTAAAGTAAAATATCAGTCAATCTTTATGCAAATGCACTATTTGTGAATTGGTCAGATTTAATGCAGAATGGGCTACCAAAATACTACCGTTTCCCATTTGTGCTGCTTATCACATGAATGATACACAAGTCTTGTGCTTTTTTTCCAATTCTCAAACAGAGGACTCAACAGGAGGTGGTTGTTAATAAGTAAAAGCATTAGTCTCTTTATAAGGCAGCTTTGCAAAGCCATGCTTTTGTCCTGTTAATAAATGGGAAACCAGAAATTACCAGTAATTTCACTTGGAGCACAAAAGGAAAGTAATTGTGAGAAATATCAAACACAGTGCTCTGAATAATTATAGCACATAACTGGCTGAGGTTTTAAATCAAGGGTACTTATCTTAATTGAACATCTGAAATGTTTTATTTATACAAAGAGAAGGTGTAAGAAAATTTAACTGATCCAAAGCATGAGGAATATAGTGCTTTGTTCTGGAAGATACTCATGTGTGAACTCCTCCTTTTCCTTTGACAGGATAGTAGGTAGTGCTTTAAAGCCAGCAGCATTGTCAAAGCACATTAAAGTTCATACAGACCTTTTGGGTGAAGAAGCACTTTCTAGTTATCCACAACAGAACCACTGTGTTTTTATTTCAACAGCAGAAATGTTGCCTAAATTTTAAATAAACCAGGTTGGCTATTGTGGTTCCTTCTGTCAGTGATCCATACAATTTTCCTGCTTTCAGGGCATCCTTTCATGAACCACACTTACAGCACATGCATATTATATTGCTACTCACTGGAACTCAGTTCTGGCACCTCTCAGGTGGGTGCCATTGCTATTATAAGAGAACAAGGGAGGTGTTCATTTTTCTAGAAAAATAGTACTGGTTATGAGTTGGGGGGTAGACCCCCCCATAATTTCTACATTCAGTGAAGGGTCAGAATTTGAACTCTTAAATTCATGAAATAACACCAACCAGCTTCCTCATAAGTTCATCCAGGTGATGGCTTGGAAAGGCTTATGATGTCTTGGTTTGTTTGATAATGGGAGTCATTAGCCAAACAGGATCCCAGCAAACAAAAGACCAACAGGTGAAATAATCAATGACACACTAGGCAATAGATATAGGACATAATATTGAAATGGCTGTGTGGGAACAATTGCGTAATGTGGATTTGAAACTGACAGCATGTTATGAGATAAAAGAAAACTATATGAAAATGATCTATAGATGGTACGATGTTACGATATTGAAGCAATGCAGCCGCGAGCTGCTGGTAGCTTGAAAGCAAAACATAATGGGAATATTGGGACTGTCCGTGGGAAACAGAGGGACAGTCTATTCACAGTGCGAAGCACCGGAATTAGCTCAGAGTGTAATATGAGCTGTACAGGAAGTACAGCAAGTGTTTTGTTCTCTCTCGACTGCTGGAATTTGAAGAGAGCAGTCATGTTTTTTGTAACGCTGCAAAGACAGAAATAAAGGCATGTAAATACGTTTCTGTCTATCTCTTTCCCCTGCCGGGGGGGCAGGAAAGAGGGGTGTGTTCTTCTCACGCTGAGAAGGATCGCCTATCGCGACCTCTGCCTGGATCTTGCCGGGAAAGCAGACAGGGAGGTCAACAGGAAACCAAGCCGGGTGCCTGGGAGAGTTGCCAGTTTCTCCTGATAAAGGCTTGATTTCCGACATCTGACACCTACTAAATTGGCAAAAATGTTTAAGTCAGAATCAGATACCTGCTGGAAGTGTAAAGAGAAGGAGGATACCTTTTTCCATATGTGGTGGTCATGTAACAAAAGCATTCTGGGAAATGATTTATGAGTTGAAAAAAATGTTGAGGATAACTTTTGTTAAAAAAACAAGGTGTTCTATTAGGAAAACATTGTTTATGTCTGCAACTACTGCTGCCCAAATGATATCTGCCCAGAAATGGAAAGAAGCAGCAGTTCTAACTAAGGACTAGCAATTAAAACTGATGGAGTACGCAGAAATGGTGAAACTTACTGGAAGAATAAAAAATCAAGAAGAAAGATGATTTAATATAGAATGGGGGGAAATCATGGACTATTTGAAAAATTATTGTAAACAAATCATTAGCAGGATTGACATTAAAAGTGAGGTATAAATAAATTAAAAGGAATATAAAAGGAAAATTAGTAAATAGGCTTGAACTGGATATACAGTGGTAAAAGATATAACATAAGTAACTGCAGAAAGAGGGTTCGAAAGATGTTTTTGGATTGATTGTGTAATTTCTTTTTTCTTTGTTAAAATATTTGTAAATTGAGAAAATAAAAACAAAAAAGGAGAACATATGCAAAATAAACCATATTTCTTACAGAAAGTAGCCTCTGCTGTGCTTTATTTCAAAGAAATGCAAACCCTGGTTAAGTACCAAGACCCCTGGAATTTTGCTACAGCTTGGCAGAGATTAGAGTAGCCCATAAGAATATCCTCTACAGACAGAACCTTTTGCAGAAAATTTCACACATCTATATCTTAGTCCTTTTTCAAACTCTGGGAAATAAAACCAGACTGGTTGTTTTCACTCCAAATCCTCTCATTAGAACTGTCTGAAGGACATGACACCCAATATTTAGGAAGCATAAATACAAGAGCTCAATTTCTTCAAATTTACAGACTTCCAGCCCATTTCATAGGTCTCCACTTGTTACAATCTAAGCCCCACAAACTTATCTAGTTATTCCCATTGCTATATATGTGGTATTAAAAAGAGATACTGACATTTTCAAAACTACTCCATTAGATGACCAGGAATTTGAATCAGAACCTCCCATTCCTTGCCAAGCCAGGTCAACTAATATGCAAACAGTTCCAGGATATGGTGGGCAATCCTTTGCCAGAGGTATTTTTCCATAGGGGCTGGGTGGACATTTGTCAGGGATACTGTAGGTCCTGCATCAAGCAGGACATTGCACTGATTGACCTTCAAAATCCTTACCAGTTCTATAAAATTCCATGTGAAATTTGTCTAAACGAGTTAACTTAAATTGGTTTGACTGGAATGGAATTTAACAAAAAGTGATGAAAAGTAAGTTGCAGCAGCAATAGTATTTCCTTATTATGAAGTTAGCCTCTGTGGTAGTATACCCCCGAGAAAGTATGTGTCTAATGAGCCCAAAAGCCAAGTGGGTATGTTGTTCTTAAGTTGTTTTCACATGGCAGTGCAAAATACATTTTCAACTCCTTTTGCAGCAACTAACCATGCAGGCACTGCTTAGAATTGCTCCTGCTGTCACCAGGAGTTAATAGACATGGAGACTGGAGATGCTAAGCACAAAGCAGAAATAATTGAGTGCTTCCTCCCTAAATGAAGTGTGGGAGATGATGGAAAAGCTGCAAAGAATCACCAGCCTGAGGCAACACAAAGTGTCAACAAGACAGGAGAACATCTCTGATACAGCTGCAGCCAGATTCTTTGACTAATCACTCGACAGCCCCATGTCAGAAACAATTTGCTGCCTCTAGGGGGGAAATGCAAAAGTGCTTGTTTTCAGCTTTCTGCAGTCTTTAGCTATATAGTAAACTTCATTTAATGGCAAAAACACTCAAAGGCTGGTACAAGCTAATTTGTTGCAAAGCAAATAGGGAGTATACATTTTGTTTCATATATTAGATTTACAAATGATAGAAAAGTAATTTTTAAAAATAATAATCTGGGAGTGTGCATTATAGTTCATCTGGCAGGAAAGGCATTGTTTTGCTTAACAAATGAACAAATGAACAAACATTCTACCTTCTGCAACACACATGCAGCCTTATGCGGCTCTCTGTTGTTCTCCTAACAAATATCTAATGATTCTACAGCAAAGTACAGCAAGAACAGATTATCTGTGGGAGCTCTCATAAAAAAATAATTCTTTTCTTAAAAATTAATACAGAATTGATAAAATGAGAATTACATTCACATGCATGTAGCCTGATCCTCATTTCCTCAAAAGTAATTTCACTTATTTCAGTGGTACTTGTACTCAAGTAAGCATACAGAATTGCAAACTGCTAATCTAAAATGAATAAAGACACACTGGCCAAAATATGACACTTATTGCAGCTATTGTAGCTGTTTTTATTATTATTATTATTAGACTGCCTATTGACTTGGTAACTAAAAAATCTTCTGCTGAATTTGCACAGTGTATGATAACTAGAAATATAAACATGTTTAATGTTAGTTGAAAGTTCAAACCACCCCATCTCTGTATACCTATTGCAAGAATTATGTGATGACACACTATTAACATGTAAAGCGGGACAAAAATATGTATTTTAGTTCCCATTTATGTCATTAATGAGTGTGAACAAGGTTTTCTGAATACAGGTATTGCCAGATGAAAATAGTTCATCTAAAATAACAACAACAACAACAACAACAACAACAACAACAACAACAATTTTTATTTATACCCCGCCCTCCCCATCCAAGGCTGGGCTCATCTAAAATAGCTGAATAATGTGAAATATACCGTATTTTTCGCTCTATAACACACACCCGACCATAACACGCACGTAGTTTTTAGAGGAGGAAAATCCGTAGGCATGCCACCCGTAGGCATTTCCTCCATAACACGCACAGACATTTCCCCTTACTTTCTAGGAGGAAAAAAGTGAGTGTTATGGTGCAAAAAATACAGTACTTACCACAGAAAGAGTGAATGCAATGGAGTTTCTTTTTGACTAAATGTCTTAAGAATTGGTCTGTAAGTTGTTATATCGTTTATATCTCTTAAAAAAAACATTTTGGTCTACCTCTGCACCTGTGCTGAACAGGCATATGGCTCTCATCACAGTATATTACACAATGAACAATATGCCCAGAATCAAGATGTGCAAACAAAAATGAACTTTGGATCTGGCATTTAGAATGCAATAAAAATGCATTCTTTTTGTGAAGCAGGTCCCTTTTATTTATGGAACTCAAACTGTCCAAACAGACAGATAAAATACTCTTCCCTGTAATGTAATAAGCAGGATTCCACTTACCTGTAAATGTTACTCCTTGAGCGCTTGCCTGGGGAATTCCATTTATTGGATTGTACATGTGCAAAGAGAGCAATGATCAGTCCCTACTGTAGCACTTACTGAATATCAAGTTTTTCACAGAGAGGCATGAAAATTGAGTGAAAGCATGCCTTTCACCTCTCAAAGGCCCCCGAGTGGAGAATGAGGAAGGCAGACACATGAATCCATGCAGAGCTGCTGGGCCCTGCCTCATAACTTCCTTCTTCCCCCTCCTTTATTATATAGTGGTTGCACCCATTTTATTTGTATTTTTTATTTATATAACTAGGCATATAACAGGATGGGGGGCACTAATGTATTAGCCTTGACGGAACAGTATGCCACAATTTAATGAGAATTTAACAAACTTTACAATTGATGAATTCATGTGCATAACCTTGTTACAATCAAAACATCTGGATTGTGAACCACAGGCATTTGTTTTACTATTTTATAAGCCACTACTACTGCTTTGCCACAGTAATTTTTCACCCATTATCTTTCTCCGTATTTTGAAACCCAGTGAAGAAAGTCCATTGTTACAGGTGAGATCACTGAAATGGAACTCAGTCAAAGTGCAATAATAAAATGAAAAAGAATATAGTAAAAAAGGAAAAGCTTGACGGTCATAATCATGGCTATTGTTCTTGATTTCATGGTCTCTGCACATTCTAAAACATTAAGAGTAACTCATAAAATAATAACAATATGCACTGAAATAAAACTGGTTTATCCTAAATAACAGGGGACTGACCAGATTAAACAAATCAATGTTATTGCTGGCTTCCATCCTAGTGGGAACAATCAATTCATTTTTGCAGAATATTTGTTCTTCCTGTTTGTTCTCTTTCTCAAATGCATCAATTTTGATCTAAAATTGCCCATTTGTTTTCTTCTTTTAGCATCACAATTTGTTCATCTATATTTGTGTCAAAGTTTCCAGCAGTGCTGGTAATACAAACACACCCCAGATTAATCAGGTGATGTGATCATTTATGTGCTACAATTAATATTGTTTTTAAAAGATATATTTATGGTATTTTCATAAGACAGATTTGTTGTCCTCTTTTGTTTTCAGTATTCTTAAAAGTGTAGATACTTCTACATGTTCTTGCCATTTATTGCACCAATACATAATGAAGGTACTTAATTTTTCAATGTAAATATTATTTAAGTGCCTCACCAGATTGCCCCTGATCTGATCAAGCAGCCAGGAACAATCCAGAGTCAAGGGGCAGGGCAGTGAGCAGGAAGGAAGAGAGAAACATAGAGTCTGCAGAAAGAGCAGCATGAAACTGTTTATAAGAGGGCTTTCTAGCATGCCTCTTCCCAGCAGGGGAACTGCACACATGGTCCAACTGAGCAGGATTGAATGCTCTGCTCGCTAGCTTGTTGCAGGGAGCTGCTTCGCTAGTTTGCTCCTCACATGGAATGCACTGGTGAAGCAGAACCCTGCAGGACTGAACCCTCCATTCACCAGCTGGTAAGTGAACAATGCAATCCTGCTTAGTTTGGCTGTGGGTGCAGGGGTGTGCTTCGCCAACATGTTCCTCATGCTATACAGTGGTTCCTCGGGTTACATATGCTTCAGGTTACAGACACTTCAGGTTACAGACTCCGCTAACCCAGAAATAGTACCTCGGGTTAAGAACTTTGCTTCAGGATGAAAACAGCAATCGTGTTCCGGCGGTGCGGCGGCAGTGGGAGGCCCCATTAGCTAAAGTGGTGCTTCAGGTTAAGAACAGTTTCAGGTTAAGAACGGACCTCCAGAATGAATTAAGTTCTTAACCCGAGATACCACTGTATATGAATAAGCTTTCACATGAGATCTTGGAACCATGCATAAATAGAGCTAAGTGTATGGACTGATATTAAAGTCTCTCCTTCCTATTTTCCTTCCATACAAAAGTATATGTGGAAAAAACGCCACCCCCCATGTTGTGTGAGGAATAGACTGCAAAACTGGGAGCCATTTTTGGTATACCTTTATCTAGAACAGATTGCTGTTGATTCTTTCCAGTCCTATGATTTATGAGGAGCTCTTTAGAATCAGCTACCTCTATTTCCACTGGTGACATATTTTTCAGTTTGATATATTTGAAATGTGACATTTTATGAAATCTACTTGAAGCAACACAAACTTTGTCTTTCTTCCCACCCACTCTGTTCACAGAATGAAAGAGCCGAATATTTAAAACATATCTGCAATATAAGATGCATCATGTATATGAATGATTAGTATCTACTATTTATTCATATCAGTTTGTTCTGCATTTTCAAACTATAACCAATTTTTAAGAATATGACAGCAACACAGAATTGTGGAGCTAATGTTTATTATCTCTCAATGCTTTTTAGCACCAATTTGTCCTTTTTACAACTAAAATTATGACTGCTCTAGTTCACAGCCAGGCAAACACAAAATGGCATCTTTTCAACAATCTGGGCTCCTCCTAGCTGAAATAGCTAGCAACAGAAATTTATAACTGAATGCAAACAATTCTGTGACAAATGTAGAATGCAAATATACTTCAGATTATTTTGGCCAGGAAGTCTCTGGACAGAGGGACATTTTTCTTGTGGTGTCACTGTCCTGTTTGAATATTAAAAGTTGTATTAAACAGACTTGGATGAAAAACAAAGACAGGGAGAGATAGGGTCTACAGGTAAGATGATACTCTTCTTTTGTTCACAACTGGAGGATTTTTGCTTTTCTAAACTGAAAGGCCAGCAGAGACAAGTTCAGTTTTGAGGAAGCATTGTGCTCCTTGGAGTGGCTTGTGCAGGGTAAGCAGAATTTACTCTAAATGGTTGCTTATGTTCTATGGGATTGTTTGTTGTATGTGGAAGACAGAGGGCCTTTCTTTCATAGGTTTAGTGATTTGGGTGCTACAAATTTGTCTTTAGGGACTGACCTTCAGGACAAGAATCTCTGGGGCTCAGTGTTGGAGAGTTTATAACAGGTTGTGAAAGCTACAAGGCTCTAGGAAAGGCTGTGAGTGAAATATAACCATACTGTTGCCAGCAGAAGGAGGTAATAGGGCCTTTCCATTAAACCTGGGAGGAGATTGTTCTTAGAGAATGGATGCCAACCATTTAAAGTGTTTAAATGCATATATATATATATATATATATATATATATATATATATTCAAAAAGAAACGGCATGGCTAAAGGCAGTGGTACTGTGAAGATGGTGCCATTTTACATGCTTTATTTCTGTAGTTCATGGCATCAGTGAACTCAGTATAACTTGATATTAGTTAGTTATTTCATAAAAACTATACACCACTTGATTGAAAATGCTAAGCATCTGAGTAGGCTTGTCTATACAATAATGTTTTTAGCAGGTACCAAAAATTACAGTGAAGACACCTGCTGGATATCAATAGGAAGGGAGTTCCAAAGTGTAGGTGCTGCCACATTAAATGATTGGTTTCTCACAAATGCAAAACAGGTGTTATGTGGCACCTGTAGTAGTTGCAGACAGCCTAATTAAAACCATTTTAGCATATCTGGTATCTCTAGTCAATATAAATGTATCCATTTCCCCATTCCCCTAGATGTATTTTATTATTTGCTTATTCTTTAGATTTATACCCTTTCAAATTTATTATATCAATGTTACTTACAATAAAAAATCCAACCTACTGTAAAACAAAATACTTTAGGTGTCAGAATACACATCAGTTTACTGCAAGTGTATCTTTACTGTTTCCCATCATTTTCCTATTCGTCTCAAGATTTCATAAAGCATGGAAGAAACAAATTATACTCAACAAAAAAAGCAATCCATTAATATGTGGTCTTAAACAAGACAGCATAAAATATGCACAGAAGTGGGGTATTTTAAAAACTTACTCAAGAGATGGAAATCTGTTCTTTAAAAAGATATAGGATTTTTTTTTACGTAATTTCACTGACGAAGAAGTGTAGCTATATCCTGAATTTTCTACATTTGATATCTGCAATGGCTATGGGAGTTAATGGTGATTGTAAACCTTTGAGATTGCTTCCCCTGCCTGCTCAGAAGCACAAGGTAGTCTTGGTTCCATAGTGTAAGAAACGTGATTAGAAAATAAAATAAAATAAAGGCCTTTTTAAATCCTCAGGAAGTCAAAATTCCAAATATGTTATATGTCTGCTTGGAAATACAAGCCTACCAAGAATATTATTCCATTTACTCACAGATTTATGTAATCATCGATGTCTGAATCACAGTTTTTTTTCAATTCAGTAAACTGTTAAACATACCTGCTTGTCCATATGTGTGCACATATACTACAGACTAAAAAAAAACTGTGTAAAGAGTGTACTCTTAACAAAGCATAAGACTTACTCTCAGGATAATACAGAATTATAGCCTAAATAAACTATTGCTGATGATTCAGGTTATCAGGGGCTACATAATAATAATAATATTTATGCTATTAATGGAAACAATTGCCTTCTCCTTAAAATATTTATTTTCATTGTTCTATGGAAACTTTTCCAAACACTCCTTACAATGTACAGTTTGAAAAGAAAGATAATGAATTAACATTCACAACTAAGAATAGTCTATTTGTCCTAGATGAGCAGTTGCAGGATAAAAATAATCCATTTGTTTTGATTAAGGGATCTGTCAGCTTTGAACTGCTTAAATACTATCCTCCTCTTACGTAACAGAGACATTGTTTTTATATTCATTGTTTTCAGTCATATGGCCTTCTTTCAGACTACTAAATGACAATAAGAGTGAAACAGGAAGGGGAATGAGGTCTCTCTCTCTCTCTATATATATATATATATATGCACCTTGTGCTACAGCTTGTCGTAACTTCCCAGCTAGCTGGAATTCTAGGAAGGCAGCCAGAGGAATAGGGGATGCTCCTGAAGAAGCTGAGACAGAGAAAGATGAATAGAAGTTCTAGAGAGGAGAAGGAAGGCTGGGGAGAAGGTGAAGGAAAGGCACAAAACCAGGGAAGGAATGAAGGGGGAAGCACTTGTCCCTCTTAGGTCATACCTCCCCTCAGAAAAGGGGGGAGGGCTGCAGTCTGCCTGAGAACATTTGAATTCTGACATGCTCCTAATAATCAAAACCCTATTTTTTCAAGCTCCATACAGACAGCAAGAACCCAACCACTTTCTGAAGTTCCAAGAAATGAGGCAATGCAGAGGAATGTTAAGGAACCTGGAGAAAGAGGGAAGGCAAAAAATACCTCACAGAGAAATGAGGGTTGAAGAATGAGGGAGAGGAGGGTTTCCGGTGCCTATCTGCCTTAGTTGAGGCAGCCCCCACGACATCACAGGGATCAAAGGCAGAGAAAAACAAGAATGATAGAGGGTAAATCATTCTTGGAAATTCCTCCCAGGGCAGGGAGGAACAGGCTTCACTTGCAGTCCGTCTCAGTACCTGGCACTGAATGTGGGGATCAGGGAGGCACTGAGTGTAAAAGCACTTCACCTGGTGAAAACCCTCCTATACCATCATTAAGAAGCAGAGGTTCTCCTGTTAATTGGTGATTAATTAAAATGAAAGTACTCCAATATCCCCTGGGCAGGGGTACCTTTACCTTTACCTTTCCTCCAATATCCCATGCAGTGGAAGCTGGATCCCACTTTCTTGGGCTGTCAAAATTTCTAAATATTGAATGTGTAGTGAGAAAGAGGGGACTGATGGCGTATGTTGTTGTTTGGAAACACCAAGCAAGATGAGAGCATGATGGGAGGGAGCTAATGAGATATTTTGAGAATTCTCCAGGATTATAGCCCCACCTCTCAGCCTTAAGCTAAGAGACAACATCAGCTGGAGGAATTTCAAGAATGGGACAGCAGACAAAGTCCAAGGACATGATAATTGGACATTTATTAACATGAACAGTAATCACTAAAAATGCAGCTGTTATCTAAATGATTAATATACAGTGGTACCTCTAGTTAAGTACTTAATTCGTTCCAGAGGTCCGTTCTTAACCTGAAACTGTTCTTAATCTGAAGCACCACTTTAGCTAATGGGGCCTCCCACTGCTGCTGTGCCGCTGGAGCACGATTTCTGTTCTCATCCTGAAGCAAAGTTCTTAACCCGAGGTACTATTTCTGGGTTAGCGAAGTCTGTAACCTGAAGCGTATGTAACCCGAGGTACCACTGTACCAACTGAAAGGTAAGTAGATATTAATTAAAAATATGCTGCAGCAATATAAGAACTGGACAAAAAATATGCTGCAGAAATATAAAAACTGGACAAAAAACATTGATCAAGGAGCACAGGAAACCACTTTGATTAAATTGTATAAATTTGGGTTTGTGCTTGTAAGCAAGGGACTTACTATAATGGAAGCAGCTGCTAGTTAGGCTCAGAAAGATAGGGGACAGAACAAAAGTGGGGAGCGGTAGGCAGGAAGGATTGCAACAGGGGTGAAACAGAGCAAGAAGGGGCTCGTGGCGATGTGCCCTTGCTCACCGCAGCCAATTCATTCTGTTTCTCCATCTTTCGTTTTGTTCTCCTTGCCTTATGTTTATATAAAAGTGGGGAGGAGAGTGGGGGAGCTAATAGCTGGTGGCAGTGGCAGTGACTGGTGAGAGCTGAGGCTATGCTTCTCTGGCTCAAAACTGCTATCCCTAAGAGATGGAAGAGGCTGTGGCACCCATTCAGTTAGCTGAAGGGATGTGAGGTGTAGGAGCCATTGCCCCCTCACTC
This sequence comes from Podarcis vaucheri, assembly GCF_965113315.1. Lineage (NCBI taxonomy): Eukaryota > Metazoa > Chordata > Lepidosauria > Squamata > Lacertidae > Podarcis > Podarcis vaucheri. The sequence goes on along the minus strand of NC_138764.1, from coordinate 51,482,215 downwards.
TCTTTGGAGTTAATGGACTGGGCAGGGGTTGAGGGGAGAGAGAAGCCACGCAACACCCTCTGCTGAGGGGCCCCCACTGCTCCCTTCCCCTCTGCCCCTCCCTGGCCACGGGGACCTGCTTCTGCCTCAGAATTAAAGCTGTGCGGTGGTACCCGCATGGCATATAAGGTGGCGCAGAAGGAAACTCCTCCCGTTTTAACTTCTTCTCTTCTCACACCCTCCTGTGGAGGCAGGTTGCTGCTCGCCCCAACCCCTCCTCTCCCCCCACCCTGGCAATGTGGCTAGAAAAAGCCCTTCAGCACTTTTTCAGGGGAAGCACGACAACTCCAGAACTTTGTGTGCAGCCTTAAGGGAGCCTAGCTCTCCCCCTACCCCAATATGTAGGGATGTGTTTTCGTGTTGGGGGAGTTGCCGCAGAGGAGGCACAGTACTTGCCTTGCTCTGGGCGCTGACAACGCACACTATGACACAGGCACAGGCAAGGCTTATCCAGCACTTGTTGGGCCACCATGCAAGTCTGTGCCATATGTTGTGCACACTTAAAGAACCAAAAGCTTTCTTAACAATTGAGTCATCCGTTCTCTTTATCATCGGTTTTTACTTGAATAAATTCATTAACATATATAAGTTGTCTGGGAAAGGCTGTTTGTGTTAACCTAAGGAGCATGTAGATAGTGATGTTTATTTTATATGCATAGCATCATTCCACTCATGCCTTCTTCAACTGCACAAAGCTGCAAAAGGGATGAGTTCTATTTTAACTGGGTAATTGCCATTTTTATTGTGAAAAGTCAATACTCTAAATTTACCTAGAAATTTGCTGGTGCTTTTTAAAATAATCAATAAATCCTAAAACATTTTTCTTCAATGCATAGTGAATCAAGATATAAATGGTTTTCTACACAAACAAGATATTCAATATTCAATGAAATAAACAGACTACCTTTCAACAGTTCAACAATTTGAACATGAATGATTAGAGAAATGTTCAGTGAATCATGTGTTCCATTAATTTGCTTTAATAATCTTAACTCTTACCTTTCTGTCAAGTACCATCCTAATATTGAAAAGCTAGCTTTTTTTGTTTCAATCTACAAGTGTTGTTTTCATGTCAATAATATTACTTAGTGTGAATCACACTATTGAACCACATACAAATCTAATAAGTATACAAGCAAATAAATGTACTTGCTACTATAATTTATTTTGACTGAAAGGTCATTCCTGGAAAATCAATATTCTTCTGTTCCTAGCTAACAAATTTGTATATAATATAGAAATTTAGGCCATGATCTTATCATTCATGATGGAACCCAGAAAGCACAAAATCATTGCTGTAGCTAAGACTGCTAAGCACAGAGCACAATGCTGAGATGTCTAAGCATGTTGTGCAGTAGTGGCATGGTTGGAAAAGTTGTATGTTCACCTGGACATTATTCTTAAGAACTGGGTGGTAATTTCATCAGAGTATCAGTAGTTGTGCACACATAGTTTGCTTGCAGACACATAAATCCACATCATATCTTACTTTCCACATTGTACTAGGCCTTATTTTAGGACACCAAACTTTCATGTGAAATATCTTCTTCTTGCCACCTCCAAATCTCTATGATACTGCATTTGCAGCTGTGAAGCCTCTGGCACCAACTGGCTAAGCCGTTGTGGTGGCATCCAAGTTTCTCCCACTTGGATCAATGTCCAGGGAACAAAACTAGTCTAGCTTCACTTAAGAAAAGTTGTTTGCTAGGATTGAAACCTCACACAGCTGATGAATGAAAAAAGAACCTGAAACTTAGGGAAATTAAGGAACAGGCAATTCAGAAGTAAAGAGACTGTGACGAAAGGCTACTTTGGACTAAATAACAGGTTCCCAGAAGGAAGACATAGGTAATAAAGCTTACTAAAAAGGGCACATAATCATAATCCCTCCCTTTTTTTATTCTCACATGATCTGTGATAGCCAGGTTATTCTTACTCCCATTTTTCAGTTTGGATACTTGAATGAAATATAATGCTTTTTTTTAATGGCCACTCTTACTTTACCATGGCTCTTCAAAAAGTGTGCATTCCTACATCCAAATAATTAGTTAAACAAAGATATATGGAATGTAGGAAATAAATGCACATTTTTATGAAAAAACATAAACTAAATGGTATTATGAAACCAGCCAAAACCACAGCTATATGAATAAACTTGGCATTTGTTAAAATTCTGAGCCAGTATAATCACCTTGCTCAGTATACTGGAATCATTAAACTACTTTTCCATTCAAAAAGGCAGTCCCCATCATCAATCTTGCCATCTAAAAAAAATTACCAACCTGGAAGTAGTGTAATTAAATAGGGATGCTGCTAATAAAAGCAATAGATAATTCCTAGATTAAAAAAAAAACCTGAAAATTGAAGAAATGCCCTTTTAATTTCTATGCTGAGAATATATTTGCTTCAAAACGAAATGTATTAGAAGTTTGACAGTCTCTCTGATCAAATAATAACATAATAGCTTTTGTCCTGTGTCAGTATATGTTAGCCAGCATCAGAGGAGAAAATAAGCAGAGGGTTGCTATTGTGTTGCTATTTTAGAAGGGCCTTCCATCTGGTAGGAAGCACAAGCCATCAGCATTGTAATTAAAATGCAATTACTGTCCCCCATCACAATCCCAGGATGATCATTCCATCTGTGTGATATACAAGGGAGGGGCACACATTTCCCCCCTTTCCAGCCCCATTAAGTTCATTTTCTTTGTATTAATTTATCTAACACCAAGGGTATAGTGTTATCTTGCATAGCAACATGTCACAAACTCTGCACTCCAAAAGCCTAAAATATTTTGAATTTCTGCACCATCCTTTGAATAAAAAGCATTAATTACTTCTGATTCACCATCTGTAATTAAAATATATCACTACAGCAGATTTACCTGCACTTGTGGGTATCGGGGTGCATGCTTCTGTGGCTGTCATAAATGAATGCCTCAGAGACATTAAAATAGAAGTTAAGTTATATTGCAAAAAAAAAAAACCCAAAGAAAAAGAATAGAGAGTTTAAATGAAAACAACTGCATTCTTTCCACCTTCACTGCAGTATATCCCTGGTGAGCATGTGCCACTTGAACCAGTGATAAAAAGCTGAAAAAACAAACATTGACATCAAAGCCAGGATGCTCTAACTCAGGCCTCACTTTATGTGTAAAGTTTAATTACTATTTGTTTTTGGATATTTAAGGTACAACCAGTTTAAAAATAGGTCAGTGGTGCACACAACTGACTCCTCGATTTGTACTGAGTGGTCTGGGGGACCAGGTTAATTAGATTGACCTTTACTGCAACACAAAGGATGTGGGAAATTTTTGACTGGGCACAGAAGCCAGACACAGTGGTGAAGGAAGCCTCTCCTGCACCCAAGGTGGGGGCACTGAGGGGTGGGGCAAACTGTCTGGTAGCGCACACGCGGTACCCGTACAGACAGTGCTTGAGTGGCAGCCTGTATGGGCGCTATGCGCCCTTGGCCACTCTACAGCTGGGGGGGAGGCAGCAGGCGATCTTGTCACCCCCCCAGGGTGGCACCCAGGGCACACCACCCCCTGCAACAGGCTCGGCACCTCACTAACTGCTCACACCGATGTGCCCACTCTCACCTAAATATATTGCCCCCACCTCACTGAACAACCTTTTACCCGAAGGCTTAAAAACAAAACCTAACTATCCCAGAGTATCCTGTGGGGGATCTTTGTGAGGGGGATAACCAATAAGTTGGGAGTCTCAAGCAGGTGTTCTTTAAATAAACAATAAATACTTATTTTTAAAACAAAGTAGTATAGTACAAGTGGAGAAATTTAGGTTACTTCAATAATACTGTGGTACCTCTAGTTACGAACCTGAAACTGTTCTTAACTAGAGGCGCGCTTTCACTAATGGGACCTCTTGCTGCCTCTGTGCCCCAGGCACATGATTTCCATTCTCACCCTGGGGCAAAGTTCTCAACTCAAGGTAACTATTCCAGGTTAGCGGAGTTTGTAACCTGTGGCGTTTGTAACTGGAGGCGTTTGTAACTCAAGGTACCATTGTAATATGCTAGTTCAGTTCAATTCGTTTTCAGAGGTTTCGACTTTATAGGTTGGTTCCTTTCCAAGGCGGTACTTTCCTTCACCGCCCACCCCTTTAACAAATCCAGCTCCTGAGGTACTTTCAGTAACAGTCTTAAGGGCTTCCTTCACTGGGTTTTGGGAGTCTCTTCTTTCCTCAGAAGTCTCTCCCCTCCAGACTAGTTTGAGGCCTGAGTAGATTGATCTTTTTCAGCTCCTACTTTTCCTGTCTCACCCTCAGTCTCCCAGCAAGATCCGGTCCTATTACTCCTGCAGGACACTACACTCAGTCCTTCACTGTACAGTGGTGCCTCGCAAGACGAAAAGAATCCGTTCTGTGATTCTCTTCATCTAGCGGTTTTTTCATCTTGCGAAGCAAGCCCATTGACGGATTAGCGGATTAGCGTTATTAGCGGCTTTTAGCGGCTTATCGGATCAGCTGATAAGCGGCTTAGCGGCTTAGAAAAAGGGGGGGAAGGGGAAAAAACCCGCAGGAACTCGCAAGACATTTTCGTCTTGCAAAGCAAGCCCATAGGAGATTCATTTTGCGAAGCACCTCCAAAACGGAAAACTCTTTCGTCTAGCGAGTTTTCCGTCTTGCGAGGCATTGGTCTTGTGGGGCACCACTGTACACTCAGAGTGGATGTTTTCTCCAGAACCAACTCTCCCTCCTTAACACTCTGTATTCCAACCTGACTCCTATCCTATCTCCCTACCTAACTCCCAACCTCCCTCCTCAACCACCTCAACTCAACCACCTTAAACTCCCCAACTAACTCTATCTCCCTGCAAAACCTCTCCTTTTAAACTCTCCCTCCTGGAACCATAGTCGATCAGAGGCTGCCATTCTTTAACCATTTGCTGGCAGGAGAAAAAAGTAAAAAGAAACACTTGTGGAACCAACTTTTCCGTCACACCCCCCCCCCCTTCGTACGCCCCTGGCCAGACACAGGACCACCTGTGACCAGCAAGATCAACAGTGGAGTCTCTCCCTCTCCTCTCCCCTCCCCTCTCTCCACTCACAACAGGGCTTAAACTGTGAACTACCCTGCAGGATTGTAGCATACTATCATCTTAGTCCAACCTGCAACATAGTGCACTGCAGAATTGTGGGAAGCTATTCTATCAGATTCAGCCCAGCCTCCAACCTGCAACATGGGTTTAGTACCTCTGGACAACACTGCATGGGGTGCTGTAAACCACTCAGAGTCTGACCCTCATACAATAGAATGTAAACTACAGTAATCATTCTCTTTTGCTCTCAGAATACTTTTCCTCTTAGAGGAGGAAAAAGAGGAAGAAGAAAATGGAACAAGAGGCAACAGAGGAAGAGACAAGAAATAGCACTGGCCTTCTCATCCTTACCACCAACATACTCCTTGACTGTGTGTTCCTGTCAGATAGCTTCTCCAGCCAACCTCTCCAGCCAGTGTTCTGAAGTCTCTGAGGTTGCTGTAGCAATATTCTCCTCCTCATCAGCCACTGCCAGCCAGACAGCTAGCTGACGCCATTCTCCCTTTTTTCTTTTCCAACTGATTCAGTGTTCTTTGCCTACTGAGCATGTTCACGCCTTGTTGAACAGTTCAGGGGATTTCCCCCCTCGTAGTTTGTTTTAAAAATACATGTTTGTACTTTAAACCTTTTAGGCCTTACTGCTAATATCCACCAGTTGATGTGGCATGGCCTGCATATGTTTACCCAGAAGTAAGTCCACAGCGTTCAGTCGGGCTTATACTTAAAACAGTGTAGCCTTACAGCCCATTCCTATGCATGTTTACTCAGAAGTAAACCCCATTAAGTTCAATGTTATTTATGCCCTTGTAAGGAAACCTGGGATGCTAACTTTAATTTTGTATTGCATAAGGGGATGCATAGGTGCAGTGAAAAGATGACTTGGTGTGACACACTCCCTAGTGGTCATTGGTGATAAATCAGAACAGCAAAAGAAGATAGTATTGACATCTAAAATGAGATAATTCATTTCTCGAATGAGAAAGCAATTTCCATGGTTGCTGAGTCCATCAAAACTATTAATGACTTTTAAAGAGTTAGTCCAGGAACCAAGAAAAAAAAAAGATGGATAGACTGCATGAGTAAAGCATTCTCATGTGGGCATTTATTTGCATAGGTCATTGACACTGAAGAGTATGGTGGGTTTGCTTCTGCATATTGCTATATGTATAGCCTTCATACCTTGGCTACATATAAACTGGCTTTCCATCTATGGACCACCAAACTATGGTACAAGAAATAGGAAGGCTGAATTACCAGGTATTATTAGATTTGACAACAGAACAGCAGCAATTGTACTCCATATCTTCCATACTGAACTATCTCTATTTTCTTTGGATCTGGCGCTACTGTTTTCATAGAATCCAGTTTTTATAGAAACTGGGCTTCCAGGAAAACTGATTTAATTTAAATGCAATTAATCAAATTTACTGACCAGCTTCAACCTTATGGGGTGGTTTTAAAATAAACAGTTAGTTAGTTGGTTTATATCCACCTTAAATGCTTTTGTGTCTAGAAAATGGTCAGATTACAACAAACAAAGGGAATTATCCCACAGCCAGTGTCAGTACTTGGGCACCAGCAATTCTCATACCCTGATATGTAACCCACTTTCCCATGTGCTTTCCAGACACTGAGAAAAGTAGCAGGAAGTATGTATTAAGGACCGTGGAAGTAATGCGGCTAATGAACCCACCTCAATCCGAGTGAGCCCCTCCTCAATCAGAGTACACTGTGCTTCTTCCTTATATTCTGCCTAAAACTTTAATCTATAACAAATCTAACAACCTATAATAAAAATTTACCTCCATGATGTTTCATTTGTATTTACTGTAAGAAAAAAATAGATTCAAGAATCACAAAAAGAAATTGAGTGCTCTTGGTGGGAAACGTGCCATAATTTGCCTGCGCTTCCACAAAAAGCCTGGAAAAGGTTCTCATCAAAATTTAGATTGGACCAAATGCCAGAGTGAAGAATTGTTTGGTACATCTTCCTTTCATGTTAACTCTGAGAGTATGCTTCTCAAGGCCATAGCAAATAAAAGATAAACAGAAAACACTAGGATATTATTTATTTTGTCACTTGACAAGAATGGTCAGAACTAAAACACTTCCTTTGGAAGAAGACCACAATGGAGGTAGTAATATCAAAGGTAACAATAGCTGAGACATCTAAGTATGAAACTAAGGTTTGAGCTTTTAAGTGGGAATAATCACATGAAATTTAGAATGATTTAGTAGAATGTTTAGCTAAAGGATGCAGTTCAATAGGAAATTATACACACTTTTTTGATAAGTCTGAATGCTGGTATCTGATCTTTTAAATGAATACCCACTCCTAATGAAAGAAGATGAGGTAACAGCAGATGTCATCCATAAAGAATATGCTTTTATCATACTATATTGATATAAACTCCTCATACTTGTGTGAGTCAACAAGCACCATTCTCAAGGAACTGAAGGATGGTATTGTGGTTGTTAAGATATACTTAAAGCAATAGCCTGAAAGAGCAAACTGTGTTTTAAAAAGGGCATGTTCTACATAGAAAAACCTTGAAAATATTCCAACATGCATGCTGTCATTTTCAGCAACATTAAAATAATTGAAAATGCAAGAAAGAAACAGGAAACATTATTTTAAAGCATGCGGACAATTAATGCTTCTGATACTTGAGTTAGCAGCCTTGGGCAGCCTGCCCAAGGTTAGCCCAGCCTGCTTCACACATGGTTATAATGTGACTGAATGTAAGTTGTCTTGAGCACTTGTTGATAAGGCAGAATATAAATTAATAAACAAATAACAACATTAAACTAAACAACAGCACTCATCATGAACTAAAATAGCCAACCCACGTCTTTGACACAACAGCCACAATTCAACACAGAGTTCACATCAATAAGTTTCAAGTGTCAGAGTGCCCTGAAACCTTCCTAAACTAAGGAACAAACTCTCTTAGCTGGGGGCATATGGGTGTCAGTCATTCTGAAAAGGACTATCAGAGCACTGCTTGCCTAAAAGTGATGCCCCTCTTGGATCTAAAATAAGCACACTCTACTATGTTCATTAAAATTAATTCATGACAATATATTGTCTAAGCATAATTCTAAAATTCCGCATATGAAAACCATCAATAACCATGTGGAATAGTTGAAAGACTGAATTACAGGGTGCTTCCTTTGCTCATTTAGGTGATAATCTTGTAGCAATATATTATAATCTTTTTTTATCCCAGATCACAGCCCTATGGAAGAATTACCAATAGGAAAAATATAAATAGGTGAAGGGTTCCACCCCGCATCAGTGTGACATATTTTAACTCATGGAATATGACATTCAAAATCTGTGGAGGCTCTCCGAAGATTTTAGAAATCTGGAAAATCAGGGTTCTAAAATACATGGGAGCCTACATGAATACATAAGGCTCCTCACTTCAGTAATTTTCCATGAGTTAAAGATGTCAAAAGATGTCACCTTCCATGAGCTGAAACTTGTACACTTGTCTATGCCATCCTCCCCTCATGCATCCATACTACCTACTGGCAACACCTGCATGGGGCTAATGTTGGGCTGAAACATAAGAAGTGTATAATACTTCTCAAGCATACAATTTACTTCTTTTATGATTTTAGGACTTCTTTTAGGGCTCCTGATTAAGCGTTTGGTACTTAGACTAATGAGAGTTTGAGATAATTATTTTGGAACAGTAATAAATGGTAGCAGTTAAGAATTGCAAATTACTTTCGTTGAAATAATCTGAGGTGGTTAAATAAAAATCCAGAAGTCAATACCTGGATTGCAAATTGTTAAATCCTAAAAACTACTTTAAGATAATTGTGTACATTGTCAGTGAAAAATCCAAGGAGTGGTAAACCAAAGAGTTCTTCCAAATAGTGCCCATTTCTTTAAGACCATGGCTCTGCAGCTGCTGTGTCTTGTGATATTGATCTTGATTCACAAACAGAAAAGAGTGAGCTGGAAGAAAGCCCAATTTGCCACATCCAATGACGGATGTTGTGCGGAAACCTCTATGTGCTTGTTCAGATCTGAACCAGATCATCCATGCCAAAATGCAAGTCATAGGCTCATGCTTATTGCCAGGCTTATAAATAAGCACACAAAGATTACCACTGGGGGCTGGCAAAGGAGGGAAAGAGAGCAGCCCTCTATATTTCTAAATAAATAAATATTATTTATTTGCAGATATATAAACTGCTTCGCAATCAAAGGTTTCTGAACTGCTATACAGTAAAACAAAATACAAACAAAATAATAAGATTACAAACACAGTAAACTAAAGCACTAAAACCATTTCTACAATTGTTCAATTATTATTCCATAACAATAAGCATTCTTATACAAAACTATATTAAATGGCTGCCTAAACATCAAAACAGTAGGGATTTGTCTAATCTTGGCTGGTAACTGCTCCAGAAGGCTGGAGATGCAACACCAAAGTCCCAGACTCTAGTACATACCGAATGTACCTCCAGGTACATTCTTTAAATCAGGTACTCCACTTTAAATCAGAAGTGGAGAACTTACATAATTAGGCTCCTGAAGCTTCCCCCCCCCCCAAAAAAAGCATGCCCACCTGTCATATGTGATGTCAGGTGTGGGACAGGCAAAGGCATGGCTGGGATTGAGTGCACCTGATGGGGCTGCCTCTTGGCATCAATCGGCAGGTTGCTGATTCAAACTGCTGCTGTGCAGAAGGAAACTAAATGTGTCTTTACAGGCAGGAAGTGAATCCAAACCATGCATGCCATCAGACTTTAAATGGGTTTGCTCTCTGATTAGCTGATGGGCGCTATGAGCAGTCCCTTTGCAGGTGCAGAGAAATCTATATATGCCAAAGGCTTGGAAGGTCCTTGCTTTCCAAAAGGTGTCTGTAACACCAGCTCAAAGGAAAGGAGGTGTGCGCATTTGTATTTCTGTGTATGTTACTCTGGTGGAAATATTCTTCATCATTAATTTATCCATTAACATGCTTATCCCCGAGAACTGAATAAAATAAATATTTACATACTAGCAAAGGGCACAGCATAATACAGATTGTACTACCTGCTTTAGGAGTGTAACTGAAACTGTCTTTTATGACTTCTAGACATCTGAAAGACAGTAGGAAATGAAAGGGATACATTTTCTTATGCCCATGCAGTTTTCAAAGTGAATTCTTGAGAGCATGACCTTTCACTTCCCCACTGATATGTGGAAATTAGATTGTAAAGGCAAAATAAAATGGCAATCTTGCATCATATCATCAGCAACATAAATAAATAAAATGACAGGAAGTTAGGATTTATGCACTGGGGATATTATTCAGCAACCAATATACCTATCTCACTGGTCTAGGCTGCATCCGCTTCACCATGGTTGGGAATACCTTTGTCATTCATTCTCAGGATTGGTGATCACAATAAGATGCAGGGAAGATGGGAAATGTCTGAGAGTTATAGGGACAAAGTCAGCACTGTTCACACATGCAAGTGCATTCGTGTGTTATAATACATTGTTGAGATTGGATGGCCATCTGTCATGAATGCTTTAGTTGAGATTCCTGCATTGCAGGGGGTTGGACTAGATGGCACTTGGGGTTTGTTCCAACTCTACAGTTTTTTAATTCTATGATTCTGAGCATTTTTGTTCCACTGCTTTTGATCATCTTTTCGGCTTTACTCTCACAGCCAAAATGGAAGAATGCTAATTGGGATATACTGTATATTACTTTGAACAGGAGAAACAGCTTTTTAAAGAGTAGTTTAATTCAATAATCCTGAACTAGCATGAAATGAAGGTTAATTCAAAGCCTGCATATTTACCACTGTATTTAAAACATGTTTAATGCCTGTCTTTGTTGTATCATTTTGCTATGTTATTTATATTATAGTTTAAAAAAATTCTAATCTGCTCCTTAGAATCAGAACAAGTAAATTCAATTTAAAATAAAAAGTATATACAGGCACCTAACTACTTACAGTTGGGGACCTTTTCATTAACCAAAATGAATGTTGTTAATGCAATTGTGCAAATCACTGCATAATGCGAGAGGAGGGGGGAAGCCCCATAAACAAAATTGCTTCAGCACATCGCTTAGCTAAATGTAACAAAAGTAGTAAATCACACAGCAGAAAGTTCAGCAAGATTCAGATCAAAGCTGAACATGCATGATTTCTAATATTAATTACGGTAACTGTCTATGTAAAGATGGAGTTTGTGTAGCAGGGCCAATCTATAGAAAATTCATAAAATCTCTAATTATTTTCCCTGTGCATTTACCAAAATATTGAGATGCAAACAAAGACCTTTACATTAGCCCACATCTATTCATTTGGAAGTAGAAGTCCACTGAAACATCCCATACTCTATAGTTCTGTTTACCTTAGTCTTCATGTTTATTCAATAATTCATGTTATGAACTGCCTAGACAATGCAGTTAGATAGACAATATAAAAGTTTAACAAATAATAACTACCATATTTTTCTGTGTATAAGATGCCCCATGTATAAGACAAGCCCCTATTTTTTTGGTAAAAAAAACCCTAGTCTTATACACAGAAAAATACGGTACTTAAAATAAAAAAAATCTGAAGTTACAGAAGCAGAAATGTGATAGCAATCTTCTCTCAGTTTATTGGAACATACTTAAACTATTATGTTTAAGAATACCCTTCGCAGTTCTGCAAATGTTCTACAACTTGTATTTAAAATTTTTAAAATGTGTGTGTTAAAAAGACAGGATTAGTAGGATTATATTGTTTAACAGTTTTTGAAACATGAATTTAGATCTCTATTTTTACTGCTCAACTTGTTTTATATAATAAAAATTATAATAGAAACATAAATTTTTGTGTAAGAGGCTATATTTCAATGAATTCAATTTGCATTAGTCTGGCACAGGTGGTTATTTATTACAGTGTATACACACATAATCTTGATGCTTTGAAGGTGACTCAGACTGCCTGAGTAAGTAAGCCAGGGACAGACAGCAAAAGCGTTTACTCAGCATCTAGGGCACACATTACAAGCTCAGCTATGCATGAAGGGCAATTTCTGCCATGAAGAAGCAGCAAACTAAATCAAGGGCAATGGTAGTTTAATACTTTCAGTTCCATGCGGTAAGAACAAAATCTTAGTTTAAGGGGAAAGTGGAGACAAAAAGGTTATAAAAATAGTTCCACTCTAGTGGTAAAAATGATACACTAAGATTGCACTATTTTTGTGTGAGCAATAACATAACTCAAGTTTTAAAAAATGTAGTTCAAAGGTAACTAGTTTTTCTTAGAACTTTCTTTCTTCACTATTTATGAAGAATCCAATTACGTTCCACAGCACTGCAGTTTTAAAAGCTGTGTAACCTGCTAACGCACGCATAGTATAGAAAATTGACGAACACACACAGTCAAAATGTTAACACAAAGCAGAGATGCAATTGGTGATCGAAGTTACTTCAGAGTCAACAGAAACTGCTAAGCTCGGCAGTCTATGTAATGGAAAAATGGGGAGGGCACAGTCGCATCTAGCAGTGCAGGAAGTGTGTACAGCTACCGAAGGGCATAAGTTGACTGTAGAAAGGGACATTAGACTTAGAAGAAAACTTACCCAAGGGGTTTGCTTGTCTCAGTTTAATTTATTTTTAATGTTGGTTTGGAATACATTACCGTATAGATGGAATAATTTTGCTTTAAACCTGATCCCAGCAGCAAAGTGCTGAAGGTCTGATAAAAGAAATCCCCATGAGTATAGAAATTCAGCCACCAAGCACACACCAAGAAAGTGTGTTTTCCACATTCACCATTTAGAAAAATAAATCTCTAATACTAAAACCAGCTTACTTATTACAAAATTTGTCCCATTCTCCTTGGACTGACTTTTTATTATTGAGCTGCTCTATTACCATACTGACAAATTCAATTGTATTGTCGTGGCAGTTAAGTACCTATTTAAATTGACACATACGCAGGCACGGATGCAAACTTTATCTTTCTTCTAACATAGTAGCATGTACAATCTTGTGCTTTATCAAAGTAATCTGGAAATTCAATAGCAAAAAATGCATGTGAATGAAACTAACGGTACAGGTATTTATAAATGCAGATATCCCTCTGTTACTTTATATTGTCATCTATTGTATATGCATGGTTCACAACGGTTCATTAAAAGTTGTATCCAATCCTAGTCCTACTCTGAAAAACCCCATTGTAATTAATGTACATTACTATCTAAGGTTCATTAATTTCAGTGAGTCTGCTCTGAGTAGAGCTGGCAAATATTTACAGTAGAACAAGCTAGTTCAGTTGAATGAAGTGAACTGAACTGTTTTGAAAAATCTCTGAATTGCACCAGAAAGAAGTTCCCATAAGTTCCCAGGTGAACTAAAGGTGAACTGAGCTATATCATTCAATTTGAATGATTTCTATCTTCATGTTCACACTACACACACCAAGCAGGAGGTAGATCCTTAGCTTTCATAACAACAGCAGCAGCAGAAGCAACAACATCCACAACCCTGGACATCTCAATCAATCAAATGCCTCTTCCCTTGAGGGAAATAAATTTCCAAATAAAATGGTAAAAAGACAAGTTCTGCAGAATATGTCCTTAGAATTTAAGATATAAAGTTATGTCCTTGAACATCAATTGCAACTTTGGGCTGATGGTTTCATTCAAAAACAGTACAGAATTTATTGTTGTTTAGTCGTTTAGGCGTGTCCGACTCTTCGTGACCCCATGGACCAGAGCACGCCAGGCACTCCTGTCTTCCACTGCCTCCCGCAGTTTGGTCAGACTCATGTTTGTGGCTTTGAGAACACTGTCCAACCATCTCGTCCTCTGTCGTCCCCTTCTTCTTGTGCCCTCAATCTTTCCCAACATCAGGGTCTTTTCCAGGGAGTCTTCTCTTCTCATGAGGTGGCCAAAGTACTGGAGCCTCAGCTTCACAATCTGTCCTTCCAGTGAGCACTCAGGGCTGATTTCCTTAAGAATGGATAGGTTTGATCTTCTTGCAGTCCATGGGAATCTCAAGAGTCTCCTCCAGCACCATAATTCAAAAGCATAAATTCTTCGGCGATCAGCCTTCTTTATGGTCCAGGTCTCACTTCCATACATCACTAACAGAATTTATTACTCCCAATGAATTGCTTGAGTGATCTAAAAAGATACTAATTTAATTTTCAGAAATTTTATTTATCTGTTAGTAAAATAGATTACCCATACTCCTATCCTTCCAAGAAAACAAACTCCAGTTCCCTCAAAGCCAAAAACTTTTATCTGCTTGCACTTAGACATCCAAAATGTTTGGCAGCAACAGAATTACAAGAATATTAGTATGTTATCAAATGAGATGCAATTCCTCCTAACTCCTGCATCTAATATAGGTTTATGTGCAACCCAGATTAAGTTATAGATACATTTTCTAAGCAAATTAGAAAAGATTTGTAAGGATAAGTGATCATACGAAGTAAAATTAAAAGTGAAAGAAGCATGGAATAAACTAAATAGTATAGATACATATAAATAAAACGTACAAAAATATGTTGATTACTAAGAAGATAGGTTAATTAACCTGACAGGATGGGATGAGATCCGTTAATATATAAATTATGTAAAACACAAGGACCACATGGGGGGGGGAGAACAATGAGGGTTTTTTTATTTATTCTTTAAAGGAGGAAATACAACAATCAGCAAGACTAAAACTATTTATTTATTTATTTATTTATTTCCTGCTCTTCTTTCTAAAGGAGTCCAGTGTGGCAAACACACAAGCAATAAGACAATCAGAACATCTAAAAACAATTTGAATACAAACACAAACTTAGAAGGCTTGTTGAAAGAGGAAGCTCTTCAGTAGGTGCCAAAAAGTCAACAGAGATGGTGTCTGTCCAATATGTAACAAGAGTGAATTCCAGTGGGTAGGTGCCACCACCCTACGGGATCGACTGCTATATCATGTGCAATGGAACTCCTGATAACATGGTATCCTGCAGATTGCAGTGATAGAGATTATAAAGTCTATATAAATTAAGGTATGAGAATATTTTTTAAGGTATACTGGTCCACAGGTATAAGGGGCTTTGTGTTATTAATAGGCTTGCCATACATCAGGAAAATTCCTGACATGCCCTGGTTTGGGGGTTCAAAAATGGTATATGGGGAAAATTTTGCTGAATCGGCAAAATGTCAAGGAAAACCCGGATGTATGGCAAACCCGGATGTTTGGCAGCAGTTTCTGCAGATAGTGTTAATGCATGTGGAACCAACTGCCAGGTTACTAATTAATGGAAGAATTTCCAGGAAACTACATTTGAAAGAGGCACACAGAAAGAGCGCATTAGAGCCAGTGACTACTGTTATAAGGTAACATGAAGGCATTACAGAAATAGCAAGTCAGAATACTGAACACAAGTTGAGACTATATGCAGATACAATAGTAATATACATGTCTGACAAACAGATACGGAGGAATACCAGAAACAAATTCAAATTATTTGGGATGAGAAAAGAGTTAAAGCTGACAAGAATGGAAGCTACAAGACATGAAAAGAAAGGAGGTTGGGCATTCCCAATTTATTTAGCTACTACAGTGCTGGAGTCCTGCAGTGAATATCAGTTGTTCAAAGAAGCAAATAAATATTTTAGACCAACAGAAGGGTCTATACTGAGAACTACACCAGGAATCTATTATGGTTGTCTAAACTCACCGGGGAAAAACACTAACTAAAATGGGCACAGTTACGTGATCAATATATGTTTAAAACCTGAGATGGATATGCGAAAGTTTTATAACTAGAAATTAACAAAATAGCATCAGTAATTAACAATAAGAAACCTTAGTTAAATGGACAACTAGGAAATTTCCAGACATAGATAACCAGCAGGTTATATCTGTATCAAAATTAGGTATGACTTAAAACATATGAGCAAGCCATACACGATATAGAGAGCAAACCATCTGTTTTTCAATGTGTTCAAATAAGAACAGATTACATTGTAAACAACCAACAGAGAATTTGAAAAGTAAAGAATACAAAACGAAATATTTGCAAAAAAGCATGGGCTACTGAGAAACCAAAATGATCTATTTATACCAGTTGGTGGGAATCACAAATGGAAAGAAAGCTGTTGCAAAGATTCAGAGTAATCAATAACATTTGTTTTATGTTCCAGAAGAACTGAAAGAAGCTTCACAAGTATCCTACAGATTTTTCTGATAAGTTTCCTTGTAAAAACTGCAGGAGTTTACTATGGGGCAAGAACTACTAAGCCAACTATAGTAGTTATTTTGGGAATTGTGGATCGAGGGCCCGACCCCGCTATGTGAAATAAATACACAAGGACACGTGATATAAGGTTAATGGGCAAGAAAAGGCCACAACTTTATTGATTACAGCAGTGAAAAGGTATTGGCTTAGGCACTGGATGACTATAGGTGGTGGGTTTATTCAACAGTAGGTGGAGCCTGTTGATGCTCATCCAACTATAGGCTCACCCCCTGATGTCACCGAGGGTCGTGCCATGGCCTCCCGCCAAGCAGGCATTGGACGGAATACACGACCGCCAGATTCCTTTAACGGAATAACCCACGGTAGATAGCATAGGCGATGGCCACACCTAGCACTTGACACAGCACAACACATGAATCCAATGCCTAACCTACCCACCAATACCACAAAAGTTGTGACGATTGCTACGAGGTAGGCGAAAAAACCAAAAAGCCTAATGCCAAATGGAAAAATTCCTACCAGGCCCCCCAGACAACCGGGGCAACCAACCTAAGGTCCATAGCAAGGCCAAAAACCTATACCCTGCGCTAAATGGGAGTGGAGGGTAGGTGACTCGCTGAGGGACGACGACGAATGAGGAGGAGGCGGAGCTGGCACCACAGCATTAAGCTGCTACACACGCCCCCCGGAGGCACCTGGTTGGCCACCTCCGGTGGGCGTGGGCGCCAGCCAGGTAGGAGGGGAGGGGGCTAATGCCCCCTACCAGGGGCGGAGCTCGGTCTCCCGCCCACAACCACTCCCCTCTCTTCCAGGGAGGAGAGTCTTTAACGGCTGTAAAGGAAAGGGATGGTACTGTTATGTTTTTATTGTAATAAGTATATATTGTTTTAATTCTATTCGTATTTAATTGCTTTTTAATTATTATTTTCTATGTTTTTAGTTGTTTAGTTGTTTATTTTATCTGAAAGTCAAGTTCCGGCCTGGGGAAAAGGTGATATAAATCATCTTCATCTTCATCATTATATTGTCTATTGAGTTGAACTTTCCTAAGAAATTGACTTTGGGGAGCTAACTCATGATTTTGCAATGAAAACACCCATAAAAAAGCTTTAAAGAGAACTAGTTTATTTAGCAAATGTTTGCAGCCATGTTAGTCCATTAGAAGATGTCACAGACTGTCTGGACACAGAGGAATTGTGGGAGGCACCCCCATTCTTCTCAAAGGAAGGCTTAGAGCCCAGGGATTGGTGGTGGGTCAAAGATGAGTGGTCAGAGAAAAGACTGGGAGGAAGAGGTGTCAAAACCTGAAGAGGTAACAGGTTTTAGTGAACAGGGATCTGTGGCAGAAAGAAGTCCAGAATCAGAATCAGAAATGGAAGCAGGAGAGGTTATGAGGCAGAAGATGAAGAAGTACGAGTGTCTTCTCTGCTCTGCTGCACCAAACTCCCCTCCCTCCCGTCTCCCTGGTATGAAGCAGGAGGAGCAAAGGCAGACATGCTGATGTAGCCTCGGATTGCTTGGAAAAGACCCAGAAGAAGAGGATACTTAGGCAGCTGTGGGAAGCTAAGAAACTTCAGTCTCCACAACTGCCTCATGGCGCAAGACCTACAGAAGAGAAATACTGTGCTCATTAGGTTTGGCGTTCTTGAGCAGATCCTGCTTCTTCTAATAAAGTGATAACTTCATTTATTCCGTGTGATTTATTGCTGGCTCACTCCTAACAGAAGACTATTTCTATAGGACCAATCCAATTAATAAAATTATAAGCAAGTTTGTGACTTGTTTTCACCAACATGGGAGAGGAATTGCAGAAAAGCCCCAGTGTGTAACTTTAGAATCAAACTCAAACCATTTCTTTCATCATTCACAAGACTGTATGTATGGGATGGGATCATCGGTAGGGACTCTTAATTTCTTCGTACTTACCATTACAACCTTTAAAAGAACTCAGAAATCTGAAGAAGTGCCTTCTCTACACCAACCTACCTGTGAATTCAATGGAAACACTTTCCCATGTGTTAGAGGAAGCTTGTACTATGCTGCTGCCCATTCTCTGGGATGCCCTTCCCAAAGGATTATGGCTAGAACCAATGTTAGAATCATTGTTGTGCCAGATCCATTTTTTTCCTTTTTTTTGTCCAGGCATTTAGAGAGGCATTCACTTCTTTTAGCTGACTCTCTATAGGATTTTAATAATGTACTTTAAGTGATTCACTATATTTTACTTTTGATATGATTGTTTCTTCGTGCCTATTGGGGGAAACCCTCATACCTTTGAAGAAGAGTGGCATAGAAATATTTTAAATAAGTAAATAATGGAGGTGTATCAAAGGCAAAATATATCTGGTCACCAACAGCAGCCAATTCATTTCATTTCATGCTTTTCCCCACCTCTTCTCCCAAGGACCCAGAAAACTCTTTGTAGATTAGCTATAGGATTTTCAGATGAGTGGCATGGTGCTTGGGTCTCAGTCTGTGCATTCTTAAAGTAGAGGCTCAGTTTGGAAACATTTAGACTCCCAGTTTTAGGAATATTGGTGGATAATTTAAAAACCACAAAAACTATAAACTTAAATACTACTGCTAGGAACTTTGTAGGAGTATATAGGATATAGTCAAATCTTCTTTGTTTCTGTTTTCAGCAATATGAGAGAGGTGTGTATGTTGAGAATGGCTACTAAGATCCCAAAAATATACACACAACTGTAATATTATCCTAATTTGTTTTCCTTCTGTGTTGGGAATTACAATCTCCTGAGAATTACAACCCCTAGCTAAAATTATTGTCTTCTGTTCTCATGCTCTATAATCTGTCATTCCAATGAAAGTGAGGAACAATTTTTAACCTTTCAGTAAGAGGACATAACCCAATAATTAACTCTTCTTCCTCCCACCCATTTCTTTATAAAAGCAAAAACAACGAAGACTTTGCCAAAGGAGCTGTAATTTACATGTTCAGAGGAAAAGAAACTAGGAAGATAAACATTGTAAAACAGTGTAATTTTATTTAAATTAGTTCAAGACTTCAAAATGGTTGCCTTCTTTATTCAAGCAAGAACCACTATTTAATCAGCTGAAGTAGGGTTGCCATAACCCAACCCCTAAATCAAGATAACTAGCATAACATGCAAATATGCTGAGCTAATTATAGTGGCTAATCTACATAATTTCTATCACACGCTTCAGCCTTCTTCCTTCCTTAAATAAAGAGTGATGCACATGGGACAAGAAAATTTCCCTTTTCACATATACACTGATAAGGTCTAAATTTGCTGTTACTACACAAAGAAACAGAGGTTGCAGGCATAGTGCAGAGCTCACTGCTATACCAGTGAAACAGGAAAATTCAGTTTTGCAAATGATTAGGAAATGGGCTAGAAATATATATATTTTTAGTGTCATTATATAAATGTACAGTGCAGCCATGTTTAAAAGGTTTTTAATTTCTGTGAAAGCTAGTATACAACTAGAAAATATATGGAAAAGTTTAAACTGCATAAAGCCCCTGGTATAGATGATCTGACAGATAAATTTTATTTTTAAAAAATTCTGAAATATGGATTCTAACAGGGGCAATTGTCCTGAGATCCTGGAAAGAGTCTAGAATAGTGGTAATATTGAAACCACGTAAAGATTCAGAGACTCTGGACACATTTCATGCATTGGGCAGGGTGCTAAAACATTTACTAGTATTCCAGCTAATATCAACTGGTAATATATTACCTAGTATAATCCATGCAGAACAAGTAGATTTTGTTAAACATAGACATATAGCAGATCTCATACAGAAGATGCTGAATGCAGTATATTATGGAAAACTGTTGTGGAATCCATTTGTGATTGCTTCACTAAATGCTCATAAAGCGTTTTATAAAATACACTGGAGTTATTTGTATTTACTCCTTAGCAGTGCTTTTTTCTGGGGGGATGCATGGGGATGCATACCCCTAAACATTTTGTGAATCTAAGTTTGACCTCATTGAGGGGCAGTATTTCAATATGAGTAGGAAAATGAGAATACCCCTAAATATTTTTTTAAGAAAAGAAGCACTGCTCCTTAGATATACAGTTGTACCTTGGAACCCAAACATCTTGGTACTCGGATGCTTTGGCTCCCAAACACCGCAAACCCAGAATAGAGTGTGCCAGTTTGCAAATGTTCTTTAGAACATGACAATTCGACGGGGCTTCCATGGCTTCTGATTGGCTGCAGGAGCTTCCTGAAGCCAATCAGAAGCCGCTCTTTGGTTTCCGAACGTTCTGGAAGTCAAACGGACTTCTGGAACCGATTCCGTTCGACTTCCAAAGTATGACTGTATAGCAGTGCAATGCTAACCATGTTCTCCCCTGCCTATCTGACATTTTTTTATCTACTTATCTCAAGTCTGAATGCCATAGAACAGATGTAAGCAGTGTTGTGCCCTTCGCATGTTGTTAAACTGCAACTCCCATCAGCTCCAGCCATTACGTTCAATTATCAGGGATGATGGAAGTTGTAGTTAGCAACATCTGGAGTGCAACATGTTGGGTGCCCTGCCACTATCTAACTGGATCCTGAGTTCTGAATTTCATTTTTGGCAGAATAATTGGCGGTTTGGTTTGGGGTTTTTAAAGGAAGGATGGAGTCTGGTAGTTTGTTCTGCAGACAGATTTTGAAAATTATTATTACAATGCATAAAATACACAACAAAACATGATGAATATTTTCTGTAGAGGAGGTTAGAAAAATGTATTAGAAAATAAACACTCTGTCTATACATGATATTTGAATCAATGCTGCCAAATTGCTACTACAGTGCCAAGATGTTAGGTAATGGAACTAAATGTTAGGTAATGGAACTAAAGGGCTCCCAATTGTCTGTTTATATTATTCATTAAAAAGAAATTATCTGAATAACTACTCTTTTAAAATAATGGACTCTGCTGTCATTCTTCATGCTCTTGCACTGGGACTATATGAGCCATAACAATGAAACTATATCTTTCTAGATACCAAACCCAACGTTCCCCTAGTATTCCTTGGTCATTCCATACAATAGTAAAGCACATAAAGAAAATGTTTGGCTAGGCTCGTTTAGGATGTTGGAAATTACACTTGGTCAACATTTTTTACACCAAGACTGGGAAATTATGACCCTCCAGTAGTTCTTGGGCTGCAACCCTCACCATCCCTGATGGTGAGGGTTGCAGCCCATGCAGGCCATGCTTGCTGAGGCTGGTGGAAGTTGTAGTCCAACATCTGAAGGGCTACATATAGCCCACCCTTGTTTTACAGGCATAACAGAAGCATCAATCCACCTGAAGGCACACCATTTATAGATAACCACAAAGGCAATGATTAAACATGGAGTTTGCCTTATTTGTGATAATCTGTTTACAGATGAGGAATGTCCTTGAACAGCATCTGGTAAACCAAGCAGCCACACTGTGGAAAAAGATATCAGAAAACAGTTCAAAATATTATCAATCTGCTAGAGTCGTTATGTGCCCACCCAAATATTCACACACACACACACACGGTTTGACTGCTAGAAAAGAAAAGTAAGTTTGACTATTTTTCTTCTTCTTTAGCATGGAATGAAACAAAAGAGAAAGAAACTGAAGTAATACAATACTTTCTAATCTGATAAAGCAGCATAAATAAAGACTATAATGGCAAAAAAAAATCAGTCATCCTTTTTCAATACTTTGTTCTGCTTATGATTACAGGTTGAAATGAATGATTTTCTCAATGACAGTATTTTAAATAGTGTGTCACACTGTCAAAATCTGAAGCTTGATAGGACCACAGTACTTTTTAAAAATATAAATGTAAAGTATTCAAAGAAGCTCAAAATTTAATTAAGCAAAACATTAGATCAGTTAAATCTAAACAGTAGAATAAAATATTAAGGTAAAACATGTATTAGTGTGAGATTTGCATTTTTATGAAGTATGAATCACAAAGAAATGAAAATGCTGCTAAATTTCAGTTAACTCCTTTTTAAAAATCTTGTTTCCATGGCAATGCTGACAGTAAGTTTGCATGGGATGTAAGATACGGCTTTTTCCCTTTTCTCTTACAAAACAATTTAGCTGAAAAGTGGCAGCATCATGGACTCTTTTCAATTTTCTAATATGCCTGAGAGGCACAGAAAATAAGCCAGCAGAAGTCATTGACTGGAAAAAATGCAGCAGTTGAGCCTTTCCCCCCTAGTTTTCTAGCTTGTGGTATGCTTTTAAATGAGCATGTTCACAAACATCACCCACAACATTCTAATTGTCAGATAGAGGTCTTGTCTCTTTAATCTGTATTCCTTGCACTCCTGGTTCAATTAAGGAAGCTTTTAACAACATTAAACCTTAGCACGGAGATAATTTGAAATTCCAGTAAAGACTGCCTACAACACAAGCACTCAAACCTCTCTTTTTCATTCTAGATCTAAAAAGAACTGCTCAATTCTCTAATGAGTAATCAGGGATTGAGGTTTCTAGGCTACAAAATCTTGTTGTCGCAAAAGAAAAGAAAAAGGTAGAAATCTAACACCCAAATCAATACTGTATTACTCTCTCCACAGGCAAGAGATGCTGGGTCAGGAAAATCATGAAAAATTCATAGCAGAGGTGGTCAAGTCATCCATAAGACAGAGAAAATAATGCTATATCTAAAGATCCCTTGAGCAATCGAAGACACTTTACAGATTTCACCGTGAATAAGTGCTGGTTTGTTTCATCGATGTGCCTTAATACTGCTCCTATCTTATTTCTGACAGTAAATGAGGATGTTTTGATCTATATTTACTATCTTTCTTATTTACTATATTCACTTCTCAGCCTCTGTATTAGTCACTCATGGGACAATTCCAAGTAATTGTTTTCTGCTGAAAAGGGGGATAACTCATCAGGGAGGAGGCCTTTCCTAAGTGCATATTTCTCGGTACCAATAGCTTAATTCCAACAGTCTAGAAACAGTCCTATTGAATTCTGTGACTTCATTTTTCCAAGGAAAAAAGAGCCTTCCTCTCTTAAAACTCAACGTTTGAAGCATAAACAAAGGAAGACACCAATGTAGTTCATAGTATGGTATGTGGGGGGAGGATAGTACCAGTAAACTATAGTGACTATGTTGCAAGGGCAGACTTTGATAATATGGAACCCTGAGCGATGACAAAATTTGGTGCCTTTCCCTAAATATTTCTTATTTTCACAATAATTCCTTTAAGTACAGTTTTTATGGATCTTCTCAGTAGCTACCTGTATAAATACAGGGTTTTGAGTTTTTGTTTTTATTATTTTGCACCCACTTGGCTTGGCACCCTGTGCAGTGGAACCTCCCAAACAGCCCTAAATCCAGTTCTCGATGTTGGATTATTAAATAGTTTTACAGTACTATTAAAAAATATATTAATTTCCCTATGGGTAGCTCACAAAGAAATCACCTTACTGTACCAAAACTCACAAAACTAAACAGAACTTAGGAATTTTATGAACTAGAAAGGTGTCAATAATTATGATGGTTTGGATAATATGAGGGAAGGTATATAATGTATGTTGAACAGTTCATGTGCACAACATCCAACCACAGTGCATATTCACCAGGCCTCATAGAGAATATGCATATAATCTGTCCATGAAGAAGGAATTTTGTCACATTTCTCAGTATACATAATTTTTGTCACATTTCTCAATATACACAATTTCCAACAAGCCTTGAAGAATGTGCATATCGCAACTGCATTTTGTATATTCTCCAGTCAATGTGCACAATCGTTAGCAGGTTTTAGAGAGTATGTATACAGTGGTACCTCAGGTTACATACGCTTCAGGTTACAGACTCCACTAACCCAGAAATAGTACCTCGGGTTAAGAACTTTGCTTCAGAATGAGAACAGAAATCGTGCTCCGGTGGCACGGCAGCAGCAAGAGGCCCCATTAGCTAAAGTGGTGCTTCAGGTTAAGAACAGTTTCAGGTTAAGAACGGACCTCCAGAACGAATTAAGTACTTAACCTGAGGTACTACTATATCTCATTTGAGCTTTATACATTCTGCACTCAGTATACATTGCCTTCAGGAAATATGCCCGTTTTCTATCTGTCATTTAGAAATGTTCAATCTGCATTCTGCAGGCTGCTTCTGACCAGCCTAATCTTATGTGATCCACCACATACCTTCCCACTGAGCAGCAGGGAGTAGAGGTGGGGCTTCAGGTAAAAATATTAACTTTTTTCTGCACCCCATACTCCTTTTCCTCAGTGTCAGCTGTTCTCCTGCTGGATAAGCAGCAGAGTGGAGGAATCACAAGCAGATGAGTTTTAAACCTTCCCTTCCATAATCCCTTGTTACTTTTGCTTCTGATCCTCCTCCTTCTTCCTCTTGCCTTTTCCCTGGTCTGTATTTAGGTTGGCAAATACATGGCATTTTGCTTATGTTACTTGGTAAAGTACCATATATATGAGGACATTGTTTTGAACAAACACAAACCAAATTAACATCAAGTATATATTGTGTAAGAAAAGTGGTTGATAGGCTATATTGTTTTATAGTGATCTAGAGGTTCATACATAATTAGGTGCACTCACAGATTTCTTCTGTGTGCACACTGCTCAACTGACACTCAAGGATGAGAGAATATCCATCTGCGCAAATGTCAAAGATGTTGAGGGTAGGAAAGGTCCATGATGGGTCTCTGATCAACTATAATTGGGGAAACTGGGGTGTCCAAATAGATATTGATCCAGACATTTTACATTTTAAGGTTTGCACCCAGCAGTTGTGCAAGTGGAAAGCAATTTGCACAAACATACGGTATTCCTCTTCTCGCCTTTTCATTTGCATCCCCTAAAAAGACTTTCCGGGGGGCTGTGGGAGCTCCCTTGAATAATGTTGGCCGTGTTGCATGGGGCTACAGTGGAAAGGAGGAAGTGCCTGAAATTGGGCAGAGGAACCCATGCAACTCAGGTCAAACTGTTCAGGACTTGGGAGCTCTTTTGCAGGAGCTGTAGAGGAGGAGGAAGGGAAAAGAAATATCAGTTACACAAGCTGCCTTCCATTAGCCAGTTGTGGAGTGGCTTGGGAAAACAGTATTGAGAAAGAGAGGGGGAAGAAAAGGGTAGAAGGCTAACAGAAAATGCCCCCCAAAAGGAAATTAAGGAAAGGACAAGGAAAAGCCCCTAAGGAAACTGACAGGGGGGAAAGGTAGATGGTAGTTAAACAACCATATATGGTCCCAAATATACACAAAAAAGAGAAGGGAAAACACTAGAAAGAAAAACTAAGGAGGCACAAATTCAACATATTGCCTCAAACAAAGGGATTTTCACCAAAGAAAATACCAGACCAAACATAACCATAGGCAGGGTAAAAAGGTAAAGGGTAAAGGGACCCCTGACCATTAGGTCCAGTCATGGACAACTCTGGGGTTGTGGCGCTCATCTCGCTTTATTGGCCGAATGAGCTGGCATACAGCTTCCAGGTCATGTGGCCAGCATGACTAAGCTGCTTCTGGCAAACCAGAGCAGCACACGGAAACGCCTTTTTACCTTCCCACCAGAGCGTTACTTATTTATCTACTTGCACTTTGACGTGCTTTCGAACTGCTAGGTTGGCAGGAGCAGGGACAGAGCAACGGGAGCTCACCCCATTGCGGGGATTCGAACCGCCGACCTTCTGATCAGCAAGTCCTAGGCTCTGTGGTTTAACGCACAGCGCCAAACGCATCTCACATAAGCAGGGTATATCTGTACAAATACCCTGCACCACTACTATCCCCTGGAAGAGGAGATAAAAGACCCTGCCAATCAAGTCTAGAGGGAGGCATTATCCTGTAAACAGAATATCTTCCAACCTTATCCAGCAAATAACATGTTGATTTAGGAAACTATTGATTTCTGCTTTTCTTAATGGTCATATTGATATTTGGGTCTGGAAAAAGCTCTATCTTGAACAGATCACTTGATAGTTTAGAATTAAGACCACACCACCTACTGTATGACGCAGCACAGTATCTTTCTTTGTGCAGTACCACATATGGATTCCATGCCTCGGCAGAGCATCATTCAGAATGTTTGGCTAGTACACGGCATTTTAGGCTCTCTGTAGTTGCTTTGCTTCCCCTATGGCAGGCTTCCTCAACCTTGGCCCTCCAGATGTTTTTGGCCTACAACTCCCATGATCCCTAGCTAGCAGGACCAGTGGTCAGGGATGATGGAAATTGTAGTCTCAAAACATATGGAGGGCTGAGGTTGAGGAAGCCTGCCCTATGGTATTAATGGGGGGGATGCAAGACCTTGCAAACAAAATGGGGGAGGGCTTGTTTTGGCTGTCGTTTTCATCTCACCTGGGTTTGGCTGTTTAAAAAGTCAGTAAGAAAGTTTCAGACATTGATGCTGATTTTCACTCTTTCGTTTACTAAAACAAGTAGAGATATTCTAAAGTAATTCTTTTCAGCTTAATCTTAATTTTATCAGTTGGATAAACTATATTCCTTTGCATAAAGTATGTTCTGCTGATGCTTCTAGATTTGCATTTTCATTAGATTTCAACATTCAGCACCTAATACCATAAATTTGTTTTTGAAACTCTTTAATTCCCTTGAGTATTCCAACATATTGAATGCTATTTGCTCTGTATTATGTTGGTAACAAATCTGTAGTGAAAATGCTGTCAATATATATTCATAGCTAACGTTGTTAACTAAAAGCAATATTGTTTTTCCACTGTAAGCTGTCATAAATGTTTGGCACCCTGTTGTGTAAGCCAAAAATGTCAAAGAAATGATTTAAAAAAATAAAAAATAAAAACCCTGTGGTGATACCGTGTTAAGTTTTCTGCAATAAAATACATCCCTTTTGTATAAGCCCTTGCAATTTACCAAAAAGGGGAAAGCTTCTCCACGTTATTTTAAAGTTAGAATATTGTGACTATATGTACATTAGGAGAGGTGTTACTTGAAAGTGTATTACAGCATAAGAATAATGCATATATATATTCATGATAGCCGTTATCCTTCTAAAATGGTAAGAAACTTTACATTTTATATAAACTAAATATTTCATAAGTAATATTATACATTTGGGAACTGAAAATTATACTGATAAATAGACAACCTATTCTGAGGGCTGTACCCCAAAAAGAAGTCACTAACTTGTATCCAAATGGTGCCCTTCCATGATTGCAAGGACTTTTGACCCAGCAGATGTATCTGCTAAGTGTAGAAAACTTTGGCCAGTGCGACAAATTAAGCTTAGTATGGGTCCTAATTTGGCCCACAAGGCAATTTCCCCTGGAATATGCCCCACTTCTACTCACTGCTGGCTCCCAGCTCGCAGAGACTTGTCCAAAGTCGAATGCAGATTCAAGGGGGGAAAGGAAAGGAAAGGAAAGGAAAGGAAAGGAAAGGAAAGGAAAGGAAAGGAAAGGAAAGGTTCCCCACCACTAAAAATTGTCCTCTGATCGAAAGTGAATGTAAGGCACTTACGGGTAATAGCTACATACTCCCACTCTCTATTCTTCAAACATGATTTCAAACTCTGAATAATAATGAAGCTTGGTTAGAATTAACCATAGTTAAGGTCAGTGCTTCAGAAAACTTTAGCCATTATTAAGACTCTAAAACTCATATATAGGTGGTACTAAACCCCTAGAAAGAAGAATATGAGAGAAGTAGTAAGAAAAGAGAAAGAGAAATTGTGAATACTTAAAGTGGGATATTGTAGCAGTATTTTCTGTATGCTGGATTTGTCCTGAGGTCTGCCAGTTGCCAAAAACAAGTGTGACTTGAAAAGCATGCTACAAATAAGTTCCTAAATAGAAGCAAAACTAAATGTGTCACATCACTAATATAATGATAATTACAACAAAGCATCCTTCTTGTTTGTACTATTTAGAATTTTGACATTCTGATTGACAGATGTCATCATATTAAGTAAGTAAACACACCTGGCTATTTAGATTCTACTCAAGAAACATCAGTGTAACAATCAAAAGTATGAATATGCTTGCTGTAATTTCAAAAAATTGGCAACTAAGGTGGTTTCATAGACAGAAATTAAGTGTATAAATTCAACACAATTTTATCTATTAATTATATTCTAAAAGCTGGAACATGTTAAGGAAGCATTACATAAAATGCTTACTATGCATTACATTGTAATGATTCAAAAGAAATGTCTCTACTTGAAAGGATCCTACTTGGAAGAATATTAATAGGCAAAAGTTTCCACAACTGCAAGGTTACTCATTTTACAACAATGGTGTATGGAACTGATATTTCTATATAAAATATGAGGCATCTCTAAGATTCTTAGATATCACTGCTTCATTCTGCATTTAATTTACATTTCACACAGAGTAGCAAACAAATAATGCAATCATATACAACATTTATCAATTCAGGAATAGAAGGTTACAAGGGACAAAACTGCTCATAATGAATACCTAATTACATTCATTCGTTTGTTTGTTTGTCCATCCTCCAGTGTTGAGACGTAATAAAAGGACAGTTTTTCATAATATGGGAATGTAATATACAGAAACTATTCCCAAACACTTTTCAATTTCAGCTTGAAACAGCTTAAATTTTTGGTAAGAAAACAAAGCAAACAAATCTAGAGCAATCTGTCAGGACACATGCTGGTGATGGGCAATCAGAGTAGATGATGCTCTGGATTGACCGTCTCAGGTCTTCTAACATTCTGCTTCACTGGATGTCCACATGTTCTACTGTTGTGGGAGAGGGAGAAACGCTTTTCTCTAGCCACACCAGGAATAACTGTAAAAGTCAGTTTAGGCACAGAGACCTTTGTTTACCAGCTGTTTCAAGGGCACAAATAAGATGCAGAGGGGAGGAGGGGGCAGGAAACTTCCTTATGTTAAAACCCAGGGCAGTATATTTGTGAAAATGTTTTTCTTTTAAGTAATCTCTTTGTAGGTTTAATTTTGCAATTAAACAATTATAGACTTGGAGTTGTAAAGGGATCTTGTGGAGTTTAGCCCTTTGCAACAAACAAAAATCTATGCAAAACTATCCTTGTCAAAGGACTGCAAACTCTTCATGATAGAATCTCATCAAATCACTGTAGCAGACCATACAATTGTATACGGGTATCACAGGTGGATTAATGATATTGAAAACATAGTTTGCTTTCTTTACATTCTTCTCTGTGCCACTTCAATAACAATAATAAATGTAACATCAATAAGCTAGTTTATCGTAAATATGTTATATCAAGTTAATCAAGACCTACTACACTGAAATAATGACATTTAAACATGCTTAACTATGAACTGGACTGCAGTTCTAATGCCATTAAGGAGGGGTTATGAAGAAGGTGCAATTATATTTTATAATCTTAAATAAATCACTTAAAATGATTTTACAACCTGTTCAGAATACACCAAAGAGACTTTTACAATATGTTTCTTATATGACACAATATAGTTAATAAAAAACACACCATATCCATTTGATACAACAATTTGTAGCATTTATTTAATACACTAAGGTTGCAGTGTCTGGTGGTGCCCAGTCTGAGAGATGCTTAAGATTTCATTATATTCATGTAGGACTCATTTTAACGGAAATTTGAAAGATAAAAAAAGCAGATTGCAGGAAGACATATTATAAAAAACAGACCTCACAAGTCAAAGTTAATAGTGAACCCATTCTTTTTCATGTATACAACCATGAAAACAAATATCCTGTGAACTCTAGATATATATTGTATCTCTACATGAGATCTTGGTGCTCATTGAGACAGGTTCCCAATCATCTCATGGCTTTACAATCTCATCATTGTTGACTAAGGAACAAAACAGGGGAATGGGACCAATCATCTATGCAGCACCACAAATTTTGATAACACATTTCATGATTTTTTTCTTGTAACATAGGATAGTCATATAAAAGAGGAATTATTATTAAATAATTCTTCCATTAAAATGTTATTTTAGTTATGGGATTTTTTCAGGCAAGACATAATGATACAAAATCATGCACAGACATTCATGTATACAGAACTACATATTGTAAACAGCTAGGCCATATTAGTACTGACAAAATGTACATTAAGGAAAGAACTGTGGAATAAAAGCAAAGTAGTATCACTGGGTTAAATCTGGACAACATCCACTCACCTGCTTGAAGGTGAAGTGGTATATATGGCCTGGCACAGCCCCACTGCCATCTAGTGGTCCCAGGCTCTTCAGTCCCAGGCTCCAACAGCTGATGGGAGAAGCAACAACCTCTCCCACCAGCTATTAGATTCAAATTTGCCCACTGGGCACAACTAGCCAATCATAGGTGGGTGAAGGGGTGGAGCCTGGGGGCAGGTCTGACAAAGACTCCTAGAAGACTTCATTCAGGTCTGCTCCCTGGGCATAAAAATTGCCCTGACCTTTGGTAGGGACCGCAATGGGCTTTTAGGATCTTCCACCCTCCCTTATCTCATGGTTGGCGCCCCTTTTACTTGTGCTGTGCTTTGCTTGACTTTGCTATGGTTTTATGGTTGACGCATTCAGGGCCAGGGAGGAATTTTTCCCAACTGAAGGACCTCTACAAGCTAAGCAGATGACAATATTTAAGATCTGTCACATTTTCCTGGGTTTTATTTATGCTATCACACTGTGTTGCTCTTGTTCTCTAATCAAACATCTTTCTCCCATTTTTGCCCCTTACAATTAGTTGTCCATCGGGAACAAAACATTTTATAAGTTGTCTTGCCAACATTGTGATTAATCATTTGGCTCTTGTGCAGTCCAAGGAGACATTTCTTAACCTTAACTCATGTGCCCTATGATCTGCCTCCACCACTAACCACAGAAACACTTTCTATAATGTATAGCTACTAGATGAGCATGAAGGCAAGGTTGTCCACATGCAACTGATCTTTCACAAGAATTTGTGCAAGGATAGTCTTACACTTCTTGGAAGCTTAAGGAAAATGGTGTCTTTCTATTAAAATATTGGGGTTTTTTTTTAATAAAAAAACCCCCAAGCTAAAACAACCAGTAACTGTACAAAAAGAAAACATTATTAAAAAAGTTCACAAAGGCATCCATATGTGAATTGTTTATAGTTTCTTTCTAAAAACATTACTGGAATTTTTTACCAAGATGACATTTCATCTGTGCTCAATAACAAACGGCAAAGTGCTCAACTAGGTGCTCTGCTAAAATGGTGTCTTAAATCTTAAACATAGCAAAATGAAAACTCTCTTGGAGGCAAGCACAAACACGCCCACAAAGGAACTGAGTACAGCCCATGTACTTTGGCTGTTTGTGAATTCACATATCTGTTCGTTAGGGGACAACCAAGGCAGAGATAAGAGGTGAACCATAAAAGGAACCCATTATAATGTGTATTGGAGTACAACAAGCTAGTTACCAACAGACAGAAGTATAATTAGGAAAAACTGGTTTAAAAGTAGATCAGTTAACTTATCTCCTAGACAGCAGGTACACTGGTTTGAGGCAAGCAGCTAGGAGTGACAGATTAGCAGTAACCATAGCATGAGATCTTCAGACCCAGTTTAAGGTATCTTTTAGCCAAATATCTTACTCAGCCCAGGATATATGAGAGAGACACATTTTACCACCTGGGAAACAAGTTTCTTGTCAAATTAACATGTCTAAATAGCAACAATATAGTACAGGCCATCTCTAATTCAGCTACAGAGCAGCCAGAAAATAAGAGCTATCTAAATATTCAGAACATTTCTGGTTGTCAAGCAAAAGTTTACTTCATTCTCATTTAAATTGCACTTACCTGAGATTCTTTCACATTTTCAACTGTGAAATTGAACCAGACTCGAAAACGGGGATTACATGTATCTGGTCTGATAAACAGGTCGTACTCAAATTCAGTAATATAGTCCACACGTCCAAGGTTACCTTAAAAAAATTATAAAACAGAATGCTATGTTAACACATTCCAGAAAAGCCCTTTGATCAGTGATACCTCTCTTAGAGAAATATTCTACCAAAAGACTCAATAAAGTTATATGGAAAATTCTAACCCACAACTGTTGGCTGTGAGCATATTTCATTTCTAAAAAAATAAAGTGTTTTTGTCTTTCCAGATGAGCTGTTTACGATATAACAATGTTCACAATACCTTACTCAGGACAGTCCACACATTCCTGAAGAAGCCTCTAGAGCCAACATATTGGCAGAATGGTTATATTTATTGAAATATAAGACCAGCAAATCAAGAGCCAATTAATAAGCGAGGGCAGACGAGTTTATTCATTGTATACAGGGGAGCACCTCCTAGCCATGTCAGCTGCTTCACATAGCAGTTTTCTAGCCAAGGATTGGGTGTACTTCTCCCCCATCCTTTGGGGTATTGGGGGGTGGGGCTGAGCATGACTCTGCAGCAAAGCGTTCGCCCAGGGCCACTCCCTGTGATTGGTCACTTATACCCTGGTAACCTCCTTGTCCCCTCCCCTTTGGGAATTCCTGCTGAGTCTCCTTCAAGTAATGAATAGGTAGAGTAAATTCACTCTTGATAATGGCAGGAGTGCCACTGTTTGGATTTGAATATGAAAGAAAGGCAGAGCGTAGGTGTGAACAAAAGTTGGGGCTATTTCTGGTCTACTCTCTTGAGCAAAGGACATCCACCTCCCTTGGCTGGACATGCCACTAACAGAACAAAACGTGAAGGCTTGGATCCTTGGGGCACCATCTCTTTCTGACATATGGTAAAAAAATTAAGCATAATAATAAACTACCATTTGTGCCTCATGTTTCCAGAATGCCCAATAATAAATTGTAATGAAATTCCCCATAGTCTGATTTAGAATTGGGTCAGCAATTCCAATTCCAATACCACTTGAAATAGTTAGCTACTTGGCATTTAACATGGTGGCTTGTGGGAGGAAAGCTTTAGATGTCATGTCAGCTACAAGGTTTTAAAAATTATTCCATCTTCACATAAGCAAAGGCATACTTGGATTATAAAACTTCCCAATGATTGGCAAGACAAGGTCAAGGATTGCACAGATCCTTCTTCCTTCTTCTCTGGATTTGACTCACATTTTCGCAGTCATAAAAGTATCATTTGGTGCTTAGTTTTGCTTAGACTATTATTACTGTCCAAGAGCTGGACAAGATAGATGAACTAAAAGCAAATTCTGTATACATGCAGAACCTTGTCTTACATTCTGGGCAAGCAGAACTACTTTTGAAGGAAATGACATTTAATTTGTAGTACATCTGAGCATTATGTTAGGTAAATTCATATTCAAAAGAAAAGTAATGACAAAGTTCAGCACATTGCCATGGGTATAGCCAGGATTTATGTTGGGGGGGCAGGTTTTATGTTGCGGGGCAGAACCTCAGTAAAGTTTGTTTGTTGTTTTACTTGATTGCCCCCTGTCCTGCCTTGGCTGCGCCCATAAACATCACCCGTAATAAAGAATCATTCTGCTGGTGGCAGAAATAGAGTGGCCAATAACTTTAGATTAATTAACTGAAAGGATCACGAATACCTATACTAAGCTTATGATATAAAGTTAGAAAGTAGTTTTTAAATAAAATCTTGTTTAGCATATAGTGGGATTTTTAAAACTATGTTTTAATTTTCATCTTTTAATTTTAAAAGAATTGTAAAAAAAATTGGTACCCGGAACAGAATAAAATACAGTTATTTTACTGAAATACATCAAAAACTATTGAACAGAAACTATATGTGTATTAAAAGATTAATATTTTATTCCATATGTCTATTGTATTGAGGAGAATTTTTTTGAAAAAAGAAATCAATCTGTTCTGCAATAAGAGATTAATAATTTATAGTACTATTTTATGCATATTTACTTAGGACTAAGTTCAACTTTACTCCTAACTGCATACAAGTCTGTGTCTAAATAAATATTTAAGAACATTTCTTACATTTCTAAATGTATTTTATCATATAATATGCATTTCATATGCATTTGGGTACTTTTTGAGTCAATAACTGCACTACAAAATTCTGGAAAATGTGAAATATGAGGGATAACTGCACTCTGATTTGCACATTAGTCTCTGAGGTGTGGATTAGGT
The DNA here is from genome assembly GCF_965113315.1 of Podarcis vaucheri. NCBI lineage: Eukaryota > Metazoa > Chordata > Lepidosauria > Squamata > Lacertidae > Podarcis > Podarcis vaucheri. The sequence goes on along the minus strand of NC_138764.1, from coordinate 51,447,874 downwards.
CAGATCATATTGGAATTCAAAAGAACAACTTCCTCAGAATAATGTTCTGTAACATATTTAAAATACAAACACTGTAAACTAATTCTAAAGATGAATGTCACTAGGAATACACACACACACACACGATTACTACCACTTTATTTAACCTACCATATGAACTTAACTCTTCATTAAATACTAAAACAGGGTGCATTCTAGATCAATAAGAAAGGCTGCATTTCAGGACAAAAGAAATCCTGTTCCAGTAAATGCTAGCTGGAGTTTTTAAGTATGCCAACAATTATTATAAAAATGCAAGAAAACACAGATATGTTAAGCAATCCTAAAATCTTCTTAAACCACACATTGTGCTTTTCTACAGAGAATTTTAAGATGAAAAATAGACCTTGAGGGTCTTTGACAAGCCTCAGGCAATATAAAGGAAAAAGGTCAAACACACTGCTAAAAAGGACTGTTATCTTCAGAACAACAACTTATCAGCCAGCTTGCAGCCCTGCTTATTTACAGTTATTGGTCCCAGAGGAAGTGCACTTCAACACAGGTCACGATTACTTTGTAATGAGTTTGCCAGAAATGGTAAAGGAAACTAATTTGTAACAATGTGCTATTCCTTGCACATGAACTTTTGCAGACACCATTTTTTTTGTCCAGCAATGAATAACTAACTTCAGCTTCCTTAACAAGCAATGAAAACAGGAGTGTACTCAAAAATCCAACTTGCAGGCATGAATGTGTTGAAATATCAGTAATTATCTCTCTCAGCTGTCCATTACACTATTCATGATTATGATCAATTCCCCTGTGGTTGCTATACAGAATACAAATTTCAGGAGATGAATTTGCACACGCAAATTAACACCATTTGGACAAAAATAGGTTGCACCTGTCAAAGCTTAGTAACAAAAGGTCAGATGCCCTCTTTTGCACCTAGAACATTTGGCTATTGTGTGCCTTGCTTGCAGGAATATAATTCTGGTTTGACTAAATAGAGAAAAGTGAGCACCATGGTGAACAGAAGAAAAAAGAATTAAACCTTAACTGAAAGCTCACAGTTAATCCATTCTTTAAAATACACGTGAATAGAAGTAGCCAAGGCAATTTTGAGTAGTTTTTCAAAAGAAATATATAAAGTACTCCTCTGTTTTTGTCAATACATTGCCAGGCCTCAAAATACTATTTTTCATCTGAACAATAAAAATCTGGACAAGATGGCAATAGAAAATCATTAATACACTTGCAGCTGCATTTCAATCTATACAAAACCCTTAAATAAAAACCACCTGGGAACAAATGTGCAGAATTGCATAATACATACATCATTTACAGAGCTCGGAGTCTGAAATTGTGCTCAAGATAGCCAAGCAGAATTAATCTATGTTTTCAAATAAACTTTTTTAAAAAGCATTGAACTTTAATATTCATTCTAGAATGGGCCATCAGCTGAATGCTACTGAAAAGATAACAAAACTGAGGTGATAAAATGAAGCAATTATATAGATTATATTCTAAGTGAAAGCGGAAACTTCTCAAAAAAAGTCTTTATAATTTTTTTCCCAGAGAACCATGTGACACATTTCATTTTTTTACTCGAGAAAAAAGAAAAATACGGTGATGGGAAGCAGTCAAATTCATTTTTTCAGACAACAAAATTATAAAAAGGAATACAACTTTTTAAAAAAATCATATTCACTATATACACCACTATTCAGAAAGCATCTGTACAAAAAAAAAAGCTATTCTTGGTGTACGTAAGTAGATGGCATTGTCCCCTATGGGGGATGCAGATACTGTCACCATTATCACCATGCTCTCTTGAGATGCATAGAGTATATTTGGAGCTTTCTGTTGCTCTTAAGTCACAAAACATTCTTATGAACCAAGTACAGCCAAGTTTGTAATGGAGACAAAATCTTGAAAGTCAACATCTAAAAGCTCCTATCCCACTTTGTTTCCCCCTCTGGGGTCCTACAAAGTGTTGTTTTCCTAGTAAAAGCCTAACTGCTTCACCACCAACACTCCTACAAAAGGGAGGGGAAACATTAGTAAGTATTCACAGAACATGCATCTAAGTTGCTGAAAAAAGGGACCAGTTGTTCCAAATGCTGCAATTGTGTGATAAAACAGACTGTTTTCTTGGAAATTGCTTGAAGATTTTCACTATAGGCACTATATTTGTTATATAAATGAATGAATAAAATTGTGGCACCCAGCCAGAAGGTATAGGGAGCAACTATAATTTGGGTATTCTGTCAAATTAAAGTTTATCTGTTTTCACAGGCCTTTGGAGAAAATGGCTGAAGGCCCTTGGTTTTTATCTTACACTCCTATTGTTCTTACTGTTTGATGAGAATTATAAATGAGGTACTTTTAAAAAAGAATGTGGCTCCCTGACTTTTATATGAATGGGGTAGCCCATTCTCTCTGCCAGCTCTCCAAACCATCAACTACCTCCTGGAGCCCTGTTCCCACTGCCCATGATCCTTACAGATGGAAATTAAACATGTGAAAGGATGGATCCACAGAATTGTGGCTGCAGCAACCAAGGAAAGCAAAGCAGCTGCCAGTTCATTTGTCTTTTTGGTCCCTGATTTAGCTCTACTACTCATTCACCCCAACCATCAAAGTAGGGGTAGGACTACCCCCTCATCCCTGACATTCAACATGCCTCCCACCATTCCTGCTTTCCCATTTTATGCCCTTGGGGAAGGGGACAGGGAAGGGAAGGGAAAAGGTCAAGCAGTCAAAGATGGAGCTAGGGGCACAGGGTAGGTTGGAAGCAGAGGAAGAGGCCGTTCAGGTGAGGGGCAGGCCGGTCAAATCTCAACTGTATCCAGCCCCACTGTTGTCAGGGGCTGGCAGGGTTCTAAAGAGTGTGTGGTGGAGGCAGGGGACCAGGGGAGTGACGCAGGAGAGGGGACCAGTGATTTATGGGGTGTCATACAACCCACAAGACAAGAGCCTGGGGAAGGAGAGAGAATCAGGGTAGTCTGAGGCAGAAGAAGGCACATAGAATGTGGCAGAGGAAGAAGGGATGGTTCAGGCGAGGGTCAGTAGATTTTCACTCACCCCATTGTCTCCTAGAAACAGGAAGGACTGGAAAAGGGAAGAGCATGGATGACTTCAATGCAGGATAAGTCTCAGGTTGTGGGCACGCAACCTGTCAGAGAAGGGTATATAAGCCAGAGGAGGGGAGGTGGTCCACACTGTTGCTGCAACTGCTTCATGGGGCCCAGACCTGTGGACAGCTGCATTCAGGCTAGAAGCATGTGAGTGTGTATATCCAGAGCACCATGGAAGCTACAGTGTTCCTCTTGCTAATGAAGAGTTAACTATTAGATGAGTGTCTTCCTTATCTGGAATGGATCATGACAGTTGTTTCTTAGAACCAGGAGGGGCTTGAAGAGGGAAGCACAGCAATGATTTCTGTGCAGAAGTCTCAGGCTGCATGTGTGCACTCCATCAGACAAGGGTACAGAAGCCTGGGGCAGGGGGGCAGGGTCCCACTGTTGTTTCAACTGCTCTAGCAGGCACAAACCTGGAAAACAGCTACATAGACATTAAAATTGTGTACGTATGTGGTAGACCTTAGAAGCTGCTGTATAGGTGTGCATGTTTTTGTCAAGAAAGAATTAACTATCTGCCATTTGCCTTCCTTGGCTGGGTGTGCACAGGACATGGGGGCACCCATTAACCATTTGACAAGCTTCCTCTGAAGAAAGCAGAAGGACACCAGTCAATGTCAAAGATGACATGTGCATGAGGCTGTATTTTTGCAGTGCTGAAAAGGAAGATGTGACATGACTATATGAATATAACGAACAAAGAAGAGAAAGGAACTGTGGGCAAAGCCAAGACTTTGTGCATGTTTAGCAGAGTGGGTCATGATATTAATTGATACACAGAGTATACAGAGAAGGGAGGCTTGGGAGAAAAGATAAGAATTTCATTGTTGAACATAGTGAACTTGACAAAGTGATGAAATATCTAAGGAAAATTATCCAATAGGCAGCTAGAGACACAGAACTGGATTAGACTAAAGTTCTGGGCGTACCAAGTATCAGGTGGTACAGAGAGCCATGGGATTTGATGAGGTGACCTAGGGGTGGAGTGTCATAGCACAGACTAAATAACAGACGCATAAGGGACCCTTCTTTTTATTTGCACCCTAGTCTCTGTTCCAGGAGTTTATAATGGAATATTTTCTTGCTGGTGTTGCTAAATTTGTTTGGATGCTTGATATATTGCATTGTAGTTTAAAATATCATATGGCATTGGAATAGTCACATTTGGCTGGTTTCTTTACATAATAGATCATATTTACAATTTATTTCCTTAGTTGTATCCCCTTTGGTCTTCTTATGTGATATTTTTCATTATTTCTAAATGCTTATCACATTAGTGAGATCCTCTTTCCCTCCATCCCACCCATATACTTTTAAAATACTGACATTTTGAAAGATATTTTGGTCCTCCCTTCTGATTAGACTATTTTCAAGTGACTAGCTTTTTTCTGTTATTTCCTTTTACCAAATACAGAAGCAGTTTCTTTTATTTCAATGTATTTCAGGGTTTGTGGCAAATTAAACATTAATCTTTCTCTGTAAATGTCAAGTGATATTTAAATGTTTTCCTGGCAGATAAATTATTATTAATATTAATGCAATAAAATTGCAGTTTTTGTCCTTTCTTTGATATTTACAAAAATACTAAGAATGTCAAAACAGTTCCATAGGAAAAAAAATCATTGGTCTACCATCCAGTCCACATTAGCATGAAAGGTTAAAATACAGAAAAGAAAAGAAAGAAAGAAATGCCAGTCTTAGAAAACTGTGTTCATATCATGAAAGGAGAAAAGTGAAATTCTGTCTCGCTTCCACATTGAATGTATCACTTTCGCAGCAAAATTGCCTTAGTAAAGTTCACTTTAATTTAAACCTTCTTTTTTTGTAATTCAGTGACTGCTTTAAAATAATGAAAGACACATTGTCATTCTCATAATTAGTTGCTGTTGTACTAAATGAGAAAAAAAAATCTGATCTACAATCTATACAAGCAAGGTCATATATCAAAACAGAAGTAGCTTCATATACAGATCTGCAAACAGTCCAAAAATACACAAGGCTTAGAATCGAAGCCTAGTAGTCATAATCAATTTTTAAAAAATTATGTAACCTCCACCTTCCTTTCCAATCTCTTTGACCGGCTAGATTTATCTCATATTCTATAGCCCTATAAATACAATTTGCTGTTTAGATGCAAAAGCAACTTCAGCACCAAGGACAACACAGTAAGGCAAAAGGCTATGAAAGTAGTATTATGGGGGGCCACTAGGGGGCGCATCGGAAGATGGCTGACAATAACAGCTCTCCGACCCACACAAGGTAATTTGGAGGCTATGATGGGAGTAATTAGCCTTCCTACTCCTCCCAGGATGGTGGGGGGACTGCCCTTGCCTGCTGTGCCCTATACCACCCCCGAATTTGTGGGGATGGGGGCACTAGGCACAAAGCCCTCCTGTGGGATTCCGGCACTCCTGGACGCCATCCCTGATCCGCGCCACTAGCTGCAAGAACTTCAAAAGAAACAATTTGGATGAAGGAATGCACATATTTCAAGGAAGGAGGGGGAGTAAAGACTGCTAACAGAAGAGATCTCTGATAAAACAAGACAAGAATAAATCATGAGAAGATACGCCAAGATACGGTATGGCAAATGACTGATGGGGAGGGGGGGAAACTTTCCTTTCTTTCCTTATGTGATTAAACAAGAATCCCCTCCCCTCACGAGTCAGAAATGTCGTTTTAAGAACTTAAGCTGTGGATTTAAGGCTGTGTGGAGATAAACCTTCGAACCAAAGCATGTTTTAAGAAGAGCGTGGAATGTATAAGAGCTTTGGAATGACGCAGTTAAAAATGCCGTCGCCATATTGGGAAGTTCTGTTGGAGGTCTTGGGTCTGGGAGGAGAAATAGAGAAATAGAGCTGCTTTTATATTGTGGGTGGAACTCCTCAGAGGGACTTAAGAGCGACAGTTTTGTGAGATTAATGATGGAAAGAGCGATGTTATCTATGAAGGCGATGATATATGGAAACCATCTCGATTTGAGGATTGGAAGAACGGAAAAATTCACACAGGAGTAATATTGGTGTTTATCGGCTTAAGGAGACTATCAGAAGAGATCATAAAGAAAAAAGAGAAAATATATGAACGAGATGTGATGTGGAAACAGCAAGATAAGACTGGATAGAATTATGAACTCTGTTTGGACTGATTTGGTCTGATTTGGACATTAATGCAGTAGCAAGAAGATGATCAGAATCCCCCTTCGGATCTTGAAATATGGGTCCCCCCAACAAAATTTAAAATTCGGCTTTGTAATTCGGAATTTATGTGATGTGATTTAATTTGATTTGATTGGCTGGTTAATAAAAATTATTTTTTAAAAAAGTAGTACTATGAACTTTAGCAAAGCAAAGTCAAAATTAATTTACATTTTATTTTTATTTAATTGCACTGACCATGGAACAAAGCATATAATAGCAATAAGTCATAAAATACATGTAAAGCTCACATTAATACTTATAAAACATCCCATAGCTGTATTTAGTTGGAAGCAGAACCCATTGGGAGAAGTTTAATGTAGTGCAATGGCAATTGATCTGTCAGTGCAAGCATTTCAACTTGCAAGATGGGATGATCCCCATCAGAAATATCCAAGGATGCAAGTAGACCCAGTCCACCCACAAGAATGTCTGTGTCTCCTTGCCTAGCCCCATCACTTGAGCCGAGAACCACTGGAGGTTTTTAAGCAGAGGTTGGATCTGCTTAAAAACCTCCAACGAAGGAGAGTCCACAACCTTCTGAGGGAGTCTGTTCCACTATCCAACAGCTCTTACTGTCAGAAAGTTCTTCCTGATTTTTAGTGGGAATCTCCTTTTCCTGTAACTTGAATCCACTGGTTCGAGTCCTATCCTCCAGAGCAGGAGAAAACAAGCTTGCTTCATCTTCCATGTGGCAGCCCTTAAGATATTTGAAGATGGCTATCATATCTTCTGTCAGTCTCCTCTTTTCCAATCTAAACATACCCAGCTCCTTCAATTGGTTTCCATACCCTTGATCATCTTGGTTGCTGTCCTCTGCACATGTTCCAGTCAGTCAATATCCTTCTTAAACTGTGGTGCTCAGAACTGGACACAGTATTCCAAGTGTGGTCTGACCAAGGCAGAACAGAGCAGGACTATTACTTCCCTTAGGGACGTGGGTGGCACTGTGGGTTAAACCACAGAGCCTAGGGCTTGCCGATCAGGTGGTCGGTGGTTCGAATCCCCGCGATGGGGTGAGCTCCCATTGCTTGGTCCCTGCTCCTGCAAATCTAGCAGTTCGAAAGCACATCAAAGTGCAAGTAGATAAAATGGTACTGCTCCGGCGGGAAGGTAAACGGCATTTCCGTGCACTGCTCTGGTTCGCCAGAAGCAGCTTAGTTATGCTGGCCACATGACCTGGAAGCTGTACGCCAGCTCCCTCAGCCAATAAAGTGAGATGAGCGCCGCAACCCCAGAGTCGTCCGTGACTGGACGTAGTGGTCAGGGGTCCCATTACCTTTTCTTACTTCCCTTGATCTGGACACTATACTTTTATTGATGCAGTCTAGAATATCATTAGCTTTTTTTCCTGCTGCATCACACTGCTGACTTATGTTAAACTTGTGATCTGCTAAGACCCATAGATCCTTTTCACACCTGCTACTAGTAAGCTTAGGTGCCCCCAATCTTATATTTGTGCAGCTGATTCCTCCTGCCTACATTTCTCCCTATTGAAATTCATTTTGTTAGTTTGGGCCCAGTTCCCCAATCTGTTAAGGTTATATTGAATCCTGAATCTGTCTTCTGCAGCATTAGATACTCTTCCCAATTTGGTGTCATCTGCAAATTTGATGAGCATCTCAATTTCTTCGTCCAAATCATTTATAAAGGCATTGAACAACAGGCCCAGGACAGAACCTTGCAGCACTCCACTTGTAACTTTTTTACAGGATGATTAGGAACCATTAATGAGTACTCTCTGAGTTCAGTCAGTCAACCAGCTACAATTCCACCTAACAGTTACCTTGTCCAGCCCACATTTTACCAGCTTCCTTGCAAGAATATCATGGGGGACCTCCAGTCTGCAGGGACCTCACCTGTTCTCCAGGATTATAGACAGAGGCTCTGAGATTACATCTGCAATCCCCTTTAGTATCCTTCAGCCCAAGAGAAGAGGAGCCAGTTCAGGCACCTTTTGGACCCAAATATTGACTCTGTGGGATTTATTCTACTGCTGCTCCCAAAGAATCTGAACCTCATCACCATTTTCAAATGATGGTAGAGACTGAAGTCAAGAGCTTCACTAGCTGTTTTCCTATCCCTGCCACCTGTGATTGAACCACTTGACAATTTATTATCTAATGGGGATAACATTACTTGCCAGTCTCCCACAAGCTACTTATGCAGATTTTAAAATCTTTTGCCATGTTCCTATCACTTGACAGGTCATTAGTCAATTTGAACCCCTTCTGGCCTTAGCACCACTACACACCATGTCAACTTCTTTAGTGCCTGACAGCTACAATTCAAAACTCAAGCTTAGTTTTGGAGCCTTGCATTCCTTTAATATTCATGTATTGGTTTTATAAGAGATTTGATATCAGCTGATTTATCCTTGAAAGGTCCTTAATTTTATTTATATACTGCCCTTTATCAAGTGATCCCAGGGTGGTGTGCAACACATTTTATGGAGAACAATAATAAAAAACATATTAAAAATCATAAAAAATAAATGGCATAACAGTCTCTGCCCCCACTCCCCAGCTTTACCAGGCCATAGATTATTTAATGGTGAAAGGCCTGGGTAAACAGGAACATTTTTGCCTGTCTTCTAAAAACATGTAATGATGGCACCAGCAAGCATTCCATAGATGGGGAGCCCCTTGGGGAGGGGGAACATTGAGAAGGGCCTCAAACTTGTGTGCAAGGTCCAGGTCGTTTTGTATGGAGAGAGGTAGTCCTTAATGCATTGAAGTCCTGAGCCATGTAAGACTTTATAGGTCAACATGAGCACTTTGAATTGGGCCCGGAAACTACCAGTAATTGGCAGCCAGTGCAGTTGGGCCAGGATACAGAGCTATGAGGGCATATTGCTACACGGCAAGCCCCCACCCCCATTTAATTATTTAACTTTAAGAAAACTATGCATAAAGTGCTTGAGTTTGGGTGATTTCAGAATTAGGAAAAGAGCAGGTAGCAATGTTGAGAGCTGCCATATATTTCTTTGCACAGACAGCTGACTTGATAGCAGCTGGTAGAGTCTTGAATTAGTTATCCTCTTCCTACCTTGATGGAGTTCCTTGCTGATGTCAGCAGCAGTTTTGGCTGTCTTGACCATGGATTTATATCATATGAGGTTTATATCATTCTGAGAACTGTAGATTTATGTTATGAGGTTACCTGAGTTGACCAACCTCATGTAGGGAACTGGCGTAGCAGCTAGTAACATAATCAACAGAGAACACAAGCTCTTACAAGAAAAATGAAACACAATATATCCCGTACATTAGTATTTGAAGGAAAAACATTGTTATCATCAGCTGATTCCAAACATTTGACAGAAAAAGAGGGGATAGCATGGTAGGATAAGATAAAAGCACCCACATTTGCTCAAAGAAAAAATGCAAACAATTCTGGGCACACAGGAATTATATCTGAAAACACTGAAAGACTGGCAAGATTATGTAAGAATAGCAAAGGGAAAAACAGAGTGCCTATATTTTAACAACAACAACATGGAGACAGGGGATTACATTTAACTTGACTTCTATCTTCGGGAAATTATTACACATTTCAAAAAAAACTTCAAGGAAGCAGCCTGTCAAGGGAAAAGGTGGGGCACAACAACAACAACAGTGGTAAAATAATCTGTTCATATTTACTGCAAAGCCTGCCCCAAAGTCTTGTGATGCCTAATATAATAAAACAAATATAAAATCCAATTAAAAATGATAAATAAACAGTCTTTTAACAGCTACAATGTTAGCTTCAAAATCTTGCTAAACAGAAATCCTAAATACCAACTTTCAATTTAGAACACTTTCAAAACTTGCCTAAGGTAGAACTAAGGTAGAACTATCACTGTGCAGCAGCTTCTGGGGCCTACTTATCATACCCTCCAACATTTCTCTGGTGAAAATAGGAATGTCCTAAGGAAAAGCAGGACGTTTTGGGATCAAATCAGAAACCAGAATGGCTTCTCTAAATCAGGGATGTTTCAGGAATCTAGGGACACTTGGAGCCAGATGGGTAGGGTGTTGTTGTTGTTGTTGTTGTTGTTGTTGTTATTATTATTATTATTATTATTATTATTATTATTAACTGCAAAGTGCCTATATGTTTGTTTAGTTGTGTCATCCATAAATACATATTAATGATTTAAACACTCACATGTAGAAATGTCAGTGGATTTCAGTCCAGTTCACAATTTGCTGAAGTGCACCTTCATCTGTCCCATTGAACCAGACCTCAGGAAAAAACCTAGATTTGTGGTTTATTCTGCAGAGCTATCAAGAAAGCTAGTTTGACTACACGTAGTACTTATACAGTGAACTAAGTACTGCTATCTTGCTTTAACAAAGTAAATACCATACAGCTTCAAAGTATGGTACCTCCACAACATTAAGTAAAAATGCATTTTTAAATGGTGCAGAAAATTACCGCACTTCCTGTATACTTGCAAACACAAAGCCACACACACAAACACACATCGCCCCCACTCCCAAGACCCCTTTTGTGCATTGAATCATACAGGAATCACTGTGTGGTCACTTCCTGCAATTTTTAATTGTCAAGTTGCAAGAATACCCCAAACTCATATTGTGAATCTGAGCACTGAAACACCTTTATACTAAAAAGCTGTAAGAATAAGTACCTGTGATGGGAAATGGGAAATGGATTGTACACTTCAAACATATTTGCTGAGAAATTACAGAAAAACAGCAAAGAGGCTTAGCAGCTGTTGATAAAAAAATAACAAGACTCAGTTACTAATGCGAAGAATGGCTTTGCTTGAGTCCCATGAATGGCAGATCCTCCAAGTTTCCCTATTTTCTAGGGTCAATCCCAGATTTCTGGAAGCTATCCTGGTTTCTGATTTGATCCCAGAATGTCATGCTTTTCTTTAGGATGTCCCTATTTTCAGTGGAGAAATATTGGTGGGTATGGTAGGACATCCCTTTTTCATCAGAGAAATGTTGGAGAGAATGGAGATAAGGAACTATACAACTTTTAGAAGATACCTGAAAGCAGCCCTGTACAGGGAAGTTTTTTTTAATATTTAATGTTTTATTATGTTTTTATATGCGTTGAAAGCTACCCAGAGCGGCTAGGGCAACCCCGTCAGAAGGGCAGGGTATAATAATAATAATAATAATAATAATTTATTATTTGTACCCCGCCCATCTGGCTGGGTTTCCCCAGCCACTCTGGGCGGCTTCCACAGAAACCAAAAAAACATTAAAATATCATACATTAAAAGCTTCCCTGAATAGGGCCGCCTTAAGATGTTTTCTGAATGTCAGGTAGTTTTCCATCACCTTGACATCCGATGGGAGGGCATTCCACAGGGCGGGCGCCACCACCGAAAAGGCCCTCTGCCTGGTTCCCTGTAGCTTCGCTTCTCGCAATGAGGGAACCGCCAGAAGGCCCTCGGCGCTGGACCTCAGTGTCCGGGCAGAACGATGGGGGTGGAGACGCTCCTTCAGGTATACTGGGCCGAAGCCGTTTAGGGCTTTAAAGGTCAACACCAACACTTTGAATTGTGCTCGGAAACGTACTGGGAGCCAATGTAGGTCTTTCAAGACCGGTGTTATGTGGTCTCGGCGGCCGCCCCCAGTCACCAGTCTAGCTGCCGCATTCTGGATTAGTTGTAGTTTCCGAGTCACCTTCAAAGGTAGCCCCACGTAGAGCGCATTGCAGTAGTCCAAGCGGGAGATAACTAGAGCATGCACCACTCTGGCCAGACAGTCAGCGGGCAGGTAGGGTCTCAGCCTGCGTACCAGGTGGAGTTGGTAGACAGCTGCCCTGGATACAGAATTGACCTGTGCCTCCATGGACAGCTGTGAGTCCAAAATGACTCCCAGGCTACGCACCTGGTCCTTCAGGGGCACAGTTACCCCATTCAGGACGAGGGAGTCCTCCACACCAGCCCGCCCCCTGTCCCCCAAAAACAGTACTTCTGTCTTGTCAGGATTCAACTTCAATCCATTAGCCGCCATCCATCCTCCAACCGCCTCCAGGCACTCACACAGGACCTTCACCGCCTTCACTGGTTCTGATTTGAAAGAAAGGTAGAGCTGGGTATCATCTGCATATTGATGGACACCCAGTCCAAACCCCCTGATGATCTCTCCCAGCGGCTTCATATAGATGTTAAAAAGCATGGGGGAGAGGACGGAACCCTGAGGCACCCCACAAGTGAGGGCCCAAGGGTCTGAACACTCATCCCCCACCACCACTTTCTGAACACGGCCCAGGAGAAAGGAGCGAAACCACTGTATAACAGTGCCCCCAGCTCCCAACCCCTCTAGACGGTCCAGAAGGATGTTATGGTCGATTGTATCAAAGGCCGCTGAGAGATCCAGCAGAACTAGGAAACAACTCTCACCTTTGTCCCTAGCTCGCCGGAGATCATCAACCAGTGCGACCAAGGCAGTTTCAGTCCCATGATGAGGCCTGAACCCTGATTGGAAGGGATCCAAATGGTCCGCATCCTCCAGGCGTGCCTGGAGTTGTTCAGCAACCACACGCTCAATCACCTTGCCCAAGAATGGAAGATTTGAGACTGGGCGATAGTTGGCCATACTGGCCGGGTCTAAAGATGGTTTTTTAAGAAGCGGTTTAATGACCGCCTCTTTCAGCGGATCTGGGAATGTTCCCTCACAGAGGGAAGCATTCACCACCCCGCAGAGCCCATCGCCCAGCCCTTCCCGGCTAGCTTTTATAAGCCAGGATGGGCAAGGATCAAGGAGACAGGTGGTTGGTTTCACTCGTCCAAGCAGCCTGTCCACATCCTCGGGGGTAACGGATTGAAATTGATTCCATGCAACTTGACCAGGCAGGGCTCTAGCACTCTCCCGCCCCAGCCCTGCTCCCACGGTGGTGTCTAGCTCCTTCCGAATATGAGTGATTTTATCTGCAAAAAACGTTGCAAAATCGTTGCAGGAGATCTTGGGGTCTTTACAAGGCCCCGATGGTAAAGGTGGTTCCGTTAAGTTGCGGACCACCTGAAAGAGTCTCCTGCTACTATTTTCTGCAGATGCAATAGAGGCGGTGAAGAAAGTCTTCTTCGCCGTCGCTATCGCCACTTGGTAGGCTCGACGTTGAGCTCTAACCTGTGTCCGGTCAGATTCGGAGTGAGTTTTCTGCCACCGACGCTCTAGCCGTCTCAGCGATTGTTTCATCGCCCTCAGCTCCGAAGAAAACCACGGGGCTGTCCGGGCTCCATGCAATCGGAGAGGGCGCTTCGGAGCCAGACAGTCGATAGCCCTGGTTAACTCCGCATTCCAGCGGGCCACCAGGGAATCAGCTGAAAGGCCATCAACATGGGATAAAGCATCCCCTACCACTCTCTGGAAACCATTTGGATCCATTAAGTGGCGGGGGCGGACCATCCGAATTGGTCCCACCTCCCTGCAGAGGGGAAGGGTCGCGGAGAAGTCCAGTTGCACCAGGAAGTGATCTGACCATGGCACTTCTTTATTGTCATCATCATCATCATCATTATTGAATAGGATGTCCCTATTTTCATTGGAGAAATGTTGGAGAGTATGGAATGACACTTGCACTGAAGAAGACACTGACAAACTGGAACGTGTCCAGAGGAGGGCAACCAAAATGGTCAAAGGCCTGGAAACGATGCCTTATGAGGAACGGCTAAGGGAGCTGGGCATGTTTAGCCTGGAGAAGAGGAGGTTATAAGGGGTGATACGATAGCCATGTTCAAATATATAAAAGGATGTCACATAGAGGAGGGAGAAAGGTTGTTTTCTGCTGCTCCAGAGAAGCGGACACGGAGCAATGGATCCAAACTACAAGAAAGAAGATTCCACCTAAACATTAGGAAGAACTTCCTGACAGTAAGAGCTGTTCGGCAGTGGAATTTGCTGCCAAGGAGTGTGGTGGAGTCTCCTGCTTTGGAGGTCTTTAAGCAGAGGCTTGACAACCATATGTCAGGAGTGCTCTGATGGTGTTTCCTGCTTGGCAGGGGGTTGGACTCGATGGCCCTTGTGGTCTCTTCCAACTCTATGATTCTATGATTCTAAGAGAAAAAGAATGTTCTTGATGGTGCAATAGCAGATGAAACCACAACAATGAAATGGGCATGACACAAATTACCTTGTGGTTTATGAACAAGAGTGATAATAATGTTTAATTTGGACACAAAATACCTTCAACATGAGCAAGCTTCTAACTGTACTTCCAGGAAGAAGGAATGGTGGATTGACTACCAAGTAAATACATTCACACTAAAAACAATTCTTTAAAATACACAGTGTTTGTGATGCCAAAAGTCCAATTACACCAGACACCACAGAAAACAAATAATTCTTCCTAGGTGCAATTCAGACTATTAATCTGTTGCAAAATGCTACCATATAAAAAAACACCTTTATATATTGTAGTAATTTACCTCCACTTTGTGTCATTATAGTTGATCCCAAAGTTCCTACTAGCTTTAGCAAGACCATGCAGCTATAATAGATGGTGTGCACCCAGTTTGTTTTTAAGAAATACAAACCCTAAATCAAAATTAGCATGGTAAAGGCTAAACCTAGAATGCAATTAGACCACTGAACAGAATCAATAAAGGCAAACGTGAAGAGTTATGTGCCTAATCAGAGGAATTTTATGTGCTTAACCAGTGGAATATTATGCTTCAAAGGTAACATTTTGTATTCAAATGAATTTTGAGCTTATCAGGAAAGATGTTAATAAATTATTTCCCTCTGAGTCTCATTACAGAGCATGTTCATCTTGAAATAGAGTAAAATTGCTGATTTTGCAGCAACAAATCTTCCTAAATAGGTTCTCTAACCAATATAATTTAAAGAAATAGAAAATATGGACCATTGTTTATTTCATGAAATCTGCCCAAAATGTATCCGTAGACTGCAGACAGCTAAGTCATGCTATGGGTCCCAATTACTCACTTTTGACTTCTGAACATCTCTTAAAAACTTTTTATGTTGATAGGTCTAAGTGGCTATTTAAAATTTAGTTAAGTAGATAGTCATTTTAATGATTGTTATGTACAGCCTTTTAATGGTTTTGTATGCTTTTCTATTATTCATTATTTGAAGAATTCCTATTGCACTTTTCAGGTAGACATCACAAAATGGTTTACATAAAATTATTACAACAGCCAGCATCATTTTAAAAAAAGAATCACCCACAATAGAATTATTTATTATTATTATTATTATTATTATTATTATTATTATTATTATTATTATTATTTTATTTCTTATTTCCCACCCATCTGTCTGGGTTGCCCCAACACTCTGAACGGTTTCCAACATAATATAAAAACACAGTGAAACATCAAATATTTAAAATTTCCTGATAAAAGGCTGCCTTCAGATGTCTTCAGAAAGTTGTATAGGTTTTTTTAATCTGTTTGACAACTGATGGGACAGCGTTCCACAGGGCGGGTGCCACTACCAAGAAGGCCCTCTGCCTGGTTCCCTGTAACTCCAATTCCCACAGTGAGGGAACCACCAGAAGGTCCTTAGAGCTAGATCTCAATGTGCAGACTTAACAATGGGAGTGAAGCTCTCCTTCAGGCACAGTAGCCAACTCCTAGGGGACAAGGTCCCTTCGGCCCTCGCAATAATATATTTGAGGGGGCCACCCCCACCCCCTAGTTCATGGGCACTGCCATTTGAATGATGTGCATGTGCCACATCATGTGATCGATTATGTGGGACGGGTATTACCTGTTAGGGCTTTAAAGGTCAGCATGAACACTGAATTGTGCTCTGAAACGTATTGGGAGCCAATGCAGATCTTTTAGGACCCATGTTTTATGGTCGTGGAGGCCACTCCCAGTCACCAGTCTGGCAGTCGCATTCTGTATTAGTTGTAGTTTCCGAGTCACCTTCAAAGAAAGCCCCACAGAGTGCATTGCAGTAGTCCAAGCGGAACATAACCATAGCATGCATAATTCTTGCATGTTAAGAAAAAGCTGTCACATTGCTTCTTCTCCCCTGCTCTCATGGAAAGATAGCCCTTCATATGCCCTGTGGGGACAGTTAGGGGGAGGGAAAGGCCTATTGCTTTTATATATAAATGAGTAAATAAATTCAGTGCTCTGGTCTGATTGTGGTGATACAAATAGCAATTTCAAGAGAACATAAGATGGTTTAACATATCAAAAAGGTTATAAAGTATTCAATTTTTTCAAAAAGCATTTCCTGAACAAATGTTTTCATTATCTAGGAATTTTAAAATAAAAGCATTATTCTTCCCCCTTTTTATTCCTACACAAGTGTTGGCAGAATATGGCTCATAAAATACTCATGAGCAGTGATTTTAATAGCATATTATCATCTTTCAGGTAGTTACTAAAATTAAATGAAGACTGAGTCACAACCAATCTTTACATTTCCTTCCCCATTTCCAGTTTTTTAATTAGCTTCCACTGTATCTATTATGCTATACATAGGCACAAATATATTACACAGTCCAAATGAACATGAACAATTCAAAATAAACACTGCTATATTTATTGGAATATTCACCATCAATATTCACGCAAACCACTTAAGAGTTTAACTATAAGTAGAATATAAATTATCCAACTAAAATAACAATAACTGCACATGCACATTTATTTCTGTGATTGTATTTTCAAGTGAAGTGTGTTATGGATTTCTTGATGCAAAACGTGTGTTTCTTCATGGTGCTTACATGAGCCCCAATTTTCACTTAGAGAATTACTTAGGAACCCCAAAGGTCATATAATCCAACCCCCTGAAATGCAGGAATCAAAGAT
Organism: Podarcis vaucheri; assembly: GCF_965113315.1. Taxonomy (NCBI): domain Eukaryota; kingdom Metazoa; phylum Chordata; class Lepidosauria; order Squamata; family Lacertidae; genus Podarcis; species Podarcis vaucheri. The sequence continues at coordinate 51,430,796 of NC_138764.1, read as the reverse complement.
AAAGATCTCTGGCAAATGACCATCCAAACGCTGTTTTGAAACCTCCAACTCAGGAGTGTCCACCACCTTCTGAGGTAGCCCATCCCACTCTTGAACAGCTCTCACTGTCAGAAAGTTTTTCCTAATGTTTAGATGGAATCTCCTTTAAATTTTATTGGTCTCAAATGTCACTGAACCAGGCTATGACAAATAACTAGTTTAGATCTATATCCTCCACATCCTATCCTGCTGTTTGACAGTGGAATGGACACCCTCGGAAGATGGTAGAATCTCCTTCATTGAAGGTTTTTAAGCAGATGGTCGGATGTCCATCTGCCACGGATACTTTAGTTCAGATTCCTGCATTGCAGGAGGTTGGACTAGATGACCCTCAGGATTCCTTCCAACTCTACAATTCTATGATTCTATGATACACACAAAGTGAGATTATATAATAGCAGTGTAAGTTCTATCTTACACTGAAATAGTAAAACATCGGGCATCTGGAAACAGGATGAGATGCTACAAAAAAGTAGTTATAAAACAATTTCCTTGAGTAGCGGTTGCAATATTTGTGAACCATCATAACAATTTCTTCAACATACTACTGTAAGGATATCTATCAAAGGCATTGATGTAACATTTTAAGCTAAAAATGATTATCATTAGGACACACTCAGTCAAAATGATGTGACGCTACCCGCAATAAGCTTGTTTTTCATGTGTGTATGTGTGAATATATACATAGAAAAGTCTATGCAGTTATTCAGACCTAAATAACCAATTTTGTCCAAAACTATTTTTTCAAGTGTTGCCCACTAAGATATGGGTAGTGCCTGCATGAAATTTTCAAACAACATTTGATGTTCATACAGTATTTCTGAGTGCTCAGGATAATTTATATACCGTAAATGCTCATCAAACAGCTGCAATAATTCTGCATATGCTGGGTGGGAAGCCTGTGCTTGAGATTGTCTAGAGACACCTATTGAGTTCAAGGCTATGAACAAGAGACACCCCACAATTCTAGAATACACAGTTCTAATACGGACTAAAAATTGCATGCAAACACATGTAACAGAATGCTACTTCTCAAAAAGGATAGGAACCAAATGATATCTAGAGCAAGTAAAAAAAAAGGGGAGTGGATAACATTTTTGTTGCCCACAATGGGTGAGGAAAGGGTGCACTTTGAACATTTACTTGCTGTTGTTGGTCCCTCAGATTCTTTGCTTCTATTATAATTGGTTTCAAAACAAAAATATAGCTAGTTAACTTTGTCATGTGTACTGCCCAACAAAAGATAGGTCATATTCTAGAGATTATACCAGCACCTAGCTGTATTAACTAGTTTAAATGTGCAACATTGTTTTTCACTTTACTATTATATAGATAAAATGGATAAATACAAGTTAGAAGATGATTGAAGGTTACTTACCATTTTAAAGTTAACAAGCTAGAAGAAAAATGAACCTTTACAAAGGCCAACTATTTTCAACATCATTACGGAGTATTTTGAAAGCACTCTGTTCTGAGCAGAAGTATCAAAACTAAAACTTATGACCTAACCAATACTTATTTATGACCCCCAATCCATTATGTTCAAATAGGGCAAAGAGACAACATTCCACTTTAGAAACTGCAAGAGTTTTCTGGAAGAAATAAACTAAATGTCAGAAAAATAATTTCATGAAACCTCTACCTCACAAGTAAAACACTAATAAGTGTTCAGAGTTGCAAAACATTTTAGTCATATATCTCTCAAAGATGTCACCTGAAGTCAAAATGGAAAACACCTTGCAAAATAACACCTAGAGAGCTGAAGAACAGTCAACTACACTACTCCCTGTAGACACAGAAATCTGTCCTATACTATACTTGTCATTCTAGACCACTAATGAGTACTGCAACTGGAAAGAGTTCACCTCTGATTTTTTAAACCAACAATATAAAGGATTGAACCTAGGACTTTCTGTTTACAAAGCATGAACAATGTTCCTTGTCCTGTGAATATTTATATAGAAAAGACTGGATAAAACCATTCTAGACAAAACCAATTTTATCTTGTTCCTGCAAACATCTAGGACTAAGGACTGACCCATCCTTTTCTGTGGGTCTTTAAAAATATTTATTCTGCTGCTACAACCTGCTGGGTGACATAGCATCTCACTTTCTTCCTGTTAGTAATGAATTGTGAAAGAATTATTTTGAGGTTATTGTATTATTTGTGATTATGAAACTGTTTTAAATTCTATATACATGGAGGTATGAAGGATAGCAATGCATTGCTGATGTATTTATTCTCTTGGTCTAAGCGTAACATATAGAGAAAAGTATAACAGAAATGAAATGGTGATGACAGTGGCCAGAATAATTCATCAGTGTTCCATATCTCTAGATTATGTCCACAGTAGTACAAGTCTGTTTATGCATGTTGAAGCAACATTCAACACATGATGTATACATTGGCAACATCCAAAACAATAGACTAATTGAAATCAATTCACCATGTATTACATTCTTGGTTATCACTGTTTATAAACGTTTTGTGGTCTAAGCTGGCAAGTTCATAGATGTCTGCAACATCTTATTGTTTTATAAACAACATTATACTTACCACTCTCAAAGCAGGCATCAAATATGAGATGTCCCTTTTTCGGTTGTCCAAAATACCCTGGTGGAACAGCAGTGCATTTGTTTAAGTTTCCTGTGATAATTTCATCTATTCCTATGTCACTACCTGTTGGAATAAAAATAAGTTAATTAGATATTATTGTAAACTTGATACCAAAATAGAACACAGAGATTATCTTCCTTTGCAGTTTTAATAGTTTGTACAGGTGATGAAACATAATACTCACTCATATGCTATGATGTTTTCCAAGTATATTCTATAATAGTATCTGATAAACAGCATTTCCCAGTAGCAATGAGATTTCAGGAGCTAATGATCTGGCAATGGCAATTACCTTGCCTCAACACCCCCCAATAACAGGTGGTCTAGAAACAAGGCCTTATTAGATAATGTCTTTTGCATAGGACCCCATCAACATGTGTGAGGCTAATTATTATTTAGAATAGACCCACTTTTGCACTGCAGAGCATGAAGTTCAGAGCTTTCCCTAAAGAGACAGTCACATCATATATTATAAACATTTTCCACAGCAAGACACTGTGGTAACCTGATTACCATCTCCCAGATCAGATGGCCAGCAAATTCAACCAGTGAATTGTGCACTAGATAAGGTGGTACACAAACATTAAAACAGAGCTCCTACAATGGCCTTTAAAATTCACAGCTACCATGCACAGCAGCTTCAATGGACTGCTGGTGGTGGCTAGTGTACTGTAATAGGGAATGGATTCAAGCATTTGTGCACCCCTGTGCTGGAATCCTATGAATTTTGTTCTAACCAAATGAACTGATAATGGAATAATACACATAGGGTTCATCCATATCACTGCATAAAATTGCTAAAATTCCAATCATGGTCAAATAAGTAGGGCCATGGGAGACCTCTTTTTCCATCTGCTAGTCAGCCATCCTATGGCTGCAGCATGCAGCCCTCTGTTTACTTACATTAACTACTATTTTCTTCTCCCTTTGTAAACAAGAACTCACATTCTCAAATGATTCAGTGTCCTAACTGGGAATGTTGATTTCAGAAAAGCATATATTGGGTTAATTTGACACACTGCTTTTATCGTGTAAATATATAGTTACATTTATATTCAATTACGTGGGGAAATCAACTGTTAATTTAAAATGAACACATACGCTTTTGGTTAGAAATTAGAGGATTACCTAATTCATTTCTCTAATGTTTCACAAATGCTCCTTGTGTACATGTGCATAGGTAAAACACTGTATACAACTAGAATATTGGTTTAATCATATACACAATCACACAATATTTTATCAATACATGTGTTCACAGCAGTAATAAAACATGAAGGAACTGAAAGCTGCAGCAAACAGTGCATGCATAGCAGTTGTTTGAAAAATAAAAAATAAAATAGAAACAAACAAAACAGAGCAGGATTTCTAATGCATTGGCTCCACTTTGCTAGCACAACTAACTCCAAATGAAGACCATTCTGAAAGCATCCCTAAACCCAGGCAAATTATCTGGGAGTTCATATCTATGGAAAGCACAGCATTTCCTTTAAGAAAACTGTGGTGATTTTCCTACTTGCTTTCTCTCAAATACCAAACCTGATGCACAGATGCCAACATCAATTGCTCTACCAAAAATTATTTTTCAACATCAGTAAAAGCAAGAGTGTAGCACAATTACTTTCAATACTTCTGAGACTGATTACTTTTATATCCTCTTCAAATTAGAATTTGGAAAGACTTTGATATCTGTTAGTTTTTGTTTAACCAAGTTAGTTAAATATAATGCATGGTTTCTTTGCAACAAACCTAGAACCTCTTTAATGAAATCACTTGAGAATTTGGTCATTTGTGTTTTATTTTATCCAGCTCATACTTATTATAACATCACTACACTTTTCTGTAAAAGAAAGATCCAAACTACAGCAGTCTAATCTGACAAAGAATGTAACATTTCCTTCTACAGAGAGTGTACAGCAAAGTAGACTTTAATAGGACTAAATCAGAAAGAACTGCTATTGCTAAACTATTACTCTTGCCAAAGTCTGCAATCACCAGTCTTTTCCTTAATCTTTGGAAAAGAAAAGTGGTTTAAAATAGCAAAAAGACAGGGCAAATTATCCTAAAATGTACTTTACTGAAAACACTGAGAAGTGCTTAAGTCTGCATGGTATTCAGGAACAGAGCTTGAAACACTGTGTTCTTTAGCAATATGAACGAAACTGTTTCAAGGGCCAGTTGTTGTACATAACTGTTCCTCTGAGTAAGTTAACCCTTCATATTTTTTACAGGGTCTGACCCAACACTATCCCCCAGGTGGGGCCTCAGAGGTAAAGACCTAGCACCATTGGAAAGATGGTTGAAGAGGTTATTTTCTCTGGGCAGGACTTATGAACCATCCCACATCTAACTCAAGGCTGGGAGATCTTTTTTTCTGTAAAGGACCATACAGTGGTACCTCGGGTTACAGACGCTTCAGGTTACAGATGCTTCTGGTTACAGACTCCGCTAACCCAGAAATAGTACCTTGGGTTAAGAACTTTGCTTCAGGAGGAGAACAGAAATTGTGCAGTGGTGGTGTGGCAGCAGTGGGAGGCCCCATTAGCTAAAGTGGTACCTCAGGTTAAGAACAGTTTCAGGTTAAGAACAGACCTCCAGGACGAATTAAGTTCTTAACCCGAGGTACCACTGTATTCCCTTTGGGTAATCTGTAAGGGCCTGCTTTCCAGCAGCAAGAATGTTCACTTCCCTTTTCCATAGTCATATTTTCAAGAGAAGGGATTCAAGGGAAGGAGGAATTTAGTATCTGCCCTAAGCTAATTTAAGATGTTGTTTAGGATCAGCAAATGATAACAATACAAGCAGAAGTAAATCCCAGAGGATTTAACTTACTCTCATGTACAATGAATATGATCTCAACCTTAATATGTTAACAGTAGGTACAAAGCATTATCCAGTTTTGATTCCTTTATAACATTACTTCCAGTAGGCTAACTGTATTACTGTAGCCACAACAACAATTTTGTTAGTTCACATTAAAGACTAAATATTATGGGATATACTTTTGTGGATCAGAGCCCACTTTATCAGAAACATGTAATGCTGTTCTCAGTTGGCAGGTAAATATACAAAGGGGTGGGTGTGGGTTTGTGGGTGCCAGATGATGGGCATAACCAATGGAGGGCAGAGGGGCAGCTTCCCCCTACCTCAAGCCATAAAAATTATTGAAAATCATTGAAAGTACTCAGTTAACTAAGGTTCTACACACACCCCAGCAGAAGCCAGCCTCCCAACCCAAGCCTGCCCCTCTTAATGTCACCAATTTGGTGGTATCGTTACCCGTGATTTTTTTTTTTTAATCCTAACAAAAATCCTATGCCTATGTGCCAGACCCCTCTAATCCCTGGATCCAGCAAGTGTTAAAATACAAGCCAGGTTAGCTTCCTCATGAGGTAACTGCCTGGGGGATGGGCCAACAAGGGAAACAAAGGAATGGGAGACAGCAAATGGGTGGGGCTGCTCCCCCAGCCTGAAGTTAGTGAGAAGGACAAAAGGCAGAGTTTAGAGCTGAGTTTGCAGTGATGTGGGCCAGAAGCAAAGCAGCAAGCACAGAGAGCGAGCCATGCTGTGACTAAGAAAGAAATAAGACCCATTTGGAGTGTTAATACTGTAAACACCTTCATCACAGGCTTAAGGTGTAATAAACCATGTAACATAAAGACCCATGGCCTCTGCTGTGCCTCATTTCCAAAAGGAAACACAAACCCTGGGTAAGGGCCAAGAACCCCTGGAATCTTGTACCACTCAGCAATTGGGGTGGTGTGCAACAACACATACACAAAAGAAAACTGAATTCAGTAGCTTTATCTAGAAGTTGGAGAAAATGTTCCTCTGAGAATAAAACAGAATCTTCAGGTAGTATAAAATCCTTTCCCTCCAGTTTAGGATCCCACTGTTGAATAGCCAAATTCAATAATTTATATTATATCATTTGAATATGGTGGTATAAGTTTTGTTACTTTTTTCTACACCCATGTGGACAGAACCTACCAACTAAAGATAACATTTGATGCAGCTGATGAAGTGTACTTCAGCCCATAAAAGTTTATGCCTTAATAAATTTGTTAGTCCACAAGACTAATGTGCCACAAGACTCTTTGCTGTTGTTTTTATACGACAAAACAATCTAGCCAACAGAGTTTACCACTTCAAAGGAACAATTAAACGTTAAGATAAGGGAGGGTAAATGTGTGGCTTGAAAAGTTCCAACAGGTTTGGAAAGCATCTCAAATGATAGCCAGACAAGAAGACAGTTGTCAGTTACTTTGAAATCCACATTTCCTATGGTTGTTACTACCCCTATTGCAACTACAAAAATCAGTTGGTTTTAAAAGTTACTTACTTGGTGAAAATTAGATCCCCAGACTGTTACTGGCCTCACAAGAGGCCTTTTTTGTTTTGAGTAAGAGAGGGATAAATAAGAATGTCAGTCCCTATAGGCAACAATCCAGACTTTGTCCCTTCTTCTCACCAGTCTATAATCCCTGCACACTGTGCTGTTTACACTAGTAGTTTCCAAAATACTAGTTCTGGCTATCATTTTATTGTTCTTTATTTCCTTATATGCTTTCTATGTGGTATTTCAAAGAAATTTGCACTATAATAAAGTATATTTACATATACATAAATATTTAAAACAGATACATATATAAAAATAGTTTAAAACAATTGTGTGTGTGTGTGTGTGTGTGTGTGTGTGTCTATCTATCTAGTTTAAAATAAAAACAGCATATACTTAAAATCAATTTCCAATACAGATACCAGCTAGTATTGTGTTTCTGTGTGATGCATGGACACTATAAAATACATGGACACAAAATCTAAGGAAGGTAACAAGGTACAATTTCACATAAAGAGACATGGTGCCCAGGAGACTACCACTAGTAGACACTGAGAGTAGTAATACACAAAGAAGGTGACTTCCCCAACAAGATATCAAACCAAGAAGATCTTCTTTAGATCTTCCTGAAATGATGGAGAACCTATGGCTCCCCAATGTTGTTGGATTACAACTCCCACCACCCTTGACCATTAGCTATGCTGGCTGGTGCTGATGAGAGTTGATGTGCAACCACATCTAGAGTCATAGATTCACTATTCTTGCTATAAAGCCTGCAGCAGAGACGGAGAGGAGAGAAAGCACACCACCACCATCTCTGCTGACAAGCCAGCTCCTATTTCTATCAATTGTCATCTAGCAGCAGACATTTCACCATGATGCAAAAGAAATGAAAAGGTTCATTCCATTAGCTCTGCTCTGAGGGACCAGAAACTATAAGTTTCCCACTCCTCACATTATCTCCATTTCAAGTGGTCCTTACAAAACCTTCTGCCTGACTTTTGCTTTTTTCCTCCTCCCTTCCAAACACATTTGTGTCATGTCATTAGGATGATAAGCCTGAGTGCAGGGACTGTCATATTACTGATCTTTGTAAGTCTCTCTGGGAACCTTTTTTGGCTGAAGAGCAGGTTAAAAATGCTTCAGATAAATAAATAAAAGTCTTGATTCCACAAGCAAAATGTCAATCCTCTTCCATATGATAAAAGAAAGTGAGCTGCTACCAAAAACTTAGGCTTCAAGCAGTACTCCCACAAGTCTCTTTTAAAAGACAGCATCATTAAACTCATCCCTGCATAACTGAGGTGGAGTATGACCTCACTGCAGGTAGACTGTGTTCTCCGCTTTAATTTTTTTTTTAAATCCAAAGAAACTGAAGATAACTAAACTTCTACCCCCACTTCAAGTTAATGAAATTCTAAGACATTCCTCCAGATGTGAAGGAGAATGGCCCTGATATATAGCAACTACAAAAAGTGCCAAAGTGTCATGTTAACACTGCTAGGCTTAATTGGCACTGTAGGGCAATGTTTACCTCAGTAGAATGAGAAGGAAATTATTTAAAAGCACATAATAGCAATGAATGGGGAAACTGCACTACAATAATGGCCTAGACACAGTCAAAGAGGTCCAGTGACACTCATACAACATGGTATTGGGGAAAACCTCTATAATTCCAGCACACAAAATGCAATATTCTGTTGCAAGGAAAATGCAATACCCCCACAAAAGAAGTGTTATCTTGATAAAATAGATTAGATCCCCTTGAAATATGGGACTCTCTCTACATTTACTGCACATGTCGATATAATTTTTTTAAGGGCCCAACTCACCCCCCTTGCTTCAGATTTTTTTTTTTTTTTACAAAAAATGAAAATCCATTTTATGTACAGTGATGTAAGATCTGAACAAAACTCTTTAGGGTGCAGTCCTGCAGACAGTAACCTTTGAACAATGAATAATAATAATAAGGACTTATTTCTAAATAGACATGTCAAGGATTGCAGTGTCTGCCAGTTTGACATTCTAATATACATCTAAAAATGTAAACTGTACTAAATTAGTAAATATGTGGAGCCTTCGAGAAAAACTAGAACTCAGGAGGGTCAAAATGCATTTTATTCATGGCAGCATATGTATGATTAGGCACTGCTCACAAAGCGTGAAGATGGTGCAAAATAGATCTGATGCTAAATATGAGATTTACAAAGTTGTGTGAACAGCTCTCCTCCCTCTCATGCTTTTACTAATTTTCACACCTCTCTGCATATTTATATACAGCACCCAACAGAGCAAGATGTCTTTCTCTCATTCAAAATGCCCTACTCTGACGCTATAAAAGTTTGCAAGTTCACACCCAATTGAGAGCAAGCAACTTAATCCCCATCAGTAGGATTTTCATAAAATTATACATCAGTATGTTACCTTCAGAGGACAAACATTAACCTCTCAATACCTCCTTCCTCTTACATATTTGAACTGTCAGCATGATCCCTTTTAAAAACGACTGCAATCCGATGCACATCTGGAAGGAGCAAGTCCTTCAGCAACGCTTTCCTCTGGGGTTAAACATAATCAAACTCCTCCAGACTGGGCTGCGATTTCTGAAGGACGGAGCAACCCTAAACATGTTTCCTCAGCTCCCCTGGATTGCAATCCCAGTGGATCCCCGAATTGCTTTTCTGGCTGTTTTCTGGCCCTCGTCGACTCCCCACCACCATTACCTCATACCTTGTGAAATGTGCCCTAAACCTCCCTGTGTCCTAAACCTCCGTTCTCCTCAGCTGGGTGTTTGTGCCTAGGCTAGCGGGGGCCTCCTTTTCTGCCTCACCAAAGTGGGGGTCTGACCCCCCAGATATCCCCTTTATGAGCAGGCTTCCTTCCGACCCCCGCATCCCAGCAGGGCGACGCTTCCCTTGCCTTCTTGGCAGGTCTTCCTCACACAGCTCCTCCCGTCCCCCCACAAGGTCGTCCCCCGCCAAAGCCTCAGCGGGGCCCCAAGTTCCCTCGGTGGTTCCCTCCGCCAAGGCCGCGCCTCCCTGCCGCCTAAACGACGACTGTTTCCACCGCCCGTCGCTCGCTTCCATAGACTCCAGCCAGCTCTTTTCGCCTCCCTCGCCCCCCGCCCCTCAACCCCACGCCGCCCGGGACTGCTGCTAGAATAATAACTGACCCGTTTCTGCCGTCTTGCTCCTCTCCGCCATGTTTGTTTTCATCCCTTCATTCCCTCCCCCTCCCTCCGCGAGACGCTGTCCGGACGTCACCATGGCAACGCACGTCACAGCCAGGGGAGTCCCCCTTTTCTTTTGCTCCTCCTGGAAAGCTGAGCGGCGCGAGGGAGGGGAAAGGGGTTAACAAGAGCCCAGAGAGGCGACCAGTTCCAGGCGACTCTCTGAGGAAGGCTCATGTCCAAAGGCACGCTAGCATGGGAAGGAATAAGCCCCGTTAAGCACAGTGGAGGTTACTTGCAAGTGCACATGATGCCACAGGATCGAGCCGCGTGGCTAAATATCTGTGCCTAAGCTTTGCCATGCTTACTCGGACGTTAAGCCCTACTGAGTTCAACAGGAATTTCGCACCCATCACCCGAACTTCACGATAACCCTTTCCGAATACACCCTGTGCTTGGGGTTTAAGGGACGAAACTCCAGTCATAGGCGCCAACTCTGTAGGGTGGAGGAATCCGGATTTATGTATAAACTAAACAAGCTATAGCTTAGGGCCTCGCTCTCTTGGGGCCCCCCAAAAATTTTAAAGGAAAAAAACCGTGGATGTACATTTCCAAAATATAAGATAAAAAAACAAAAAAAAATAAAACCTTCACACAGCAACAGTGTTGTGTGTTGTGTAGGCTCCTATGATGTTAGTTATGGGCCCCGCCTGCTAGCCTGCTCCCCAAAATATCACTGGTTTGCTTGTTTCTATATATGTATAGGGTGCCTACATTCTGCAGGTGCAAATGGCTTTAGATACCTGTTATGTCCATAAACTACCATATAGCATATATTCAACACAGAAAACAGTGACAATTTGTTGTTGACAAAGGACAGCTGGACATATAAAGGGCCCCATTACCTTCAGTAGCTTAGGGTCTCATGAAACCTAAATCTGGCCCTGGGTTCAGGGGACTAAACTCCAGTCATAGGCACCAACTCTATAGGGCTGAGGTGTCTTCAGCCCCTCCCATGAGCCCCCCATTTCTGTTGGGACGGGGCTGAGTCCCCATTCTTGAGGGGGCAGAGGAGGCCGAGTGCGACAGTCATGCACATGACTCACATTGGAGCCCCCCTAAATCCAGGGCACCCCTCCCACCGTGCTGCCACCCCCACGTGCTCACACCTGCCATCGCCACCGTCGCTCCCCAGCCAAAGTTGATGGGCACTGCCATTCAATATTTACCGGTATATGCTTATATATCTGTCACATAATTATGATTAGCAATCATGGTGCAGGAATATGCTATGCACAATTGACATGACAAATCTTGATAATCTGTCCTTCCCTCTGTGTTGGAAGTCTTGGCTGTTTGTACAAAATGCCCTTAAACTGGTTTCTGCTTAGGTGCTCTAAGTTTGTGGACATGTGTGGACTGACAGACGTAGACCCTTTCCATATACCTTATTGAATTATACAGCTTTGTGAGTTTATTGGCTTCAGAGTTATTCAAGATCCCATCCTCTGTTGCACAATGTGAGGGCAGAAAGTGGGTGGAGGGAAGCCATCTTGGCCTGTCCTTTGACTCCAATAGGAATGTTTTAATACTGTCTCCTTTGCAAGTGTAATATTATACATTGCAGAGCTTGGAAACAAGCTTTAAATAAGCCAATGATTTTTCTTAAGCTCTATTCTTCCCCTGCTCTTGCCCTTTTTGGCTTTGGCATTGGGAATGCTTCATGGGCATTCTGGTAGTGCAAGAATATAACTCCTCTAATGTTAATCTTCCCCACCTGTGTAGCGCTGTGCTCCACTGTCTCAAGAGTGCCTAGAAGCTAACCTATCCTGTTCCTGCTCTGTCACACGTAGCTCACAGTTGGAATGTCCTATTGGAGACTGAGCCTTCTAGAGAGTAAATTTTAACATGGCACATGGAAATAAACCTCAAAACTGTGCATTTTATTTTCTTGCTGATCATGTAGGTCTTCTCTTTTTAGATTTTTATCTGACAAACATTTCCACACACAATAAAAGTGACGTCCATGTGGGGAAGATGAACAGCTGAGTCAGCTCTGCTGGGATTTTAGCATGTGGGTCAAGTGAGTTTAAGGATTTCAAGCATGAATCTTATGGCTAAACAAGAAAAAACAAACACATTGCTCTGTTCAGAGGCAAATCAAAAGCACTAAAATGGATTCATTGATTATAAGGGAATCCTTATTTGGAAAAGCATTTGTGTATAGTTACAAAAGTGGTCAATAAACATAGAATCATAAAGTTGGAAGGGACTCAAAATGTCATCTAGTCCAACCCCCCTAGCAATCCAGGAACCACAACTAAAGAATCCCTGGCAGGTGCCCATCCAACCTCTGTTCAAAAACCTCCAATGAAGGAGAGTCCACTATTCACTTTTTTAAAACCAACAACAAGAGCACCATTAATTTAGATTATCATACAGCATCATGTTTCTGTAGGAATGTATTGTGGCAAAGAGAGAGCAGTTCTGACACGTTGGAAGGGCTGGTAGTGCAGGGGACGGCAAGGTTTACTTCGCCTGGGCTGGTTCACTCCAGAGGAGATCCCTCCATGGGCCGGATCATGTATGTATGCAATTTCTGGCATCTGCGCACATGTGATTTCCGGTGCCACGGATGCTAGTCCCCGCACCACGCTTCACTGCACTGGTTTAGCGCAGCACACAGGGACTCGCTAAGCAGGCAGCTCAGTTCGTGGGTGGTTCGTGGGCTGGTTAAATGACCCCTGTGGACCGCTTGTGGCCCATGGGCCTTAGGTTGCCTACCCCTGTGGTAGAGCATCTACTTTGCAGGCAAAAGGTCTCAGATTCATTCAAGCCCCACCATCTCCAGGTAGGACTGGGAAAGCGTTCTTGCCTGAAACCCTGGAGAGCTGCTACCACACAGTGTAGTGTCTGGACCAATGGCCTGATTTGGTATAAGATGGCTTTGTATATTCCTATGTTCCTGTAGCAACCTACAATCTGCATTTTCACAAAAGGGAACAAAAAAATGAAAAATTCCAGGATTACCTTTACATTTATTTTCTTCTGAGAGAATAATACTGTAAAAATATTTACTCTGAAGAGGCAATCTCTAATGTTTAGAGTCTAAATCAACTTCCAAAAATCATAGACTGATCATAACCTTCCAAGATAAAAATAATTAAAACCAAGTAAACTGTGTACACAGGGGAGGTGCTATGTACGACCTGCATGGATACATTAAAACAATACCCTCTCTAGTGGCTCCTCTCTAACAGCAAAATGGTCTCCAGATATAGATTGCCCCAAAAGAGGTCAGAAAAATATAAATTCATGGCTGGGTAAGCACAGAAATTACCATTATCTCTTTGGAATCAGTGGTTTAATCTGATTGCAGTTATACAAAAAAGTAATTCATCCCAGGCAGTACAACAGGACAACTATATAAACAACAGTCTTATGTTTTATAAGAGTTTCCAACAAAATGACACTTGGTTGAGGTGTTGGTATCTAGCTTATAATGTCACCTGAATGTATACACAAAAGTCCATATAACTGTCCAGTGTATCTCCTGTTCATATTTTCACATTAACAACACAGCAGAAGTGGCTGTCCCTCTAATGGAATAGTCCAAACTATGATTTGGTGTATTATTATTGCAGTATTATTATTATTATTATTATTATTATTATTATTATTATTATTATTATGCCCCGTGTGGTTATAACCACAAGTGGTTAGATGTTGCAACCTGGTGTGTGTGTGTGTGTGTGTGTGTGTGTGTGTGTGTGTGTTGCATTGGGACACTGGCTGTCAGTCCAAAGAACTAGAGATGACTGAATGAGTCCAGGGCAGGCATAGATCCAGAGACCGCAAACAAGCAGCCACGGGCAGGTAGTAGTCCAATATAGGCAAAAGGCCAGGTTTCAAAAGAAGCAACCAATGCTTTAAAACTGGGGTCAGCAAAGTTTTTCAGCAGGGGGCCAGTCCACTGTCCCTCAGACCTTGGGGGGGGGGGGCAGACTATATTTTGAAGAGAGAGAAAAAATGAATGAATTCCTACGCCCCACAAATAACCCAGAGCTGCATTTTAAATAAAAGGGCACATTCTACTCATGAAAAAACACACTGATTCCCGGACCATCCACGGGCTGGATTTAGAAGGCGATTGGACTGGATCCGGCCCCCTGGCCTTAGATTGCTTACCCATGCTTTAAAGCAACCTTCACCAACTCCTGGCTGGGGCTGGTGGGAGTTGTAATCCTAAATATCTGGAGCCACCAGGAGGGCAAAGGATGCTCTAAAGAACATAAGTGTTATTATTGCATACATTATAACCATGACCGATAGGCTATTGGCAGACATATCTGTGGGGCTGAGGGAGCCTGCATACATCTCTTAACACCAGCAGCGACATGCACAGTCAGTCACCACATTTTGTGACTCTGCAGAGACTGAATATAACTTTGGAACAAACCTAAAGCAATCCTGGCTGGTGTCTAGTGAAACCTGTTGTGCCAGACTTGTTTTCCTGTTGCTTGTCTTTCAATGGCTGTCTTCATAACATAATTCATTTCTACAACACCTATTTTCTATATTTTGAAAGAGTGGTCCAAATATTTGCACCAGTGGCACACTATGAAATGACAAAGGTTTTCGCTTCAGTTGGCTTGTTGGGTATTTAAGGTAAAGACTTAATCTTATTTTTGGATTTATTAATGTTTATCTTGGATTAGACATTTATCTGCTAAGGATTTTGACCTACTTCTGTTGAACAACTAAAATGCATGATCCTATAATAGCAGATTAGAATGGTTTTTGCTATGTTGACATTTTAGCACACATTTCACATATGGTCCCTATTCAATTCTTATGATACCTTTCACACCTATACTTCAAATAACTGCTTATTTTCTACTAAGTACAGTCTGTCTTGCAGCATTCAGCAGGTGTTATACTGTTTGATTAGGAACAGCTTAAATATCAGGCTTCACAACCACACAAAAGGTTTGGAATGATTCTTACCTCTGCAGTTCCATTTTTATCATATTGCTAGAAAGAATGAAAAACTTATGTTGGCAAAATTCCATCCCATTATTTTTATTTTCACTCACTAATAGTTTTTTGTTCAGTTCCAAATTAGTATGCCTAAAAACCATTTTTGCTATTTCAGTGTGAAAGGGCAGGCACAGATTCTCATCAAGGTTTAAAGACACTCCCTTATAATTCATAATAACTATATCAGTGTTAATCAACACATGCCAAATAGCTCCCACTTTAAAAACATGGATTATTGCTCTTGCATTCATATGCCTATTTAATTTATATCAATAGTAAGTGTGTAGAATAGGAGGGGGACTTGCCAGCATGTTGTTAGGGATCATGGGAGTTGGAGAACAGCAACCACAGGTTAGCTATTCTGTGTGTAGAACTGAGAGACTAGAAGCATTGTTATTTCAGAGGAATAATCACATGTGGGGAGAGAATGCTATCTCTGCCACAAACTGAAAGTGCCTCTGCAGCTATTCTAAGATATGTTCAGATGCTCATTACAAGCATTATTGCAGCCGCAGACTGACTCACTTGCTACTTGAGAACTATTCAGGCCAGGATTTTTCACAGCATGGACAGTAGCAGCAATGGGACAGCTACTGAAGGTACTAATTTATATGAAAGGGTGGTGTGTTAGCAGAGCAATTTGAAGAATGCTGTCAATAAAAGGGATTTCATTTTCTGGGCCAATTTAATAAAAGCTATTGATAAATTTAGTTTCCTGTTTCCTGTTGTGAAGACTATAAATATAGAAAATGGTAGTATCTTCCACCGAAGCATTGTTGCATGTGTCTGAAAGAAGAGGCATTGGAAGACCAAATAATCTAGTATGTCCAATAAAAGCTATCTCCGTCAGTTGTTTAAAAGTGTTTTAATCCACAAAGATTCATTCAGTCTGCATTGGTTTTGCTCACAACAATGCTGTTGCTCCCATCTTATAGACGGGTAACTGCTCTTAAGAATCAGATCGTCATACGAGTCTAACAATGTAATCCTATGCAGTCACTCTGAAGTAAGCTCAATTGAGTTCAGCAGAACTTAATCCCAGGTGAGTATTTAGAGTTAAAGGGTCTACGCCCCTTCATGATATAGTTTCTCACTAGGATGCTGTTTATGTGCATTGTTGTACACTATCCCAATCTCAGAGCGGTATGAGATTCCAGGGATTCTAAGTGCTTACCCAGGATTTGGTTTCCTTGGGATGAGGGACAGCAGAAACTGTGGTGTCTTTTTGATAGGTGGTTATTTACACATACAATGGTACCTTGGTTTTCGAACGTCTCGGAAGCCGAACATTTCAGTTTTCGAACGCCGAAAACCCAGAATTAACTGCTTTGGTTTTCAAAGGCTTTTTGGAAGTCAAACGTGCCACACAGCTTCCGTATTGAGTTTTCTGTAAGTAAATGCTTCCGGAAGTAAATGCTTCGGTTTTCGAACATTTTGGAAGTCGAACGGTTTTCCGGAACGGATTATGTTCGAAAACTGAGGTATCACTATATATACAAGCTGAGCCTAAGGGCACTGGCGGAGGAAGAGGAGTGCGGGGGGAGCACACTGCCCCCAACAGTGTGATCCTGGTGAGGTGCCATCGTGGCTGCCCCCCGCCCGCACTGGGCACCATGCCCCTGCAGGCGGCGTGCCACGCCCCCAGGATGCATGCCAGCCCTGCCCCCGCATGCTCTCCGCCGCCCAATGAAACATTTTAAAACTATAAAAACCGTAGCCACATATGAAACAGCAGGAGTTAAAATCCATACAGTGGTACCTCGGGTTACAGACGCTTCAGGTTACAGACTCCGCTAACCCAGAAATAGTACCTCAAGTTAAGAACTTTGCTTGAGGATGAGAACAGAAATTGTGCTCCAGCGGCAGCAGGAGGCCCCATTAGCTAAAGTGGTGCTTCAGGTTAAGAACAGTTTCAGGTTAAGAACGGACCTCCAGAACGAATTAAATTCTTAACCCGAGGTACCACTGCAACATTTCAACATCTCTCATGCCCAAAGACCCGATCAAATAAATATGTTTTGATCTGCTATCTAAAAATGAATGCACCCACACTAGAAACAATGGAAATTCTGAATGTTTAAAGACGTGTTGCCATCCCTTTTATTCAGTAATGGTACTATCGTTGTCGTCTAAAAAAGAGTATTATAAAAGCTTCCCTAGCACATCTTAAAAATGTGCATAGTATTCTTTCTCTTCTTACCAAACAGCTATTTTAAGACTCCGTTGTCTAGTCTCAATTTTAAAAAATGTGAAGTAGATCTAAATGACAAAATGATTTGGGGTGTAAGTTCACAAAATAATTTGCCTGCTGTACTCTAACAGCACTGTCAAATTTCAGATTCTACACTTAGTCAGGAGACACTATTAGCAAAAGTTCATATTTTGCTTTTGGATTTTTGTTCTGAGCGTGCAGTTTTCTATAAATTGGGCCAGTTCTATTCATATCCATTTCTTCCAGAGGTTGTTATTGTTGGAGGACAAAGAAACAGGGCGGTCTGTGGGCGGAGTAACACAAATTACATGCTCAGGTACAGAGGACGCTATATAGACAAAGTAAAAACAGGTGTTTTTTTTCAGTTCATACATACAGGAACCTTTGCAATTGATTAAGAATTTCATACAACACATACAAGACTTTTTCCTGCAAACAATGTAAGTTTTCATTCTACTACTAATTTTAAGAAGATTGCTATTTTGTTTGTGGCAAAATTATTCTAACATTAAAATCATTAATTTTCCAAAATTATTAATATGAAGCATTCAATCTGGAGCAGCAGCTCATAATCTGTTCTATTTTAAATGAAAGTTATATTTAGAAACTATATTTAGAGGGCTAATATGAGTGTTTACTACTTGAATAGTAGCTGATTTCTAAACAGTGAACAACTTTGTTATGATATACTTACTTACTAATTTTAAATAGGTTATTGCAGAAATGATGTTTGAGAATAACAACAGTTTTTGACGCATTATAATCCCAAATCAATGAACCTTGGTTTAACTGGATTATGGCTCAGGTAGTAAATATGAAGGATGCTTTGTCAAAGGGATGTATCCTGAATTGGACATATTTCAAAATAGGTTATATAGAAAGAGTTGCTCTATTAATAATTGGTGTGTGTGGTTATTATTGTTTTGAATGTAAAACACTACTGTACTAGAAGAAATGAAATGTGAAAGCATAAAATCTATATTAAATTTTAAAAATAGTTTCAGCAAGTGAAAGGCTGGGGGAAATGGTAACTATCAGATTCCTACATGTGAGACACACTAGGAGTGGGAATGGTTTTAGACTGGAAATTTAATATCAAACTCATGGCAGTTAAGTGTTGTCCAAAATCCTAACCACACTGAATGTATACAAAATTACATATGTGTTTCACTTACCCTAAAACATAGGAAGATGAATGTGTGTTCTGTGTCTGTCTGATGTCTGTCATTAAAACTGCTAAGAGTAGTGGTGCCCACATGCTGAAATGCTTTGGCCACTGAAGTATATTTGTTTCAGGGGCTTAATAAGATATTGCAAACAGGAAATTACCAACAAGGTTTAAAAAACAAAACAAAACCAAAATGATGGAATTCAGATTAAATTGATTAAATGTGAATGCATGAGGAACACCCATCTGGCAATCAACACCCATCTCAATTTAGCGAGCTCAATCTCTGTTGGGTTTTGTCATTTATTTATTTATTTGAGTTAGGAACACTTCTTATGAGCACCTCAAAGCAATTCCACAATACAATTAAAACATGTGTAAAACAACTGCTTACATACAAACAGCTAAAACCATTACATATTTAACAAAAAATAAAATGCAACGTAGCTTAACTGGGATAAACATAGGTTAACGGGGATAAACAGCTCGACTTGTTGAAAGGGCAGTCTTCAGCAGGCATTGAAAATACTACGGAGATGGTACCTGCCTGATATGTAATGGGAGGGAGTTCCAAAGGGCAGGTGTGAGCACACTAAAAGCCCAACTCCAATATCATAACAGATGGCTTGATACCTTTTTGATATCTGCAGGATGCTCTCTCCTGCAGAGCAGTGATTGGTTGGGGCTGGATCTTCAGCAGGACAAACCTGGCTGTTCCAGAAGGTGTTGTGTTGTGTTGGGCAGTTGATACTCTTGATATTTTTACTTGTTTTTTTTTACAACTCGTTTTACATTTTCTTATTTTTAGTATTGTTTTAGATTGCTTTATGATGACTGTTCATCAGTTTTGGTGACAAAGATTATGCTTTATAACACTTCTAGACACTTTCTTTCTTTTGGGGAGTATTTGCATATTTAAAAAGTTATTAGACGTTCTCACAGAGCTAGAGGAAATTAACATTCCCTTCAAACTGACTGAACAGCCCTGCATATGTTAGAAACTTTTACCATGTATTTTATTTGTACACACTTAAGCAATCAGAACCATATTATTAATAACAATCCATTTTTTGTATTTAAGTGTTTATTAATGAACTGAAAACAGCCTATGTAATGAATTGGACAGTTTTTGTATTTTATCATCATATAAATCATATGCAACCAGGATTATTCTCTCATATATATATATATATATATATATATATATATATATGCAGGTTTTGGTGTCTTCGGGTGTCTTCCCGTGTAAGAGTCGGGGTGTCTGTGCGACGTTTCGACGAGGTCTCACTCGTCATCTTCAGGCTGGTGCTTTCGGCTTCTTGTTACTGGAACAGAGCAGAGTCTGGTGTTTGAGTTCCTATAAATACTGTTGAGGGGTGTGGTGTATAGCCTCCAACGTTCTGGGCAGAGAGGAAGTTCCTAGATTAGTGTGCCTTTTCTTCTTTTGTTCCTTAATTACTTGAGGGATATCTTGGGTGATTTCATGATATCCCTCAAGTAATTAAGGAACAAAAGAAGAAAAGGCACACTAATCTAGGAACTTCCTCTCTGCCCAGAACGTTGGAGGCTATACACCACACCCCTCAACAGTATTTATAGGAACTCAAACACCAGACTCTGCTCTGTTCCAGTAACAAGAAGCCGAAAGCACCAGCCTGAAGATGACGAGTGAGACCTCGTCGAAACGTCGCACAGACACCCCGACTCTTACACGGGAAGACACCCGAAGACACCAAAACCTGCATTCCTGTACCCGTGAAAATCTACGAAAGCATATATATATATATATATATAAAAGCTGAGTCCATTTGGACTGAACAGATTTTGCCAGAGATCAGACGTCCATATGCTAATATTAGAAACAGATGGGTTTTCATATTATACACACTGAGTGTAATTCAATGCTAATCTGCCTTTGTTCAAGTACAGGGCATAGGGACTAAAAATGTCTTTAGTACCTTCCTTAGTTTCAATGATAATACAGAGCAGTGTGAAAGTCAATTAACAGAATCAAGTGTCAGTAGTGCCACCTAATCCCATCCAGACAGATCAGATCAATGTTGAAATTTCCTGTGGAAATCTTAAACAGCTTAATGAATGTTAGATTATTTTCACTTTGTGATAGAAACCCCACTAAAACGAATTATAGCAACACTCAAAGTAGCAATTTAGTATTGGTACGCTAGTAGAGATAATTCTACCACTTTCTAGCGTTCAGAGACAATTCAGAGATCACTTGTACTGTACTAGCAGAGTTCTGTTAAAGACATTGAAATCACAGGAGTATCTGGTATTTGTAATGGCTTCAGAAGAAAATATTAATAGGATAAGTGCCATGTATTTTACTATATGCTTCTGGGGTCCTGGTTCCAGTGAGACTCTCTGGGAATTGTTAGGGAAGGCCTAAGCTTCTGACACCTCAACTTTCCATTTTACAATATTGTTGATTGTTGGGCAGAGATATTCAAGTCTAAGGAAAAATGAAGAAGGGTAGGGAATCCACCACTCTTATTATTTTCATAGGTTTCAAATGAAGATAAAAAGATTGTGAGAGTTGTTCTGTTGCAGAAACTTTGAATTGCATTTTGCTTCTGCATGGTAAAGTTGAGGGCTGCAACCCGTTTCCAAACGTAATTTATATTTTTTTTCATTACTTTACTTAAGAAAATATTTATATTGCCCATTCTTATTTGTTCTGTTCTCCCAACTGGCCGTACTGTATACTGCAGCCATATTTTCTGTTCAAATACAAGAGCTAGAATTACAGGCTGTCTTGACAGCTGGGGCTTCGGTACGTTTTGCTTTAATCACCTTCTAACGTGCATTTTCTGACAAGCCCAAATGTACTTGGGCAAAATTAGCTAGAAATAAGTTCCTGCGTGTTCAGTGACGTTTGCTACCCAAGTAAGCGAGCACACACCTTGAGTGCCATATGCAAAGATGTTGGTTTCCAAATGCACAAGATCTAATAGCATTCAAACATTTTCTATCCCCACTATCTAGTACAGTATCTGTCCAATTGTTGTAAATGCAAGAACCCCGTGTTTTGCATGTGTGAAAGTCCTCCCATCGGTGCTATATAAGCGCTCCGGCTGCTGGGAGAGAATTTTAAGGGCTTATTTCGTATTTTGTGGTTATGAGGAGCTCCTCCCCAAAAGCCACGTTCTAGTATGTATAGAAACCTATAAGCAAAGCCTCTGGATTGGCCTGAAAACTCCCCCCCCCCCATCCCTCTTAGCACACAAGCAGGAGTAAGAGCGCCAGGGGAGCGCGGGAAAGGTCTGGCCTTCTTTGGGAGTTCTGCACAATCGCCGATCTACGTGGCAGCAACGGGGGCGAAATCCCCGAATTGTGTTGTATGCTGTCCTGCGCGAGATCCCGTCTGCTTGAGTGCGCAGCCCTAGTCACCCATTCCCACCCGCTTTGCCCGATCGTGCTTTCTGGTAGATCCTTCAGGGTTAATTCACAACATGCCCCGATTGGGATCCTCGCCAACCTAAGTTCTCTGCTTTATTGGTACCGATGTTCTTCCGTCCGCACCCTTAGTTCCATGCATATACCGTGCCTCTGAGCAGCGTGGGAATGGCACGATGGGACACGGGGCAGTAGTTGCTGCTTCTGACATTTTTTAATATTGCAAACCGCCCTATGATCTTCGGGAGAAGGGTTGTATATAAATTTAATAAATAATAAAAAATAATAATATTGCCGTAGGCTTTTGGTTCCAGCTAAACAAAGAAAGAGAGGCCGCGCGGTGCATCCAGCCCCGTCAAGTCGAAATCTAACGCCCAAAGCAATTGCTCGGAACGCCTGCCTAAGATACGTGCTTGCAACGCCCGCCTGTTCTGCCTCGTGTCAGCGGTTCCCGCTTCCCCAGGCTCAGCGCTGCATTCCCATTGGGCGAGCCGCGCGCGCTTGGAACGTTGCGTTGCCCTTTACTGGCACGCCGCCGTCACGTGGCGCGCTTTGGAAAGTTCTGCCGCCTTCGAAGGAGCGTTCCGTCGTGCTCGGGCGTTGCTGCTGAGACGCCGAGGCTTCGGAGCTCAGCTTCTTCTTCCCAGGGCGGGTTGCCTTCTCCTGGGCGGGAGAGCGCGTCCCTCGCTTTCTTTCTCCTGGCCGTTGCTCCAAGAAAAAGAAGGGGAAATGCGCCTGAAAGGCAAAGTAACGGCCACCCCTCCACGCCTCGTGCAGCAGGGCCGATTCTGCCGGGATCAGAATGCGGCCAGGATCTCATCCGCTCAGGTATTTGCGGATTCGAACAGCCCCTTTTGTAGGTCAGGGACCCCCCCCCCCCATTTCTGCCAGGGGCAGAAGGGGCTCCATGCTGACGATTTCCTTTGCTTTTGGAGATAACCTTAGCATAAGTATCTTACTCAAAAGTAAGTCCCGTTTGAATTCAGTGGAGGTTACTCCCTAGGCGGATATAAGATTTATTTCAGGTTTATAACTAACCGTGAATTGAATTTAGTGAGGCTTCCTTCAAGGAAAGTAAGCGTAGGATTACAATATTAAAGTGAGAGCATGTTTACTCGCAGGTAAACTCTACTGCACGTTGTGGCTTAGACCAGTGGAAGTGTGTTTGGGATTCTGGCCTGAGTAAATCAGTGCTTCCCATGTCCTGAGGGAAGTTCAGACAACTCTCTGAAATATTCAGTGTAAAGTTTACTTCAAGATCAAATATGAAAACAAATCAATCCAAGTGTTATTTAATATTTAATAATTGTGAGACGTTTCCTTGTTAGCCCCGTTCCCCCTTTTAAAATAAAGACATTGCTGTTGCACAACATAGAGCATTTGAAATCTCCACATTTGCTGCTTGGGGTATAGATTATATATATAGTTCTGTGGTCTCCATTCCTCCCTTGCTCTTCAGTTTAGCACTGGTTTTTGTTTTGTTGAAGTTTCTGTCAATGCTGGGTGGATAATGAAAATCTCAGTGTAGTGTGGTGGTTAAGAATTTGAGCAGGTTAGAATCTCGCATCTTCAGGGGCCTTTGCAGGTGGAAATGCTGTCTTGGCCTCCCATCTGCAAGAGCTGCATTACAGGATCTTTAAAATGTTCACTAAATAAATATATGTCAGATGTTTTCAAGTATATGCAATATAGATGGTAATATCAGGGACTGCTGTTTATGGACAATTTCTCAGTGCCTTTAAAAGCTGCATACCGGAAATCAACTGATGGAGCTGCTCCTTGTTGCAGTGATGGGAATAACTTCACTTGCTGAAGGCATACAGCTTCTGTCTATGAAAGAGCAACACACCTATCCAAACGCAATTGACAGTTTCCCAAGAATATATATTTATTTGGAAGCTGCTACTTATTCCCCCCCCCCCTTTACAAAAGGCGCAGAAAAATGTTACAGATAACACATCTAAAGGAAGGATAATTTGCAAGTCAATTGTATAAAAAAGGGCAGCTGCATACACGCTCTATAAACATTTGCAAAATATTTTTTTCTACTTTTACAAAATATGTTCCCATACAAAGTGTTTTTCCTTTTGCAAATTGCAGTTTAATGGAAGCTTACAATTTTCTAGTTACCCCTAATTGCCGATTAAAAGTAGTAGTGAGAGTACTGCTTTCATTAAAAGTAGATGAGAGTTTCCACTGCAAACCTGAACCCACACTTAGGTTATTGGATATATATGTACAGTACGTGGATCAGCTGAGGAATGAAACCTTAACATTTTGTTGATAATACCTAAGCACATAAGAACTGTCCTACTGGATTAGATCAGTCGGTCTATTGCAGCATTCATTTTTGGACTGTAGTAAGACAAATTACCCTAGATAGCAACCAACCAAAGAATTTATTTTATTAGCCAAAGGCAGTAACAATTTCATTACAATTTGCCAAACTACAAACCATAACATACAGCATGCATCAATTACCTAATAGAAGGCATCAAGGATTTAAGGAAAGGGAGTCAAGAGTTCATTAGTGTAATGTGCTAGCACATACCTATCTTACTTTCTGTTAGAGCTCCAAATCTCCAATGCAATTTTTTGCAATATTGTCTGTCTCTCCCTTTCTTATACAGTGGTACCTCAGGTTACATACGCTTCAGGTTACAGACAGGTTGAGAACAGAAATTGTGCTCCGGCGACGTGGCAGCAGCAGGAGGCCCCATTAGCTAAAGTGGTGCTTCAGGTTAAGAACAGTTTCAGGTTAAGAACGGGCCTCCAGAACGAATTAAGTACTTAACCCGAGGTACCACTATATTTCTTACGGTCACTTTATGTGTCACAAATCTGTAAGTGTCACTCAAAAGAAAGTGAACTTTTTCTGACATAGTAAACCCGCTTCCAGGAATTAGCAAAAGTTTCAGGAATCAATCTCTTTGATCCCTATACAAAGGGCAGATTAACATATTGATGTCTTCCACCTGTGGTTGACCACTTATGCTGAGTCTGTCATATGGAACCCTATGATAGCAGCTATCCAAGACCGCTATGGGCATCACCTTGAATCTTAGCTCTATAAATGTGTTTCTTAAGGCACCAGGGATGAGTTGGGTCAAATAATATGCTCTGAAATACTGTTTTCAGAAATGAGAGCCATGGTAAGAATCTGGATTTCCTAATTAAATGAAAATCCCTTCTGGGTTCTGTCCAGAAGATCCAATCCCAAAGTTGTCTCTTATGATGGGATGTGGACTTAAAGAACGTTGGGATGGCCTCAGGTTCCTCACCTTAATATTTTAATTTAGGAAATGTTATAAACCGTATATATGTGGAACATACTTATAATGAAAATTTAATAAAACAGGAAAATATTTTTCAATATTACACAGATAAAATCCGCAGAATTTAAAAATAAGTATACTTAACTAAATTATATGTCCCAGGCTACTTGATAACATAAAGTTTTTAGCTGGCATCTAAAGCAAGATAATAAGGTGTTTTCTAAATGTTAATAGGCAGGGAGTTAGCACCAAAGCAGGGTATGTTGGCAATGACCATTCCCTATATGTCCTCAGGATCAGGTACTGAGAACTATACTGCCTCCGAATGTAACATTCCATTTAGTTCTCATAAGTTAAAGCTGTTGCTAGATTTCAGTCAGTGTTATTAGGTGATCTTAGCTCTGGTATTACAATAAGTGATGGATAATTTCACTTTCTTCATGCTATTTACCATGAATTTTTCTATAAAATTGGCACGTTTAAATTTCTCTTCAAATGTTTTAACCCATAACACTTTTGAGAATATCTGTAGTCTTAAGGGGCTCAAACCACAGGTACCTGTTCCACTCTCAGCCTCCCCAAATGAAGCAGAAAGGCTTTTCACAATATGAAACACTTAGAGCATAGGGTTTCAGATCTTGGGGAAGCTACCAAGTGTGTTTAGCTGAACCTGTTTAGAAGCTCAACATGGGAAGGTAGAGCATGGAGCAGGCATGTCTGTCATGTGCAGGAACAGTGGGAGCAGTGGCAGAGTGTACATCTCCTTCCTCAGTTTGAGCCCTTCCACATTCTTTTTGAATGTCTGAGGAGGGAGAATGAGATTGGATAAAAACATAGAAGCTGACTTCTTATCTGAAACTTACTTGTTTTATACAGTAGACTAGATTTTGTTCCCCAGTGTGCCTTGGAAAGTAGACAAAACTGAGTCCATAGAGGACTCAGAAAAACATATCCATGGAGACACCCAACTTTGTTTTTCATATTTGCTATAATAAATGTTGATGACGATGTTTGTAAAACATTCTGATTTTGTAATAAAAATTAAAGCGGACAGAGAATTGGTGCTCTCTTTTCTCTTTGTAGCTGATTTCCTTTAAAAAATGCTGAGGTCAGATTGAGTGCATTCACTGAATCTTTGACTTATTTGGACATTCAGGGACTAAAGTTGACATGAGTTGAAAGTGGATCATCAATCAGTTCCTCACAAGATCAGTTCCTCACTTTGTCATACATTTCAGCAAAGTTAGTGTTTCCATTGCTGCTCCATCCGGTCTCTTCTGCAATGCTTTTAAGCACATTTGTGTGTCTGAAAGTAATCCCCAGGACTGGAGTTGCTAGAAGTTTTTTTGCAGGGTGTTTAAAGTTATGCATGCCCACTTCTACTCTAACATGTGGCGTGGCTACATTTCTAAGTTTTTCCACATTTTTCTCATAATATGAGGTATGTGACTTTCTCATATGTTACAGGATATAAGTGCATACAGAGCAAGTGTTAATTAATACCTTGCTTGTACAGTACTATAAAATGTGAAGCCAATGACCCAAGAACGTTAGAGAGGAAGTGTGGCTGAAACACCCTTGTGTATGTAGACAGGTGCTAATTCATGATAACCCTGGGATTGCAACCTCTGCAGCCAGATAAAGTATAACAACCTCAGGATAACAACCCTGAAAAAAGCTTTAACTTCCCTTGCTGCTCAGAGGCAAGCTATTAGTCTTCTGGATTACTTACCTTCGCCACAGTGCTATGCAAAATATTGTGCAGTTTTCTTTTAAAAGGTGAAACGGAGCTGTTGTGTTTATATGAGTATCATGTATTTAAAAATTGAGTTAAATGCTATTGAGTTATTTCTGTTTTTTCTACAGGCTTCTCTTATGAAAGTAAGTACGTTTATAAGTACAGTGGTACCTCAGGTTACATACGCTTCAGGTTACATACACTTCAGGTTACAGACTCCGCTAACCCAGAAATAGTACCTTGGGTTAAGAACTTTGCTTCAGGATGAGAACAGTAATCGTGCTCCGGCAGTGCAGCGGCAGCAGGAGGCCCCATTAGCTAAAAAGTGGTGCTTCAGGTTAAGAACGGACCTCCGAAACGAATTAAGTACTTAACCTGAGGTACCACTGTATGGTTGAGTAGAAATAAATGAATGCTATTCTTTGAAATACTTGAATGGAAGTATAGTAGAATCTCTACTTACGACCGCCTCTACTTGGGCCCGATCCAAGTTGTGACTGTGGCAAACCCGGAAGTAAATTCGCGCAGAAGCGGCTTCTGCTGTTTCTGCACGTGCAGATGCGGCTGCCACCGTCTACACATGTGCAGAAGTGCACTGCCACTGAATGCGCCTGTGCACAGCAGTGCTTCTACCAGCGACCAGGATTGACTTATGGACGGACCTCCAGAACTGATTACGTCTGTAAGTAGAGGTTCCACTGTAAATGGATTGTGCCCAGCTGTGTCGTTTTGCTGGTGGAAGCCTTCTATCAGCGGAAAGTGGAGGGAGGTAATTCCCCAGCCTCCCCCCCCCCCTGTGTCTCCCCTAAATCTTCCCTGAATGGTCCCTGGAGAGACACCATTGGATTTAGCCCAATATATTTATTTGACCAAAATTAAACTGAGGTTTAGTTTGCATGTTAAATCAAACGATGGCTTAGCAGTGGGTGTGCAGGAGAGCAGAGTGTGGCTGCTTTGTTCTTCCTTAGTTGTTTTTCTCATGCACTTACTTCATAAGCTTCTGTTAGATTCCAAACATCATGGACACAGCATCACAGTCCTGGAAGGGACACATGGATGTTATCCAGACTGACCCCTCAATCTTATAACACTCGAGGGAATGCAAATTGTCATGCAATACAATAGAATATAAGGAATAAAAGAAGCCATAAAATGCAATTAAGAATCACACAGTATCTAGTACAGTGCATTACAGTTGCTATGGCAGCAATCCCCCCCCCCAAATTAAGTGGTCCACCAAAGGCCAGCAATTATGGGGTGGGGGTGGTGAATTGGGAACAGTTATAATGACAGACCTCCAGCCATCAGGCAGTTTTGAAATCCTTCCACATTTTAGTCCGACATTTTAAATTTCCACTGTCGTTTTGAAATGTCCTTTAAAATACAATATAGTTTTGTGCATAAGGTAGAAGTAGTACCGTATTGGCCCCAAAATAAGCCACATCCCCCCCTCCCCAATTCTGACTGAAAAGTTAAAGTGTGGCTTATATTCACGACCTTGCAATATGCAGCCAGGAATGTGGGGCAAACAGTGGCAGGAGTGTGACAAAGCGGCGCCCAGCCCGCGCCAAGTCCGTCGTCCCCTCCCCCAAGGCTGGGAAGGGAGAGAGCGAGGAAAGGGAAAGGCCACCAGCAACACAGCACGGTGTCCCCCCCCCCAAATATGCAGCCAGGAGTAGCGAGGAAGGGAGTGGCTTATATTCTCTCTCCCCCCCCCTCCAATTTTAAAGGTGAGTCTTACATTCTGGTGTGGCTTATATTTGGGCCAATACGGTAGTATACCACCTTATACCTGTAGATTTCAGGGCGGTTCACAAAATAAAACATATGTTTAAAAATATGGCCTAAAAGTAATCTTTGTATGGCTTTTAGTGGTTTGTGCCTCTGTTACTTCTCTTAAAAAGTCAGGAGATTTATTGTGGCACCATAATCCAGAGTTTGAGTTATCCACACTTTGCAGTTGCCTCCTGTCCATGTGTGCATTTATCACATACAGTATTTGAGATTGGTTGTTTTCATGGGACTTTGCATCAAACATGCTTTTTTCCAGCTTTGAAAGTTTTCCAGAAAATACTGAAACTGGAAAGTTTTCATTTTCTCTAATTCATTTATATTAATTATGGCCCACATTTTGTCTCAAAGGAGACATTCATAAGCACTTACATCAAATAACAGTAAAAAACAAAACCATAAAATGATTGAAAACAGAGTTTAAAAATGGAGGAGACAGCAAATAAAGATGCTAATACAGTTTTACAGTAAATAGATTGAGATCTGATTTAACATGTAATGAAGTTAAGCAGACAGTGCAACCCTAGGCATGTCTATTCAGAAGTATGTCCCATTGAGCACCATGGAGCTTATTCCTATTACATGTGTGTACTATTGAAGCCTTAGCAAACAAAACTAAAAAAGTATGCCATCTTTGTTTTTTATGTGCTGTATAAATATCTCATTTTTCCCCAATAGCCAGAAGTAGTTCATCTGAAATATTAGACTAGGAAAAATCAATGAAGCACATTTAAAGTGGTATAAAAAATGTATTATAAGAAATTCAAAGCTTTACTTGGAAATTATTTTTATTGGATTACTTGTAAATATTTGAAGACAAGATCATTCAATAGCATATAGATCCCTTCTATTATTCAGATGGTGGTAGGAATATAAAGGCACTGAAAACATACATACCAGTTTTCGCGTGCCTGAGGACCTGTGCAACAAATGTATGTGTTTCCTAGAGAGAACGACTTAAAGCAAGTTTTTTACAACTTTGATTTTAAGCTTTTTGAACAAGATTGTTGTATACAGTGGTACCTCCAGTTGCGGACGGGATCTGTTCCGGAGGTCGGGTTGGATCCCGAGGTTTCCGCAACCTGCGGACTGCTTCTGTGCATGCACAGCGAAACCCGGTAAAATGCTTCCAGGTTTGTCGTGTGCGCATCCCAAAGTTTACGTAACCAGAGGGTTACATAAACGGAGGTTCGACTGTAGTGATAAATGTAAATAAAAGGATAACTGTTTTAAAAAGGAGTTGCTGAGTACAGTGGTACCTCGGGATGCGAACGGGATCCATTCCGGAGCCCCGTTCACATCCCGAAGCGAACGTAACCAGTGTCCACGCATGCGCGAGTCATGTTTTGGCTCTTCTGCGCATGCGTGTGACATTTTGACAGTCTGCGCACGCGGCGAAACCTAGAAGTAACGCACTCCGTTACTTCCAGGTCGCCATGGAGCGCAACCCGAAAATGCCTAACCCAAAGCGTATTCCTCCCAAGGTATGACTGTAACTGGAATGAAATTATGGTGAATTCATTTCTAATTCCTGTTATATTTGCTATTTTTGAATTTTTCAGTGATGTGGAGTGGATCCTTCTTCCAGTGCTTTATTGTTTTGTGGAAAATGGATACCAGTTGCTGATAAATATGTGGCAGTTGCAAAGTTCATGGAATCAGAATGGTAGAGTTGGAAGGGGCCTGAGGGTCATCTAGTCCAGCCTCCTACAGTGCAGGAATCTTTTGCCCATTGTGGGGCTCAAACCCACGACCCTGAGATTAAGAGCCTCATAGCCCTACTGACTGACCTTTTTGTTGTTGTTGTTGTTGACTAAATACAGGTAAAATAAACATTTTTTAATTAGATCATTATGTAAACCATAACATTTTCCATTTCAAATTGTTCTTAAAAGTCCACGTCACTGTTTAGGATTATAATTTAGTCTGTTAGGTTGTGTAAATGAACATTCCAAATTTCCCTTCACTAGAGCTAAAATCACTACATGCTATACGCAACTCAGTAATTCAGGATCAGACTAGAATGGCTCACATTTAGTAGGATTTGTAGTAATATATGTGAGTGTAATTGAAATGGGATTTTCCTGGGATTACTGAATTATTTTTAAATTTTTCACTGGTTTTTAGAACAGTGAGACCTAATTTAAAAACAACAACTAAAAATTGGCCTCTGGGATAATGTTAGTTTAACAGCACTTAACTTCCTTCCTTTTATGCCGATTTTTCTTTCTTTAATTCCCCTCCCACATGGGCTCCAGTGGTTTGGGGGCAGGCATTATTTTTTATGCCAACTCCAAAGTGTTGTAGAGGGAGGAACCTTATCCTAGGGCTTCTGCAATGAATGAAGGGGCCTTGGATCCAAGGGATCCTATCCCTTTTCTGGAAAGGCCTGTTTCAAGGCCTAACACTAGGAAGCCCCAGTGAAAGGAAAGCCAGCAGTAGATCTGTCCTGCAGACCTATCTGTAAGTAGGTCTTGGTCTTTCGTACCTGATAGACTCCTCTGCTAGCAAAGGTTTTCTGCCAGCAGCTGTGTTTCTTCCTAACCCCCTCCTGCCCGTGAATCTGCCAGTTAGGATTGCCTCGCCTAAAGTATACAGTAGTACCTCGGGTTAAGTACTTAATTCGTTCCGGTTGTCTGTGCTTAACCTGAAACTATTCTTAACCTGAATCACCACTTTAGCTAATGGGGCCTCCTGCTGCTGCCGCGCCACCGGAGCACAATTTGTGTTCTTATGAAGCAAAGTTCTTAACCTGAAGCACTATTTCTGGGTTAGCGGAGTCTGTAACCTGAAGCGTATGCAACCTGAAGCGTATGTAACCTGAGGTACCACTGTATGTTTATTTCCTTAATGCTTGTCATACTATAAATTGGCAGGATTTAAAAAATACTGCATTTTTCACCCGGTGCAGTGTAGGAACAGGTAATCTGGTGCAATTGTTTTTGTTCCGAAACAACTCTAAAAACAAAGCACAGCTAGTTTATTAGGGTAGTTTAAAGGTCCCTTATTGTCCAGTGTCAGAAGAACAATTAAGTTTTATCTGAACAGAGCAGGGTGTCTCTAGACACAGGTAAACAAAGCACGTAGTGATATTAAGAGAGAGCGCTTGTTTCATTGAAGAATCCTTTAAAAACGTGAGGGGAAATGCCAGGGGGGGGGGAGAACCATAAATCTGTTTCTGGATTGGAATATGTTCCATTGGAAGTTAGCAGCATATGGCATTGTAGATCTCTGTGCTGCTAGTTTTTCTACAGTTAATGCCAATTGTCTTTCATTGCTAGAATATTCTAAGAAACCTCTTGGTTTGAAAATGTGAAATGTTTATACTCGGGGACGGGAGGTGGCGAAAGGAAGGTCAGCTTAGGAATTCCTTTTTTAGAGAGATCTGCCATGCCCACTATTTTCTGCATTTGAAGGGCTCTGGCAACATTTTCATTTCATAAGGTTTTTAATGAGTGACTTGTGATTGCCTCTTTATAAATTTTTAATGTTGATATATGTGGTTGATTTCTTTATTATTTTTACTCGATACAGTTTTAATTGTTTTATTCCTGTTCCATTGTTTTAATTGTGTAAGCTGCCTTTGAAAAGAATTATTATTCAAGGCGGAATAAAAATGACTTCAATAAATGGAGGATAAAAGAAAATCCCAGCTTGCTTGCTTGCTTGCTTCCTTCTGACCCAAATGGTATTGTTTCCACATGGGTAAAGGCGCATCCTTCTCAGGGGTTTTGAAAAAGACTTCCCATTTGAGTTTTATGTCCTGTTATGTGAGAGTGAGTCCCAGATTTAGAGCAGAACCAGCTTGGAACTCTGAGGAACAGAGATGCAGGGAAGTTGCAGAATTTCTTCAAAGGCCTCTTTACTATACAATTAAAGCTTTAATAGTGGTATGTCACAAACTTTGGTTACTCAAGAGGTCCTCTGAGCCACTTTTTGTACCTAGAACATTGCCTTAAAAAATATTTCTCTTCCAAATGACTGCTCTGTAGTAGTGTCCGTTAATTGTACAGTGGTAGCTCTGGATACGCACACCTCCGGTTGCGTATCCTTCAAGATGCAAACGTGGCAAACCTGGAAGTATTTTTCCAGGTTTCACCACGCACACATGCACAGAAGTGCTCTACCGCCGCATGCGCAGAAGCAGTCCCTCCGGTTGCAGAAACTTTGGGATCCAACAGGAGCTCCGGAACGGATCCCTTTCTGTGGGAGAAAGAGCAAGGAGATTGTGAGCCGCTTTGAGACTCCTTAAGGGGCGTGAAAGGCGGGATATCAAGTCCAAACTCCTCCTCTTCTTCAGCAACCAGAGGTACCACTGTACAGTCATACCTCAGGTTACAGATGCTTCAGGTTGCGTGTTTTTGAGTTGCGCATTGCACCAAACCTGGAAGTACTGGAACAGGTTACTTCCGGGTTTCGGCACAGAAGCACTAAATCACGCTTTGCGCATGCGCAGAAGTGCTGAATTGCAATGCGCAGACGCGGCACTGCGAGTTGCGAACGTGCCTCCCACACGGATCATGTTCACAACCCGAGTGTCCACTGTACTAGTTTATGTAGGACATAATTGTGGTTGCTGCATAATTTTGTCGTTTCAAAGTGGTTTTCATAGTTTTCAGTACATCTTTTAAATAACTTGTGATTAGCTTGGAATCTTAACAGGATTTCTGTTTCATAATGTGGTACAGGATGGCATTTTGACACATTCCTTCCTTCCCACGCTTTAGGTGTGTTCACATACTTCCCTGCATATTTTGAAGCCGAGGATCTATTTGATGGGTCCGTATAACATCTGAATTGGGTTTGAGAAAGGTGTGTAGTCGTATTCTGATCTGTAGTGTTGACTCCTTGCACATGAAAGCTTTCTTCCTTCACTAATAGATTGAAAATGAGAGTACTGCTCTTTTTGTTGGAGATCTGTTTCAGTCACATTGGTCTGGTGTGCAGTACGGCATATGGTGGTATGTCAGTTGTTTGATATTGATTGGCTGCGTTTCGCTCTGGGGATTTTGGCTTCTTAAAAATGTGTCTTATGTCTGCTCACCTCCATTATAAAACAGTGCTCTTAACAAACAGGATAATAAAAATCTTGAAAATCTAGGAAGCCATGAATATTTTATTCAAAACAGTAATTATGCTTTGAAGTTACACTTTAAAATTAATGTTCGGGAGATTAACAGAGGGACCTAATTGAACAGAAGAAAATGTGTAAATCAATACTTCCTTGGAAAAGGGATATATTTATTTTCAGTGTAAATATGGGGAAATAGTAATAGCAGGCAGGAAGAAATGTGATGTTTATGTGAAGAAAATGATTGGGATTCACCATTTATTTCATTGGGAAATACTAATTGTGTCAGGTGAGGGCATGCCTCTCAAAGGAAACTGCACTACATTTTGGTAACATTAGTAGACATATTCTTCAACCACCACAGTTGAGTCTGGAATTCTCTGCATTGAATCTAAGTAAGTCACTATGTGAGGGGAGTTAAATTTGCTTGCACAATGGAACTTTGCCTTCTCCCAGTATCCATCCCTACCACCAAATCTGCTCTGGAGGATTGAAGAGAAACTCAGAGCAGATCTGGGTGAGTGGGGGGGGGCTCAGGGGCAGGAGGAGAGAGTGAGCGTTTCCTTGCACAAGTGAAAGTTGTTCTGCTTGGACAATTAATTGGATGCAGCCCTTTATATATCTGGATTTCAGTGTTCTGTACCTTCATACTTAGGCTTGCAAAATCGAAGTCACCTGAGTAGATTTATTAGTATTGAGAAAAGAGCAGTAGCCCAATTTAGATTGCCATTGTGTTGCTGGTTTTCCAGAGGCAGAAAATAGGAGAAAATGGGGATAGTTTTTATAATGGAGGTAACTTGATTAGTGGTAAGGTTGCAATGATCTATATTAGGACCATTGTTATTTTTGCTTGTTTTGTTTTATTTTATTACAGAACAATAATATAAATGTTTGAGAAATGCAGAAACAAACAATGACTTGCCTGTTTGACCTATCTTATTAAGAATTATTTAATTAATTTATAAATGCACTGCAGTCAGCAGTGATTAGCAATGTGATTAGAGCCAGTGTGGTGTAGTGGTTAAGAGCGGTAGTCTTGTAATCTGGGGAACCGGGTTCGAGTCTCCGCTCCTCCACATACAGCTGCTGGGTGACCTTGGGCCAGTCACACTTCTCTGAAGTCTCTCAGCCCCACTCACCTCACAGAGTGTTTGTTGTGGGGGAGGAAGGGAAAGGAGAATGTTAGCCGCTTTGAGACTCCTGAAGGGGAGTGAAAGGCGGGATATCAAATCCAAACTCCTCTTCTTCTTCTTCAATGTGGCCAAGTTTACAGATGACACCAAATGATTCAGGAAAGTGAAAAGCCAAATCAATACAGCAAGGAGTTCCATATGGACCTCCATATTGGTGAATCAGTGTAAGTGCAGAGATGCACATATGGGCAATAAGAAAAACATATATACACTGACGTTGCCTACATTGGCAGTGACTAACCAGGAAAAAAAGATGTTGACATTAGTTATGTGTTAAATAAGTACTTAACTTGGTCATTTCCCTTTGCTGTTTGGCTCCATTGTAAACAGTGCTCTTAACAAACAGGATAATAAAAATCTTGAAATTTGCATCGGTGCATTCCAGACCTTTTAAATATGGTATAGTCCAGACTACGAAAGGGGATTTTGGGTTTTTTTTAATTTTGATTATGTATTTTGTGCTTTTATGTTTTGATTTTATTCCCTGAACTGCCCTAAGACCTCCAGGTATAGGATGGTATATAAATTCAATAAAAAATAGTCATTTGGAGAAACAACAGCCATGCTGCTCCAGTTTTCTGCTGAAATCACTCTCCACATCACTGCTGTTTACCCACAAACATTGGGGGGCTATTTCAGCAGAAAACCAGAATGGGGCCCTAATCTAAATTCAAGACCCTTATCCGGAGCTTCTCAACACATTGTTCTGGTCAATTTCAACATGCAATCCATAGCTACCTGAATTGTGCCTATTCAGGACATCATGGCTAATAGGACAGCCATGGAGCTCTCAACACATCACTGCCCTGGCATATTGGCAGGTCATATTCTGATCTGGTCTTTTCCATGGTTATGCTGGTTGGTGGTCCAACTGATGGATTTGTAATGCTTGTCATGGGCAAACCATAGAAAATTGCATAATCTGATGAATTTCTAAAAGTTCAGCCATTTTTGGATAGAAGTAGTCTGGCCATAATAATCCACGCTCTTGATAACCTCCAGACTAGGTTACTGAATTGCACTCTGCACGGGGCTGCCCTTGGAGACTGTTTAGAAGCTGCTGGTGCAGAATGCTGCAGCAAGAGTGTTGATTAACATGTCTTTGCTGTCTGCCTATATGCTACTGAGCTCACTTTAAGGTTCTAATACTTACATGACCCAGTTAGCTGAAGACCACCACTTCCTGTATATTCCTTTCTGGGAATTACAGTCTGCTGGAGATGCCCTGTTTGTTAATTCACTGCTGAGTTGAGATTTGCACCTCTAAACTTGTCAAACTACCATCTCAGCAATGGCTCTAGACTTTAGGAATGACCTCCCGCTTGAAATTTGGCGGTGCCAAATTTGCTTAGTTTTCAGGGCTGGCTAAAACCTTAACTCTGTAGCCAAGTTTAAAAGTGAGACTTTAGTGTATTAGGCCACTGACTTTTGTAGTGAGGTGTTGGTTTTCATATTGTGTGAACGAGTGCTTTTGTTGGAATGGTGGTATTGTTCGTTTGGTTTTTATATTTGCATCAACAAAAATTCTAATGGTCTACAGTGATCTAATTTAGCAATGCATGTTTCACTTGTACTTAGTAAACAAAGTTAAAAACGTGGAAACGATGAAGCTTGCCTAATAATGTGTTTGCAGTTGGCATCCATTCATTACTAATAAACTGGAAGATGTTCCTAAATGTTCAACTATGGTTAATGCCTTCCAAACAGGGCCTGTTTTTCTTGATGGCCATTGACAATACAGTGGCACTTTGGGTTAAGTACTTAATTCGTGCTGGAGGTCCGTTCTTAACCTGAAACTGTTCTTAACCTGAAGCACCACTTTAGCTAATAGGGCCTCCTGCTGCTGCTGCGCCGCCAGAGCACGATTTCTGTTCTCATCCTGAAGCAAAGTTCTAACCTGAAGCATTATTTCTGGGTTAGCGGAGTCTGTAACCTGAAGTGTATGTAACCTGAGGTACCACTGTAGTTTCCTCCTGGGATATTATGGTTAACAGCAACTCCCTGTCTTGTTTCCTTGCTTGCACAAAAGAAGCAGCAAAGTGGATGCATGTGTGTGAGGCTCATTCATATGACAGCTTATTAAGCCACATTCTAAAATTGGCAACCTCCTAGGCTACATCTTAGGTAGGTGCCTGCTGAATGGGGGTGGAAATGGAAACCTTTGTTATAGCTGAGTAGGGAAGGGGAGTGTCTCTCCTTAAGGGGGTATAGTTTAGATGCAATAAGCCACATACTCCTGCATCCCTGAGGTACCAAGAAGAGGCCCAGTAGACTTTTTTGCTCAGCAGTCCCCTAGGTTGATTATTGTCACTGTCCAACAGCATACAAATCAATATGGCTAACCTGATCCAAAACACCCACCCACCTCACCCACACACGAAAACAAAGATCACCACAGCCAATCACAAGCAAACAATCACACCCTAGGCCAACCCCAACCTCTCTCACCACCAAAGGAACACAAGCGAACAACACAAGCAACGCTGACACCAAACTCTACATACATTAAACATAATAGAAACACCACCACCCGACCCCACCCCTATCCATCCTCCCTCTCTCCACCCCCCCTTTCTTTTTTCTTTTTTCTTTTCTTCTCCCCCTAATGCCTCAACAAATGAAACGGATTTGTAAAAATGTTACATGAAAAAAAAGAAATACGAGGCACTACACTTCTGTAAAACAAGAAAATCCTGAATAAAATATATATTAAAAACAACAACAACAAAGCAGTCCCCTAGGTCCTGCAATCATTCATTGGATTCAGAAGCTGTCTTCCTATGAATTGTCCAAGTGTAGATTGCATCACACAGTTGAGTCTTCTAGTGCATATGGACTGGATCAGTACAGCACTCTCTCATATTGAATCTTACCTAGTCATTTCCCCCAAAATCATGTTTTCTGTTAAGCTTTTGACAGAATTCCTGGAATCTCCAGCCCCTACTGAAACTTAAGGCTGCATACACTTGACAAGGGACGCGGGTGGCGCTGTGGGTAAAACCTCAGTGCCTAGGACTTGCCGATCGCATGGTCAGCAGTTCGAATCCCCGTGGCGGGGTGAGCTCCCGTCTTCCGGTCCCAGCTCCTGCCCACCTAGCAGTTCGAAAGCACCCTCGGGTGCAAGTAGATAAATAGGGACCGCTTACTAGCGGGAAGGTAAACGGCGTTTCCGTGTGCGGCTCTGGCTCGCCAGAGCAGCTTCGTCACGCTGGCCACGTGACCCGGAAGCGTCTCTCTGGACAGCGCTGGCTCCCGGCCTCTTAAGTGAGATGGGCGCACAACCCTAGAGTTGGACACGACTGGCCCGTACGGGCAGGGGTACCTTTACCTTTACACTTGACATTCTAGAATCAATGGAGATGGAAGTTCTTTTTTTCTACATAGTCCACACGCTGTCTAGATCTACTGCATATTTTTTGCCCTTGAAAAGCTCTTCTTGAGAAAGTTGTTTCATGCCCAAATTAAAATATCATTGATTCTGCATCACTGGGATTGTATCCACACTTTCCTAGTGATGTTGTGGGTGGGTGTATATGATGGTGGGTTTTCAAATGGGTACCAATGTGTATCAAGTAACCACACCCACCCTTGTGGAAGGCAGTACTAAATGTAAATCAAAAACAGCATGTTGAGGACAATTCTTGATTGAGAAAAATGAAATGGTGCTACAAATGGGTTGCGTGTGTACACAGCCTAAGGTGAAGTATATGCAACTGAACGAACATACATTATTCTCAATATCTCTCTTATCTGCTCTCTTTCTGAGCTCATGTTTAGATTTTAAGCTCCTCGGGACGGAGAGCAGTCCTTTTAAACTTCATAGAGTATTCCTACTGCTACTGCTACTACTACTACTACTACTACAACTACTGCTACTAATAAATGTAGTATCCCTGTAGTCTTTTGTATCTTGTTTACATTCTCCATGAAATGTCATACACAAATCTGAATTGTAGATATCTGAATGGGGCCTTTCAGTTGCTTAGAAAAGGTACTGTTTTGTTCCCAGTACCACAACCTAAAATCAAGGGTGCTTTGTTTTAGCTGGAAATCACACACTGAAGACACTGAGATGATTTTTAAAAAAATTATTTTAATCATCACTTTTAGCTTATCCGTTCTGTCACAAGGACTATAAACATCAAGCAAGAACTTGCAAGTGGCATAAAAGCTAGGATGCTCAGCTTTTCTGTAGGCATTGTAAATTTTTCATCAAAAATTACACTAAACCTGCAATTTACGTGGGGGTCATGTTCCAGCGATCGCATCTAAAGCCAAAATTGTGTGTAGTCAAAATACATTGGATTCAATGGTGGGTGGATTGCCAAAGTCTGTTTTCCTGGAAGTCCACCCCCTTTCCGCTCCTTATTTATTTATTTATTTATTTGTTTACCAACCAACCAACCAACCATGTAAAGCTGAACGCGCACAAGGTAAAATGCACATAAATTGCAGGGTTACTGTATTCCAAGCAACTAGACGAGTTAAATGGGATTGTTGTAGAATTCCGCTAAACTGAGCAAAGGGGACAGTGCTGAAGTTTAATGAACATTTTCCTAAACCCTTTCAAAAGTGGTAATTGGGGCTTTTCATTTAAGATGCCTTGTTTTCTTAGGGGGGGGGGGACCCTGGTAAGTAATTTTTGAAATGGCTCATTTATCCCTCCCCCCCCCCCAAAAGCTGTGCATGATTCATTGACAAAGCAGACGATACAATCATGCAAGCCACACCTTTGTCCCTTATAAATACTTGGCATTTTATTTGTATAAGGAGCCACAGTTAGGAGCTGTTCAGTTGAAATCTCAAGAATCATTCCACGCTGCCCACCTGGTGGCTAGAGAGTGAACTGTTACTTTAAAGAACAGTTTAAGTAACAACCATGCTTTGGAGTAGCAGGCAAAAGAGAGCAGTACATGTTACAGGAGTGAGTCTGCTCTGTATGCGAAGAGGGAAAATGCAGCTCACTGTCTAGGTGTTTTAATGTGTTAAATCTAGGGAGAAAACATTGTTGTGTGCAGGAAATTTGACTTCCCCTGTGCTGATAGAGGACTGGATTTGCAAAGGATTCTCTTTTCCGTTTCTCTAAAACCAAAATCTGTGGCAAGATGTTTGAAA
Organism: Podarcis vaucheri; assembly: GCF_965113315.1. Taxonomy (NCBI): domain Eukaryota; kingdom Metazoa; phylum Chordata; class Lepidosauria; order Squamata; family Lacertidae; genus Podarcis; species Podarcis vaucheri. The sequence continues at coordinate 51,390,615 of NC_138764.1, read as the reverse complement.
TCACCAGGACGCTTAGTGCTGCTTTGTTAAATAATGAGGTAATATTTTGTCACATCTTCTGGGCAGTGTTTGGTTTTTCTTCTTCTTCTCCATATGTTTAGAAAAGATTCCATCCTCAAAAGTGAGAGATTTAAAAGAGAGAGAAAAGGGGGGGGGGGATGGAAATCCTTCGCTTTATTTTTCTTTTTTCTTTTTTTAAACAACACCTCCCATCAATCATTTTGGATAACAGGATTCTCTTTTATTTGTGGTTTTAATCAGCTGCTGTTGCCTAGGACATTATGCCACGCAAGCCTTCTTAACTGCACAGTGTAGGTAGTTATTAACGCTGAATTGGCTTCTAGTATAGTCCATCTGGACTCTGTATGAGAAAGCTTGCTGGCGGTTCCTGATGCTAAGATACCCGCAACCTTTGGGATGTATGCATGGTGGAGAGGGACACAGTGCTATGAGATCACTTCTTTTAAGGGAAACTGTCATTAATGAGTCAAGAAACTGCTCATTTATGGTAAGGAAGAAGAGGGAGGGCAAAAGGACTCGTGTGGTTTCATTTTGAAAATGGATTAGCTGCATTTTGAGTCAAGTTTTTTGGGGGAGGGGGAGATAAAGGGGGTTTCATGAAAATAGCATCTCCACTTGGAGGCTTCTCTCGGTTTATGGTTGAGAGACTTTATTGAAAATTTTGATGCTTTACAAATTGTGTCACTGCTGGTGATGCACTGGTCAGCCGCCGCCCCCCCCCCGAAAGATGAATGGTCCTATTGGAAATCTGATAATAAGACTGTTCCCCAGCCCCAACAATAGGATTCTGCCTTTGTCTTTAGAGAGAGGCCTCTGTGGACATTGGTGTATTTGCATTGTGGTTTTTCCCACCCCACTTGCTTTATTATTTATTTATTTCAATTCTCTTAAATATTTTTCTTATGTGGTTCTCAGTGTTGGTGCACATTGTACAAAATGCATGGATTTTTAGGTTGGCAAGACAGCCAATTTATGCTTGTATCTGCAATTGTATTTTAAGACAAAGAGCTGAATAATGATTCTGGACATTTAAAAAGCGGTGGCTAATGAAGTGCGTTGAGACGGAGAAAAGGATGGATAGAGGATTAAACTCTGTTTAATTTTTTTTAACCTCTCAGAAATTAATTCAAAATCACTATTACAAATGAAACTTGCATGTTACAGTTGGGGTTCACCATCCTCTTGCCCAGCCATTTACTCTACCGTCGTACTACTTGATGTTTTTAAGTTTTGAAATGGGTTAGTTGAATCTCTTAGTTTTAAGTGGACAGCAATCAGATCCAGAAGCCAAAGGGAAGCTTACAGTTATTTAAACAGTGTACAATTTTCTTTTTCAGTGAGTTGCTTTTATTTCAGTTTTCACTTCTTTATTTTCGTTATGGGTTATGTTTGCTCATTGTATAGTAATATTGTGGTCTCAGTGGAAGATGTGTATGCTGCATGGTCCATGGTAGTGTTTTACTCAGATGTGGCTGCATTAGAAACTGACAAACAAATCAGTTTCTAATAGCTTGGAAACGTTTTAGCTAATTTCAGATGGCACACAGAATAGTTTTGCTCAGAACATCCAGTGAGAGCATATTGTGTGTGTGTGTAAAATTGTTAATCTGAGTTGGCTATAGTATGAGCAGGTTCTAGTTTATATGTTTGAAGCAAACATAAGAATAGTGAATGCGTTTTGGAAACAAACTCTTTTTTATTGCAAGTGTAAATGAACATATCCTTATCAAAAGTGTTTTCACTATGTGGGTGGACGGTGAAAAGTTTGTGAAATTTTGGTCACATTTGTGATTTTTATTTTCTCAGATGCAAATAAGCAAAGAAATTTCCACAACCATAGCAAGACTTTAAAATGCTCTCTTGTATAGTGTAGAAAAGCATTACTGTCTTTTGTCTTAAACCAGAGCAGAACAGTCCCTAAAACAAAACCCTAAAATCCCCCCCCCCATTTTCTACCTGAACATTCTGACTAAATGTTTTGTCCTGAGAAATATCCCGTGACTGTAATTTTGTAAATCAAATTTACAAAATACACAAATGTCCTTTATTATGGGCAGATCTTTGGGAATTACGTAGAGACTAAACACCATAGCACCAATGAATAAATACAGTTAAGATGCGCATTAAAGTGTTTTTGTCATATCTTTTAAGCCTAGAGGCAGATCATTAAATATGCATTTCTCTGGAAAGCAACTGTCGAGAAAGATAAGGTGGTTTAAATGGTCTAGACTTCACAGCCTTGCATGGAAGAGGTGAGAGGATGGAGTCAGTGGAGCATGGCTGAGGTGTAACACTTGAGTGTCAAAGTGCTGGAAACTCTGAGGTGTGGCCTGAAACTGCCCCTCTCTCTGAGTGACTGATGGAGGAAGGGGGAAAGAGGAGTGGGTAAAATCCATGCATGTGTGATGTTCCTAAACTGGCCCTTAATTACTAGACACAAGCAGCAGTTCAGAAATCTGGTCTCTGTTGTTGTAGAGGTCACCAAATCATTAACATTGTCAATCTGGCAGTAGCTAATTTCAATAGCACCTGATGTTGCAACGCCTCCTTTAGTTTCCCTAGCCAATCGGATCTTGCTTTCAGCTGACAGATGGTCCCATAAATGGATGTAAAAAGGAGAAGCTGCTAGCCAATTTCATCAAGGCTCTATTCAGTTGTTAGCTACGTTCTAAAATCAGGGGGCTTCATCACAGTGCTTGGGTTTTTGTTTTGTTTTCCTCATTTTGCTGCACCCTACAACAGCACTGTGTGTTTTGTGGATTTTTGATTTTGATTTTTAATTTATAAAAAAAGATACAATTCTAACACATTTAGTTCCCTGAAACCATATCAAATCCTTAGAGGAATTGAAGCCTTGCAAGACCTATTATTTGCCATTAAGAATGGTTATGGTAGGTATTAGTAGTTTTTAAAATCTGTTTGTTACAGCAGTCTTTCATAGTCTGTGTATAGAACATATAGCTTTCCCCAAGTCTGCATTTTGATCAGTCTGTGTTGTCACATGAGTTTAGTTTGCTCCCGCTGGCTCGCTTGTTAAATGTCTCTCTCCCTTCATTTATCTTCCTTCTCGCTCTCTCCTGCTCTCTCTCGCATTGATATACTTGCCTCGCTTTTAATAAAGGGCAGCTGCGATGTACTTTGCCATTTTAAGGTCATTATCATTTCTCTTTTGGAATAAAGAAAAGGCTGGCTTCCAGCACGAGGCTGCGTGTGGCCAACAGAAATGCTGAAGGCGGGGGTTGGGGTGGTTATTTCCCCCACATTCACACGCGGGCATCACACATGCAAAATGGAATCCTTGAAAAAAATAAAATAAGGAGGCAATTGCCTTGGGACTGATACTTTTTGGTTTGGTGTATTGCGCAGTAGGCATGGTATTTCTTCCTTCCTTCCTTTTTTTCTAAGAGAGTGATTTATAGGAGCTTCAGTAAATGCTGCATATTGTATTTCAAAGAGTTTCCTGTCATGACCTCATAAAAAGAGGAGGCGGCTTGTATGTGTACCAGCGCCTAGTATATGCCGATTTGTTGCATCGTTGGGCAGGAGTTCTGTAAGAAGGAATGTCAGCTTTTACATAACGTTCTTTTTGCTTTTGACACTGTGCGGGGCTGTAAGGGTCCATCTTTGTGATCACAGATGGAGTGGAATGGCTTGAAAATGGTAAGTGGATGCCGGCAGCAAACTGTCCATATAGGCTTGGTGCAGTTGGTATGCCTTGTGAATTATGCTTGTTTAGGGTGGCAGATTGTGAGCCATAAATAAAATTACAGGTCGTTTTGGCTTTTAATGGGGGCACCTGTGTATGCAGTGTGTATGTACAACTATTATATAAATATAGTCAAGTGTCGTGACACTGAGTGTTTCATCCAGTGAGCATGCATTTGGATGATCTCCGCTGACAGTCGCGGTGCTTTTGTAGTGTGTCCCCAGCACAAGACGCCTTTTAATCTTCATTTGTGCTACACGATTGCTAAGTTGAAATCTAATGACTGCATGTACTGTTGCCGTAGAATCCGAACGCTATTGTGAAACAAGGGTGCTTTCTTTTCTGCCGAAGGAAGTTAAATCCATTGGTGTGATAGTAGTATTTCTATTTTTGGAGCATTCTTCCAGCAGAGAAAAATCAGAAACTACATGACTTGTTCTCTCTACTCCCCCCCCCTCCCCACCACCCCCTTCGCTGTTTCTTGTGCTTTCCTTATAGATTGTGCAAAATGGCTCTATCAAATATGGACTTTTGAATCTTTCAGAACAGAGCAAATCACGGAGGTGGGGGGCAGCAGGAGGGAGGGAAAAAGCATTAACATTCACCTCATTCTTCCTACTTTTGTTTCAATTAAACATTTTGCAGGCGTTCCCTCTTCTCTCTCTGGATATTTATTATAAACTGGGAAACAAAGCTGTGGTCTTTTCCCTATTCTTATAGGATTTCTTTGTCTAGCTGCTTGTTTTGATGGGTGTAAAACAAATAAGATTAGACTGAGCAGCCGAACTGAAAGCGATAGCTGGGAGGAAAAGCCAATGAAAGGTTGCCGGGGAAACGAGCACTGGGGAAGCTGAGGGGGGGAGCAGGTGGCAGTCATGTGGGAATACTGCAAACAGCGTAAAAAAATTCTGGGGCTACCTCAATTATCTTTGGCGTTCTTTGTGGCAGTCACAACTTTAATTATTCTTTATAAATAAGTGTTAATTACATTTCTGGCTCAAGCTTACAGTGATTTCTAGAATCCTTTTTTTTCTGCATCTGTTCTTTTTCTGCATACGGTGGGTGGGGGCTCTTTAACCATTTTATTTCTGATGTGAAATTGCATGTGCAAGAAAGCACAAGGCGCAAGGGAACCGGAACACTATAAGGATACAGGATGCTGAATGGAACTAGCAGACTTGCAAATGCTCTCTTAGAGTATTCATCAAATGTCAGGGTGAGAACTGTGCACAAACTTGCCCTAAGTAAAGGTTTTTATGTGGAAGTGCTGTTCGTTGTGTGTTTTGTGAAATGCCATGGTTCTGTAGTGGAATCATTATTTAATGCAAATACAGCCTGTCATTTAGTTTATGCATGGAATCGCAGATTTCAAATATAATGAAACTACTCTTTTTCCTACCCAACTTAATTTCCACAGTCTTACAGATCTTTTATCGCAATACGTTATCTGTCTTTTGTGAAGCAGTACTTAAAATACAAAAATATGAGCTAGGTGCTGTTAAGAACAGACTTGAGTATCTGTTGCTAATTTTTATGGTGCCATATGTTGTCGGGCACAAAATAATAGCATAGCATCTCTTAAAAGAAGGTAGTAGGCATGTAAAGCATTAGAAGACTTTGTTGGTTGGCAGGTGATGGTAAATATAATACAGAAGGCTAAGGATGCACATGCCCGGAATGTATGGCAAGGATAAAAGAGAAGCATACCAGAAATACAGGGGCACACCTTTTATGCTTGCCAAATTTCGCATTCCCTTTCTTTGGCACATAATTTGAATGATCAGTTAGAATGGAAATGCTAGTGTTTAGAAGGATTAAAAGACGAGAAATCAAGTCTGCTTGGATTTCATTCCTTAACTAATTCTTTTGGAGACTTCAGGGTAGACGAAATTGACCATGTCGCTATATAGGAAAAGAAAGTTGTATGGGTTCATATATGGAAACTCTGATGAATTTTAAAAAATCATTTTCAGATGCAATATTATGTTCATAATCTTCATTCCACATTCAGACTATTGAGTGTCTCCCTCCCCATTCTCAAAGAGTATCGGCATACAGCTCTATTGTTTTCTTGAATCATTTTGGTAGGTGTTTTTTTAGGGTTCTTCTTTCATCTACTCTACACAATTTTAGTGTAGATTTTCATTTCCTTCTTACATATATCTCATTGGCATTGAACTATCAGATTTTTGGTGCCAGAGATGGATGTAATATCCATAGCTTCTACGTATATGTAGCTCTTTATTTACTGTTAGTTTATACACGTAAGATTTTCTTGGGTAACATGAAAGCTTATGAATAGAACCTTTGTAGAAGAAAAATATATAAAACAAGCAGATTATTTATGATTCTGCACTGAACCTTTAATTGGATACCTAAAGCAGGTGAGATGTGTGAAGCATTTTATTTAAATATCTATAGTTTACAAAATTCTAGTCAGGACAAATAGTCCAGTTTATGGATTGTTTAAATATTGACTCCATCCTTTAATTTATAATTATTCCTATTGCAGTGCACATAACTAATGAAACTGGCACGTAGAAAGATGCTCTTCTAGGTGGACATCTTTCCTTTGGCTCCTTTCTTTTTGTTGCCTCTTTTGGCTGCGTTGGTAAAGGAAGAACTAACATGCTGTATTAGAGAATCACAACAAAAGGGTGACCAAGAAAAGAATGGCAACAAAAGGATGCTTCCAGTGGTGGGCTTGGTTATATTCTGTTCTTAATAGGCATAGAAGAGTTCAAACTTCAATGGATTATTTTTTCAGTGTTATGGAATCTTAATAAATTGTTTTTTGGTAATACCTTTTCTTTTTTTCTTTTTTCAATCTTCCACACGTTTTGCCCCATAAGTTATGTTTTAAAAACTTTTGAATGCCTAGTATGTCTCTGGGAACGCTTGTTAGGAGTTACTACATATGTAACATTAAGTCTTACATATGCATGACCTTGTGGGGAGGTTATAGTTCTAGGCTGTGCATGATTACCCACATAAAGTAACTTCAGGAGTATATAAATCCTTGATATTTTTGTACATAATCCAGGACCTTAAGATACAGAGTGGGCATGGAGTACAGCTTGAATATTTAATTGCACTCGCAGCGTTGTCACACTTTTCAGTTTCTCTGTTGTGTGGCATTTACTATATGTGATTATGTGCCTTCTTATTTGGTTTGACTTTGGGGCATCTGACAGAATACCCTCTGATACACTGGCAAATACTGCAATGCAGTATTTTTTCCAATGTCATTGGGGTTTAGGGAGAAAAGAATTGCAAGAAATTTTATGCAGGGCTGAATCACTGATGGCATCAGATTTTGTAAAATTGGCCAGTACCTTTTGGAAAGGCAATTACCCATCTTCTGCCATTTCTGCTCTTCTCTCAGAGGTAGATGAGTGAGTGGGGTGTATGTGTCTGCGTGTTTATGCATGCGAGCATGTGCGCACTTGTGCTTCTCTTGCTTTGGTTTAGTAAGGCTAAACACATTTGGTCTTCTGTGAGAACAGACAAGGATGCATGAGATGTACATAATCCTATGGTAGAAAAATACATAATTCAGTGAAAACATTTGTTCTTTTCACCCCTTTCTAAAAAGTACTTTGGCTAAACTTATCCTATATTTTTAGTTTATTATAACCAGTGAAGAATATGTTCGTTTACATTAAACACAGATTTTTTTATGTACAGAAGAGCTATAAGTAATGTTCAAAATTTACTTAGCTATTCCTTCAAGCGAGCTCCTAAACACCTTAAAGTATAGAAGACTTATAGGTCACTAGCTTCAGAGCTGAAGAAAAGAAAGCAGAGGTAGTAAATTTATATGCCATTGCAAAAATTGTGTAAACTGAGCTGTCAAGGGAAAATGAAGGGATAAACAGGAGGGAATGTACCAATCCAGTACGAGAGATAATGGACAAATTTTGAATTCGTGTAGTAGAAGTGTCAATAGCTTGACTTCGTATGCTTTTTGCTTTAATTATTATCTATGTTTCTTCTTAAATGATAGCATGGGGCAGCAAAAACAATCCCTTATTAATTGTTTTGACAATAGTTTTGGAGCAGCAGTGTTTTAAAAAAGCCGTATAGCTGTATATGGCGAACATATATTTAATATTTGTAATAATTTGATGGGGTTCCCACAACTAGAAATCATTTATGTATTAATTCATTAAGAATTACCTCCATGGCCAGGGCTATTTATTTTCTCTAATAACTACATTAGTTTGCTTTAGCCATGGCACAGCTTTTGTGCCCATGGGGCCCTGTAGAAGTAAAGAGGAAACTGAGAATAATTCCCATCCATTATTCTTCCCTTAACTGTACCTTTTAATATGAAGTAGTAATCTAGAAGAGCCAGGAAATACCAAGAAGCAGCGAGAAACCCTTAATTAAATTGGATAAAAAGGCAGAGAGAACATTGAAGAAACAAGGTCAGTTAAAGGCTGAACATGCTTTTTAGAAATGCTCTATGCAAGGCTGGGAATGAGAACATATATAAAATGCTGAAATGTTCCTTTGTTGCTAAGGTGAACACAATTATGCCCAGTACTCTACCGTGATGGGCAGATGAGATGTCCTTGGCCTGGCCTCTTAAGAGGTACTTTAATTTTAAATTAGCTTGTATCATTAAAACCAGCAGAGACAATGCTGTGGGCATATGTGGTTATCTGCACATGCAGGATCACTGGATTGGGTGTTGATCCAATGTGTTGTGTGCCATTTCAGTGATCCTAAACCTTGATGATACAGGGGATATGCTGTTTGCCTGTTTACTTGAAACTGAGGCACATGAATGTAGAAGTTGTAGTCATTTGTAACACTTCAAGGAAAATCCTTGCGAAGCGCTTCTGTGCGTGCTTAAGTGTTTCTGAGTGTTGGCTTTGGACTGTGATACCACTGGATCCTTTCCAGTAGATAACATCTTTAAATTCTGATCACTTTTGCATTGCCCTAGGCATATTTGCTTTTTGATTGATATGATACGTAGACACTCGTAATTTCTAACTCCCTGTAGATTGGAATATTGACCAGAAATATGCCTGCGTTGTAACCTAGAAGTTTTATAGGCAATGTTAGAAATTCACTTGTATTGTAACAATAAGCAGTACTTCACTCTGCCTGGTAATGTAAGTTGGCCTTGCAGAATAGCCTTTTTGATATTCACTCTGCTGGTCAGTGTATTTATTCTCCAGGTTGCACCTGAAAAATAGCAGACTGGCTCCATCTTCATAAAGTGCCCTCTTTAAGCAGACTTAGCAGTGGGAAAGAGCTGTGAAAAATGAAGTGTAGCAGTCAAACTTGTTTAAAAACTCCAAGCTGAATTATAGTTAATAAAGGATTGTTGTCTTTTCCATCGCTTTCTCTAACAAAGGTATTTTGGAATTAACATAAAAGTAAGTAGTAGTGGGGTAACTTTCCCCACCAATTAGTTCTAATTGGAGCTGGCCTTTTAATGACTAAGACCCTAGTGTATTATCAGCTTACATAAGAATTACAGAAGCCTCTGCCCCATGGATTTCAAGACATATTGGTTGTCGTAAGAAAAACCTAACCCTAAAACACCTTTTCCATTAAAAACAACACCCTACACTTGTGTTCTACTTTTTGTGGAATACAAGGGTATTCTTATTCTGTTAATGTTTATCATCACTAAAGCACACTGATAATTAAGATTAGACATATTTCATATGAGAATTGTGTTAACATACATTTGGCCTTGAAAGCTTCCTGTCAGTGCATATAAAAATGGAAATCAGTCTGGTGTTTATCACAAGCTTAAAAGACAAAGGCTGTGATTCTGCATTCAAGCTGCTTAAATCTTAGTGACCTCAATGAAATTTAAGAAGCCTAACTGCAGAATTTCCTGCCAAAATGTGGGCCTAAAGACAGTTGAATTACAGTATTCTGTTTACCTGCAGACCTAGAATCTAGATTTTAATTCCCTCTGGAGTCAGATAGAAATGCTCACTGAAACATTCAGATACCTTTTCCAAAATCTTCTGCAACCTTTAGGATATTTTGAAAGGTGCTAGTAGTTGAGCTAAGGTGAAACCTTCAAGTAGAATACAAAGGGAGAAGGTTGAACCATATAAAATGAAACTACTAAACAGGGTATGCCCACCAGCTGTTGGGAGTTGAAAGAGACATGTGTTTTGAAGGGTGAACCACCATCTAAAATGTGTTACATTAACTGTCTGCTCATAAAGTCAAAGAAGAAGCATACGTGGTCTTTTCTTCTGCCACCATCCATCTAACTTTTTCAGTGCTGCCTTCAATGTATGCTCCAACTGTAAGCATTTCTTAGTACTAAATTAGTTATTGAACTGAAGGTAATCCTAGTGCAGCAGTTGCGGCTCATTAGTGCAGTGGGAATGAGCGCAACAAATACATATTTTGGGGATGAAGTAGGCCACTTATTTATTTTGGATTATTCAGCAGATAAGCAGTGTTGGCGTGGCAGTCGGGCAAGGATCTGGTCTTCATTTGAATCAGTGTTGGAATAAATACTGCTGCCAGACAGTTGGGAAGCACCCATGAGAGTTGTCCAGCATTAGACTCTGATGTGGTGTAGACCAGACATCTGGGTTCCCACTGGGCAGCTGGGGAGGGGAGGCCGGGCCCCTTTTGAGTTAGGGGTGTGGCTTGATTCCCCCCCCCCTCCATCCCAAGACCTCTTATGGAGGTTCTCATTATGTTTAGATCCTGCCCAATGCTGTTCCACCCAAGGTCATCACAAAGTATAGAATGCGTAACAGAGTGACCTTGACCATCCTGCCCACCTAGTACTCTTGCCAGATCCTGTGGGACCTTGCATGAACTGGCTGGGGAGGCCGCAGCCTGGCAGCTGCTGATCCACCAGACAACAGCATCCCACACAAAAGGCATGGGAAGCTATGGTATAACATATTGGTCCAACTTTATCTACAGGTTTTGGTCTTGCATTTAGTCTGAAACAAATGTGGTATTTCAGAAATAGAAATGGGATCCAGACAAAATGTTGCTTGAATGCAGTGTGGTCAGGTGACCAGTTTTTAACAGCTCATTTTCAGTGTTAACTTTGAACTTGTAAATTTTATAATTTATATTTTATATTTAACATATACAGTGATGTCTCCCTCCCTCTTTTTTTCTTTCTTTTGGCCTCTATTGCTGTGCTGCTGTTGAAATGCATGTATTTTTGATTACACAAGTATCCATATCTCTTTCTAATGTGTGCCAGGTGTGCTGTTAAGGTGCAGCTTTTACAGTGCCACATTGCAGGAGCCTTTTAAGAAGCAAGCTCCACTGAATTCATTGAGGCTTAATCCTACTTAAGGAGGGCTACAGTTTTGGAGCATCAGTTGTTCTTTCTGTAAGAACAGCTATTGTAGCGAATTAGCCAGGTCTAGACAGATTCATGCATTGTAAAGGCAAACCTATAATGCAATCCTAGTCATATCTATACAGAAGTAAGCTTCATTGAAATCATTTTGACCTGCAGCACAATCCTAGCCATGGCTTCATCAATACACGTCCTACTGAATTCAGTGGGGCTTAGTCCCAATTAAGAGGGGTTTGGATTACATCTTTAGTCCTAGGTAAGTCTATTTAGGATTGCAGTGTTAGTATAGCAACTAAAACGGCTTTGAATGTGCCCATTTGAAGGAGCCAATTCAGTAGCTCTGCATAGTAGCATATGTGTTTGGAACACTTCAAAAACTTTACTGCGAGTTTAACCTACTCAGAGAATCTTGAATGTGGTTAATGAGTTGACATCATGTTTGATCGTTCAGAAAGTGTGGTATATATTTAACAGTAGAACTGCTATTTCTGTAAAATGAGTATATTTTTAGTATCTTTTCTTTGCCAGCACTAGATCTGAAGAAAATATTTGTAAGTTGAATATTTGATGAAGTGGAAAATAAAAGCTGAAATTAACACTGTGCTTCTTACACAACTTTATTTGGAAGTTTAGTTAGGTGTGGAAATCATGAGGTGTGAGTTAGCAACACATTTTAGTGAAGGAGGAGGAACCAATATTTTTCCACCACAGTTTTGGTCTTTAAAAGGCTTCAGTCTGAATCCCAGCAGTCTTTAAGTCCTAGTATACGCACGCACCAAAATGAGATGGTAGAATCCTGAGGCAGTACCTACTTAAACCTGCAGGTGATAGGGAGTGCCAGGCCCTAAGGTGCTAGTTTTTCACTTGCAGAGAAACTTCTGCATAGGGAGATTTTTTAATATAAAAAAAATGATTTATGCCTGCATCCCATCCTGTGACCTGTCTCTGTCACCTTGTTTTGCTGAATATGCAGACCAGACCTAAGCTGCCCTTCTGCGGCTATAGGTTGCACATAACGACATAGCTAGCTCCCTGTATTATCACTTCATTGTCATGTCCTATACACTTGAAATGAACTGATAGATTATTCTCAATTTGTGAACAAAGTAGGAGACAGTATGAATGCAGGTGGACAGTAATTGAACATCATGCACCGTTTGCGAGGTGTTATTAATCCTGTAGGGGCAGAGCTGTTTTGTAACCAGAATTTAATCTGTATTGTTCTCTACACAATTATTTTGTTATAGTATGCAGTGCCATGACCAACTTCAGGTGAGGAAACTTCAGTTAATTTAGGGTAACCAATTTGTGTTTTTTTAAAAAATAATAATAATCCTATAATCTATATTTTACCATTTTAATCTGAGATTTCTTTGTAGGATGAGGTGCACATAGGAAGAAAGGAAACACCGTTTATATTGTATGGTTATATTGGATACAACTGTAGTTTAAACTTGAATATCTCAAGTTTACCTATTTGACTGTCACAACTTCAGCTGTCTTGGGAATCAGATATTGGCTTTGATAGAATATAATTAATTTTGTATATTTTAATATTTTCAGGGTGAAATTTTGCATCACAATTACTATACATATTTATGACCTCTATATTTGAAAATAGTTTCTTATTGGCTTAACTTGTTCACAATGATGAAACCTTGTTTGCATAACATAACAGCACAACATAACACAAGTGCTCAAATTTTCCTCTGTCAAAGTATATATTAGAAGGCTTTATTACTGCCTTAAACGTCCAGCTGACTGTAACTGAACAGTCATTTAGAGTTTTATGCAGGAAGTATATCCCATTTGTAATATGTCATCTGCTGTTTGTTCTTCAGTGTAGCATTCGCCTGTGTGGTTACATGCTGCTCACATTTGACAGCAATGAAGTATTTTATTCACACGCAAAGTTAAGTTTATCTTTGCAAAACTTGCTGGTTTAGCGATATACCATCTTGTCTTTCTTTCAAAAGCTTTAGAATAACTGAAAACCTGCAGCAGTAGGTGTTTGGTATCTCTGTGCAGATCTTGTGCATTTTTTGCCCTTGGAATATACTTTTCATACCTAGAGCTATGCTGGAGTCATGACCCTTAGACCATGTGTATACCATGCCATCCCTTTGGTTAGTGTTCTTTTCATCATGGTACACAGTGCACCTCAAAGCACCAAAAATGTACTGTTCTTTTATTCAGCTGCACCTGCTCCTGAGCATTTCAGACTGGCGAGAAATGCCTTAGTTGCCTCGGGACTAGATAGTTGCCACATCCTTAAATGGGGTTGCCTTTAAAAGAGTCTACAGAAGCTCCAATTTGTTCAGATGCAGCAGCTAAACTTACTGGAATTGTTTATTGTTGGGACATGTAGTTTTCATTTTGCAACAACTGTAATTCAGAATCTTGATGATGACCTTTTAAAAGCCCCAAGTGACGTGAATGTTGGTTACCTAAAGGTTTTCTCCTCCCATACCATCCTGCCTATTCCTTGAGACCTTCTAGAGTGGGCTCTCCATGTTGCAGCAATGACCGAGGCACAGTTGGTTGTGATGGGACATGGAAAAGATCCTTCTCCATTTGTGTACCTAAATAGCAGAACTCCTTACCTCAGGAGATGCATCTAGCCTCTTTTTATTGGTCTTGTGCCACCAGCTGAAGACAGTTCTTTCCCCGCAGGCGTTTGCCAAGCAGTATAATATAATATTAGTGCACTGATCCCTGGTTTTAAAGTTTCCTTTATTTGCTGGCAGTTCTTTTTTATTTAATGTGAGGTTTTCCTTTTAAAAAAGTGTTAGATCTTGTGTTTTAATATTGGAGGGTAGATGCATTTATTTGATACATCTAATAAAGAAATAAAAAGTAGTATTGAAATTGGCGCTTTTTCATTTCCCCCCATAAGTGATCTAGATCCAGAGGTAAAAATGAGACAGTCACATTTGATAAAATCCCATCAGAGCAGTTTCTGCATGTGCTGTAGATGGAAGTGTAGATGGATGGGGCTTGTCAACCTGGGAAGGAGAAGAAAACTAATCCTAAACCTCCGCTGCCTTGTGGGATATCTTCAGGAGACAAAAAGGCTAAGGAGTAAAGCCTACACAAATCCACTGTAGAGTCCCTAAGATGGTTGGATGACTCCTTGTACACCTCATTCTGTCAGCTGCTCTAGTCAAGCTGAGGATACAATGCTCAGTGATATCAAACACCACAGCAAGGTCTAGAAGTGAGAACCAGGTCGCAATCCCACCCCCACCTCCTGGTCATGATCTCTGTAAAGGTTCCATGGACAGACCATAACCTAAACAGAAGTGGATCTCAATAGAAGTGCTATCGAAGAATGCTTGCAGCTTGCCCTGTCACAACACTCTCCACCACATTCCCCGAAGGGGTTTTTGTGACTGTTAGTTTTTCTGTTCAAAGAGTTGAGGCACTGTATTTTAAAAATGTCATCTATTAAATAAATATTGCTGGAATTTTAGTGAGCAGCTGTAATTACAGGTGTGATAGTGTTAAACTTCTAAATATAACCATATATCACCAGAAATGCTTTCAAAGGCAAAACAAGTAACATATCAACTGATCTGTAGAAAATGTAACTTGGAAAGAGACATTGCACATACTTTTGTAAACCAAAAAATCTTTAATAAAAATAAATTTAAAAACAAAAAAAATTAGATACTACTTAATTGTAAACAAAACAATGTAAACTGATTTGGTAGTATTCCCCAGTTTTGCTGGGGAAACTTGAGTAACAGTGCCCTGATGTTCAACTGATAGAAGTAGAAAATAAATATTCTTGTGTTCATCCAGGTAGTGGTAATATCAGTGATAGTAATATCTGACTACATGAAGTATTTGGTGTCATTTGTGCCCTCTTCTCAGCTTCTTCCACAATTTAACATTTTGGCACACCTTTTCCCCTCTAAATTTTGATTTCTAAACTTTCCATCATTTCAGCTCTCCCCACCCCCTTTAAAAATAGTTGTGAATATGTTTCAGACCATGGGTAGGCAAACTAAGGCCCGGGGCCTGGATCTGGCCCAATCGCCTTCTAAATCCGGCCCGCAGACGGTCCAGGAATTAGCGTGTTTTTACATGAGTAGAATGTGCCCCTTTATTTAAAATGTATCTCTGGGTTATTTGTGGGGCATAGGAATTTGTTCTTGTTCTTCTTCTTTTCCCCCCAAAATATAGTCCGGCCCCCCACAAGCTGTGAGGGACAGTGGACCAGCCCCCTGCTGGAAAAGTTTGCAGACCCCTGTTTCAGACCTAGATTACATGTCAAAGTGTGCACCAGTGTATATCCAAAGAATCATACCTGTAAAACAAACATTTCAGTATTATCAAATGTTTCATTTCTAAGGATCTGTTTTAATAATATATATTTTTATGTCCTACCTTCCTTTCATTGTGGAACTGAAGGTTGCATGCAAGTGAGCTCCCACCCAGAGCATTCATCAGATGCTGCTTCAGCAAAGTTGTTCATTCCCTTCCAACCATGCTCACATCAGTCCATACATGAGACTTCATTTATTTTACAGTGAATTAGCACTTTAGATGGCCATGTCTCTTCCACAAGTAAGAAACACTAAAATACTTTCTATCTTCATCCTAGATCTGCCAGATAAACTGGTTGTAAATACTTCACCAAGGAATGGTTTGTTATTCTGTTGCAAACTCGTAATTGGTGCCTGCCTGTTAAAGGCCACAATCCATTCTAAGGTTGGATATAGGAGATAAAAAGATATGTATTTGGTGAGACAGGATTATATGTTTTTATTTCCAGGTATTTAGTGAGAGAAAGTAGTATGTTTTTATTTCCAGCTTTTAGTATTAAGTACCCACTAAAGGAGCGACTCAAACATTAGATGGCCGGACATTATACG
The DNA here is from genome assembly GCF_965113315.1 of Podarcis vaucheri. Taxonomy (NCBI): domain Eukaryota; kingdom Metazoa; phylum Chordata; class Lepidosauria; order Squamata; family Lacertidae; genus Podarcis; species Podarcis vaucheri. Next base: position 51,374,687 of record NC_138764.1, on the reverse strand, counting down.
CTTGCACTGCTTTCTGCAAATTTCATTCTAGCCCCAATTCCCTTCCTAAGAAATCACTGCTGATGTTGTTCTGCACTACTTTTTCTTTCTCTCTCTCAAGATAGTTACTTGTACAGAATCAAATACATTATCATTAATCACACTGTTTTCAGTTTCATCAAATGAAAGTGTGTTTTAGGACTGGGTAACGGGGGAGCAGAAGTAGATCATTAGTATTGCCCATTGCTTTGTGGATGTGTAGTACCTCAAGGCTGTATCCAGTCCTACTCAGAGTACACCCATTGAAAGTAATGGACTTCTTTGAGCATAGTTTACTTGGATACGATCCATAGTGTTGGGCTCACCACCCATACATACTTGACCCAGTTTCTCCGATAAAAATGGACTTGTTTAATTGGACTAGAGTTCTGTTTAGAATAGCATTGTCTGTGATGGTGGCCAGTCTCGTGTCACAAAGATGTTTGCAGACAGGACAGAATGATTGCCAACCTCTTATTTGTCCACAGCAACTGGCAGTAGAGGTTTATCACCTTGGCACATGTATATTTTCTTTCTGACTTTGACGGCAAATATCCCTTGATTATGTCCTCTGAAACATACTTAGCCTCGTAATCATCACTTTATTCTGTGACGGTGAATTTTGTTGGGTTGTTATTCTGGTGGAGGTGGGAGGGAGGTGTTCCCCCTGGCCTAGTACACTGGAGGAATTAAATCTGAAATCTAAATATAGGAATGACATGTTCTGCTATTAAACTGTTTGTCATTGAACTATGAACCTTATGTCCTTTATATCCTAGCGGTAGAAGATTACAACAGATAGTTAAATTATCATACCCCAAGTACATAGGAAAGCCACACTGACCTTGTATGAAGATAGGTTATGGTGCAACCATTATAAAATTAACTTACTTGCTCTTATCTATCTATCTATCTATCTATCTATCTAAAGACAGTAGCATGAAGATATAAAACGAAAACACAAAATAACAATAAAACCCCAAGACTCACAACCGAGATTGTCTCTTGCCTCCTTAGCAACCTCAGCATTTTCTAGCTGGTCAGGGGCTAAGCCATTTGCAAAATGTTTGGCCTATGTATGCATAAAGTTCTGAAATTTATTTATTTTTTTAGATAGGTGGTGGAAATTGAAAGCTCACCTTCCCATTATGCATAGTTTGTTGGAGAGATTTCAGGAGGAAAAACAGAGTCCTCTTATTATAAGAACATAAGACGAGCTTGTTGGATCAGACCAATGACCCATATAGTCCAGCATCCTGTTCTCACAGTTGCCAACCGGGGGCCCATGGGATGCCAGCAAGCAGAATTCAAGCGCAGGACCACTCTTCCCTCCTGTGATTTTCAGCCACTGGTATTCAGAAGTATTACAGCCTCAAACTGGAAGCAAAGGATAAAATCCTATTTTTAAAGATAGAAGTTCTCAGCATTGTGATGCTGTTCGTATATGTCATTCTTCAGCCTCTCATCTCTGCAGATACTTGCTTGAAGTATAAGGAACACTATAGTTAAACAAAACAAAAAGAGCAAAAGAATGCTTAATACAGTGGTACCTCGGGTTAACAGATGCTTCAGGTTACATACGCTTCAGTTACAGACTCCGCTAACCCAGTAATAGTGCCTCGGGTTAAGAACTTTGCTTCAGGATGAGAACAGAAATTGTGTGGCGGTGGCACAGCAGCAGCGGGAGGCCCCATTAGCTAAAGTGGTGCTTCAGGTTAAGAACGGTTCCAGGTTAAGAACGGACCTCCAGAACGAATTAAGTTCTTAACCTGAGGTACCACTGTAATTTTAAACAGAAAATGAATTTCTTGGCTAGAAAGCAAGTTTATTTTCGAATGCAAACTAGATAACAGCAGAAAAGTATGTGATCTGTGAGAAGGTTCACCCCAAGCACCTTCTAACACACGCAGGGCAGCCACATTGAGAGAGCAGTGGCACGATTGCTAATGCCTGCACTGCATCTTCCTTGGCTTCAACCCCTCATGGCATTTACGCTGCCATTGGCAGGCAGTTTCAAAAACTTAATTGCTACTGGAATTTCTGAGGGAGCAGATAGTAAGAGAAGATCTTACTCTTCCTGCATTCTGTGGTGTCCTCTCCAGCCCCGCCCTCCAAGCCTGAAGTTCTGGGATAGTTTTTTGGTAGATAGGTTCTGCTCCATCTGTTCATGCCTCCTTGGGCCACTTTCAGAATCTAGGTGATGGGTGTGTCTGACCCCTCTAGAGAAGCAGGGCTCAGCCCAATGACTGACATTTATGAGATGGGTGGCATTAGAGGCACAGAGGAAGTGTTGGAGATGAAAGCAGGGCTGAAGAGGGAGGGGAGGGCTTGGGGTTCTTGTCTCAGGGACAGGCAAGGCGAGCAGGTTGAGGGATCCTCCACTTGGCTCCTTCCCAGTATCCTCACTGTCGGGCTCCCCCAAGTCGGGCACCTCCCCAGGGTCCCCACAAACCATCTACAGTGGCACCTCAGGTTACAGAAGCTTCAGGTTACAGACTCCGCTAACCCAGAAATAGTACCTCAGGTTAAGAACTTTGCTTCAGGATGAGAACAGAAATCAGGCGGCGGTAGCGGGAGGCCCCATTAGCTAAAATGGTACCTCAGGTTAAGAACGGACCTCCAGAACGAATTAAGTTCTTAACCCGAGGTACCGCTGTACCTGCATCGTCCTGATTTGACCAGCCCATGACTCTGTGTGTGTGTGTGTGTGTGTGTGTGTGTGTGTGAGAGAGAGAGAGAGAGAGAGAGAGAGAGAGAGAGAGAGAGATGGTTCCACTCATCATTGGCATGTGACCCCCAAGAAGTTAATCACCAGGGAATGTTGACCTTGGACAGAAAAGGGTTCCTCACCTATGATGAGTGCAGCAAACTCAACAACACAAGAATACCTATTTGCTAATAGGAACAGAGACTATACAGGCAGTGGTCATTTTTGCTGTGGTTAATTAAAAATTTATGTGCTATTTTTGTCTTGGAACAAACTCTTTAAAAACTGAAGCTCTGTGGTTATGCTAGAACTAGCTCAAGAGTACAGTCCATGTAGGGATTTATAGCTAACACTGTTTAATTATAATAAATATTGGAGTAAATTTGGCAAATATATCTTTGTCACATACATAGTTTCTGGGATAATTCTTTTTCTGTGAGTGACACCTTGGTGAAAAATCAGGCTTTTATTGTGAATTTTGTCAGCATTTTGACTAAAATAAGTTTATTGATGCTTAGAAACATTTATGTAAGGATAGGTTGCATATGGCTATGGAGCACTGATGATTATCAGAAGGCACATAATTTTTGCTTTCTAATTCTCACAAGTTTTACACATCAAGAGCCATCTTGGATTTTTCACACTTGGAAGGTAATAGTTGCAGGCCCCTAATAGTGTACAGTAAGTTGGACATACCTTACAGATATAGTCTTGTACAGTGGTACCTCGGGTTAAGAACTTAATTCGTTCTGGAGGTCCGTTCTTAACCTGAAACCGTTCTTAACCTGAAACACCACTTTAGCTAATGGGGCCTCCTGCTGCCGCCGCGCCGCCGGAGCACGATTTCTGTTCTCATCCTGAAGCAAAGTTCTTAACCTGAAGCACTATTTCTGGGTTAGCGGAGTCTGTAACCTGAAGCGTATGTAACCTGAAGTGTATGTAACCCGAGGTACCACTGTATCTTTCTAAATAATGAAAACGACAAGTAAATGAAGCTTGTATATAAGTAAATTACTTGTACACTTCCTGCTCTGCTTTGTTTCCAACATGGCCCTCAGGACTCACTAGTCCCAGTCTTGACTTGCTCTGTGACCATGACTGCAGCAATAGCTTCATAGCATCTACATTGCTTCCATTTGTCTCGCCCTCCTGGTAAGGTTGTGTCTCTGCTGGTTCACCAGTGGATCCAATTTGGTGCTCTCACCGGTGTGCCCATTCAGCAGTAACCATGCTGTTCCCTTGTAAGCAGCTACTGCTGGGGGCTATTAATATGGCTTTGTCCATCAGATAGAGCCGCTCCTGTCTGGGTGGCTCTCTTAGTAGCAGTGCAAGGGCTAAAGCAAATGTAATCTCATGTGAGATAGGGATGGAGCAGAAGTTTTATTCAATTCTTATGTCTGATTCAGTTCTTAGCTGTGATACCTTCAGTCCAATGACTCTTGGGACACTGTTCTATGATGCTCATTTAAAGGCAGACCTGCCTAATTTGCACTTTTCAAACTGAAGCCCAGCCATCTTTTAAAATTCTGGGACTTTCTGAATGCAGAACACAGGCTGTACCGTTGAGCTACTGCCCCTCTGATTGGATTCTCCCTTTTCAGTGACTTCTGTTATACTATGGAAAAATAAAAACCAGCAGGAGATCTCGTCAAGTCTTCTTTGGCCCTAACATTATGCTAGGGTGCTTTTTAAAGAATCTTGTAGCCATAAGCATATGCCTCTCTCTTTTTTGGAATTGACATTGGCCTAATTCAGTGATGGCCAAACTTGGCCCTCCAGCTGTTTTTGGACTACAACTCCCATCATCCCTAGCTAACAGGACCGGTGGTCAGGGATGATGGGAATTGTAGTTCCAAAACAGTTGGAGGGCCAAGTTTGGCCATCACTGGCCTTAATTCATGCACCACATTAAAATATAGTAAAAACAAATGGTCATTTCATGTGAGTGTGCAGTCTGCTGCTGGAATACACTCATTCTGCTCCGACCCTACTCTTGTTGTCTTGGCTTGTTGCATCTGAAGCCAGGCAGACTCACAAACCAAAAGTGATAACCCAACAGTTTGATGGAAACAAACCAAGAGCCTGGATTTGGATTGTTGTGACAAACCAGACTCTGGCTTGTTTCTGGAAGCGCAGCAGAAGCAGAGCACTAACTTTTCAGAAGCATGTACATTAAGATACAGCTTGTTCTTGATTTAATAAGATGTGCAAACCAGTCCATTTCTCTCATGCAATATGTCAAAAACCAACTAATGTAATAGAGACAGAAGCAGAAATGCGAAAGTAGAAATGTGAGTCCGGGATCAGAATTACAACCTGTTCTGGTACTTTTTCTAAAGGATCGGTTTAGAGGGGTTTCTGGATGTACAGACAGCTGCAATATCTAGGAATGCCTTTTCCCAGTTTTGGGTAGTGTCCTAGTGCACACATTCTTGAAGAAAGCTGATCATCCATGGTTACACAGCCATTAATCATATCCATATTAGATTATGGAAACGCTCTGCATGTGGGGTTGTCCTTGAAAAGTGTTCAAAAACTCCAGTTGGTACAAAACATTTTGTCCAGAATAATTTCTACTGTTCACTTTTCTGACCATATTACTTTGGTCTTGCTTAAATTACACTGGCTTCCACTTTTGTTTCTTGCTCCAATTCAAGGCACTTGTTATTGCCTACTTTGGGCTGCCTTTGAAGATGACCTGGAAACTTCAGTTGGTCTAAAATGCAGCAGCCAGATTACTGGCTCGGTTTCCATTTAGAGCTTATAAACCCTGTTTTAGAACAGCTGCATTGATTGCCTGTTTCCTGGCCCAGTTTAAGATGCTCATGCTAATGTTTAAACCCCTAAATGACTTAGGTCCCAATAGCTGAAAGATTGCCTCTTCCATACAGATACAGATCTTCTTGGATTTTAAGTGGTTCAAATGCCCTCAAAATCTTGAGGGTTGTTGGCCCAGGAGAGAAGATTCTCTCTAGCATCCCTGAAATTGTGGAATTTCTGCCTAGCATAGGTGCATCTGTTACACAGTGTATATCATGGCTGAAGATGCACCTATTTGCCCTGACCTTTGACACTATTATATATGATTTTAGAAAGCAATTTACAATGATATGAAGGCATACTTACCCCATAAAATGCAATATAAAACCCTGTAAACATTTAAAACATAAACTTCAATATATTTTTGTTATTTATAGTTCAGTTATTATGCAGGTATTTTGCCTGTTACGGTGCCTAGTAGTATGAAACCATAAAAGTGCCAATTTTTAACTTACTCATGTTACAGGCTGAATCTTACAGTTTATATAAAAGTTGTAACGTTTTGTCACTCAAAAATTTAGACATTGATAAGCATCCGTTAGACCAGAAGCTTTTAATTTTTCTTGACAAGTTATTTCTGCAACGAAGAAGTTTTTCGTCAAGGTTCTTTGGAAAAATGTTGATGATACCCTCATACATTTTTGCAGGTTGTTGTGTCAAAATGCAGAGGGTTAAAGATTTATTTTGGGGATATTGGATTTGCCTGGAGGCAGAGATACTATGAAACCTAGTTTTCCCCTTTTATTTGGAGTTCGTAATGTATTTATTAAGTAAATAATAGCAAGTCTTGTTGTGCAGTACAGAAGCTTTAATAAAAATAGTCATTGACATTGAAACTTGGCAGTTGTGTTATTGAGAAGAAAATACACTTTTGAAGGTCCCACAGATAAGCTTTTATATTATTTCCATGGCGTTTTTTTTCAGATACCAGCCTACTTAAGCAAGAATAAGTTTATTGATTGATATATTAAGAGGTTATACCCTGTCCTTGAAGCACAGTATCAGGATTACTTCCAATAAAATACTGAAACACTATGCAATAGCTAACACATATCAAGAAGACATTGATTGCACAATCTAAACAAATTTAAGCATTTATCCCAATGTTTTAAATAAAAGAAATTAAGTATTTGTTGAAAGCTTATGTCCACTTCTCTAGGAATAAGCCCCAGTGATCTTATTGAGACTTCCTTTTGAGTTTGCATGTATGAGATTTTGTTATAACTCACCCTTTCAAATCAACACTCGTGAAAACCTTGGATTTGGATTTACCTTATACTTGAGGGGCATTTCTGTTTTGGTCAGAGTGTGACATGAGAGATTGGTTGGAGGTAAGAGAGAAGACATTAACTGATGTGATTTGATTACAAGGATCATCAGTATATCCTTCTGCTTTCTTCTAGTATTTTTCTAACATTTTGGCTAGAGGAAATATGGGTTTATCATGTCTGCACAAGATGAAGGATTTGGGGTCTCACATTTTAATTCTTCATTTCCTAGAGTAGTAATGCTATACCAGCAACTGAGGATGGGTAACTATGTTAATTTTTCGCTTCTTATTTTTTTGCAATATTAAGTTCGATTCTTCACATTTTCAAATCAGGTTGTGATTTTTTAAATGCAAATTTCTCCTAATACACAATTTTTTGCACGGATTCTTTTTAACATGCATACTTTTTGCAAAGTATTTGTATTTTTCACTAATGAATGCATTTATATGCACACTGTACCCCACTGTAGGCATATTTTACATATTACATGACTGGAGAACAATATTGCAAACATTGGAGATGTGAATTGTGGAGGATGGCTGTGTTATAGTTTGCATATTATTTCAAAAAGTGTGAATTGGGTAAATTAGCTTTTAAATGCAAACTGAATCCATTTTCTCCCACATCTCTATCAGCCACAAAGGAAGAATCAAGAAGCTGCCAAAGTGTGTGGCACAAAAAGTTAGGAGTATCTCACCACCTAATTTACTGGAATCTGAAGACTTCCCAGGTGGGGGTGGGGGGGGATCAAGAATACAATTTCCCAGTGCAATATTATTGGCAAAGTTCATTTCAGCTTTTTAGAAGTATAGTCAGAATGAGACCTCTGTGATGCCAGGTGTTGTACAAACAAGAAGGGAGTTTGTTTGTTTGTTTGTTTGTAAAAGGAGCATGCAAGGGACCACAGGTCGGCAGTTGACACTACTAAAGTCATGATGGGCGGAACTAATACCCCTAGATTGAGTTTATCATATTAACTTAATTACTTAGTGTGTGTTTAAAATACTTGATTAATTGGACATGGGTTTTCTGTCTATTAGCTGTAACTTGGACTGAGTTAATATAGGGATTCAGACTGGATTCAGATAATCAAGAAAGGAGTATAACTGTAGATTCAGGTAGGTAGCCGTGTTGGTCTGACACAGTCAAAATATATAAAAAATATTTTTAAAAATTGTCCAGTAGCACCTTAGAGACCAACTAAGTTTGTTCTTGGTATAAGCTTTCACGTGCATGGTATCTGAAGAAGTGTGCATGCACACGAAAGCTTATACCAAGAACAAACTTAGTCTAGGGTGATCCTGGACAAATATATATATATATATATATATATATATATATATATATATATATATATATGCAGGTTTTGGTGTCTTCGGGTGTCTTCCCGTGTAAGAGTCGGGGTGTCTGTGCGACGTTTCGACGAGGTCTCACTCGTCATCTTCAGGCTGGTGCTTTCGGCTTCTTGTTACTGGAACAGAGCAGAGTCTGGTGTTTGAGTTCCTATAAATACTGTTGAGGGGTGTGGTGTATAGCCTCCAACGTTCTGGGCAGAGAGGAAGTTCCTAGATTAGTGTGCCTTTTCTTCTTTTGTTCCTTAATTACTTGAGGGATATCTTGGGTGATTTCATGAGGGATATTCTGAATACCACTGGGTGGGTCATTAAGTGTAGATTAGTTGCTAAAGCTTTCGTGTCTTGACCTCTTGAGCTTGTGAAGAGTTTTTCTGAGAAGATGGCTGTGCTGCATTTAGTTGTGCTCTGGCTTGGCTTCGTGTATAGGGGCGAGCTGTGGTTTTGTGCCTTGTGCCAGCCAGATCTGTGTAGGGATTGCAGGGGGGTGCAGCATCCACAATATCTTGCATAATTAAAGCCTAAATAATTTCCTTTCATTTATTCATATGTAAAATTTAGTTCTGCTATTGGCCTGTGTAAGGAGACAACTTTGAAATCTGTAGCATTTGAAAATTGTAGGTTATGCTCAGAACAATGTTTTTGTTTTTTCTCTTCTAGGATAAGAATAGAACTGTTAAATGCATCAGTTTGCTTTCATAACTCACTATGGCATACCCAATAATAGTGTGATGGAACAGTGAGAGATTGTTCTCAGAAATAAAGTTAAAGCATCTTTAGGACCAGGTGGGGTCGCTAGGTCTAAAGGTGGTAGCTCTCCATTTGAATCGTTTTAAGACTCTGAAAGAGGGCACAACTTTTCTGCCCTCCTCTTTCAGTTCCTTTGCCCATCTGCTGTGGAAGATAGGACACTGGTTTTGCACAGTTGGTAAAAGGAAATAACGATAGCATTCCCCTTTTTCCTATCACCACCTCTTTCAAGTTAAGAAAAGCAAACATCCCTAGATCACAATCAGCATAAGTGTATGATAGAAGATTCAGGACAGACAACAAGAAGTACTTTTTCACGCCGGCTATTTTATTGAGAGGGCTAGTGCACACGTCTCGCTTGCATAGCTCCCAGAGGCTTCTGGTTGGCCACTGGGAAACAGAATTCTGAGCTAGATAGGCCTTTGGTCTCATCTAGCAGGTAATTTCTTATGTCTTAATGAATCATGTTGAATAATTCTGTATGATTTTAAAGCTTGCGTATCCTTAAAAGAAGAGAAGTTGGCTTAATAAGAGTTTACATTCCCTATCTTGTACCCCCTTTTTAAACAAACAAACAAAATGAAGAGGTTCTTCCAGTATCAGCAGAAGTGGGGCTGTTTACTTGTGCAACATTAGCTCAAATATATAAGTATTTGCAGTTTCAGGCCTTTAGTGTAAGAATAAATCAAAAGAAGCCCTTGGTGATAAATGTAAATGAAGAATCCAGGCCTTTCAGTGATACAAGTAAGTGTGTTCGGTAGAGACTTGAGAGGTTATTGCTTCAAGCTGATCACAGTCACATCTTTCTGTAGCTTGAATGCCCTAGATAAACCTGTCACAGCGCTGGGTGTTACAGTAATTAAATAGCTAATGTATTTTTACCTTTTCAGTTTCTACCTCTATATGGGACTCTTCCACTTAAACGGAACTATGATTTTAATCATAGTCATTATACCTTAAATCAATTAAATTGGGGTGGTGTAAATACACATTTGTGAAAAAGGTTACACCAGGAAAAGAGAAATTAGCTTTTCATTAACAAAAAAAGGAGCAGAAAAAATAGACGGGGAGGTTTTATTTGCCTCTGCATCTTAGTATGTGCTCTCTGCCAAAGACTAGCATGACCTACTTTACAACAATAGCAGAAGAATCAAGCTGGGTTTTTTTGTTAACTGTCTTAAATTGGCCATGAATGCTACCTACGTATTCATTTGTAAGTATCTTTTTAAAAATAGCAACTCTATCACAGACTTTTAAGATGGTATTTCCCTCCCTTTTCCTTTCTGTTCTAGATAATTAGCACCATGGAGCCTCAGGTGTCAAATGGCCCAACATCCAATACAACCAATGGACCTGCCAGTAACAGTAGGAACTGCCCTTCCCCTATGCAGACGGGGGCTGCTACAGATGACAGCAAAACAAACCTCATAGTCAACTATTTACCCCAGAATATGACCCAGGAAGAGTTCAGGAGCCTTTTTGGGAGCATTGGTGAAATAGAGTCCTGCAAGCTTGTGAGAGACAAAATTACAGGTAAAGTGCTTCATTGTTTTCTTATTTCTTGAGATTGGGACTTGCATGCCGTGGGCTTCTTTTTCTTTCTGACAAGGTCTTTACAAGTTGCCAAAGTTTACTACATCTTTTTTATAAAAAACACTTTACATTGCCCAGCAATATAGAAATCATGTGTCCATGTTTCATTATGATACTTCCCTCAGTCATCCAACACCAGTGGCATGAGGTATGCTAGATATTCTGAAGAAGAGCAAACCGCACAAGCGCCTGTGTGTGAAATTACAAGATGAGGAAGCTGAGATGCCTTAGACCTAGATGAAAGTAGTATCCATATGACCAGGCATTAACCATAGCTTTGATGTAACACACGAGGAGGGGCGCTGCTGCACACCGCACCTCCAGGCTACACAGCTACTTACCAAGGGGGTGAGGGGTAAGACAGTGGGGATGTCAGCAATATGTGGATATAACGGTGGAGCCAGTCCAGCGCTCCCACCAACACGCCTACAGACTGCCCGATGTATAGATGTTTACTGTGAATGTAGTACCATGAGGCCTAGGTGGTGGAAGTAGATGCAGGGGTTCTCATGGGGACTGAATTTCTAAATCAACGCAGAAAGGGCTGGAACCATGGAGGTGAACCTCTTTGCAAGTAGGTCACACAACTAACTTATAATTTCAGCTCCCTTTCAAAATTAGGACCATTTTAGTTTCTTTTACGGTAATCAAAATGTGTATTCTCTTAAGTTATCCTGTTTCTCTCCCCCCCTCCACTTTATAAATTAAAATAAGGTTCTTGTGTTGGTTCAGTTTAGTTCATCATTATGGATTGTTTTCTATAGACAGTTTGGTACAGCTTAGATACAGTATGGTAATCAACCTTTTCCCAGTACCAGAAAGGTTGACTAAATTTGGTGTATTCTGGACATAATTTGTTGGGGTTAACAAGTCAGGGTTGCCCAATTAGCTTGGTAAAATAGCTCATCTTGTTTGCTTCATTCATTATTGAGAAGAGATGACTGCTGCCAAAATGTGCAGAGGAGTTAACAAACTTCCTGCTTTAGTTTCTTTATTTCATGGTAACAATAATAATATACGACACATTGTGAAGAAGCAAGCCTTGTAATCCAGAGGGTTTAGGAACTGTATTAAATTGACAGGAGCATGTGGTCAAGGATGAATGGTGTCTTGGGAGGGGCTGGTAAGTTAGGGAGGTTCAGGAAAGGGTTTGGTGAAAGAATGGGTATTATAAAATCAGCTGAAGCAGGAATGGATATGACTTGAATAACAGGGAAGACTTGTAGACAAAGGGAACAGTGATGAAGCTTCAGGGGGAACACAGAAGACCTGTAGACATAGGGAATAGTGATGAGACTGCGGAGGGGAACAGTGGTGGCTCAGATGATCATGGAGAAGGCAAGAAATTGCAGATGAGAAGAGCTAGTTGAGAGTGCAGTAATTGAGAACATTTAAAAGTAAGAACTAGAAGCATAGAACATGATAAGGAACCAATGTAAAGGCTTGAAGTGACACATTTTGACTTGGTTGAAGACAGTAGAAGTGGCTGAAGAGGACTGGGAAAGGGGAAGTTTGGTTATCTAAGAGAGAGGTGACCAGAGAATGAAGAACAATTAGAGACTAAAGAGCTGTGTGTGGAATTTAGATGTGCACACTGGGGCTTAAACATCCCTCTACCACATTTAATAGACCTGTACATCATTTCAAAACCCAATTCCAAAACTCATGGGACTCTCCAGAGTGTCATCCTATGTATATACCATGAAAAAACTGAAGCTGGAGCCAAAAAATTATTGGGGTTATCCGTGGGAATCTCCATCCCAGCTATAAATAGGAAATTGAATACAGGACATTGAAAGAGATTTAGAGGCTGCTTGAGTGTAAGAAAAGAAAAAACAAACAAACAAACAAACAGAAGGAGTCAAGGAATAACTGGTATCTCAAAGAGTGACCAAAAATTGCTCTTCTTGATATAGTGAGCCTTCATAAGAATTTTGTTTTTTGGTCCTTGTTGGCCCATGCTTATCCTGTCCCAGCTGTACTAAGAGCCAAGCAAGGTTCAGCTGGAGCTGGTGTTGCATGGTATCGGTCAGGGAGCATTGAGCAACATTCTTGGGAGCCAATTCCATATAGCATGGAGAGCTCAAGATTCTGGAAGAGCCAGCAGGCATTGTTTTGGCAGGGGCCTGAGCTCATAAACTAAATGGCAAAGCAGCCTCATGAGCCCCAAGATCCATTCTCTTTCACGAAGAGCCACCAGACAATGAATCGGGTAGAGCCCTTCACTCAAGCACATAGCTGTCAACTCTTCCCTTTTCTTGCGAGGAATCCTATTTGGAATAAGGGAATTTCCCTTAAAAGGGGGAAAACGTTGACAGCTATGCTCAAATTCCTGAGGCAAGCACCTGTACTTTGGGATTACTGTCTGCAGTATCTGGAGATTGGGACATTCCAGGACAGGTATTGACCCAGATTCCTATACCCCCATACTTGGTTTCCAGGACGCTGTTGAGATCTAGTTCAGTTTCATGAATTGTAACTGATTTGCACTGAACAGTTTGACATGTTTGAGTAATATATTGATAGGTGTTGAAGGTATGTATTGATAGGTGCTGGAAGCATTCATGTAACTTCTTTCTTATGTCAAACAACTTGCAGTGGCTTTTATGTTGGAATGGCCATGTGCATTCCTTTTGAGGAATTAGTTTATATTGCGGGTTTCATACCTGTACTATATGAAACTGTTCATATTTATAACCTACAGTATTTATAGTCTAGAGTGACTGGCATAATGAAAACCTCAGTACTTCCACTGCTGCAAAGGAAGTAGAGTTTAATAGACTAACACCTTAACATCCAAAATAATTTGATGATAAATTCAGGGTGTGTGCAGTTCTGATATTTTAGACAAGTATTTAAATGGTTATTGTAGGGCTGAATAAATCCCAAATATCTACCTGCTGGAGTACCTAAAATGGGGGTGCGAACACAACAGAATTTAAAATATTTTTCCAGCTTTCAGTTAACTTAATAATAATGTTCAGAGTCTTCATGCTGGCTTTTAGGTAGGTAGACTTTAGAATCTGATTCATAATGTTGCACATTGCTTTTGAATATGCTTTTAAACAAGCATATTCTTTTACAGAAAAAATGCTAATTTGGTAGTATATCAAACCAAGTTGACTGGGAATGACAGCTTCTGAGACAGCCTTTAATTTGGACTTCAAAACCAAAATTGTAAATTTCAATTGTGTTTAGTAGCTTCCTAGAGCAGGCATAAAATGGTAGTGATCTATATTTGCTATAACTTGGGACAAACTTTAATTGTGACAGAGTTTGCAATAGGGGAAATGTCTTAATTTCAGAGTTTTAAAAGAATGAGCCCATAAGAAAAGGAAGGCAGGATAGGCCAAAGATGTTTAGCTTTGTTTGGCAGAGATGTTTAATAAAAGCATAACTTCTAGTTGTAATGTGTGCTTATTAAATTCTTCATTTACACTACCTAATTAATTCTAGCATTTTAAATTAACACTGAAACTGGTCCCTGCTGTATCATTTCAAAGCTGCAGCATATTTTGCCCAATAACCCAGTTGTGAGTTTTAATCAGCTGCTCTTCCAAAACAAAAACAAAACAATGGAACCTTGAGTCAGTGAACTATCTTGCACAGAGAAGGTACAATATCAGAAAGAGGGAATACTTTTCTCATTGGTGTGGGGTGGGGTTTGAAACCTAGGGCTTTAAATTGAGACCAAATTGAAGCAAATTATTTTCCTAAATTATATTACTCTTCATGTATGATAAACAAGATATGATTCTTCCTACAGATAAGCAATAGTGCCAGAGTATTTTGGCCAGTAATTAAAATACAAGTCAGTTTTCTGTGCATTCCTAAGAAGTATATTATGCTTGTTTTTATCTAGTTTCCTTATATTCAAGAATTTTTAATTTTTTTCATATAAACTGAAGTAGCAGTTGCAAAGTAGCACCGTCTTCAATAAAAATTAACAATTGAAAACCTATGGAAGCCTTGTAGATAAACCCATGACAGTTGCCGGCCTATTATAAATAAATAGCCATAGCCTGCTGGAGGCTGGCAGAAGAGGGACAGAAAGAAAGCTTCATTCTTCTGGTAATATTCCTTTGCATTTTTATACTGGACATATAGGAGATACAGTGGTGCCCCACAAGACAAATGCCTCGCAAGACGAAAAACTTGCTAGACGAAAGGGTTTTTCGGTTTTGCGTTGCTTCGCTAGACGAATTTCTCTATGGGCTTGCTTCGCAAGATGAAAACGTCTTGCACTTTTTTTTAAAAGTCACTTGAAGAGGCGCAGTTGCGACGGACCGTGCTTCGCAAGACGAAAAACATCGCAAGACCAAAAGACTCGCGGAAATTATTTTCGTCTTGCGAGGCACCACTGTAGTTCTTTGTTGTGCTGGGCACAGAAAAGGAACAGGGTGCACCATTCCTCTGCTGTCAGTCCACTCAGTAACCTACATGTAATTCCTAGTTGCTTGTAACTACCAGGCTAGTGCTTAAACACAGGGCTGAGGCATGAATTAGAGGGGGAAATCTGTGTAACTGTGCACCTTACTTTCCGCAGTAGCCTGTGTACATACTTGAATAATTTGAAACCAAGCATGGTGCTTAATGCACAGCATCCAGATAGGTCTCTTGTGGTGTTGTTGTTGTTGTTGTTGTTGTTTTAAATTAATTACAGCCATGGGGGAAGGGAGAGAATTGCTGAGATCACAGTGCATGGATCCCTGACCTCTCTGGACATGGCACACATACACACCTGAAAATCCTCCTTCCTCAGCATGGATATCAGGCTTAGAAAAAAATGTTCCAATAGGCACCAGTTTGCAGGAGGTTGTGGTGGGGAAGGAGGGGGTAAACTGCAACCCTAATACAGTGGTGCCTCGCAAGACGAAATTAATTCGTTCTGCAAGTCTCTTCGTCTTGCGGTTTTTTCGTCTTGCGGTTTTTTCGTCTTGCGATGCACGGTTTCCCATAGGAATGCATTGAAAATCAATTAATGCGTTCCTAGGGAAACCGCCTTCAGACCAGGTCCGGGGACAGTCTGTCCCCGGACCTCTTCTGAAGGCTGGGGGGGGGGACAAGGGCTTTTCTTTCCACCCCCAGCATTTTAAAAAACCCCGGGACAGCGGAGGACTTCTCCCCCCAGCCCCTTGCTTCAGAAGAGGTCCGGGGGAAGCGGGAAGCGAAGCGCTTCGCTTCCCCGCTTCCCCCGACATCTTTTGCAGCAAGGGGCTGCAGGGAGATCGCTATCTCCCCCCAGCCCCTTGCTTCAGAAGAGGTCCGGGGGAAGCGGGAAGCGAAGCGCTTCGCTTCCCCGCTCCCCCCGACGTCTTTTGCAGCAAGGGGCTGCAGGGAGATCGCTATCTCCCCCCAGCCCCTTGCTTCAGAAGAGGTCCGGGGGAAGCGGGAAGCGAAGCGCTTCGCTTCCCCGCTTCCCCCGACGTCTTTTGCAGCAAGGGGCTGCAGGGAGATCGCTATCTCCCCGCAGCCCCTTGCTTCAAAAGAGAAGACCCGCTGTCCCCGGGGCAAGCTTCGTTTTGCGAAGCAAGCCCATAGGGAAATTCGTCTTGCGAGGCAACTCGAAAACGGAAAAACCTTTCGTTTTGCGAGTTTTTCGTCTCGCGAGGCGTTCGTCTTGCGGGGTACCACTGTAACATTGGGTTCCCGCAGCTGTATTCAATACAAGAAAAACAAGAGACAGAGAGCTGTAAGCTGTGCATAAAAGTACAATGTGTAGTATGATTCTTTGGAGCTCAGCACCACTTGGTTCTCTCAAACCCTTGGGCAAAGTGGTATATCTGCTTTGGTTTTCCTCAACTGTGAGGAGAGCCCATTTTATTCTGAATGATGTGATGAAGTAGCATCCATGTAGCAGTGGGTAGATTTTTTTATTTTTATTTTTTAGTGGTTTGAGTCGCTGGCCAGGACTCCCAGTCCTACTTTAAAGAGTTCTACAAGGACATTTTCCCATTATGTAACTGGATGTTAGAATACCACGAAGAGTCATTGTGAGGAATTAATCCATTTGTGTAAATTAAATTAAATAATTAACTGTATGGAAAAACAGATTATGAGTTCATGGTAGATAGCTCAGTGAAAATACGTACTTAGTGAACTAGGAAATTTCCATGTTAGGGATGGAAGTTAATACTACCTGTATTGTAGTGCTGCTGTTAATAATAATAATAATTTTATTATTTATACCCAACCCATATGGCTGGGTTTTCCCAGCCACTCTGGGTGGTTTGCAACACATATAAAAACATAATAAAGCGTCAAACATTAAAACAAATGGATGGTGTAGCTACATTTGGACTATTGTGTACAATATTATCTTAAAAATTATATTTAGTAATGTCGTCAAACATCAAGAGAGAGAAGGAAATAAACAAGAACTATAAGGTTTTCATTGCCTGCTTAAAAGTGAACAAAGGTGAGGCAAGTCAGACCTCTCTGAAGGGATATTCCATAATTCGGATTCTGTGTTGAAAAATGCCTTTCCCTTGTCCCACCAACCAAATAAATGTCTGCCAGAAGGGCATCCAACGCGAAGGGGATGTAGTAGAACCAAAATTACCACGGGGGCTTCTAAAGCACTTGGAAGCTTTTCACTTTAGAAATTATATCTAAGGAGGGGTCATGATAGAGGAGGCCTTTAAAGAATGCATAGAGGAAGTGAGTATATCTGATTTCTCATTCTCCGGCGTAATAATAGAAGTCAGAGTCACCCAGTTAAATTGATGAGCAGTGGAGTCAGGATGAGAAAAGGAAAGTCTCCTGGAATTTGCTGCTACAAGATACTGTGACTACCACTGGCTTTAATAGCTTTTAAGGGGAATTGAGACAAATTTCTTAGTTCTTTCAGCGGCTGCTAACCATAATAACTAATCGGAACCTCCCTGTTTGGAGGCAGCGTAACTTTGAATACCAGTTGCCAGGGAGCAAAACAATTGGGGAGTGATGTCGCTTTTGCTCTACTTGTAGATTTCACAAAGGCATCTGGCCACCTACTGTTAGATACATACCACTGGTCTGATCTAGCAGGCTGCTATTACATTCTTAACAGTGCCTGCCTTTTGCTGCATTATAGCCATGAAGCAGAAATTCAAAGAAGAGACACTGAAATATGGATATGTTGGTTCTGTGAAGCTTAGAGTTATTAAATATGTTTTTAGCTTGGTGCATTATTTTTGCTACTTAATCCACTGTTTTTGTTTTTTGGGGGAAGAGTTATTATTTCTTCAAATGTATCTGTGTGTGTGTGTGTGTCATACACGTCTGTGTGTCATAAAATTCATTTACATAGACCATACAGTGTTCTACCATCATTTGGTAAATCATTGAACCCAATATTTGTAGTATATCATATAGCACCAAGAAGTAGAAAATAACAGTTCTCTGATACCTGGATTTGTAAAATACGTTTGGTTGATATGATGTTTGCTCTGTCTGTTTCCAGGCATTGTCATTACATTTTTTTACCCATAATCCTGCTTTTCTCCCGCATAAGTTTTTTATTTTAGAAAAATATGCATTTAAATGTGCATTTTCTCTACTATATGTATTTAAACATGTAGTTTGATAGGTTTAAACTGCATAGAACTATCCCAGTGTTAAGTGAAATATGAAATTGGGGTGGTGGTGATTAACACCTGATTTGCAAATTTGCAGAGTGTTAAAATATATTCCTGTAAGAGACCATTATTCATTGGTTGGATCTTGCCTCCATGGAACCAGACAAGCATGGCTAAAAGCATCTTCCTAGGAGGAGGGACACCTCCCCCAGCAGTTTCAGGGAGGCTTTAGGTTTCATATCAGAATCCAGCATTTTAGCAAGAAGCACTCTTTCCTCTTCTCCCATCAAACTCCTACGGTACCAATACACCTTTGAAAGGCTACTTAACTTCCACTTATCCAGGGATTGGTAGTAGCCCATGGGTAGGCAAACTAAGGGCCAGGGGCCGGATCCGGCCCAATCACCTTCTAAATCCGGCCCGTGGACGGTCCGGCAATCAGCGTGTTTTTACATGAGTAAAATGTGCCCTTTTATTTAAAATGCATCTCTGGGTTATTTGTGGGGCATAGGAATTCTTTCATTTTTTTCAAAATATAGTCTGGGCCCCCCACTGTCTGAGGGACAGTGGACCGGCCCCCTGCTGAAAAAGTTTACTGACCCCTGTAGCCAGCCATGCCACATGCACTCCAACCTAATTCTGAATATTAAAAACCCAGTGCATTCAGTACAGTATTTGCGCAGAAATAAAACCGCTAGCACATTTGCAAAGCCCAGCCGGGTCCAGCATAGTTCCCCGCAAGCTCTCTGCTACCTCCACCTACAAATAAAAATTCTGGGATGGTCACGTGTTTCACACCTTTTCAGTGTGTTAACAGGACAGACACCTTCACTGTTGTACTGCAGGGTCTGCTCCAGTCTCTAGGGCTTATCATGGTATTTGTGTCGAAATGTATTTTAAAAAATAAAAAAATTGTCCAGTAGCACCTTAGAGACCATTGGTCTCTAAGGTGCTACTGGATTTTATATATATATATATAGAGAGAGAGAGAGAGACTGTGTCAGATCAACACAGCTACCTACCTGAATCTAGAACCATAGTATTTGTGTGTGCAGGATTTACTACCCTTCCTTAGGGTGTAGATTTTTATTTTATTTTTTTGCTGTTCTAATTTTCAGTGTTCTCATCATGATGGGAGGAGGGGAAATTAATATTTTCAGAATTTCTGTACTTCGTTTCGAAAGAACAATCTGCCCACCCTAGATAGTCACATGAATCCTTCTCAAACAGATTGTGCTAATTGCTGCTTTGTTAGTGTTGGACTCATTTGCTGGTTTTGTAGTAACTGTTTTTGTTTGTTTGTTTCCTATCCACTTCTTACTTCAAATACCTTTTCGTTTTGCTTTGAGTGCCGCTCTCCCTTGCGTTGCTTGAGATTGGTGGGATAGCCCTCCGCACAGGGCAAGAGGTATTTCTTTCACAGGAAGAGGTTTTTAGCGGTGCTTAGACTCAGCTTTGTGGAAGTCTTTTAAGTGCCCTTCTGGTATTTGTTTTATCATTTTCTTTTAACGTGTGCCTTGTGTTTTGAGCAGATAAGATGATGTGCCCTAACCTCTAATCAGAAAGAATCAGTGCAGTCCTCATTTATTTTATCAATTAATGCCATCAAGAAAACCTGGCTGTCAATTTGTTTCTAAGTTGTGCTGATAAAGCCTGTTACGACTCAGGACCCCATTTCCCATGCCCAACGATTAGCATCAGAGGCCTTTGTGTTTGTGTTCTGAATTGCGGCTGTTCAGACAGTGGCAACAAGGTAATCAGCCTTTTCGGTAGTAGCCCCTTTTCTATGGAATACTTTCCTAAAGGGGCTTGATTGAAAAGAGGATCTCTCTGTCACCTTTGCCTGCACCCTGTCATTTCACTGCCAGTTGCTCTGAATGGTCAGCTTTATTGAGGAAGAATACTTAAGACTTTGAACTGCTGTGCACAGTCTTTTTTTTTCTTGTCTTTTTTTAGAAGGGTAAGATTTGATGTGAACTAGCGGGAAGTGATTAAATGCCTCATTTTGAAATACAGATGGTTATCTCTCATGCTATCTTCTCCTCAGGGACTAGTTAGGAAATAGAAACTTGAATCCCTTTCAAATTGATCACTATTAGGCACATTACATGTGTCATTCCCCATCTCCCAATTTTGTAAACAAGATACTAGAAATACCAGATATTTGCCAAATATATGCACCTAGAAACTCACTTCTTTTTGTTTTTGGCAGTAATTAAACCTAGCTCTGATTGCATACCAGGTGTGCTCATAAGAATAAAATGTGTTATAAACGAGGACCAGGAAATATAAAAATACCCCTTTTATGGGGGTTTTCTTCCCATTTGTAGATTTGCTAGAGATAGATTTTGTGCTAGTGCCAACCCCATATGGCCTTCACATACTGCTCGGCATATAGTGTTTCTAAGATTGGCATTTAACCAGTATAAAAAACAACCCAAAAAACCTTAGAGAAATATTACCAAATAATAGCCAAGTACTTAAACATTAATTTTCTACAACAGTATTAAATAAAAGTGAATGAGAATTCAGAAAATGCTGTCTTCATAAGGATAGCAGACCCTTCCAGAAAGTTCACTGAACCTCATGCTCCATGCACATGGAGACCTTTCAGATACAGTGGTACCTCGGGTTACATACGCTTCAGGTTACAGACTCCGCTAATCCAGAAATAGTGCTTCAGGTCAAGAACTTTGCTTCAGGATGAGAACAGAAATTATGCTTCAGCGACACGGCGGCAGCAGGAGGCCCCATTAGCTAAAGTGTTGCTTCAGGTTAAGAACAGTTTCAGGTTAAGAACGGACCTCCGGAACGAATTAAGTACTTAACCCGAGGTACCACTGTATAGTTGACTCAATGGCAGTGCGGATTCATTGTCAGTTGTGATCTGTTACCTTTTGGTCACAAAGTTCACTTTTTGAACTTGGGAACTTGGGTTCTCCTTAGGAAATCTCATTATATTCCATATCCTCTCTGCCCATCCACCACCATCCACCCGTTGGGCAGATTAATGTGCAAAATTCATATCTGCAGTTGCACATTAAAATCTGTGGACTGGGGATGAATAAGTATTCAGAAAGTTAAATTTTCCACTAGTTTTCCTCATTTATTTCTCCTGACAGTTTTGAGGGCAGATGCCTATAGTTTAAAATGAACTGATTCTCTATTGTACCTTTGCCTAGCTCTGTGAATTGGGTTCTTCAGCTGATTCTTCCCCCCTCCCCACCAACCAGCACAGCTTTAAAGGTTTTTCAAAGTGCTCCAAGTATGAGATCCTTTGCAAATTTGAATTTGTAGATACAGCTTCCTGTAAATGTGTGAACCTGACAAGAGTCTTCCTGGACATAAAAAATAAATTTCAGAAGCTACTTCTTTCTAAATTATTTTGCTGCTCTTTTTGGCTTTAGGTATCTTGTGAAGGTTTTCAAATAATGTATACTATAAAACAAGTATCTTGAAATACATCGATAGTTATTTGAGGTACAGTGGTGCCTCGCAAAACGAAATTAATTCGTTCCGCGAGTTTTGTCGTCTTGCAATTTTTTTCGTCTTGCGAAGCACGGTGTCGGGAAAGTTTTGGAAAAGCTTCAAAAATCACCAAAGTCTTTAAAAACCTCAAAAAAGGCTACCACACGGCGTTCTATGAGTTGCTCCTTGAAGTCAAGTCGCAACTGTATTAACGGTGTTAAGAAAAAGGAAACAAACTTGCAAGACGTTTCCGTCTTGCGAAGCAAGCCCATAGGGAAAATCGTCTTGCGAAGCAGCTCAAAAAACAAAAAAACCCTTTCGTCTAGCGAGTTTTTTGTCTTGCGAGGCATTCGTCTTGCGAGGTACCACTGTACTAACTTGGCTTGAGTTTAAGAAGGGTGGATTCTGGCAGGGGGGAAGTAGGGATGGGGATTTGCCCTTTGGAGATCTATCCAAGGGTAATGTTCTATGAGTTTAGTATATATTACCTAGGTTTGCCTTTAATTGATGTCTTGAGTAGCTGAATTGAAGTACAGGCAGCCCCCTGTTTACACAGCTATTACATTCCAAGGCACAATGCCCATCAGTGAAATCGCATATACTTGTACAGTGGTACCTTGGATTAAGAACTTAACTCGTTCTGGAGGTCTGTAATTAAACTGAAACTGTTCTTAACCTGAGGTACCACTTTAGCTAATGGGACCTCTCGCTGCTGCCGCGCCACCGGAGCAAAATTTCTTTTCTCATCCTGAAGCAAAGTTCTTAACCCAAGGTAATATTTCTGGGTTAGCAGAGTATGTAACCTGAAGTACCACTGTATCCCATTGAAAAAGCCTGTAAACACCCCATTATGTCCCCCTCCTTCATTCTACCCTTTTAGTGACATTTTTATGGCATTTCTGGGTTCGGCGCAATACATGTATTCACTGACATGCACATACTGAACGTGCGTAAACGGGGGGCTGCCTCTACTGAATACATCCTACTGGGTGCTTTGAATTAAACTGGCTTCTTGAGTTTGCACCATTTTTTTATTTTTAAAAGAAGAAGTAGACTTTGCCCTTAAGACAGCTGTCTTGAAACATTGTTCAAAATGACCCCTCTTCAGTCCCAGTGGAGCTCACAATGAGCCCTTTTAAAAAGGCTGAAATCTATCTGATCACTTGTTTGGAAGGGAAGGCACCTTTTTCTCTTGAACAACATCTGTGGAAGCTTAGCTTTTTAAGTACGTTTCCATTTTCTAAGCAATGGAAGCTAAGTGACAGAGAGGGGGACCCCACATGCAATGCCCATGTTGCATATTCCATCTAAGGATATGTACATGGTTGCATGTCTGCTAGTATTGGGGATGAGAAGAAATCTCAGTGGTGGATTGCTTGGGTGGGGCATAAATGCTTGTGTACAAGGTAGTTTGTTTGTATTTTGTGAAATGGTTTTGATTTTGTCAAACAATCAAATTGCAAACACTTTTCTTAAAATCAAAGCACCAGAGGGTGAGATTGCACCTAGCTCTATGGACTTCAAGAAAACCAGGTGCTTGCACTTGGTTTTGTTCATGTTTCAAAATAAATGTGTCTTTTGCTGTTGCCCTCATTTTTTCCCCCTATTAATTTCTGCAAATGCATCTTGCCCTTCCTACAAACATAAACACAGTTTTCCAAAATACGCACTGCTTAAAGTTCTGCAGTTTAATAATTTTTAATGACATATAAAAAGCAGTTTTATTTCTGTTAAGGTGGTATATTATTGATAGATGTAATTTCTCTTATCAATTATTATTGAGGTATCTGTAGAGTTTGCATTGCTTCCACCCCACCCCAGTTCATTTTTCCAATTTGCAGACTGTGTCCATTTAAGTAGCAGAAGTAGATAGGGCACAAAGACCTGTTCAGCTTTTACGTTTCAATTCATGATGTCAGCATAAACAGTACTTTTGATTTACATATTCCAAATCTATTTAACCATTCGTATAGGATTTGATGAAGAGGGAGCTTGCCTTCTAATTTCTCTTCTGCAAGTTGCTTATATTTTATAAATGGTTGCATTTTGTTTGTTCAGCAAACGATGCACAAAATGGATCAGATGTTTATAGAGAATTTAAGTAGCTGGCAGAAGCAACCCAAAGAGGAGAGTTCCCATTAGAAATGCCACTTGAATCCTTATGTCTTCTGTATCCAGTTATAGTGCAGAATAATTGCTATTGTTCCCCATTAGTATTTGCAGAATTCAAATACACGTAGGCTGCTATGGCTTTTAGTACATTCCCAAAAATAATTCTGTATCCTCTCACATGTGTGTGTACGTATTAAGAATGTGTGAATATTCCTCACTCCATTCCGACATTTTTGCACTTTCACCTGGCATTTTCTGTTCCCCTGCAATTGGTTTATTTTGTGCAACTTTTTCTTTGGTTTCATCGTCCACTGTATCCCCTTTCAAAGTTGATGCATTTCCAGAGGGGTAGTCCTCTTACTATTTTGCAGCAAAAACAAGAGTTTGTGGCATCTTAAGGACAATGTTTATGAAGGGGCTGATGGCCCATTACAAAACCATCAGTTGCTGCAATCCTAACCATGTCTACTCAGAAGCAAGTTCACTTCTGAGACTTACATTTGGGCTTGCTCCCAGGTAAGGGAGGTTAAGATTGCAGTCTTACTGTCCTGATTTTATGGTTCAGTATAAACGTGAGTCCAGGTGGCGACCATTTTGCGTGCGTTCAGTTGACACATAACCACTGACACACAGGTCATTTTTGACCTGGAAGATGACCAGGGCGGGCTTATGTATGTTCTGCTGATGTGCATAGGGGCCAGGAACGGAACTCCTGCACAAGTTAGGAGTTGCCTGTATATGTGTGTAAGATAGATGAATGAGTGTGTTTTCAATAGGTGCATAATCCAACGTATTTGGTATTTGCTGATCTATTTCTTGTATCCTGAATATCAACATTTGAGCGGGCAATCTATGTAATTTACTTGTGTATTAAATTTCTATACCTCCCTTCATCTAAGGATCACAGGGCGGATTACAACTAATCCAAAATGCATCAGATAGACTGGTGACTGGGGGCGGCCGCCGAGACCACATAACACCGGTCTTGAAAGACCTACATTGGCTCCCAGTACATTTCCAAGCACAATTCAAAGTGTTGGTGTTGACCTTTAAAGCCCTAAACAGCCTCGGCCCAGTATACCTGAAGGAGAGTCTCCACCCCCATCGTTCTGCCTGGACGCTGAGGTCCAGTGCCGAGGGCCTTCTGGTGGTTCCCTCACTGCGAGAAGCAAAGCTACAGTGAGCCAGGCAGAGGGCCTTCTCAGTAGTGGTGCCCACCATGTGGAACGCCCTCCAACCAGATGTCAAAGAGAACAACAACTACCAGACTTTTAGAATACATCTGAAGGCAGCCCTGTTTAGGGAAGTTTTTAATGTGTGACATTTTAATGTATTTTTAGTCTTTGTTGGAAGCTGCCCAGAGTGGCTGGGGAAACCCAGCCAGATGGGCGGGGTACAAATAATTTTTTATTATTATTACTACTACAATATAAAAGCATAAAAATACATAATATAGTATTTTACATAACCTATACATAACATACCCTCCCCACAGTTTCAAAAACCATAGGTTGTTTAAATAGCCAAAGGCCTGGGAGAAGAGGAATGTTTTTGCCTGGCGCCTAAATAAATGTAAAGAAGGCACCAGGTGAGCCTCCCTGGAGTGAGCATTCTACAATCAGGGAGCCACCACAGAAAAGGCCTGCTGTTGTGTTGCCACCCTCCAGACCTCTCGTGGAGGGGGCATCTGAAGACGGTCCTCAGTTGATGAGCGCAGGGTCTGGATCAGTTCATATAGGGAGATGCGGTCCTGAGATGTTTTGCTATCTCTTCCAACCATGAATTGTTTGCATGATTCTTCTCATTGTATTTTCTTCTATTCATGGGCTGTCCAGGTAGAAGAAAACGATCAGTTGAATTCCTGCATGATGTTTAAAAGCATCAGTTCATTATTACAGTTTGTTGACATACCAAGGCTGTCCCACTTGTTTTCTCTGTGTAATACTGCTGTATTGCAGGAGTGCCATGGTGAGTTCTCCAAGAGAATTCCTGCATTCCTAGATGCAGATATGCAACTCAGTCCTGTGCACGTTTACCCAACAATATGATCTAATTTCAGTGGAACATGTTCCGTAGTAAATGTGTATAGAATTGCAGTCTAGTTTCTTAGTATCGAGGAGAAGCGATTAGGAATGATAACATCTGGCTAAGATAGGTCTGTCTAGCTCACTGGTTTCATGAAAGAAGTTGGATGTGTAGGGAGGCAACTGTTTTGCTAGCTGTTATTTTGCTACAGACGAAGATATGGGGCGGGGAAACCTGTTGATGTTTTTCTAGGGCATGCATTATGGTGCATTCTAAATGTTTATAACAAATGGAGCAAAATATATAATTTATATAGTTATATTCAGAATTTCCAACGTTGTTTTCCTTATTTATAGATGACTCTGCCCCGCTGTAAGAACTAATTCAGAGAGACCCATTGAAATAAGTTACTTACTTTAAACCAACATTGCATGCTACCCATAGAATCCTCTGGCCCGTTCTATTTTCAGTTTTCTTTCTCTTACAATGCTTTATTATACTGGTCAGAAGCAATCCTGTTTTTGCAAAACAGACCTTTCCCCCAAACATATTTTTTACATTTTCTTCGAGTGTCTGCATAGTGTTACATGGAGTGCAGTGTGTTAACATGAGACTCTTGTTGGCCACTTGTAGTCTCCGGCTGACCACGCAACTAATTATTATTTATTAATTTACCACTTAATGCCCAGATATCTACATAAGCTGATTATTATTATTATTAGCTAAGTTTGTATACCACCCTTCATCCGTAGATCTCACAAAATATGCTTTAACTAAGGGACATTCTTTTATTGTATCTGGAAAGCTGTTTTGATACATTCTCCTATATTGCCTAGGACAGTGGTTCTCAAACTTTTTTCTCTGGGCCACACTTTAAGAATAGAAATTTGCTCGTTGGAAAACAAAAAGAAACAACAACTAGCAGTGTTTGATTTATAATGTAGAGCGCGACTACTTTATATTACGATCATGGGACATCCAGAAAGTATAAAACAATGCAGCTACATAATAACATGAATCATTCCCAAAATATAATTATAAATGAACCTCTTACATGTGTACCTTAGGTATGTATACAAACCCAATGAGAGGTGTGAACTTGCAGTATCATGTGATTATCTTGCACTTTGTTTTGATAATATATATCCTGCAAATAATAATTTTAAAAATACACTACACTACACTACACTGAAATGTTTAAATGTTTCTTTGATTGTCCTTGAATCTTCCCGCCATACTTGCCATTTATGCTGCCACACTCTTTGAGAACCACTGGATTAGGATGTCCATTTAAATCACGGCTTAGTAACCAGTTCTGCAAAATTGTTCCTAGCCAAAACCTAAATCATCTTCAAATACCCAGTGATATTTCCAAGCCTTGGCTTAAGTATTTAATGGCAGTTTTTACACCTGCTAGCACAATTAACACTCCAGTACTCCAGCATTTCAGTGATATGACATGTCCATATAAACCAATTTGCTTTCATCACTAGACCTGCCAAGTTTGGTAGCACAATCCATTATTGGTTTTTTTAATATTACAAAAGCAGTTTAGGGCTGTGGCCCAAAACAGATTTGAGAGAAGAGCACAGGACCAGAAACTGTAAATGGCATTATACTCGCAAGATAATGTTGGTGCATTTGTTATAGATTTGTTACTGACCTTTCTCATTTACTGAAGGAAATGTTTTTCGGCAGCCAAAAAGCAACTTTCTGGAGTACATTTCCTTGCATTTAAAGCTTAAATATATTTTTCCATCTTACTTACAGTTTACTACAATTTTTGTCCTAAGATTATTTTCCTGATTCTTATAGGGAATCATCAGTTATTAGTCATCATCACTGATGCTTGCTGACTTCCTGTAGCTGTCAGCCTGCCTTGCTTAAGGTAGGGTGCTTCCCACTTCAGGGGAATACTGTGCACACTTCATGCTGTCATGTATTTCAAGATCCCCACTCCATTTATCAAAATTAGCAGGATACGGTGTTCTGCAACATAAAGATGGCAATATTTTGCTGAAATTCTGTAGTTACTTTATCTGCTATGGAAACACTTCAGTGATAACAACTGAGAGGTCCTTTTTTCATGAAACAAGCTCCATACTGTTTTAATTTTATGTGAAGAATATAAATTGAGCTCCTAGTGAAGCTAACTCAATTCATTCCACATCAGCTATTATGGTTGGATTCTTCCACATGAGGTGTTTGCTTGTTTGGCTACTTCTATATTGCCTTCCACCATACAGTCACAGGGCAGTTTACAACATATTATAACACACCAATATACCGTGAGGAACTTAGTCTACAGACAGGGGAAATAGTAGAGGGGAAGGAATTAGGCAAGGAAAAGATTTAACATTCACTTAAATTGTAGTAGCCAAATGACTTTAAAGGGGCCTATCTCTTTTTGTGTGATAGTTGAACTGCTGTGTGAGGGGTCATTTTGGTGTGGGAGGAATGGCTAATTTTCCCACATCCACGGTTATTACTAAACTGGAAAATGTGCAGTGGATGTTTTCCTACTTGCAAAGAAAGGTATTTTCTTACTTGCAGCAAATACCTTTGTAAGCGGCAATTTAGATGGGGGAGTGATGGAGGGAAGCTTCAATCTAATTTCCCCCAGCTGTGTTTTCTTTTGAAAAACTGGGGACTCCTACATTCTTATCTATTTGCACCCTAGGACTGTCCCAAACAATATTACCTCTTAAACTAATGCTGTCATAGTTGTACAAATGATCCAGGCCCTCTTGTGGAGTAGGGCTGTATGGAGAATTCTCCAAATGGAGGGGTGTTAAAAGTGGAGTCAGTCACAGGGGGAAAGAATTGGGACTTGGGCTTTTAAAATGATTTAGAGTTGGAGGTGAGTAATGAGGTAACCAGGTTTTCTGTTGAGGCTACATGGTTAGGTTGGTTATAACAAAAAGGGATTGCTAAGAGCCCCAAGAAGATTTTTCTAAGCTGAATGAATGGGTGGTGAAATTGGAAATGCAATTCAGTGTAAACCATAAAGTGATGTACATCAGGACAAAAATGTATTAATTTTACATGTACCTTCCTGGGGTCTGAACTGGCACTACTGATTAGAAATGAGTGCCTAGAATTGTAGTCCAATGCAGTGCAGAAATCTCTACTAAAGCATCCATGGCAGATGGCCATTCAAACTCTGCTAATAAACCTCCAGTGAAGGAGAGTGCACCACCACCTTCCTACGTAGGGAATCTGTTCCACTGTTGAACAGCTCTTGCCATCTTCTTGATGTTTCGTCACATTCTCCTTTCTTGTAACTTGGATGCACTGGTTTGGGTCCTACCCTCTGGAGCAGGAGATGTCAACCCAATATGTGGCGACTGTGCAAAAGGCAAATTCCATGCTAAGGGATCATTAGGAAAGGAATTGAAAAGAAAACCGCCAATGTCATAATGCCATCATGCAAATCTATGGTATGGTCACACTTGGAATACTGTGCACACTTCTGCTTGTTTCACCTCAAAAAGGATATTGTAGAGTTGGGAAAGGTTCAGAAAAGAGCAACCAAAGTTATTGTGTTGCCTCTTGGTTGCCTTTTCTCTCGGCTGGAAAGCCTCAATTGCTGTAACCTTTCCTCACAGGGGAGTGTGCAGGCTTCTCATAGGGGTCTTGGCTGGCCACTGGGAGAACAGGATGCTTCGTCTGATGGGCCACTTCCCTGTTCTAGCAGGCTCTTCTTCATGTACTTCAGTTTCAGTATATGGTCTCTTTTTAATCGAGTTGTTTACTTCTGGTCCAAACATGGCTGTGTCCGGTCATCCCTACAATTGGTAATACTTAAAGGCAGTCAATCCTGTGACATGTCGTACGAAGCTAAGGTAGTCTTGGAAAATAACCTCTATTAAGGTTTACTAGCCAGCAAAATGTTTTACTCATCTGCTTTTTATATAACAGGGCAGAGGAGGATGGACAGATCACTCTGTTCCTCCTTTGCCAGTCCCTCTTATGAGTAAATAGTGGATGAATAAAACATTTTATAAGCTAGAAATGAGCACTCTGTGCCTCTTTTGACAGCCCACTTGGTTTCTGTGCTGACCGTGCAGAAAGAGGCTTTGCTTCCTGCACATCCAGCCTTGAAGCAGATGAGAGGTGAAGTGATCCATGCCATTTTATTTCTACGGGAGAGGGCTTCAGCTCTCGCACATTCAGCATAAAAAACTCTGCATAGATTACTGTGCCCCTTCACCCACTGTGCACCTGTGCTAGATGTACATCCAGCATAGAAACCAATCATGTGGCAAGTGGTGGCACAAAACCACTCAATCCCTTTGCCATCAACCTAAGTTGGCATTTATGTGCTGGATATGCAGGAAGTGAAACTTTCCTGCACACCCAGTCTGCAGTAAGTCCTCTGGGTTTCGTAGGAAAACAGCAAGCTGGCAGAGGAGCGAAGGAGCATTCTTTTCCTCTTGCTTTCTGTTCTTATCACACAGGAAAGAGCTTCACCTCTTCTGTCTTCAGTATAGAAGCATTAAAGGGCTGCCAGCAGAAGGATGTGACGATTCATAGCTTCACCAGCAGCCTGCTTGGTTTCTAGGCTGGGTAGAAAGCATGGATCTTTCCATTCTCGAAAAGCAGGGCAGGATTCACCTAATGAGCGCTATCAGCGGAAGCCCCATGCAAGGACCTCTTCTTGTGCAACAGGGCTTTCCACCACCCCTACAAATGGCTCTGCAGAGGTCAGGGGAACCCCCAGAGCAGCAAGGGGGCAGGGAGGAGAGGGAGAATCATTCCATCTGCAAGCTGAAATGTTTGCACAGACAGGATGATTTTTACAGTGCAATATTGAATTCCACCCACAGAAGCCCCAAGTGTTTCATCCTCTCTTTGGCGGCCTTTCAGTTTCTGCATTAGGCATGGAGGAGTCAAAGTACTTTCCTCCACACCCAGCATAAAAATGCTGTAAGTAGCTGGAGAAGTGACTGGATGCTTGATCCCACTTCGGCTTTCTTGCTCACTCACCACCAAAGAAAAATTACTAGTCATCTAAGTGGACCAAGTTGGACTGAGGCTCAAATTAGGTATTACAGGCAGAGACCATCTAACATGTGTCTGATCGTGCGCATGCTGCCAACCCAGAAGAGGCCCCAAAACATTGTGGGCTTATGCGCTTTGCCCATGCGCACAGGGGTCAGGAACAGAACCCTCGTGCAAAATGGTTGCTGACTCTACGTCATTGGCAGTTTTATGTCTTTTTAAAACAAGATACTTTCAGGAATTGGGCTGCAAGGCAGGGAAGATATAGGCCTACTTAATTATTGATCATTCAGCTCAAAATCCCCATCCTCAAATTGATATTTTTGTTCATATGGCTGTTTGAGAGAGAGAGAGAATATAGATTTAGGCTGCTGGGGGTGATGGAAGTTGTAGTCCAACAACATCTGGGTGGTCACAGGTTGCCCACCCCTCTTCTTGTAGGTGAAAAGCACCAGGAAATCAGTAATTTTAAACAGAATAGCCAGAGGGGAAAGAATTAAGCAAGCTTCCTTTCCCTATTACACAGCTTGTCTAAGCTGATTTTGCTTTAAAAATGTGGGCTTCACCTTAACATGTACTTTATTCCTGAAAGCAGCCATTTTTTGGTATTTACACTCCTTCAATATTGCACTGTCCAAATTGTTCCAACTGCAGAAACCACAAGATACTGAGAAGACCTTTCTTGCTATTTCTATTACTCTTCCTATTCTTTCTTTTTGAGAGTTTACATTGTAGCACCGGTTGGGAATTTTTGCATATTTCATTGGGACCAGTGCTGGGCCAATATATTTTGAAGCTGCCCACTCCCCCCCCCCCATTGGATTAATATTGAAGGGCAGGCGATTTAAAAATAATTTTAATTGTACCTTTGCAAACAAAAAAATACTCCTTTATTTTAAAAGAAAAACAAAAGCCAGGCCTTTTCAAGCCCATTTTAAACATGAACACTACTGTTTGATTTCCATGTGAGTTCATTAGGCTGCAGGAGATCAGAAACCAAATGGCAGGCACTCATTATTTCTGTTTTCTTGGACAATCAATTATTCTCTTCCCCATGTCCATTCTCTCTTCCTGGGAGTTTACAAGAGAGCATGCTTAAAAATAAGTTTGAAGTCTGGTGATAGAGAACACTAATGGAGGACTGAGCTGTTGTGCACTGCTTGTTTGACCATTTCTGATTCATGGGCAGTAAAATTACCATGTTTCCAACTTCCAACACAGCATTGCGCTGGAAATTATCACATGAGTGCATAGAAGTGTGAAAACTATTTCTCCACCTTTTACTGAATGCTGCAGATGTTCTAAAGGAGGCAGGTGACAAATTCTTCACTTCGTAGTTTAATTAAAAGATTAGTTAAGTAGCTGTCACCATAGGGGAAATGTCATTTGCCTTCCGCTGCAGCAGAAACGTTGCAGCTGATTGGAAGTTGAACCAGCACTTCTGTTTCTCTTTGCTTGCGCCGAGACGGCAGTAGCAAAGGAAGTAGATCACTGAATTTCATCCCACTGCATGTAGAGTGCTTTGGTTGCTGACGTTCCCATTGGCAGGACTTTCTAACCATGATTACGTTCCTCTGAATTTGTACTTCAAGTTCTTCACACCTTGATTGTGGTTATCAGCTGGAAATCTGTGGTGCATGATGAGACCCGTCACGTATCATTGCCTCGTACCTTAGCGTAATTCCCCTGAATGAGGAAGAGAAGTGAGGTTGCTAAGAGACAGTGAATTCATCCCATGACGGTGGCAGTGCTTAGAAATCCTAGCAGTGAGTCAGTCACGTAAATTATCTTGTTGCAGCCTTTAAAACAGTCTTGCAAGGTGGGTTAGTATTAACTCCATATTGCAGGAAGTAAGCTGGGGGGGGGGGGAGAGGCACGTTTAGCCGCCTAGTGAGATTTGATCCAGGTTTCCTTGGTTGTAACTCAGGGCTGATTCATGCTTCCCTTTCGTTCATGCTTTAAAGTTCCCTGTCCAAATTCAGTTTGAACCTGAAAACTCGCCCTTTCATCTTGCCTGGGTGCAGTTTTCACTGCCTTGTCCGCATCTAGTCCCCAGTGGGTTGTCAGGCATTTTGTAAATTCACAGTGTTAAGGCAGGCAGAAAACATGGCACCCCCTTCTGAATTTCAGTCTCTCATTCTCTTGCCTCATAATGGAAAAAGATGGAGATCTCCCACTAGATCCTCCGCTTATCGTTTAGTCAACCAGTTTCAATGTACATTGAAATCAGTTGTGTGTATTAAAAGCTGTTGAATCAAATCAAATGGGGGGGGGAGATCCTATATAGAGATAAAGGGGCATTTAGTCTGTGTACACACCCTACATTTAAAAGCACTTTGCCACCACTGCTCCCAAGAACCTTGGGAACTGCAGTTTGTTATGGGAGCTGTGAGGGTTAAACTGCAGTTCCCATGATATATTTTTTGACCAAGGGGGGGTTATGCTTTAATTGGATGGTGTGTGCCTCCTGTGGGGGGACATAGCATATGTAAAACAATGAAAAACTGAATATATTGAGGCAGAAGAACGGAATATGAACTTGGGCAAACCTGGTAGCTGCATGTGCATGGTGTTGATTGGCGTTGGTTGTCATTTTTACTGTAATTATACTCATTACCTTTGAATTAACGAGGGGTGGGTTCTGATAGATTATAGGGGGGGTGACAAAAGTTTTCCTTGGTCAAATGTTCTTACTGCGTTGCAAGGCCAAGATCATCCCTGACCTGTGTGAATCCCTATGGTATGTAATTAGCACCATGTTAAAAAGCTAAGCTGTTTGTACTGGATAAAGTTGATCTGCGAAACGTAAACACGAAACACGACAATAAAACAGAAGCTGTTGAAATTTTGGCTGCTAAAATGGGCTCCTGCCATCCGAATGCAGAAGCACTTTTACTGTTTTGTTCTTCCTAGCATCACCACATGAGCTCAGTGCAAAGAGCACAAAGTAATCATCTATCCTGCCATGTGATATTATGTCATTTCCGATGGTGTATGTGCTGTCACAGACAAGGCAGTAACATAGACGCTAATTTGTTGGCTTTTACATGTTCATTTTTAGAGTTCATCCTGATTTTTAGGTAATCTTTCTGTTTCTTTAAGCTTCTTATTAATAAGAGCCCTTCCCTGCTGAAAGGCAGTATATAAATATTGTAAATAAATACTATTTTCAACCAAATCAGGTAAAATAAGTTCAGGGTTTCTAAAGGAAGGTTTCTTATTTGTAAGAATTTGGTTAGCTACTGATATGTGTTTTAGTTTAAGCATTTCATTTATTTCACTTTAAATTGCAGTTGAGTTGCTTGTACAACTAATTTTTATTTTTTTATTTCTGTCTGTTGATTAAAATAACACAAATCGTTTATAAATTCTGCATGTAATCCTGCTGCTACCTCTCTCTTGTCTTTTATTCTCTTAATGTGATTCCTGTAGGGAAAAACTTCAGTAAGTGTGGCCACTAGTAAATTCTTAATATATTCATTTAGTTTTCCTAGTTTTAAGGGCACTATGGAATCTAGAAGAATCAGCACCTGTTAATGAAAGACTCTCAGGATAAAAATATTTCTAAGCAGTCCTCCTGAAAGCTGTGTTGGCTGTATGGGTATGCTTTCTGGATTGGAATGGAAGTGTTAGGTGAAAAAGTTTATCAGAGAAAAAGGATTTCATTCCCCCATTTGGAAATCGTACACGTGTGCTGCAAAGAATACTGAGTCCTTTTTTTTTGTTTCTTATGTTTCAACAGGGCAGAGTTTAGGGTATGGATTTGTTAACTATATTGATCCAAAGGATGCAGAGAAAGCCATTAACACTTTAAATGGACTCAGACTCCAGACCAAAACCATAAAGGTAAGAGAATACAAAGAGTATTTTGCTAAATTCAGGAGGAAGAGTGTAGTTAAGACAGTGTCTGGCTATCTCATCAATGTTGCATTCTTCACAGCCCAAAGGGTGCAACTAGCTCTTACTTTGGAACAAAAGAAGGGTGTATAGTAGATGGCACTTTCTTCTTCTTTTCAAACTGCCTATTGTTTTTGTTTATAAAAAGAAAAGAAAAAAACAAGCAGAAAATCTTTAAATGACTATTACAGGATTTCAAGTCAGCATGTCAAAAGCACAGCGTTTAGAGAGTCATCCACAAAAATCATAGCAGCAAATTAGGGGAGAAAATAGGCTTTTTACGAAATGGCTACTACATGGGGTTTGGTTGCTTATTTCGGCTATCATTATCTTGCCATGAGATAACTGGACATACGACTGATGCTCTTGTCAAGATGCACCTGTAGTTACCCTAGAGTAAATGATGATCAGGTACCAGTTTTTAGCATTAAGTTTGTTTTCCAGAAAGCAGAACATTCTGAAGGAAACCTCAAGATCAAGTGATCTTAAAGCACTTGTCTGCATTCTGTTAGCATTTTTGGTACTGTAGTTCTTTATGGGGGGAACTATAGTGCTGGGCTGTAACGTCTTCCTGATTTCAGAGAGAAAAGCTCCATACAAATTGTTTCATAATATAGCTTCAAGTACGTTGTAGTAATTTAATATACATTCTATTTTTAACATATTCCTTCTAAATCCACTTAACATAGTATCAAATTTGGTATCTTTTACACTGTAAGAAAATGCTTACTAGAGGATTCCCTGCAATTACTACACATTTTGCTTCAGTGAGTTAATATGAGGAAACAAAGCAAAAATAGTCTTATCATTACAGTGTAGTACTGAGTCAGCAGCTTCCTTGTCTGCTTCCAAATTAAAGGAAGAAATTGCTGGCTTCACCTGAAAGCTCATAAGCAAAAAAAAAGAGGGGGGGTCACTTTTTTAAGAAAGAAAGGAAAAATAGCTTGTATGTGTCTTAAATACTCCAACTTGCATTAAATTTACCCTCAAGGTAGACATTTTTAGTGCCGTTTTCACTTTCTGTATTATTTTTTTGCTTGAAAGCTTGGTCATCTTTGCTGTTTTATAAGTTGCTTTCTCATGTTATTATCATAGTGCTATAGACTCAGATTCAGGGTGGGGAGAAACCATGATAAGCAGGATCCTAGAACCCCAGAATTTATTGACTAGGACCACTTTTGGATTCATGGATTTAAATAGGTTTTCATACTTAACCAGTTAATGACTACAAAACCATTATATTTTGACGGTGTTTATCTCTTGTTTTACTCTTTAAAGTAAAATGTGTATTTTGAGGGGTAGGGGTGGTCTCGATCTAAACTTCTTTTAATTCAAATATGTCTACCATATCAAATTTGGATAGTTATTGTTTTTTAAAGACAATGGCTATGATTTTGGTCCAGGGTACATCAAGGTGGTTAGCGAAGAAATAATAAAGGAAAAACCCAATATAACTGTGCTGTGCAAAGGTATGAAATAATATGTAAGAAGCATTAAATAAGTTTTTTTAAAACATCCTATCTGTCCCCTAAAGGTTTGTTTTGCTGGTTAGGGTGTGAAAGTAAAAGAGAATGTTCAGACATTTCAACTCATTTGTTTATGTATAACTCGTTCTGTGTCCTTGTTTATTTTTCGATTGTGATATGTTCTGATCTGTGTAAACACACCAGAGAGGATTATGTTCATCCGTAATTTTTCCTATAGCAGTGAAGGTTTTCTTTTCTTCTTAGTATCTGCTTTGTAAAATGACAGGCTGTTCTCCTTGGTGTTAAATGGGACACCTTCACCTTGAAATTTAATAATTTAACAATTACTTATTTTATTATTATGGCCTAGAAATGTTACTGCTTCTTTGTTTTAAACCTTCTTGTTTCCTACACTAAAGTGCCTCCCACACATGTGCACTGAATATGGAAAACAATAAATAGACAGGGATTTGTTTTTGCATTTCTTCACATGAAAGAAAGCCTAAACTCACTCTCTGTGCATGGGGGAAAATATATTGTGAAGAATGCTAGAATTCCCTCAAAAACTAATACTCTGTGGGCTGGGTGTTGTTGTTTTAAAAAAAGGGACAGCAGGATCCCCTAACTGCAGTTTGAAGTGATACAGTTTTATATAGATCATGTTAATGAATTATATTTGTTACCTTGTAACTAAAAAAACGGGGTAAAGCCACCACAATTACCAGTACTTAAAACACCATAGATGTGTGAAATAAGGACATAGAGCTTGCTTAATTCCTTCTGATTGGTTGAATGCTTGATTAAACTATAGTGGGGTTTTGATTAACTAAAGTTGCTCTCAAAACAAGGGTAGTTAGTGATCTGCATGTAGAATTACAGAACCGAGATAAAACATCTGTATGTAAATTGTGCTAGATAATGAGATAACAGTTAGTCATCTTGTTATAATCATAGTACATAAGAACAGATTGCTGGATCAGGCCAGTGGCCTTTGTAAACCAGCATCCTGTTCTCGCAGCAGCCAACCAGATGCCTGTGGGAAGCCCACAAACGGCATCTGAGCACAAAAG
Organism: Podarcis vaucheri; assembly: GCF_965113315.1. Taxonomy (NCBI): domain Eukaryota; kingdom Metazoa; phylum Chordata; class Lepidosauria; order Squamata; family Lacertidae; genus Podarcis; species Podarcis vaucheri. Next base: position 51,337,575 of record NC_138764.1, on the reverse strand, counting down.
CCCTCAGCCCACCTCTGGTACCTAGCAACTGGTATTCAGAGGCATTTCAGTGCTGCAAGTTTACAGTGTCCTCATAATTTTAAACTTCATGTAAAATAATGAATGAATGAATGAAACAGTGAAAATACTTCCTGAAGAAATACAGCCGTTGAACAACAATTGTCCATTTTTAAGATGGCTCCTTCTGTCCATCCATGACCATGATAAAAAGTGTAATTACACAACTGTCACTATTTTCTGACAGTTTATTTAGTTTTAATAAAGTTTACATTTCCTCATACTTCTGGTACTGAATTACAAAGTTGATTGGCTAGAAGATGAAACAACGCAAATGGCATAAGACACAAGAACATGGATATTCGGTTAATGGTTATTGGGCAAATTTAGGCCACAGCTTTATTGGTTACAGAATGTGAGCGGTATTGGCTTAGGCATTGGAATTGACCCGACTATATCTGACTCCTGCCCGTCACACAGGGAGTCCTGTAAGGGTCAACCACTGGTAGGGGGAGCCCTGTCGATGCAAACCAACTGAAGCTCCCCCTAGGTTCCTGACGGGGTTGTGGCATGGCCCTAGCCCTGCCCCGGGCTTTGGACAAGATCCACACCCCTGGATTCCTTTAACGGAATACCCTTAAGCTTGAGGGGCAGTTGATGGCCACACTTCCCCTCCCCCATCATAAGACCAACCAAAGCCTAACCGCCAAACCTTACAAAGTTGTGACAATTGCTACGAGATAGGTGAAAACCAAATGGCCCATGCCAATTTGCCAAGTGGAAAAATTCCTACCAGGCCCCTCAACAATGACCAACTGAGGTCCATAGCAAGGCCAATGCCGAAACCTGAACCTAGGGAGGGCAGGCAGAAGATCAAGGAAGTGAGCCAAGCGGAAGCTCTCCGGCTCGTGCTTCAGTTTAAATGAGGCCCGGCCACACGCCCCCCCCCAGCCAACGGATTGGCTGGCTGGACAATGACGTGGCCGGGAACCTCTGGGTGACATGGGACTTCGTTCCCCGCCCCCGGAGGGGAGTGGGTGGCCACGTGGTCCACTGCAACTCTTCCCCACTGGGAAATAGAGTGGATTTAGCACCATTCCAGGCTTCAGGGGCAGCAGTGGATAAAGGGGTGCAGCATTTGAGGGAGCAGAAGATGTTTGCACACTTGACATGGGTGGAGCTTGAAGAGCAAAGGCCACAAGCAGGAATTCATTGGGATCTCAGAGCAGAGAGATCAAACTTGAAATGATGAAATAATGTTCACGAATAGTCAAATGAGAAAATACACGGGAAGTACTAGGCTTGGGAACAGGGGGGAAACAAAATTCTTGCGACATACTGTAGCCCTAGAAACTTTTGTAGGGAAAAGCAATTGGTAGAAAGTGTCGGGGGAGGGGGGAATCCCCTTTCTCAAACATTTCCTATTATTAAAGGGAGAGGGCAGGGAAATAAGTTTTATTATTTTGCTGTTTGTTCCTTGAAACTTCTACCATAGTTGCCTCAGGATGTGGAAGTAGAAAATTGCAGATATAGGGGTGTGATTCACATCCCACTGAAATTAGTGGCAAAGTTTAGTTGATGATAAGGGCTGTGGATTGCAGCCTTACAGTAACCAATGGGAACCATTCTGTTGGCTGTGGTGCTTTAACCCACTTGCGAATTTTATTCCCATGGTATTGCCAAAATAAGTTACTGTGTAAGTTTTGCTTGTCAGGCCCACAGTTGCTTTTACAATCAGTAATAGTTGCTATGATGCTTAGTTATATAAATATTCCTGACATTTTTAGCATTAGTTAATGTCATTGGCCTGTCAACAGTATTGTTGCTTTTTTTTTTTAAGTGACTGCTTTTGGGTGACCTAAGTGAGTGATTTTGTTCCTTCCACTTCAACAACAGGCCAAGTAATTGCATGAGGGCAAGTAGTTAAATTTTGTCACATAAATGGTTGTCATTAAAAGGAAATACATTGCTAGTGTCCGGTATAATTAGGTTTTTAAACTCTCTCATGTGTCATCTTTGACATGTCAGAGACCACTGTAGATGACCAGAGCATCTATCTGCAGCCCTAGCTCTTCCAATGACAAGCATTTAAGAAAAAGGAAGATACTAGCAAATAATCACACTTTTAATGGAATAGTGATCACCATATATGAGAACATGCCCATGAGACAACACAAATTTCAAATACCCTTGTTACAGAAATTATTTTGACATCTTAGAGTGTGTGTCATGGTGTCGGTCACCCTGTTATGCCCATCAAATTTCAAACGTCTTGGCCATTGGGCAACATTTAAATTTTTGGTCTTCATCTTTGGAGGCGTAACAAGTGGAGAAGTTATAAACCTTTTGTTTGAACACAGACAGAATTTTTGACCAGTATAAAAGCAGTGACTCGGGGAGGTCAGGCCAGAGAATAAATGCACGAATTGAAATTTTCTTAAACACAGTTTTGTCAGAGAGGAAGCTGTAGCTTTTGGAGTGGGAGGGCTGAGTCCACAATGTGAGACACCGCGGGCACCTGTCTGTTTTGCTGCCGTGATAGATGTCCATTGTGCACACGAGGAGCTGATTGCAAAGTCAGGTCTCACAGTTTAACTGTCAGGTGCCAACCATGCACAGAAAGATAACAGCATGCCCAAAGTTGCCATCCACCTTGTACTCAGAGATCTATATAACTATCACATTTGTCACTTCTGTCACATTCTTCACACCACATTTATTTCAGCCTCCAGTGAGGCATACAGTGCAGTGGCTGCTGTGACATGGATAGGTTTCAACTGATGTCACCTGAAGATGTGTGCAAGATGCTTCGAACAATGCACCCAACCATTTGCTTCCTCAGCCCTTGTTCCCTCTTGGCTTATTAAAGCATGCCATCGAGGTTGACTGGGTGGGCTCTGGGTGTGGTCAACACATCATTGCAGGATGGAATGGTCCTGTCAGTTTTGAAAGATGCTTTGATTCAACCCCTCCTGGAAAAGCTTACATTGGACCCCCTCGTTTGTGACAATCACTGCCCGGTCACAAATACCAATTCTTGAGGAAAGGTGATTGAGGGGGCTATGACAGGACAGTAACAAGTATTATTGAGTGATATGAGTTATTGACATATTCCAGTCAAGAATCAGGCTTGGTTTGTGGACTGAATCAACAGTGAGCACCCGAACGTATGACTTTTATCAGGAGTACAAGAGGTGTGTGACCCTGTAATTCTTGAGTGATACCATTGAACATGATGTGGTCCGGAACTGATGAGATGTGCCGTGTTTTTAATGTTTGATGTTGTATTGTGTTTTAATTTGTTGGAAGCTGCCCAGAGTGGCTGGGAAAACCCAGTCAGATAGGCGGCATATAAATAATAAATTATTAATATTTGACAGTGGTTCTGATCCTTTCTTTGAGGTCAGTTTCAGAAAATAGACTGGTGGTTTTTCAGCCCCCTGGCAGTGGGGTGCTGCAAGGTACCATCCTGCCCCCCGGTGTCATTTAGCGTGTATGAAGCCATTGGGAGCTGTCATTAGGAGATTTCAGTGTTAGAAACTGAGATATGAAAGCTAGGAGCTAAATGGCACCTTAAACCTAGGTTATGGTGCAACAACAGAATATCTAGGCGCACTTTTTTAATAACAAGAATGCAAAGCTGAAAATGAATGAACTGCAGCTAAAATATTGTGTTCATTTTTCACATGGTCTAGTCCTTCTCCTGCCCACCCCCTTAAATTCTTAAGAAGGTCTCTTTTCCAGTCTTCAGAGAGTAGCTAGAAGTGGGGAGGCTGCAAAAGGTCCTCCTTTCCTTCCACTTGGCAGTTTTAATCTGAAATCTTAGGTGCAGCCCAGAGCTCAGAAACTGCTCACACTAATGAAATTTCCTGTCCTAGAACAGTAGGAGTTTCGAACACTGGGAGATTTTAAGGCTAGGGTATCTAAAAGAGTAACCCACCCACACTATACCCTGCACGTGTCTTCTCATCAGGAGGTATGATATAGGAATCATACCTTTAGAGTGGTTTGGGTGTCTGATAAAGACATTCCTCTTATCACAAGCCTTTCAAGTGAAGGTTTTTACCTAGTCTTTATCCGCATTGAACTGGAAATTGTTTTATATATCTTTTTATAGTTGATGTATGTTTGTTTTTCTCCTGCCAACCTAGCAGTTTGAAAGCATGTCAAAGTGCAAGTAAATAAACAGGTACCACTCCGGCGGGAAGGTAAATGGCATTTCCGTGCGCTGCTCTGGTTCGCCAGAAGCGGCTTAGTCATGCTGGCCACATGACCCGGAAGCTGTACGCCGGCTCCCTCGGCCAATAAAGCGAGATGAGCGCCACAACCCCAGAGTCGGCCACGACTGGGCCTAATGGTCAGAGGTCTCTTTACCTTTACCTATGTTTGTTTTTATTGTTAATTGCTTTGGCATGTTTCGTGGTAAGTGATTCTTACATGAAAAAAATCCTAGTACTATTGTGCTATCCTTCCTTTGAGGATCTCAGTGCAGCATACATGGGATTTCCCCATTTCATCTTCACACCAATACTGTGAAGTAGGTTAGCCTGAGAGTGATCTGGGCCAAAACCAGCATTTAATACACTACACTACACTGGCTCAGTGTGAGGTCCATGTGAATTAGTGTTAACTGCCCCTCCCCAAAATAGTGTGATCTCTTAACCTAGAAACAGTTGCGATGTCTGAATAATTATAATGCTAGTATCCTGGATCATATTTTTATATCTAGCTTACAATAAATTCAGCTCAGACACACCTGCTTTAGGGCTTCATGTAATTCTTGCCTCCTCCTTACCATGTTCTAAGCCCTAGGACTGAATTACCAGATGGCAGACCAACTGAATAACTTCAGCCAAGTGGTTATTCTAATCCATTTGATGTTGAAGTAGAATAGCAGATTAATTTGAAAATAACAATATGAGGCTATTCATCTTATGTTACTGAGCAAAGTCCTTAAGCGGGTGGTTGCTAACCAGAATCAGGTACTCTTGGATCCAGTCTGGTTTTCTAGATCCATTTCAACTGGGGTTTAGGCCTTGTTTTGACACAGAAACTGCCTTGGTAGCTCTGTATTTGTTGGGTTAGGGGTGGATGAGAAACAGGGAGAGTGTTGATTGACCATGGTATTCTTTTAGAGTGGCTCTCCAATTAGGGAGTGGGTGGTTCCACTTTAAAATAGTTCCTACCCTACTTAGATGCCCATTTCCAGAGAGTGGTGTTGGGAGATGCTGCTTGGCCCCATGGATCCTCCAGTGTGGGATGCCACACGGACCAGATTTGTCCCCCCAGGCTGTTTAGCATCTACATGAAACCACTGACTGGGCTCATCCAGGGATTTGGACTGTGTTGCCATCAATATTCAGATGAGACACAAATCTGTTCTTCATTACCTGTTCTTGATAGAGTTGAACTTCTCCTAAAGGAGCAAGAATACAGTTTGAGGATGCTTAGGGACACAGCAGGTGTCCGTGGAGGCACAAGTGACCTCAGTGCCACAGAGTACCTTCCATCAGCTTTCACTGGTGGCACAGTTATGGCACTGTTCTGACAGGGGTAGCCTAACTTCTATTATAAACACTGTACTAAGTTCTTGCTTTGGATTACTGCAATGTGTTATACTTCGGGCTGCATTTTAATACAATTCAGAAACTGCAGGTAGTGCAGAATTCAGAGGGCAGACTGGGAATAGGTGATCTGGTGATACCACACTAATCCTGGCCCAGTTGGCTGCTAATTAATTTCCAGTATCAGTTCAAAGTGCTGGTTTTGACCTATAAAGCCTTATGCTGCTCAAGATTCCAATACCTTAGGGGCCCTGTGTTCATCATCTGAGGCCCTTCTTTGTGGACCTAAAGGGGTTAGTAGAGGGGGTTGGTGAGGTCTTAAAAGGGGAGGGGGGGTTGACGAACGAAGCAAGCAGGGACACAGCCCCTAGCAATAAATAATACTGATACAGTGGTGCCTCGCAAGACGAAATTAATTCGTTCCACAAGTTTTTTCTTCTTGCGAGTTTTTCGTCTTGCGAAGCACGGTTTCCCATAGGAATGCATTGAAAATCAATCAATGCGTTCCTATGGAGACCGTCCGGGGACAGGGGGGAAGCACCGCGGGCCTTCCCCTCTGTCCCCGGACCTGTTTTAAAGCAAGGGAAGGGGCAGCGGGAAGAATCGCTTCTCCCCGTTGCCGCCCCTTGGTTCAAAAGGGGTCCGGGGACAGAGGGGAAGGCGCGCGCGCGCCTTCCCCTCTGTCCCCGGAGATTGCGGGGCTGGCAACGGGGAGAAGCGATCTTCTCCCCGCTGCCCCTTGCTTCAAAAGAGGTGCGGGGGCAAGCTTCGTTTTGCGAAGCAAGCCCATAGGGAAATTCGTCTTGCGAAGCAACTCGAAAACGAAAAAACCTTTCGTCTTGCGAGTTTTTCGTCTCGCGAGGTGTTCGTCTTGCGGGGCACCACTGTAATGATGTTCCTAATAGGATCCAGTTTGGTCTTTTTTCTCCGTAGGAAAGGAGTGAGTTGATTATTATCTTGCTTCTCACGTATATTTGGATTCACACATTTTTTTTAATTACTAAGAGCACATTTTTCTTCACTTTTCTCAAAAGTAGCTCTCTGGTAAGTGGGGAATGCTTTGCTTCCCCAACAATAACATTTTCCCATTTGGAAGAGTTAGCAGTGGTACCAAAAAGATGCTGTACAAGAAGGAATATTCATGGTGTATTATATAAATGCTACATCCAGTTTTGTGTTTCAAGCATGAAAACAAGCACCTGGATTTTAGGGTTCTTTAATCCCGAAAATATGCATAACACGAGCAGATTACTTTATGTTCCTCTGTGTTCCCCTATAGAACCCTTCCTGAACTGTTGTACATCCATTCATTTAGGCACATAATGCTTCACATTCCCTTCTTCCTTCCTTGTTGCTTTTTCATCAAGTCTAATCTTTCTCACTTGCATCTTACCTGCACTCCTTAATGTGCACCCTCAGAAGCCACTGAGTCACCTCCATATTAAATAACCCATTTGTGCTACTGACTGGCACAACTTAAATATTAATAATGAACATGGTAATAAACATTACATTAGGATAAAGGTGACATGATCAAAATGGCCCAACTCCTGCAGCGTATTTCACCTCAAGCAGTTGATGAAACCCAAGAGTGAATGGTGACAAATGGAGTGATCTATTTCTTTTCCTTTTCATTGAACTGCCTGGTTTAGGTATATCCTGAAGCATTATCTGTATCCCCTAGAACATCTTGACTTAATAGTTATTGATGCTCCTATTTCCCTTGAATTACATAATCCCCCTGTGCAGCTTGTTATGAAAGGTAAACAAAGCATTCTGGAAAGTACTGTCTGCACATGAATTCGGGGGTTTTCTGTGCTGCCTCCATGGGTACCACAGCAAGACACTTACGCTCTGTGGAAGTTCAGAGTTAACAGATACAGAATAAATATACAAAGGGTGTAACTGATAGTCGTTGCTTGGGAAGGGGAAGAGAGAGGCAGCCCCAGAACAGCATATAGGGAGAGGAGAGGGGAGTTAGTTTTGTCAAGAAAGCAAAATAGTTGAGCTGAATAGTCCCTTTAGCACTATATTGATTTCTACCCATTGTTTGATTGGGTAACTATATCACAAAATTTGGTTAAGTGTGAATTTCAAGGGATGGTTGTGTTTTGGTTCTCATATTGTTCTGGAAAGCGCAGGTTTGATAGATTCGCCTTTAAATGTGACCTGAACCAAATTTGTTCCGATCCCTACTTTGCAGACAGCTTATATACTTTGTGTTCTTGCTGGATCTGATTGTAGAGGGGTTTAGGGCAGATCCCTCTTGTTTTTCAAAAGACATTTCAAGAAACTTTCCAGACCCATGATTCTAACTAAATAGTACATCCACGTATCTATATATCACTCCTACATCTGGAATAGAGCATAGATGTTATAAGAAAATGGCAGAAAATTGAATGACAATCAGAAGTAATTGTGCCATCTAGAGTGACCACTGAAAATGAGGCCTTAAAAAGTGGCTTTATAAATATAGAAGCTTCAATATATGCGGGAGGGAATCACAGAATTGTAGAGTTGGAAAGGATCGCGAGGGTCATCTAGTCCAACCCCCTGCAATGTGGGAATCTTTTTGCCCAACATGGGGCTTGAACCCACAATCCTAAGATTAAAAGTTTAATGCACTACCTACTGAGCCCCTCCCTGCAACACTTCATTTTGGATCCTTCCAGCAGGACGTTAACACACACAAATTCACTGGATTCTTCCAGCATGATGTTAACACACACAAATTCAGTATGAATTTGTGGGCAGTAGTGAGCGCTCTATGCCAGCATAAAGGTATTTGGATTGCTCTGTCTGAAAAACAGCTCCCACTGTACTTTTCTATGCCTTGTAACTCTGTGGGCAAGGGGGGCTGATTATCATTGGGAATCATGGTTCGGGAAGGGAGGGCTAAATCTTCCCTCCTTTTGGAAATGACCGTCACACCTGGTATCTATTTTTTAAAAAAAAAAAATGCAGTTGCTAACCACACTTAGTAAATAAATGTGTGTTTTGGCCTTCATTTTAGGATTTGTCAAACTACTACTCTAGGCTCTTCTTTCCAGTTGTGATGTATTGGTCAAACTGCATGTTAGCGCTTAATACATAGTGTGCAGCTACATTGCTTGTTTGTCCTTAACCGCATGCTCAGGGGGCTCTGTTATTGGGATTGCAGCATTTGGGGAGAGGAGGTTTATCCCTGTCTTCTGGTGCCGCAAAACACACAGACGCTGCATGGCTACAAGGCTTAGAAAATAATTCCCACCTCTCTTTGGAGTGAAACATTTTATTTGCAGCTGTCTCCTGAGTCCTTTCTCTTTGCTGTCTCTGCAGCTAAACTACAGTGCGGTCTTCTGACCTACCCCACTCTTATTTGAAGCCCTGTTTCTTAATCTTCATCCTTTAATATGATCTACACAACTACCCAGTTACCACTGTGTTTAAATTCCACAGTTCTGTCCACCCCCACCCCCCATTTCAAGTAAGTGAAGGGAGCAGCAAGAAACATTCACGCAGCTCTGCGTGCTGCTGCTGCTTCCACCACTTTATCAGACACTGTCTAATATATGCACCTTCTAGAACGCCCTGCACATTCTAGAACCCTGACTTGCCAGGGTACTGAAACAGACAGGGAGCCTCAATGAGTATAGGAAGCTATGCAATTGAGACATTCATCCTCCACAAGTTGGATGGTGACCGGTATGGCCAAAAGAGACAGAGCTACTGCCTCCTTCCCTTTTCCTGTAGTAACATAACACTTAAGCCAGGCATAGGCAAACTCAGGCCCTCCAGATGTTTGGGACTACAGTTCCCATCATCCCTAGCTAACAGGACTAGTGGTAAGGAATGATGGGAATAGTAGTCCGAAACATCTAGAGGACCGGAGTTTGCCTATGCCTGACTTAAGCTATTACAATTATCTGTGTTATATGTATAGGAAGGTGCTTACCCACCATAAACAAAACTTAAAAATTCCAGCGTTAGGAATGTGTCGTTTACATTCCAAAATCTTGGAATGTTTTATTGTCATTCATATAAAGCATAGGTTGTATTATTTAAGTTGGATTTGTCCATTTTGCTTTCTCCCAGTTTCCCATTTTTCCAGTGTTCAACTTGTCTTGGTAAACCAGAAAAGGAAGAGTACCATGAGGCTATGAACATTGAATGTAAAAGAGGCATTAGCTCCTTCATATAATTATTAGAATATTTGACTTAGAGGACAGCTTCCATGAAAGTTAAAGCTCAGGTTGCTTGGGTATTGAAGTTTGAATACATGTAGTTTTCATAGAATCAGAGAATCATAGAATCATAGAGTTGGAAGAGACCACAAGGGCCATCAAGTCCAACCCCCTGCCAAGCAGTTTTCATTCTCCAAGTCTTACATCTGATGTATTTGTGCATGTCACCTGAATGAGTACTTTCCATTCCCCCCCCCTCCACTCCTTGCGGTCTTATATGTATCTTAGGAGTCAGAATTAGGACAAAGCTATGATCCACATATAGGGATTCAGGTGGCACTGTAGTCTAAACCACAGAGCCTAGGGCTTGCCGATCAGAAGGTCGGCGGTTCGAATCCCCGCAACGGGGTGAGCTCCTGTTGTTCAGTCCCTGCTCCTGACCACCTAGCGTTTGAAAGCATGTCAAAGTGCAAGTAGATAAATAGGTACCGCTCCAGCGGGAAGGTAAATGGCGTTTTTGTGCGCTGCTCTTGTTCGCCAGAAGCATCTTTGTCATTCTGGCCACATGACCCAGAAGGTGTCTGCGGACAAACGCCGGCTCCCTCAGCCTATAGAACGAGATGAGCGCCGCAACCCCAGAGTCGTCCGCGACAGGACCTAACGTTCAGGAGTATCATTACCTTTATGATCCACATATTTTTAAGACATTGCAATGGCAACGAGTAGTATTAGTATATACAGATGAATGCATGAAATTATGTTAGCAAACACAGTTTATATAGAAACACTAGGACTTTAAAAAATAGTATGTATTATTTAGGCTATGAAATTTTGAGTGGCACCTGTGTTGGTATGGTATAGTTAAAATAAAAAAGAACCTTTGCCTCCTTAGACAATGTTATTGTGACATCCGTTTTTGTGAATTACAACACACTTTATCAGATGCATGCCATGTTACCCTACATTCACACAAGTGCTTAGAAGAAATGAAAAAGTCTGTATATAGTAGAGCCAGAAAGTCATTACAGTTAGGGGATAACAGTAGGTGTTTGCTAAATTGCTATGAAGAATCTAATTTTTTTCAAGATAAAATCAAACTCTACCTGGACACTCCATTGCCTCTAGGTTGCAAATCAGAGTACCCTGGCAATATTCCTACATTGGTGGTGGTGGTGAGTAGCCAGGCTCATTTGTTTTTTGTCAGAAGAAATATAGTGAGTACTTTGCTGCTAATACACCTTACCAGTATGTTTTTAATTCTCCTTTTGCTCCCCAATCTTTCCTCACAATACATGGCCTAGTACATTTTTGTGCTTATCTGCAAGACCGTGTGAGATTAGAGGAAGAAAATCCAGTGAGTAGGCAGTTACAGGATCACTGCAGGCAGTCTTTCATATGTCTGATGCCTGACTAAATATTGGGATTTTTTGATTACATCCCACAAAGGAATAGAACTGATGCCTGTATTTTGTATGTAAGCCTTTTTTTAAAAATTGTAATCACTGGAGAAACAAAATAGGAATTAACTTGATAAATATAAACATGTTTTTGACAAGCTATGTTTATTTTTATTGTAGCTAGTTTTAGGCATACACAGGTGTTTTTAAAATCCTGAAGTTGGGCTGACTTCCAAACCTTTGCTACCTAATGGCCCCTCAACCCAACACTTATAATCTGTTTCACATGCAGATATGCCCATTTCCAGCATATGAGGATTTGTTTACTGGGGTAATAATATTGTGCAAGTATTACAAGAGGAATAGCCACTATATCTTTGACATCCACCTACAACCTTGCATAGGGAAATAAAAGAAGAGAGCAGTAGATCTTTTCCCAAAACAATTTGGGATGAGGTGTAAGTAAGGAAATTGTTATCTTCACAAACCCATTGTGGACAAGTGTACATTTGCCACATCACAGGCTTTGCTGATGACGAATGATAGCTGATGGGGCTTGAAGACCCTGTGTCTCAGTATCCTATGCCTCTGTAGAGTTTTGTGAAAGACTCAATGTTCCCTGAACCTAAAATTTGAAAACCACTGTCATACGCTATAACCAGTCCCTCTAATTGTTTGTTCCCTTTTTATCACAATTCTTTTTAACATTTATATTTATATGCACTGGGATACTTTAGAAAATAAGTTATGTCTGACTCCTAAATATTGAAATGTGGTTTTAAATTCTTTGCAGTGTAACGTGTTGATCTTCTTCTAATGAAGATTGTGGAGGCAAATATTAGACTTTCTCTGATATTTTCTTTGTTGACTCATCTGTTTTTAGAAGTGGAGAAAATACATAACATCTATCAGTTGCCTTTTTGAGAGATAGGTGTTGCTTGTCGTGTTACTGGCTTCGACCCCCTCCACACATGCTGTTGCGTGAATGTAATACAGCAATTTGTGGATAAGCTAGACTTTAAATACTTGGTTTTAAACAAAAGTGAAAAGCTTCACAAAGTGGTTGGGTTTGTATATTCGAGTATTAGAGTGTGCCGAAAAGCTTAATCTCTTTATACTCTGTGTGGAATTGCTAGCAGTACAAGGAATGGGTTGGCAAAATGGCTTTTTGTAAGATGGAAAATACATATTTTCAAACTGGAGCTGGTGGAAATAGGAAACCATATTGGCAAATTAAACAGACCTCTATATATAAATCATACATTGTATGTTGACTGCAGTTATTAAAATGAATATTAAATCATTCTTTCACTGAAATGTGTTGTATTTTGCTAAAGCATTATTAGAATGCTGCATAATATTTTAATATGTATTGACTGGCATCAGCTGGATGTTTTTCCAGTTTGAGGGGCAGTTAGAACTGAGTTGAAAATAGCATGATGCTGAGAATGGGTTCACTAAGCAGATGTTTCGTTAGTTATTCTGTAATGCAATCAGGGCAGATCCTGCCATTTAGTATGAATACATAAAGAGAAAATATCTCTCTGTAGAAAGCCTCATCTGTTTCTAACCATTAAAGCAAAACAACACTGAACCTGTACGTACTAGGTTCTTTTGGATTGTGCTGGATACAGTAAATCATTTTATACACCCACAGCCCAAAGGGGCAAATTTACAAAGCTGATGTGTGGGAGGCTGCACATTAATCTGCCTATCTTCAGTCACTGTTTTTATTCCTGCATTTAAGGACCTTATCCTTGCATGTGTTTTAAAATTATTTCCAGCTTTCCTTTTGTTCTCAACATTTTTTCTACTTCTCAGTTTCTATAGTAAGAGCAGGTAGAATCAAGTGAGAAGGTTATTTTAAACAAGCTGTCGGAACTCAAAAGGTTGAAAACAGTCTGTTAACCAAGTGTGTGATGTAAAGGTCTTTGTGGGATTTGTGCTTTTAAGCTTGTCCACATATGATCTAGGATTGGGGTGAGGAGTGAGGCAGCCACGTTTGCCGATAACAGTAAATTGTTCAAGGTCATTAAAACAAAAAAGATGGGTGGCAAAATAACAAATGCAGTTCAGTGTAAGCAAGTCTGAAGTGATGCATGTTGGGACAAAAAGGTCTTAATTTCTCTTAAAACTCATGAGAAACTCAGTGACTGACCTTGGGGTCATGGTGGATAGTCGAACTGTGTGTGGCAGCTTTGAAAAAGCCCTAATCCCTGGTGCAACTGCGTTTGGAAGACTGTGAACGGTTCTGGTTCCTCACCTCAAAAAGGATATTGTAGAGTTGGAAAAAGTTCAGAAAAGGGCAGCCAGAATTATTCAGGGGATCGAGTAACTCCTCTATGAGGAAAGGTTATAGCCTTTAGTTTAGAGGAATGGCATTTAAGAGGTGACATGGCTGGTGTTTATAAAATTATGGCATGGAAAAGGTGGGTCGAGAGGAGTTTTTTTTCTCCCTCTTTCATAGTACCAGAACTTTGGACATCCAGTGAAGTTGAATGTTGGAAAGCCCAGGACAGACAAAAGAAAGTACTTCTTCATGAAGCACATAAGCTATTGAACTTGCTCCCACATTTAATGGCCAACTTGGATGGCTTTAAATCGGGATTAGACATATTCATGGAGGACTATGGTTATGTTCCTCCCTCACTGTTGGAGGCAGTGCTTCTGAATACCACTTGCTGAGAATGGCCAGAGTGCTGTTGTGTTTTTGTCTGCTTTCAGGCATCTGTTTTTGGCCACTGTTAGAACAGGATGCTGGACTAGATAGGCCACTGGTCTGATCAGCAGGCTCTTATTATGTTTAAAACACAATACACTATTTAACCACATGTTGTTTAACTCCTAGGTTTCCTATGCCCGTCCAAGTTCGGCATCAATCAGAGATGCTAATCTGTATGTCAGCGGCCTTCCAAAAACGATGACCCAGAAAGAGCTAGAGCAGCTTTTCTCGCAATATGGGCGCATCATCACCTCAAGAATTCTGGTTGATCAAGTCACAGGTTGAAAAACATTTTATTTATAAGCACATTTCTAAACTTGAATTTGTTTGGAAGAGCCTTCATTTGCTGTTTTAATTAAAGCTCTCAAGTGCTTTCCCTCTACTTTTTCTACACAGGAATATATATAAAGGAAATTGCATATTTAGATTTGCTGACAAAGGGAGGGGAGGTTGATAATCAGCTGTAATTTCCAAATGGTGGGTTGGGGACAAATCAGTAATTTGGGGAAGTCTTGTAAATGTGTGATCAGTTGGAATGGGGGCAGGGAATTCTGGTTCAGGCTGAAATAAACATGGTTTCATCAGAAAAAACATTTGGACAAATATGATATTCCACATTTATAAGAGGAAAAACAGCCATGTGTTTACAACTCTATATCAATTTTTAAACTTTTTTTTTACGTAACTGTGTATAGGACCATAAATGTTTGTGTATAGGTAGAGTTATTAAGGCTGTATCTTTGTAAACAGCACAGAGATTACATAATTAAATAGTGTATGAATTATTTAAATAAAATAAAAGGGTTGCAATTGCAATAGGTTTCTTTAAAGGCCAACTTAATGCATGCAAAGAAATAGAGGTAAACAACAGAATGGGGAAAAACAGAGATCTGTTCAAGAAAATTGGAGATATTGAAAGGAACACTTCGTACAAAGATTACCATAATAAAAGACAAAAGTGGTAAGGACCTAACAGAAACAGAAGACATCAAGAAGAGGTGGCAAGAATACACAGAGGAATTATACCAGAAAGAAATGAATGTCTCGTACACCCCAGGTAGTGTAGTTGCTGACCTTGAGCCAGAAGTCAAATGGGCCTTAGAAAGCACTGCTAATAACATGGCTAGTGGAAGTGATGATATTCCAGCTGAACTATTTAAAATTTTAAAAGATTATGCTGTTAAGGTGCTACACTCAGTATGCCAGCAAGTTTGGAAAACTCGGCAGTGGCCAGAGGATTGGAGAAGATCAGTCTACATCCCAAACCCAAAGAAGGCCAGTGCCAAAGTATGTTCCAACTCACTTCACATGCTAAAAATGTTATGCTTAAAATTCTACAAGGCAGGCTTAAGCAGTATGTGGACCAAGAACTCTCAGAAGTGCAAGCTGGATTTCGAAGGGGCAGAAGAACCAGAGACCAAATTGCAAACATGTGCTAGATTATGGAGAAAGCTAGACAGTTCCAGAAAAACATCTACTTCTGCTTCATTGACTACGCAAAAGCATTTGACTGTGTTGACCACAGCAAACCATGGCAAGTTCTCAAAGAAATGGGAGTGCCTGATCACCTCATCTGTCTCCTGAGAAATCTCTATGTGGGACAAGAAGCTACAGTTAGAACTGGATATGGAACAACTGATTTGTTCAAAATTAGGAAAGGAGTACGACAAGGCTGTATATTGTCTCCCTGCTTATTTAACTTATATGCAGAATTCATCATGCAAAAGGCTGGGCTGGATGAATCCCAAACCGGAATTAAGATTGCCGGAAGAAATATCAACAACCTCAGATATGCAGATGACACAACCTTGATGGCAGAAAGTGATGAGGAATTAAAGAACCTTTTAATGAGGGTGAAAGAGGAGAGTGCAAAATATGGTCTGAAACTCAACATCAACAAAACAAAGATCATGGCCACTGGTCCCATCACTTCCTGGTAAATAGAAGGGGAAGACATGGAGGCAGTGAGAGATTTTACTTTCTTGGGTTCCATGATCACTGCAGATGGTAACAGCAGTCACGAAATTAAAAGATGCCTGCTTCTTGGGAGAAAAGCAATGACAAACCTAGACAGCATATTTAAAAGCAGAGACATCACCTTGCCAACAAAGGTTTGTATAGTTTTCCCAGTAGTGATGTATGGAAGTGAGAGCTGGACCATAGAATTGATGCTTTTGAATTATGGTGCTGGAGGAGACTCTTGAGAGTCCCATGGACTGCAAGAAGATCAAACCTATCCATTCTGAAGGAAATCAGCCCTGAGTGCTCACTGGAAGGACAGATCGTGAAGCTGAGGCTCCAATACTTTGGCCACCTCATGAGAAGAGCAGACTCCCTGGAAAAGACCCTGGTGCTGGGAAAGATTGAGGGCACAAGGAGAAGGGGATGACAGAGGACGAGGTGGTTGGACAGTGTTCTCGAAGCTACAAACATGAGTTTGACCAAACTGCGGGAGGCAATGGAAGACAGGAGTGCCTGGCGTGCTCTGGTCCATGGGGTCACGAAGAGTCGGACACGACTAAACAACAACAATGCATGCAACACTTTATTTCCTGTGGTGTTACGTAACTTCCTGTGGCCTTGTGTAGTAGGTTCTTGAAACTTTTTCCCCTTTCTTCTTTTGCTTATTTAAATGCAATATTCTTTTCCCAGGTGTTTCTCGTGGTGTAGGATTTATCCGTTTTGATAAGAGAATAGAGGCAGAAGAAGCCATAAAGGGACTAAATGGCCAGAAGCCTAGTGGTGCTACAGAACCGATTACTGTGAAGTTTGCTAATAACCCCAGTCAGAAAACAAGCCAAGCCCTCCTTTCCCAGCTGTACCAGTCTCCCAACAGACGCTATCCGGGACCTCTCCACCACCAAGCTCAGAGATTCAGGTAACATTCTCCAAATAATTTATTTTATTGTTGTTATAGGTTACTTTTCAGTATCTTATGACTGGGAGTTCGGTGGGCCATCTTTTTGCAGGTTCCTGAGTTGACAGAACTGTGGTTTGACCAGATTTTGTTGGGCAAAGGAATGATAGGACAATCACGTAAACAAGAAAAGGAATATGTGTGAATTATTACCCCACATAAAAATGAGAAAAAGAATTCATTTTTCATTTATACATGGTGCATTGATACAAAAAGATACAAAACATTAACATAGCATTAGGGTAATTAAAAATAAAAGCCCCAGTCAAGGGAACTAGAGATACAGTAAAAAAAACAACAACTATGTACTTGTTGTCATGTGCCCCAGGATATGATTAGCTTGCAGCAATCCCTTGTTAAGCAAAAGGTGCAGGAAGCAGGTTATATACTAGATCTTTTTCTCTGGCAATCAAAGTTGACAATACTGATCACCTGTTAGATGTCTCTAACACAGTATAGTTGCCCTGCTTATGCACTACTGTTGTGGGGACTTTCCCTATTCATGGCAGCCTTTTGCGTAAACTTGTTTCTACATTTGGATTGGTTTCCATAGAGAAAGCATTAGTACCTATTGGCATTAAATGCCTGCTTTTGAAGTGCTCAGATAAAGTGCAAATAACACACAGCTTTATTTCAGTATGTGTTCATTGAGTTTAATACATATATAGATAGAAATAAATATAAAGTGGCCTCCCTCACACATAATACTAAACCATGGTTAGTTTAACCAAAGTGGGATGTGTTTGAGTGTCAGCCCATGGTTTTTTTCTGGTACCATCACAATGTGAAGCCATGGTTTGTTGTTGACTACACAAATCCTAGGTTGTTTTAACTGTGGTTCAATGTTATGTCCTCTCTCTCAACAGTCTTGCCTAATGATGGTTTGTTTGGCCACCTTTCCTACATGCTTGCCGAACTGTGGAGGCAAGAGGAGCTGGAATGTAAACCCAAGTTCTGGGGAAACAAGCCATGCCTTGTTTACTTGTCAGTTGAGACAAATTGATATCTGCTTAAACTAACCAAGGTTAAAACAAAACCAGAGTTTAGCATTCTGTGCAGATACAGATTTCTGAACAGAATATTCACAAATTGTTTCACATTTAAAGCATTTACAGAACACTTCTTGGTTTTTCTGATGAAGTGTGATGGATGTTACATTTTTATTTTAAAGTTAATTGTTCTGAACAATGTAGCTAATTTCAGTTCGTTATTTATTGCCTACAACCTTGACCCCTTGGGAAACAAAAACCCATTTGCCTAATACATTAATATGGAAAGCTCCATAAATTTTTAAGTTGGGGAGGCCTTTATACATGCTGCATTGTGACTGCCCATCATACTAAACATTGTCAACTTTGTTTAATGATCTGATCTGAAAAATGTTAGGATAATCTGCTCTGGCTTTTAGGCATCAAAAATAATTTCTCCCAACAAAAGAAAAATGTCTACAATTCACAATACTAGTACAATCCTAAACGGCTGCCACCAGTGTATTTTTTATTATTATTTCTATTTACAGGTTTAATGGCAATGGAAAGGTAAATAGTGGAAATCATAGCAATAGTTACAATTTCAGGCTGATATAGTGTGCAGAAGCAAAACCGCAAGGGAATTCTTCTGTGATGAATCAAATTGTAAGATGGTGGAATGTTACCTTTCTACATTACCAGCACATTTTTAAATGTCATTTGTTTATTGTGGAAGTAAAAGCAGCTCTATAGCTGCTGATTCATTAGACCCGCTAGATGTACAGGAGTTGATGTTACGAATTTCTTCTTTGAAAATGGAGCATTATTAATAAAAGTTCCATTGAGCAATCTTGCCATCTGTGAGACATTAACCCAGAGACCCTCCTTCTCTTTTCAGGCTGGACAATTTGCTTAATATGGCCTATGGCGTAAAGAGGTAATTAGAATTGAACAGATTGCCAGATGTCCATGTTGGCACAGATTGGTGCTATAATTTTTTTTTTAATCACTAACTTTATTTTGTTTTTAATTCTTTCCTTTTTTCCCCCCACCAGCATGCCAAATGTTTTCTGTCTTTTCGTTTGGACTTCAGTTCATTTTCTTTAACACCATGCACAAACACACACACACAAAAAATAGTGTGTGATTTTTGTGTGCATGTTCTACTTTTTCTTTTGTTACAGGTCTTCTAAGATGGTTTAGGTGCAACAGCTACAAGCATTCTGATTTCCTAAGTGTATTGTTAAATGACTCTTTAAAAGTCTCACTCAATCAGAGTTTATTATAACAAAGATTTGGTGTCACTGGGCTTATAGTGTGAAATTGTCACTGAAAATGTGACTCAAACCCAATATTGTTTAGAAAGGTAAGGGAGCTACCCAAGTTTCATAAAATGCTGTAACTGTGTGCACCTTAATCAGGCCTCTTATTTTCTTTGTTGCAGGTTTGACAAGTGTTTCCAGTAATTTGGAGCTTGTGGTTTGCCTTCTTTTAAGTTAAATTGCTTGTTCTGATTTTTATTTCATAGTGTCACTACTGGAAATTTGAAAATACTGTCCTGATGGCATGAAACTGTTACATTAGTATGACTTCTCTGTTAATAATCCACATACATCAGCACAGAGGTTAAAGGACTGTTTCTCACATTTATAATCCAAAAATGCTGTATGTATAGCCTCTCACCGTATGAGAGGTACATGGTACATACACAGCTGTGTGCACACATGTCCAATTGTGATCCATCCATGTTGAAAAAGTAGGGTGTGACAAAACAGGCCCACCCACTCCAGTCTTTGAGATGGGGTGGGCTGCAAGGCACTCTGTGGATTTCCAAGTCGGACAGAAATTCACCAGTCGGGAAGCCCCCTCTCCTTGACACCACATTTGTCACATCCGCAGAACAGAATTTGATCATTAGCATTTGCCAACATTCCTGCGAGGTGTGAATGGGGCCATTCTCCTCCAGATGGCAGACACAGTAGGGGACATGCCCAATGAGGGAGATGATTTGGATGTGCTTTTGCTTTTTTAAAAAATAGATTTTATTGATACATCAGAACAACAATAAAACTGGGGGGGGCACATAAATAACATAAAATTTTGACTTCCTTTGGATGTGAATTGATCTCTTCTAGTTAATGAAATGAAAATTTCGGGGTGCAGATATTTTCTTAAAGGGACAGCATGAGGTGGGTTGGGGGCTAGCTTTTTATTACAGGGTGTAGGTATCAGAAATAAAGAATGTCACCCACAGACTGCAGGTATATTTCATGCTGCATGTCAATACTGTGTAGGTGCAGCCGCACACACACAATATTTCTGGATTGTAGCTTTGAACCAGCACTTGGTCTGCCTTATGAAATCACACAGGGTGGGGCAGCCATGCTCCCCAACATTTAGAGATTTTCATCTGTTTTATGCATTCCCCAAGTCTTTCTGATCATTGTACTCCTGGCAGGGTAAAAAATATCCCTACTGCACTTTAGAAGTAACAGAGTACCTATTTTTCCCTGCACAGATTCAGGTGAGAGTGGTCACTTCAGAACTTACCACCTGGTGCTTGAAAATATGAACTTAAACTAGGGCAGTTAAGCAGTTTTGCTTGAATTATCTCAGCGTTAAACTTCGTTCCTTTTTACCTCCCCGCTTCCCTTGATTTCTGGGGTGGTTGTGGTGCACCAGTTACAATCGGCTTAAATTGCATGCTACCGAATACTACCTCCCCATGTGATTTCAGGTGACCATGTGGTAAGTTTTCAAGCAGCTACCATATAGTTTCTGGACACTGGAATCCATCCAGATCAGGGTGCTAATGTGAACTAAAACTCCCATCATCCCTGACCATTCACCACCATGGCTGGGCCTCCCAAATACTAGAGTCCACAACAACTAGAGGGTGTCCTGCTGACTACCAGGACCTAGATATTATATCCATGTAGGGCAAAGATTTGCATGAAGCAGTCTTTAGTTTTCATAACTTGTCGTGTTAATGGTATAGCAAGTAATAAGTCTAGTAAATTACAGAAAACAAAAGTGCTTGCTGCCCTCTGTGGGGGTCAACAGTTGTGGTTCAGCTAAGCTAGCCCCACACAGCTTTAAATATATCTGTGTAAAGAGACAGAACTCACACATGTAATACACATTCATATTGCACACAACATCTTAGACAGGACAGCAATGCTTTTTTCTAGGGTCTCAGTAGTTACAAATAAAGGTACTTGGTAATTCACTGATGCCTGTGTGAATACAATAGAATTGTAGAGTTGGAAGGGACCCCAAGGGGCATTTTGTCTAGAAGTCTGCAATGCAGGAATCTCATCTAAAGTATCCATAACAGATGGCCATCCAACTTTGGCTTAAAAATCTCCAAGGAAGGAGAGCCCACCGCCTTCCGAAGGAGTTCGTCCCACCGTTGAACAGCTCTTACTGTCAGAAAGTTTTTCCTGATGTTTAGTCAGAATCATCTTTCTTGTAACTTGAAGCCATTGCTTTGGGTCCCAGCCTCTGGAGCAAGCTTGCTCCATGATCGAACCCATTAAGCTTTCATCAGGCAATAAAGGTAGTAGCTACAACCTCCTCCGATAAAACCATGTACTAGATCACAACATAAAGGAGACTTCATTTGATTGCAGGGTGCAGCCAAGTTCTCCAAGGGAACCACTAATACACACTCAATTTCAGTTCCTTATAATTGAGTTCAGCAGCTGTTGTTTCAGAGGCATTTAGTAGTGCTTTTCAAACCGAACATTACGCCGTGTGCTGAATGTGCGTTCTTCACTGCAGAGAATTTAACAGGCTCTTTTTCTTTTCTTGGTCTTGGTTTTATGTAACGTATGCTTGAAAACTGATCTGTAGATTAGCCCTCCTCTCTTTTTTGTCTTTGTTAATCCGATAGGTTTTCTCCGATCACCATTGATGGGATGACGAGCCTTGTAGGAATGAACATCCCTGGCCATACTGGGACTGGGTGGTGCATCTTTGTCTACAACTTGTCCCCTGACTCCGACGAAAGTGTCTTGTGGCAGCTCTTTGGCCCCTTTGGGGCAGTCAATAACGTCAAGGTGATTCGCGACTTCAACACCAACAAGTGCAAGGGATTTGGCTTTGTCACCATGACCAACTACGATGAAGCTGCCATGGCAATTGCCAGCCTTAACGGATATCGCTTAGGAGACAGAGTATTGCAAGTTTCCTTTAAAACCAATAAAACCCATAAATCCTGAATTTCATATCCTTAATAATTATTATAAATATATATATATATAAATATATATACGAACAAACAAACAAAAAACTTTCAAGGCTTATACTCAACCATGGACTTTTATAAGCCAGTGTTGCCTAAGTATTAAAACGTTGATATCCTGTGAACAGGAAAGGATTTTATAATGCTTAGAAAAAAAACAAAAAACCTTTGATGCATTGAATGTTCTTTCATAGCTGTCGTTGTTGAATATAATATACATAGATAACAATGTGCAGGGATTTTTACCCGGCCAGCTAGTTTTACTACCTTCCTTGAAGGTGGGTCTTTTTAAGATGACCATTCACTCATTTGAAAAATAAATAAATAAATGAAAAAAATCTAAAACCATTTTTACAGACTAATGGGATTAGCAGATTTTGCTCTCTTTTTTTTCCAAAATGTTTGATCCAATCAGATTGGTAAACCCCCAACATAAATTAAAGAGGAACAATAAAAATTGCAAAATGAAGAGAGAGAAAAAGAAACATGATTTTGCAACTTTTTTATTTTTCCTTTTTTATTTTATATCATGTGAACTAAACAGTCTTCTGTTAGGGATAGGGTAAAAGGGGGGGATACCTGATGACATAACAGTTTAAATAACATTAACAATGTTGCCAAAGAGGTGGTCTCTTTGCTGAAAATGGGTTTCAAGAAAAATCTATTTTTATAAAATATAAAGAATTTTTACAAGAGAATCTGGATTTGAGAAAAAAATATTTTGACTGGCTAATTTAGGGGAAATTGACAACTTTGTCATGTTCATACTGCACTGGTAACTTTTTAGAGATCAAGATGTGTGTTTTAAACTGGATTAAGTAGATTGTTTTTTGAAGGATGGGCTACAAACAGATGATCTTCGTATCTTTTCATAGCATGTAATAAAAATATTAAATACAGAACGGGAGAGTGTTCTTCCCAGGCACACAGTTACCCACAGTCAAAACCCAAAAGCAAGGAGATGAGTTGCAGGGTGGTTTTTCTTTAAGTCATCAGTATGGGATATCAGCAGAACAAAAGTTTTGGAAAAAAATTAATTTTAATCAAAAAGTTCCTTTCTTTGAGCAGTAGGTGCTACAAAAATTATTTACATATCTTAGTATCATAGTTAAATGTAACGTGTTTAGAGGGGGAAAAAGTACATTTGCTTTAAATTTGTTAAGAATTTTCAGATTCACTTTCTAGCCCATACTGATATAAATTGGGCTGTGTTGGCACATTTGAAACACTCTTTACGTTGCTTGAAACACTTATTTATTTAATTGCTGATGTGACGCATATGCCAAAATCAAATATTGCTAGTTTGGCTAGTCTACTTATTTGTTTACTTAAACTATGGGAAGAAGCATATTATTGTGTCATTTTGTTGTGTGTGTATGTGTATATATAATATAAATATATATATATATATATAAAAAGAAGTTATTTTTTTCCTTTTGGTTAACTTATTCTAAGTTGTAACATTTTGCTAGTTTCGTTTGTATATGTCTTAAAATGTTTTCTTAATGATACTTAAAGTGGCAAGAGGTATCAAGGTAACCTGTGTAGAAATATTGTTTGATATATTGTCATGTTTGTCGTGATTTTTTTTTTCTTACTGCACAGTAGAAAACAACAACAACAACTGGGTCTTTATTTTAATGTAATTCAGATTGGGGAAAACAGAGCTAAGGGAACAAAATGACTGAGGGAGTCCTCTCCCATGTTCAGTGCACTGATCCTTTTCGTATGTTTGTGCTTTGTATGGTTATATATTTAAAACAAAAAAAAGGTCATGCTCTTCCCTGAGTACTAGAAACAGTTACTCGCTATGCATAATCTAGTTGATAGTTAAATTTGCTATTGCTTTTCTTGTCTTGTTATATACAATTTTTTCAATACCAGTTTAGTCTTAATGGTAATAAAACGTTATGGTTCTTTATAACTTGTGCTTATTTTGTGCATCCCCCCCCCCCGCCCCCGCCCCATGCTTATACCCACTAACTGCATGTAAACTACATACTGGTTTTATTTCATTTATTTATTTTCCACACTGAAGCAGCAAACATTTTGTAGTACAAGAATAATTTAACAGCAAAGGCTGTGCATCCTAAATGTCATCAGTTCATTTACATTTTGAAATGATTTTAAATTTCAAACGAAACAAAACAAAAAAACAACAACCGAAAATGCCCTCATTCAATGTTTGGGGAAAACCTTTCTACACCATCTGCTGTGAATGAGCGGAGTTTGCTGGGAAAGTTTTGATGCAATTTCTAAGCATTAGTGGGGAAGGCATGTCAGAATCTTTTCTCTACAATGTGTTTTACTATCTGAAATTTAAAATAAAAAAAATCTTTCTTAGGACCAGGCAGTTGTATATTTTAGTTATAATGTATTACTTCATGTTTAACTTGCTAGTTTAGATCATTTCTGAGGGAAAGTATTGTAAATGTTTTTTTTCATAACCTTGTTGTGTTTGAATTATTTGTATTTAAATTGTCCAGACAATAAATGAAAGTGTGTAGAATGGCTATGGACTTGCCATATTTTTAAAAGTGTTCAGCTGTTTTCATAACCACAGCTTCATCCATATATCTTAATAGTTTTTAATCCTGTAGATCCCATTTTTAAAATTCTGGTTTCATCTTTCCAGCCCTTATAACTTTTCCATGCATGCAGTTAACAATGCACTTATTAGGGGCGTATGCAGGCACTAAGATTTGCCTTGAATCTGTCTGTTTATGTACTTGCTCTGCTTCAATCTGTGTTTTGAGTTCCAAAGCATTCTGTATAAAACAAAGTTGTGTGTTTTCCCATTAACTGTAATGCAAAAATCTAAAAACATCTAAACAAATTTACCATTTTTTTTTTTAAAGTAAATGAAATTTACAGGTACAGGGAAGTCTCTCAAGAGTGGCCTTAGCCTCCCAAATTGCAGACAAATAGTTCCAGGGATGTTTTTAGAGGAATGAAAAGAGAGCCGGTTTCCTACATAATGCCCAAGTCTCTCTTTCTCATCTAGTATGTATACATTTTTTTCCTCATAATTATAAGCTGCCAACCAAAACCAGATTCTCTTTGGGATAAGGTGGAACAGTGTCTGTTCCTCAGGAGCTGTGATGATGTAGCTGTAGGTCTTTATTGTCTGAGTGATGCTTGTCTGCAAAGGGCGGGTCATAACCATAGAAGCCCTAGCAGTGAAAGGCATTTCTCATGGCTTTTGTTAATGATTAACTATATTGCTAGTGCAGAATAGAAAAATAGTACTTCCTACTTAGTGATCACAGTTTTGGAGAGAGTGCTGCTGAATAATCCAGTCAGAAGAAACAAATATACTGTGTGGCAGCTGGAAAATAAAATGTGGGAGGGACAACAGTGAAAATGGAATCATAGCAGCCAAATCTTGTTCCTAACCTTAAGTGTTTGTAGGGATCAGAGAGTATCCACGATCCACTTGGGCCTCTTAAATGGCTTCTTCCCCACCTCACTGGTTTTCCTGCAGTTCTCTCTTTTAGTTAAAGCTGAACGGAATACAGGCTGAGCCCCTGATGATTATTACCTCCTTTGTATATATCCTGACAATGAGAATCCACAACATAAATCTGATAACTGACTGACTAACTATCTAACTAACTAGGAACAACAACTTGGGAGTGGTAGTGGATAGCTCAATGAAGATGTTGCTGATAACAATTTCACAGGATTTAGTAAACCTGGTGATTTGAATGGCATCAGAGAACTCACTTAAGTGATCAACCAACCTATAATCACAGCACCTTAAATGGCCATAGCCCCTGGAATTAGAATTTCAAGAGTGAATCAGTCTCTAAGCTTACTGAAAGAATCAAAACAAAATAAAAAAATTCCTTCCAGTAGCACCTAAGAGACCAAGTTTGTTATTGGTATGAGCTTTTGTGTCTATGCACACTTCTTCAGATAGAATCAAGAAAGAATTCTTCAGAAAGAATCAAGAGCACTTGGTAACATTTAGACTTTTGACTCACCTGCCTTGTATCCTTGGTTAAGTGGCCATACACACAAGACGCATTGGCTGTAGTATACCGAAACTAGTAGAGGGATCTAGAAAACTAACAAGCCAAAGCAAGTTGAATCTGGAACACCGGAACACCTGGAACTCCTGTTTCAAATGATGTAGTTATCTTAACCGTCCAATGATAATCTCTAACCTGTGTAAAGAAGCAATGAATCACTTAAAATAGCATGAAATAGTTTAAATGACCATTTGCCAGTTGGCCATCCATTTTGAATCCCCGAGTGTTTGTATATTTTGTAAGTATCTGGAGTCCAGAGAGACATCGCTCTGTTCAGCACCTCTGCTACAGTACTGTCTTGAGCAACCTTTGTTTGCTTCTAATGCGCATAAATAATTGGACGCTGTGGCTGCATGAAATCAGTTCACTTCCCTCATACTTCTAAACCCTACGGGAACTTGCATAGCAGTAGTGTTTGCTGAATTATGATCCTCTAGGTTGTCCTAGATTTCAGCACTTTCCCATGGATACCTTTAAAGCAGAGATGAGGGACCTGTGGCCCTAAATGTATGCTTGGACTCCCAACTTCTATCAGCTGACCAACTGTTGGGGGGGGGTTACTGAAGCTGGAGTCTAGCAACATGGAGTATCACAGGTTCCCTTGCTCTGCTTTAAAGAGTAGCAAAATATTTTGACCTTCATTTGGAGTTTAAACAGGTTTCTCCACTTTGTTTATAGCCCGGACAGCCTCCTAGAGGTTTATATGAATATCATAAATACAAAAATTTGCTCCACATTTATCTTCAGGTTCTGTTGCTAATTGGAAATACATAAAACTGCAGCACTGCTCTTCATGTCCAAGCTTTGGAATAATATATCAGCTACCTGCTTGATGGTGTGCAGTTATACAGGACTTTTACTAATAACAAATATTTCTCTCCTTTTTTTGCAAGAGATTAACAGTAGTTTCATGCTGTGGGATGAATTTTTGCAGATTACGGCCGTCTTAAATAAATTTGAGTATTCATTATAACATTGCAAGATCATCAAGTATCTTTATGTGTGCATTGTAGATCACTGATCACATGATGATTGTGGATTATGTGTGGAAGGAGGTTGCTTGTATTCCAGGGAGAGTGGAATATAGAAACTTTATCCATGTATTTTATGGGTGCTAATTAGTGGAAACAAGTCCACCAGAGGTTGGGAACTGCAATATTGTCCCCAAATGTTGATCTTTTTTCCTTACGAAGAAGACATAGCCCAGAGGGCACACAGTTATGACTACTGGAATCCCCGATTCTAGACAGCTTTCTCTCATTCTCAGATCTTTTTAAAAAAAGAATTGCTACAATAGTTGCTCAAGAGGCATAGATACCTTTCACTGAAGACAACCTCCTGAGGGGACATCAAATCTGGCTAGTCTCATGAAAACTCACTGTTTCCTTTTGACCCTCAGTGTTTAGAAGTTTCCAGCATTAGATACAGAAATGTGACAGAGAACAGGTACCCTTCGCTATTCTTTTACTTCCCAACCTCGCTTGCTTCCAGTCCCAACCTCGGCCCAGTTTCCATTGCATCGGAACAGATCTAGGTATTGCTCTCTGATGACTACTATGACTGAGCTGTCAAGAATTCATGTCGGCTGACTCCTTTGTGATAACTAGCCTATTCTAGACTTCACCTCTGCTGGATTTCTGTTGACACCTGTTCTTGTCACAGCCTGGAGCTGACACTTTCCTTAGGTAAGGAGACTGATTTTAATCGTGATGATGCATAGGTATGTTCATAGTTCAATAACAACATCTGCATGACCACAGAGCTCTAGAAAATGGATACTGTTAACTTGTCAGATATTTCATCCTGTCACTTGTATTTGATACACAACTTCAGTTGCACTACCAGGAAAAAAATAGTTTGGATATGGGCATCCTTCCAACAACTTCTGCAGTGAATATAAGAGTACTTCACATCCACCGGTTTTTCTGCAATCAGCTCTTCCCTGTCTTCATTCAGTGCTTTCTGCCTACCCGTTTCATCTAATGGCCCTGATGTCAGTTTTTGGTGCTCTATTTCTGACATAAATTGCTACATTTATAATAAATATTTGCAGTAATGTGAGTGCCTATAATTTACTTCAGTTATTAGAGCAGGATTGTCCAAAATGTATATTTAATATGAAGCTCTGCACCCAGATAGTGTCTGTGTGTGTGTTTTCCCCAAGAATGGTTAGCCAAGATTACTATAGTCACATCTTGAGCATAAGGATATCTTGCTAATGTTTAAGGACGAGGAGAGATGAGAATGGGTGATGAAAACTAAATCCTGTTACTTTTTCATGTTCCTAAACTTTTTCTGAGATTCGGTATTTGTCACTATTGTAGGCAATACATTTGGCTAGATGAGTTGCCCGTTTGCCTAATAGTATGGTGGTGCTTTAACCATGTATTTGGTATTGACCGTTTCCAAACATTTTCAAGCACACTTAAGTTCTCTGTAAAAAGCAAGAAGTTATCTTTTTACATTTTCATTTCTTATTTCAAAGAACTCTGTAGGATATGGAAGCTTGTGGAAAACAAGCATTCTGAGAGCTCCATTGTACTGCGTATAATTGAACACTGATTGATTTCCTTAGCAACCTTCTGCATAGCAACATCTGGAAAAACTAATACTCCAGCCAAAAATATGACACTTATTTACAAGTGAATTTCAAATTTACAACAGCAGTAGCATTTCAGTCTAGAAGACATGGCTGCATTTACTGACTAATTAAAGGAAATACTCGAAACACCAAATCTTGTGTTGTGTACATCCTTAAAAACCACAAGCATGAATTAGCTTTTAACAAATAATACAATTCTGATTTTAAGTCTCAGTATGAAGCACTTAATTAATTTTGTAGGATAAGGAATCTGTCGCAAATATACAGCACTTCACCCACTCAACACCATCTGCTGTGGAGAATTAAATGTACAACTCGCAAATGAAATCCTACAGAGCTGGTGCAAAGAGGTCTTTGCTTGAATTTAAACAAGGCTGTGGAAACCAGCAAACACATTGCAAAAGATCATGAAAACAACAACAAATGTGTCCATCAGTGAGTCATTCTCACAGTGGTTTTTCATATACTGGTTCTGTTGCAAGAACATTTGCACTTGATGCTAATTTTCCATATGCAAAATTCTTGCTTCAGCTTCTGATTGTACTGCCTTGCTTTTGCCAAAGCTTTCAAACATATTAAGTCTATGATTAGCCCAGCAATGTAAGCAAGAGTTAAGAAAGTAATAAAGTTATTTACCATAAAACCAAGTTGTCATTTTTAAACCATTCTTCTGAGTGATACCTGGGTATTATTTAATTTCCGTACCTGTGCCTATTAGGCCAATTTAAGATGGATTAGACATTATCAATGAAACATATTGTCAAGTTTTAAAGTTGAGATTGTCTATTTGAAAATTTGGCAGATGTGGAAATTGTAAATCCTGTCTCACAAATCTGTTCAGAGTTCTTCAATAGTGTCAGCAAGCAGATGTGATCCAGCTGATATACTAGGACTTTCAAAAAGCTTTCAACAAGGTACCTCCCCAAAGACTCCCAAGTAAGTTAAGGAATAAGAGAGGTCATCTTGTGGATCAGGAACCGGTTAAGTAAACAGGAAGCAGAGAATAGGAATGAATGGACAATTCTTCCAACAGGGATGTAGAAAGAGGCTTCTTCCAGGGTAAGTATTAAGACCTGTGATTTTTAATTTGTTCATAAAGTGTTCAGGGTGGCTTAAACGAGATTGTGAAGAGCTCCAAAGGGGCTTCTCCAAACTGGGCAGTAAAATGGCAAGTGCAATTAAATGTAATCTTAATTTCATATCTACATTCATGGGGTCTGAACTGGTGGTGACTGACTAGGAACAATAATTTGGGAGTTGTAGTGGATAGCTTGATGAAGATGTTGCCCCATGTGTGGCAGCTGTGGAAAAGGAAAATTCTGTGCTAGGGGCCATTAGGAAAAGAGTTGAAAATAAGACCGCCAATATAATGCTATCGTGCAAATCTATGGCGTGACTGCATTTGGAATACTATATGAACAGTTCTCATCACCTCACCTCAAAAAGGATATTGTAGGGTTGGAATGGGATCAGAAAAGGGCTGCCAGAATTCTCATTGGGACCAGTGGCAGAGCATATCTAAATAGTGCCTGGGTTGGGGGGGGGCATGGAGGGAGCTTGCTGTGGCACCTGGGCAGGGGTGTACTCGGGCGCCCCAGTTTAGGAGAGTGGGTGGCAGCCACTCTCCGCCCCCAGGGAAGGAGGCGCCACAGCCGGGCGCGCCACAGCCGATCTCTGGAGTTGCAGCCAGTCACTGCAGCTGCTTTGTGCCCCAAATCAGGATTGACCCTGGGAAGGAAGCAGCAGCTGGGCATGCCAGGCATGGGAGGACATGCAGAGGGTGATCTTCACCCTCCGTGATCTCCAGCCCCCGCTGCCAGCAGGATGCGAGGGGGGTCTCGGGTTGTGCCTGGTTCGTGCCCCCCCCCGATTGTGCCCCCAGGGCCCTTCCCACACTACGCCACTAAATGGGACTGTTAACAGCCTTTAGCACAGTCTTTCTCAACCTGTGGGTCCTCAGATGTTGTTGAACTACAACTCCCATCACCCCTAGCTAACAAGGCCAGAGCTCAGGGATGATGGGAGTTGTAGTCCAACAACATCTGGGGACCCACAGGTTGAGAACCGCTGTTTTAGAGCTTTTAAGTTCAGAGAAAAAGCAAGTAAGAGAGATGGTAATGTATGGTATAGGGAAAGTAGATGGAGAGTATGCTTGTCTCCAATCGTTATAGCACTAGAATTCATGGACCACCAATGAAGCTGAATGTTGGGAGACTGTACAGGCAAAAGAAAGTACTTCCACGCAATGCATAGTTAAACTAGGGACATGATGGTCACCAACTTAGATGGCTTTACAAGAGGATTAGACAAATGGATGGAGCATAGGGCTACCAATGGCTACTAACCCTGATTCCACAGTAGAAGGCAGGGTGCTTCTGAATATTTCCACAGACTCATTTTCTGTTCCTTCCAATAAGTCTGCATTCTCTGCCCATTTAGTATGATCAGTCCATTTTGCACTATTTGGTGGAAGTCCTCCTAGATCTGCAGCTCTGCAAACATTGTGGTCTCCCCAGGCCTGCTTATTTCCTATTTTGCACAGAGAGTACCATTTTGGCTGCATAAAAACAGGTAATACAGTAGGAGAAATACGGGTATTGCTGCTGAGACTGCCCTTGGATGGGCTCAGTTTGCAAGGGGAAATTGCCCTCAACCTGCCTCCACTACTTTCCTCCCCCTCCCCCCCCCAAGGTCAGATTAACAGCATGACAGGATGCAATGCAATAGTGGGGGAGGGAGATTTAGTTCTTGTAGGTAGACCATGTTGTTTTAAAGGGTGGAACTTCAGTGAGGCGGTCTTCAAAATACGTTTCTGGGTGTGATAAAGTCACATTTGCTGTTTTTGTGATTGGACATTTATCTTGGTAAGTCTACATTGGATAAAAAAGCACATAAACTGCTTTGAGACAAGCAAGGAAGTTTAATTTTACCTTATGAAAACCTCAGGTAATGTTGAATAATAACAACAAATATTAATATATATAACAGCAATTACTTGGAAATCATTTTTAATGATTTCTATGCAATTTTACACACATTTTGCTTACAAGCAAAAGTAAATTATATCAATTTAACCAATATATGTTTCGGATTCCCAAATCATGTTACAACTTTTTAGCAATCCTCATTTTTGGAATTTGAAAAGTTAAAAAATCCAACACACCCTTAAGCGGGGGCTCTTGTAACTCCATTCTGCTGATCTCATGACTTGAAACTGCTTTAATTAACTGTTTTGATTATTATACTGTTTTAATGGAATTGTTTGTTGTACTTTTTAATTGTGGATGTTTATTTTAAAGCAGTAGTGGGGAATCTCTGACCCACGGGCTTAATTGCTCCTGCCAGACCATTTTGGCCCAGCCACACTTAATTGCCCGTATGGGGCAGCATAAAAGTGCCACTTGGCTGGGTTTGCAGGCACCACCGATCAGCTGTTTGGTTGTACCTGAAATGCCTCCTGCTCAGCAACAGTTGGCTGATCATTGGAGATGACCTTGGTCTAGGAACATTTGCACAGGTATCAAAAATGTGTCGTCATTGTCTTCCTAGGCCAAGATAAATCATGGTGTAGTTCAGCCTTTGCCAATCTGGTGCCCTGCTGATGTTTTGGACTACAATTCCCATCGTCCCTAGCAACACATGCCTTGCTTGCTCTGTTGGTCACTCATTTGCCTCCTCTGGCCCAGAACGCAGGCAGCCATGCTGTAAAGGATCAGCACCCTGGGCAGGGTTCTTGTGCTGGCCCTCAGTCAGGAAATTGGGTTTCAACCTGTGCCCAACCACACCAGCCCGTGGCACTGCACCATGGACTGCTCATAAATGTTAATAAAGATACACTAACCTCTGCTGAGTTCACATTCTGTTTCAGTAATGTAAGCATTGATGTAAATAATGCTGGATGTGTTGCAACATCTTACAGTTGTATGGTTACTACTCTGCTGATTTTAAACTAGTCTGAAAGATTGTTTTGTTCCCCTAGACAGTCTTTACTACAGTTCTCCCTCAGAGCTAGTCGATGGGATTTTTAAATATTTGCCAACATTTTAATGAATTCTCATTTTCAGTGGTCCTCCTGAGAGAGAGAAGAACCATAGATTATCCAAGTGTTTTGGGTTTCCATCCCTCACCCCCTGGGCATTTAAATGAATGTGGTTGCAACAAACATAAGTTTGAGCTTGCAAAACTGTTCCTTTTCATTATTAGAAATAAAATGTGCTTGTGCTATATATTAAACTGCATTTATATGCAGATGCAAATTCTTTCAACGTAATTAAAAGCACAGGAGAGGCCGGACTTTTCATAACGGAAATGCTGACAGATTCCTTCAAATGGTGCAGAGGGATTTCTGCTGCTCTTTTGACCAGATAAACCAAACAGGTAATTCAATGTGATGTGCCAGCCATGAACTTGCTCCATTTAGTTTTAGGCGCTTAGGGAAGTTAAATATAAAACAGTGCAAAACTACACTGGCTTCAGGGCTCTATGGTTACACAAGCACTGGGGGTGAAGCTTTTAAGTTGAGCTTTTATTTTTCTCAAGGGCAATTGTTTCCCAAGTGAGACAGGCTTCCTCGAAGAAAAGCAACTCCCTACTCTGCCTCTTTGGACCAGAAAACAGAGTGGAACTGTCTGTAAGTCAATGCATTTCAAAACTAAACCTCAATCACTGCTTGCCAATAGTGGTAGCCAGCAGTCCCAAAGATGACAGTTTTGGGACTGCTTTTCTCCACCCTTTCTGTTTTGAACTTCTTGTCCCCTGGCTGCAAGAAAAGCTGAATATTTCCAGCAATCCACCTTCGTTTTAGTTTCCTATGCATGCCACACCTCATTTTCAGCTACAGTGTAGGAAACCAAATGAATTAAAATAACCACTATCATAAAATTCTTAGAGCGACACAGAAGCAACCGCTATGCTCCCCAGACACAAACATGAAAACATCCAGCCAGACTAGTAGCTTCCGCAGTGCAATAGGCAAGGCTACAAGCTTGGAACAATTAAAATTTCTTGTGGAGCCTAAGAATTCTATTCTCCACACTTTTAAGAAGGTTGCTGTAAAAACACCTGCTTTAGAAACATTTGTCTTCTGCGAAGACACTTCTATTAGAACTGATGTAGTTATTTTGATTCTGTTATCATCCCTGAACATGCCTTTTAGACTGGTTAAAGAACATAGGATTCCGTCTCGAATATTCCTAGACTTTCCCATGTGTTTATGGGGGAACTTCTACTTTTGCTTTTCTGCATTTGAGATAAATGATGGGAAGTGTGACTAGTACCTCCAAATACATGTCCACATACACCACAAACTGAAGCATGGATGGGGGACAGAGCCTAAACAACAACAGTGTGCCTACGCCAGTGGTGAGCAGCCCAGAGCTGACAACATGGGCAGAGTCTGTAGAATTTTTAACTCAACTAATTTCTTTAAAAGGAGAAAAAAAAACCCTTAACTCCCAACATACCAAAAAAATAATAAATCTGAAGCTACCCCAAATCAAACATGTTAATTAAAACTGAGTTTAACAGCATGCCTAAACTGAAATGCTTTACAAATAACAGGCAATAACTTTCACAGATCTCAGCAGGTAATCTGTTTTGCATGGTGGTGGAACAATAGCAAAGTCCATATCTCAAGTCCCTGCCAACCTGCCCCTTTTTATTTGCTGCCCTCTTCCCAGATTTTAAAGGTTAGGTGACCGAAGTAACATTGAGGAATGGCCAGATGGAAAAGGGCAATCCCTAGGGTACATGAGACTCAGATTGTTTAAAGTTGACATGGGGAACCTTTGGCCCACCAGATGTCACTGAAGTACAGCTCTCCCCTGATGTTGGCCATGCTTGCTGAGACTGATGGGAGTTGTAGTTCAGCAGTGTTTGGAGGGCCCAAGTGTCCAACACCTTGTTTAAAGCTGTTTAAGAGAAACTTTCGGCAGTGACTACTGTTAAAGCAGTGTGACAAACAGCTTTGTGAGGTGGGAAACACTCAGATGAAGATATTCAAGCAAGAGATGGTCTCCCAGTATCTCTCCTAACTCTATAATACTATAAATAACCAGAATTGGCAACAGAGGTGGCCAGGGTCACTGTTTTCAAATTGTGTGGATATGACGATGCATTCCTGCTCCTATCAGGAGGAGAGGCAGATAGCCCAAACAGACTGAATCTGTGCCTGTGTGTCATGTGGTTTGGCTTGGACACATCAGCCATCTTTTCTTTAGGGGGAAAATTGCAATCAGATGCAGGAAGGGTTGAAGCCGAATGGTAGAGTACATGGTTTCTTTCCCCCTGCCCTAAGTTCCAGTTTCAATATCCTAAGACTTTATACAGTTTCCACTGTATAAAGGGAAAGACCCCTGTTGAGACCCAAGGCTGGGAAAGACCCCTGTTGAGACCTTGGAGAGCTTCTGCCAATCCAAGCAGACAATATGGAACAATAATAGAACAGGCAAGATGGAACAATAATAGGTGTTTATGTGGCATGCAGTTAGATGGCCTCTTACTGTTCTAAGAGTTTCATAGACATTTTGAGGCTTGATTACGGTTGTCTGGAATCGTTTCTTCTTCATTGCTCTTGGTGACCGGAGTAACATTGGGGAATGGCCACCAAGTATTCTAGTACAAAAGGCACAGTCACAGTGACAGTCCGGCAGCTTATGAAATGCTAAAAATGCCCCAGAAAAACAGTGAAGTATGAATTCTGTGGTTTTCTCATTCCCCAGCCCCCACCCCCTTAAGCTCTGAAGGAGAGAATTACTATCTTCTGAGATGGATAGCATCATTAATCAGAATCAGACAGTTCAGTTTCTTGCACAATGCCAAATCATCCTGGACTTATATTTGCTCTGACTGCACAGGAAATAAATATAGTCAAGCAACTGTTTGATTAGGAATGCGGACAGAAGAGGGGGTGGAAAAATATTAAAGGGGAAATTTTTGAGGCATAAACAGAATTCCAGCAAAAGATTACTTCTCTAACATTATTATAAGTAAGATTATGGGGGTTATGCATGTGTGTGTGTGTTTTTATGAGCTTAGCAAAAGGACATCATAAAATAAAATGAAATTATGTGTTTCAAAAATTTTAGATGCTTTTAACTAATACAAGTTGGAGCCAGTTTGAAAGTATGTATGAAAATATGGTTTAATTTATTAAGTATCCCAAGACAGACATAATTCTAAACACTTCATGATCTCACCTGTTTTGGTTTCAAAAATGAATGGTGTGGGTGACTATTTAAGACAGCTTCAAAATAAATGCAAAGCAGCAATAAACAGAACACCTCACAGAAATAGTAAGCAAATGCATAAACCTTTTTCCATGTAGGATTAACTAATGCTTCTCTATTCCTCCTATACTCTTAACAACATCTGTGTTCTCTGGCTTATATATGGGATTTAAATTGCATATTGTAAACTGCCTTGAGTGGAAATAGGAAGTGCAATTTAAAAAACTCAATAAATGTGTACTGTGTTTTCTCACTAGGTTCTTAAAGAAAGTCTTAGACCTAGTTTTCAACTCAACAGCCTTCTGTCCTTCCACTCTGGTCAAAAATGTCTGCTAAGGGCTCATCCACACTTCCTCTTGTTCCACTGCTTCCGCCCAGGGAAAACTGCTCTTTAACACTCAGTAGGAGCAAACAGCAATACAGTTTTTTTCCAGATTCACATTTGCTCCAGTTTAGCACTAAAGAGTGGGTTCTCCATGGCAAAGGAGCAGGCATGGGACAAGTTCTAGGAATGGGACAAGTATTGATGAGTTCTTACTCTAAGTTGGCCTCTATGCAGGGCCATTGTGCTGATTTAGCTAGTGCTGAGAGATTGGGGCTGTTGAAATAGTACTAGCTCTCCAGCACCATTATGAAGAAGAATGGTATCCATCTCAAACTAAGCCACTTAAGCAAATGAAGATGGACGTCAACAAGTCCATTGCCCTAGAATAATCGCAGAGCCTCTTCACATATTCAAACATTAGCAGGTTCACTATGTGAACTATCTTGTAACACATGAGAAGATTTCTTGCTGCTCTTCCTCCATGTTTACGCAATGTGTACACGCTGCACAGGACTGCAGTGGGACTCATGCAGGTAGACACGATATACAATTGGAAAAAGAAAAATACGTTTACTAGGTCACACTTTACAGGATACATGCCTAGCACAAGTGATAGAACCAAAGTATAAAATGTGAAGAGCTTTTGCAGGATTATTTCTGGGGGAAGGCTGGCAGTGTTTCTCACACTTGGCTCCCCAGCTGTTGTTGGACATCATCCCTGCCACTGGTCCTGCTAGCTAGGGATGGTGGGAGTTGTAGTGCAATGGCAGCTGGGGACCCAAGTTCAAGAAGCACTGTGAGACATGAAAGCTAAGCCTATATGGGAGAACATAATCTTATGGGCATTCATAGAAACATAGAATTTGTAGAGTTGGAAGGGGCCACAAGGATTATAGTCCAACCCCTGCAATACAAGTATCTTTCATCCAGTGTGGGACTTGAACCAAAGACCCTGAAGAGTATCGTGCTCTACCGAATGAGAGCATCCCCAGGATGAGTGAATTCCTTACTTGGGTGGTCCGTATAGCTTCAGTCAAACTATTCTGAAGTTGTTAAAAAAAAACAAAAAAGACAGTGAAATTTACTGAGAGCAGCTAGAGCCTATTCTTAGCATCAAAACCTTATGACACTCTTCAGTTGGTTTAATCACAATGGTGTGGCATGAACATTGCCATTCAAGTATCAAGCATGTCGGAAGAGTGTGGTTAGTTCAAAGGTTAGAGAGTTCCAGTATATATTCAAGTGGACATGATAAAACAACCAAATGACTGATCCTAAAGGTATGGTCAAAGCAACAGCTGCTAGTGTGGGGTACTAGGACATACACTGTTATGCTTCAAATTTTGTAAGGAATTGCTGTTACTGAAATTCCCCCCCCCTTTTTTTTTTGTAAGCCACCCCAAGGTCTTATTACAATCAAGTGAAATCAAAATAGGATACACAAGTCAATAAGAACCTGATATTGTGCATTGACAATGAAGTTCATTGTCCTCAAACTGATGGAGATAACAAAAGTTGTCTTCAAACTGGTGAAGCATTGGCTCCTTCAAGTTGTTACCTGATGCCAGACGTAGCTTCCTGAGGGTGGAGCGGTGATGTAGGGCCAGTATGCTAACCTCCAAGCAGGTGGGTCCTTGTTGCCTGCTGAAAGGGAGAGGTGGTGGGGAGGTTGTCTCAGTGCAAGGAGTGTCTGATTGCCTCTGCTGCCACATTTGCACCACGGTGGCCTCTCTGCGTTGCCTCATGTCTCCCTGCTCTCCTGGTAAGCAACTCACCTGCCAGGAAGTTAGCATAGTGGTTCCACCTCATCCAGCAAGCTGCTGGTGCTTAAATACTTTTATGCTTAAAGAAGTATCAGAAGACAATTGAAATACAAAAAAAGAAGAGCTTGTTGTGCTGTGAACACACTGCCAGCTTTGCCTCTAGCATCTGTGCTGCTATCAGAGGTCAGAATCACTGGGCACCTACCAAGGCCCAGTCCACAGCAGGGCAGCCTACTTCTAACTCCTGGACTGCTGCCCCTGATGCTGCTGCCAGTTCGTCAGCCTTTCTCTGAGGGAGGGAGCAACAGTGACATCAAGGAGAAGCAGCTTCTACTTGCCGTGCCCTTTGAATGCTGGTGCAAATTGGGCCCTTTGGGAGAGGACAAGCAAATGAGCAGTTGTCACTGTGACAAACAAGAAAGGGACCTACTGAGGACATTTTGACAAAGGACTCCCCCAAACCTGCCTAGAGTATCAGCCAATCAAATACTATGTCATTTTTGCCCCACTTTCTCTCATGCACACCCATCTCCTACTGCTGTCCACCTCCTCATCCAACTGGGAAATAAAGCAAATAGGTGACAAAGATGGGAGCAGTGCAGCCTTCTGCAGTCAGAGGCATTCAGCTGACGGGTGCCCTGCTACCCAGATGGAGGGTGATACCAGTAGCAGCAACTGGGTAAAAGAGTGAGTGAGGAGTGCCAATGGCAAGTTTGTTTGATTCTCTGGGTTGCTAGAGATGGATATTAATGCTAAAGAGAGATCTCACAGCGTGTTTACAGCACTGTGAGCTTCCTTTTTATATGACAAATGTTTTCCACCTTAAACCTAGAAGATTCATACTGAACCATATTGTCTGATGCATGGACCTTGAATCTTGAAATATATTGGAAATGCATTCTATTGGGTGGGCACTATGCTTCCCTGACTCTGTGAATTAATATTATGGAACAGTTCATTTGCTTAACCCATCCAGTCTTTTTTTCCTTAATTAATTGTTCACAGTAATCCTTTGTCCTCCAGCATAGTATATGTTGCCAGGAGCACACTATAATGTTGAGCTACTGATGGCAGCAGGAGGATCCTGCCTCTTATCCACAGCTGCATCATAATTCTTTATGATACACAATTAATCTTCTGCATAATTGGCTCAAAGCTGGTTGTCCCATGTAAAACCCATCCAGCCAGTCTCTGAATTTCTGGTGTCCCGAAATGTTCACATACATTTTAACTGCTAAGGGGAAAGTTTCCATCATGGAACATCAGCAAGCAGAACAGATTCTATGAAGGAAGGAATTTCCAGTTCCTTTGGAAATTATGAAGCAAACAATGTATATCAGTTTGGCTGGCAAAACTGGGCGCAGAAGACTGGCAATTGTAGGGAAAAATGTGGGGACACAGGCAGGATGCAGAAAGGTGTGGAAACACATACCTGGAAAGCTTGGAGGAAGGTACCCGAGGAGCAAGGGCCCAGATTACATGATAGGTCAATGAAATGGGACAAACATAGACATTTGAATTTTGAAGCAGGAACCAAATGGGAGAATCAAGGGAGAAGGAAGGAAGAAATAGTGAGGAGGAGGCAGGGAATTGTAGGAAGGATGAGTTGTTGAAAATGTTGTGTAGGAGGAACAATTCCACACAGTGCTTAGAAACAGGGATAGATGTGCTTTTTGACTGAAGCAGAGCAGATAAATCACACAGATTTATAGGTCTGGAACACTGGGGAGAAAAGAGACCAAAGGAAGGATGAATTTGGTTCCTTGATTTGAAATGACTAGTCAAATAATCTGGTTGCAGATTTGAGTACGTATATGTATGGTGATTTGCTCACTGGAAGGACAGATCGTGAAGCTGAGGCTTCAATACTTTGGCCACCTCATGAGAAGACTCCTTGGAAAAGACCCTGATGTTGGGAAAGATTGAGGGCACAAGGAGAAGGGGACGACAGAGGACGAGATGGTTGGACAGCGTTCTCAAAGCTACCAGCATGAGTTTGACCAAACTGCGGAAGGCAGTGGAAGACAGGAGTGCCTGGCGTGCTCTGGTCCATGGGGTCACAAAGAGTCGGACACGACTAAACGACTAAAAAACAACAATGGTGATTTACTTTTTAAAGGGCAAAATTTTCAGAGTATTGAAGGAAAGAGCTCTAAATTTTTGAGCTCCATCTGTAACCTAGACTGGATCTAGACACATCAAAGAAGCATTCCAGTTAAACGTGTTGCAAACTTTGTATGAGAAATCGGGTTAGCAAAAACAGAGCTCCACAGCACCATCTGGTGTCACAGTGTTAGAATGCATAAACAAGGCATATAAAACACTTTTTCTTTACCAATGTAGCTGAGTCCCTAGAATGCATATTAATCTGGAGTTTATGAACTAGCAAAGTTCTAAAAGGCATTTGTGTCAGCATAACACATATAGATACCAGGCTGCCAGCTTACTTGGGAATCTGAAGAAACCATTGGCTGTGAAAAGCACTTGTTACTGATCTTTAACTTAGTAAGATTTAAAAGTGTCTAAATATACAGCTAGTTGCTGAGTTATTAATAGTGGGACTTTCACATTCATTACTGCTATTCCTCACTTTTTGGAGTGTCTAATTAAAGGAGTGATAGAGGAATTGTCATTTGCTGTTAAAACACTGCTGGCTGAGAGGTGTGAAAGTAAAGACTCTTTTCAAACATTTGAAACCCTAATGGATTATGTCTATCAGAAATCTCAAATGCAAATGGAATTACCACTAGTCTTCAGTCATGGCAAACAAAATTAGACTCAATGGAAATTAGGCACTGCAG
This sequence comes from Podarcis vaucheri, assembly GCF_965113315.1. Taxonomy (NCBI): domain Eukaryota; kingdom Metazoa; phylum Chordata; class Lepidosauria; order Squamata; family Lacertidae; genus Podarcis; species Podarcis vaucheri. The sequence continues at coordinate 51,296,850 of NC_138764.1, read as the reverse complement.
AATCTACATAGGAATTTTCTCAGAAATGCCACAAAATATATCAATCTAAAAAGCCAAAGCAGCATTTTTCTGGGAAACAGATGCTTTTCTCCGACTTCAGCTAATTTTAAAATATGGAGAGGTTGTTTTTAATTTCAGAGATGGATTCAGACCTTCCAGTTTCAATGTGTACTTGGCAAAAAAAAAAAAATCAAGATTTTTTTTTTAAATCTCTACTGGGATTCTGTACAACTGTGCATTGCAGAAAGGATGCGGGTCATTGCTCCCTGCTGATTTTATCTTCCCCACAATGAACATGCAGAATCAGCAAGCTCCTGCCTTCCTTGTGCATGTTTTATGCATTGGTCAGGACCAGGTGTCATAGCTGCACGTACACATACCGGAAGCCAGGAGATGGGGGAGTTGTGGAGGGCTTCTTTGTTGTGTTTTTTAATGTGGGTGAGTGCAGGAGAGAGCCTGCTGATTCTGTATGTTCACTGCTGTGGAGGGGTGGGGGGGAATCAATATGAGAGCTGAGAATGGGTGCAATGGTGTACTGCAAAGTGTAACGTTAAGCTGTTTCTGGATGGAAACAGAGCTGATTTATTCTTAATGACTTCACTTTGCTGACCATCAGGTTTTTGTTTCATTATTCAAAGGCAAACACTGAGCAAGCATTTTCTGAAAGTGCCAAGCACTCTAGAGCAGGAACAAGCAAGCACACTGTGTGTCCTTCGGATGTTTGGTTTATTTATTACACACAATTTGAGGGAACTGTTTGCTCTTGAAATGCATCCGGAGAAGAGCTTTTTTAACAGGCCTTTCCCCACCAAGTTTTGTGCAACTGCTTTTTTCTTATAGGCATTTCAGATTTACACAATATCTACGGCGAGATGCAAAGAGCTTATTTTAGGCCCCCCAAAAAGCTTGTGTTTCTGAAACTCTCTCTCTCTCTCTCTCTCTCTCTCTCTCTCTCTCACACACACACACACACACACACACACACACAAAACAAACAAACAAACCCCGTGTGTAAATTACTTGTAAAATTCTCCTAAGTTTCAACAGCAAACTAACTTGCAGCATGAGGCTTCATGGTTCAAGATACTCAAATCCAAAGTGCCCTCACATGGGATTCAGGCTCTCATCTCTTAGTATAAGGTGCTATGCATCGAGATCTACCCACCTGTTTCTCAGCCTTTCAGAAATATGTATTCCGTCAGGCCAATCTAACCAGATTTGGAGGGGGGGCACTTTTCTGCCCCACTGCTGCAGGCTTTTTGCTGCCTGAAGTGAAGGACAGAGTCAGTACCTGCTGCCACCGCCACATTCTACATATAGAAGGCAACCGGATGGGCAGCTGGATCATATTTCAACATGTGCAGCAGGACAGTGCCCTCCCCAACACCTGAAGGCAGCAAGATAGCTGCAGCTTCAGTGGTGCCCCACGGCACACACAGCTCTCTATCCTCCCAACACTTGCTTTGCTCACTGCTTCACCTGGCACCTGCTTGCTGCCTCCTCAAACACGTTGTGTGAGCAGAGTGGAACATGCACACACAAGTCGTGTGGCCAGAACTGGCAGGCTCTGCCTGCTCACTCGGTCAGGATTTAGGAGCCTTTCAAAGAATTTAGCACACTGGGAGAAGGCAACATGGTAAGGCAGACCACAAGCCAAGTCCAGCAACAAGCATCACTGCCTCTGGGGCACTGGCTCAGGACCACAGGATTGGCCCAGGGAAGGCATTCCGGAGGACAAGGTCATAATTTGTCCACTTATAGAAACCAGAGGCTTTTCTCCTGGGCATAGTTGGCCAATCGGTGTTAAAGAAGGATAGAACTTTCTTTATGTATGCTACAGCAGCAGCAAGAATTCTTATTGCAAAGCACTGGAAGACAAAAGAGTTACCCACCCTGGAAGAATGGCAAATGCAACTAATAGACTACATGGAAATGGCGGAAATGACTGGCAGAATTCAAGACCAGGGAGAAGAGCTTGTGGAAGAAGATTGGAGGAAATTTAAAATTTATTTACAGAAACATTGTAAAATTTTTGAATGCTGATGACGTTGAAATGAACTGAAGGGGTTCTAGCAACAAGGTAAAATGTAAGATGGAATTGATAATAGATAAGCTAAATTGGATATGAATTTGCTGAACCAATTCTTAAAAGGGATACACAAAAGGGAGGCGTGAGGAAGTCAGGAAAATAAGTTAACTAAAGATGAGAAATTAAAAAAGAGGGAGTTTTGTTTTCTTTTATATGTGTTTTTTCTTTTTCTTTTTTGTGTTTAATGTTTGTATTTTTGTATTTTGTAATTTTGTATTTTTCTGTTTTTGTATTTTTCTGAACTTTTCTATTGATAAAACTTAATAAAATATTATATTAAAAAATTGTCCACTTATTCATAAAATTGTTTTATATTTAAATTACATCGAAAGCACTGCCAGCTAATATAGTTTCCCGAAAGGTGACACTTGCAGCTGAGATACACTCTACCTTCCATTTCCACAAACCCCAAAATTCACCCAGTTATATAGAACATTGAAGACAATGGCAAAGATTTATGTACGACACAGCTTTTCTGTAATTCAAACTCAGATTTCCCAACTGGATTAATTTACGGTGCTGCTATTAGTGTCACTTTTAACTAAGTATGAGCAGAGCAGGATCTTGGGTAATTGAAACTGCACGAGGAAGTTTTATAACTTTGAGAGTGAGATGACACTTTCCTATTATAATATATTTCTGGATGTAGCTTGTGCCCATTAAGATTGATTATGCTAAAATTGCTCCATCAAAATCTGCACAAGTCCTTTTGGAGGCAGCACTAGACAGATACTGAATAAAGAATTGTTTTCAAGGAATTATAGATTTGGAAGGGACCAAAAGACAGACTAGACTTGCTTAGAGCAACCCTCCACCACCAATCAAGCAGAATAACTATTTGTAGATAATCTAACATCTACAAATGCTAAGAGTTCTCCTTGCAAAGTTTAGGAATCCATTAGAGAGATGAGGAGCTCACATGTTGGCAATTCCTGCCAACTATGAGCCCAATCATAAATATATTTACATATGTTATAAACACATGCATGCTTCACACATTGAGCAAAAACTTAAGACTGCCCAGAAATGTCCCTTAGATCAGAATACAGCTGTGAGGTTACAAACTGAGACCAGGAGCATGAAGCATTTGAACCCAGGGCTTAAATAACAGCGCTGGTTGTCTGTCAGTATAAAGGGGATGTGTAAGTCAGACAATGCAGGTGTTGAGCCAATATTGTAGTTATATCATTGGATGTTGTGCAGAAACAACAGCAACAACTAACCCCGTGTGGTTTCTTTGAGATGTCACTACTGCTCCTTTATAATTATGAAGCAGCACCCAATTAGGTCAGGCCTTCAATAAACGTAACATTTCTTAAATACACCATATGTACATCTGCTTCCTAACAAAAACATGACCACCAAGTGGCTTGCAATCATAAAACCACACATGTAATCACATATGTAAAAAGACAAGATCATTCACAGACACAGTTTATACTCTAGATACCCTATCCGGATTGATTAGTAGGCAAAGTTAAAGTTCCAAAGTGCACATTGAGCAGTGTCAATGTTAAGGTTCGTAATTTTTATTTCAGTTACAACTATGTTTTGCCCTGTTAACATTTGATTTGACCAGCTCTACAAAAATGAGCTGTGCAGACATTTGGGAGTTTAACTGGGGAGACCTGTGTTCAAATTCCTGCTAGGCCATAACGCTCTCTGAAGCGATCTCCATATCTCAGCCTAACAAGTCTGTTGTAAAGATAAATGGGGGAAAACAGTCTATGCTACCATGGATGCTTTGAGGAAAGGAAGAGATAAAAATATAACAAATCTATAAATGCATTCCCTGTTTACCAAGCAAGCTTTCATACAGCCTGTATTAAGCCACAGCATACAGAAATTTTAAACTGGGTCTGACTTTGGTGTATTTCCTTGCCTGAAGTAAAGCCTTCCACCAGATAGTTTTGGCCAGGTTGAGAAACTACAACTCCTATCAGCCCCAGTCAGCATGACTAATGGCCAAAGGTGATGGGAACTATAGTACATTGGAGAACCAAAGATTTCCCACGCTTGGAGTAGGTCCTTGTGGTATGCAAAGATCAAGCACTAACTGCAATGCCAAGATCCCTTCCCTCCCACCTGTTTTTATTTCATTTCACTTCCACTGGGAAATGCTGTCACCTTAGAAATAAAAGTTCCCCTCTCTATTTCTGCAAAAAACTCCAATGTGAGCAGAGCAGCTCTCTTGCGTTGTTCTCCACATGACTCCTTGTTTTAGTCAGTTATGGCTGTATATACTCTCATTTTCTCTGCTTCTGGAAGCTGTTATGTATTTAGGTGGAAAATCTGTCAGCCCATGCTCCTAATAAGAAACGTACACATAGACATGAGCAGGACAGTGGGTGAAAACACTGACCATTAAAATGTAGTTAAAATGTTAGTTAATCTGATCTACAGAGCTCTGCAAAATGATTTTGTATGATTTTCCCCCAGCTTAGCATTGTAGCATTAATATTTCATTGCCTAGAATTCACTATGATTGTAGTCCTGTTACTGTCTTGCTCAATTTATTGCTTGGGAAAGTTAGTTTTAATCTCTTGCAGGAACTAAAAATGCACACTTAGGAAAAGCCCTCCCATTTGGAACTGGCTTGATACATTTCTGATTAAAGCCATGTGAAGATGGATCCTGAAGCACTGTTTATTGGAACAAAATTATACAGTAATTTTCTGCTGCAGCTGAAACTCTATGCATGACGATATTAGATCACACAATTAGTTTTAATAGATGGCATGGCTGGGGGGTGAGAAATATGCCACGGATGGCGGATATGATGTGTAGATCCACACTAAGTGAGCTTGCTTGAGGCAACTTGCTGACATGGTTACATTAGGTGGTGTCATGGACTGGCCGGACAGAATGGTGGGAGGCACCAGCTGGGGAATGCTGAAGAGAAGAAGACTCAAGAGCCTAGGGACTTGTGGTAGGATGACAATGAGTTTTAGAGGGAATGACCACTCCCCACATCAAATGGGGGCGCCTTTTGCATGGTCGCGCACAGCCTCCCGGATCCCAGTGCGGCTCCCAGTAGTTTGGGTTGGCTTCACCCTCCCCAGGCTGGATATCTGGAGGTCTCTGCCTACCTCAGCTAATCGCCCAATCCTGCCTGCGGAGGCGTTGCCAGGGGATCGGCCAGGTAAGGGGAGGGACCACCCTGCCCACACAACAGAAGGTGAATCTTTCCAGAGGCAACAGGGTTTAGTGAGCAGGGAGAATCTGTGGCAGAGAACTCCAGAATCAGAAGTGGAAGCAGAAGAGAATGGAGGCCATGAAGCTAGTGAAGAAGCAAGGGTGTCTCCCCTTCCTGCTGCAACAAGCTCCCCACCCCTCTGGTCTCCCAGGACCAGGAAAGGTATGAAGTGGGAAGAGCAAAGGCAGACACGATGGTGTAGCCTCAGATTGCGTTGGGAAAAACCCATTAGAGGAGGAGATTTAGGCAGCTGTAGGAAGGCAGTCTCCACAACTTGCTTCACAGGGGTAAGATCTTGTTTCTTTTAATAAAGAGTTAACTTCACTTACTCCCTATGATTTATTGCTAGTTCACTCCTGGCAGGTGGCCAGGTGCTGTTTGTCTCCAACTCCCATCTAGCTAACATGGCCAGTGGCCAGGGATGATGGTGTGTGCGGTCCAACATCTGAGGACCAACAGTTGAGGCAGACTGGTCTAAAGGATTTATCTTATTATGGGAAATTAGCAAAGGGCTAGAAGACAGGCACTCCTGGGTTTTATCATGTTTTCTGTTTTGTGGTGGTCCACCATGCCACCACTAAATGAGAGTTCAAATCACATGTCAGTCAACAACAAAGATCATCCTGTCACAATCATGCTCTCCTTTTTTATTTCTGGCAATCATAAACAGTACATGATTGCTACGCTCTTCTTGTGTGTGTCTCTCTGCCTTTGACAACTGCAGAATAAGGAGGTGGGGATAAGCTTTCCTCATATAAGGGGGGAAAGGTGGAAACCCTAATTGCAGCATGCACTCGCACGGCAATTGTTAACCAACATGTCTGTTGTGTCTTATTGGTGAGGAGAAATTGGAGCTGCATACAGCTGAGGGGGCAGGGGGCAATTACTTGAGATGCAATTGAGGCCAGGTGCACCAAACGGAGTTAATCACTGAACTCAGGTAGATATTTGAATCCTAAATTGGTAGAATGCCAAAATATCATCAATCAATGCTACAACACTGGCAAAATACCATGATTAACCTCGGAATATGAAAATCCTTTAATTGACATACATGAAAAGAATTTGAAAGAAAGGATCAGCCTCCTTGCACACTTTAATTGCTCAGATTGTGTGAACAAAAGATGGCTAATGATGATTAAATCACATTCAAGGGTATACTAATCCAAGATAAGCAGTCTTGACAACATGCACCCAAGATAGCTCATTTGATAGGCCATTGGTAGTAACTTCTATGATTTTTGCATATTTTTAACCAACTAATTCCCCTAATCCACTCTGTTAATAATGGATTCCTGGGGGGAGGAGCCATGTTGGCTCTCTGGAGAGTATACACAATAGAGGTTTTTTCCTATATTGAGAAAGGGGAAGAGTGAATGGATTGTAAATCTTTGTGCTATTTATTGTTCTGCCAATATGTATCACAGCAATATTGTAATATATGCAGGCACACTTATGGATTTTATTTATGTTCAAAGAAGTCAGTTACTTGCACTCGCTGAGACTCGATAGTCTCATTTTACCATTGGGTCTGCTGAAAACCTCTGGAGAATTAAAATTCTCATTAAGTCCACGGGAAAGCAGAATTTAATCAAATGCATTCTAAAGCTCACTGTTAAAAAATATGCAACTATAAATTGAATTTCTGTTAGTAGCTGGCACAGCTCTTCAGCAACAGCTAAAGTCTTTTTTTATTTATTATACTATGAATGCAAAACAGATAAAATTAAATCCTACATCATCAGTAGCTCCAATCTCGATACATTACTTACTAGTGAAACTTTTCTGCAGTACCTACAAAAAAACACCATCATGTGTCATCTTTCCAAGCCTTAAGGAACATCCTAATCTGAAATTGAAAGATAAATATTGCAGTTATGAGTCTTTCTGTCATGACTCAAATAATTTTAAAATTGCTGAGATGTATTCCTCTAACAATGGTAAAATGGGTCTAATGCAGGATAAAATGGCAGTTTTAGTCTCAGTAATTTTGATAGCAGCTTGTAATTTTCATGTACTTGTTACATTTCTCAGATCGGCAAAGATTACAAGAGAACACTTTCCCATAAGGGAAAAAATATCCCATTTTACTGCTCATATTCTTTACACACAGTATACTTCAGCTTTGAGAACGATGAGGACTTTTCTGAGTGTGGTGTTTGATGCTATAAATATAACATTGGACCATTTGGCACTGGAACAGATTGCATGAAATTAAGATGTTATTAGGAGCCACCTAGCCAGTTCTAAACCAACCTGAACTGGGATTTTTTTGTTTACATTGGTAGTTTCTTAAAAAATCAGCCTTAGCGCTATTTACAATTTGTACGTAACTTAATTAAGTTCTGCAAATGAGTATTGTATTGGAAAGTGACAATTCTGTTCTCCCAATTAATAGTGCTTACTGCACAATAGTTCCTTTGTACCAAGAGCTGCATTCTCCTCAGGATTCTGCATGGTAAATGTCACAATGATTCCTGTTTTGTCTCTCGCAGAGGTTATTTCAACTTTAACAAGGGAACAAAAAGACATGCAATACTTTTTTGTTTATTGTGAATGGGAAACCTGCACTTGGTGCACTTCTACCTGTCACACCACTGTTAATAGCAGAAGAGCTTTGGAGAAGTGGGATACTTCATATTAACCCTGATGGAACAATTGTCATTCCCAGGCCTAGTTACTTGTGCAGTGATCCCAAGCAAAATTCCCAAGAAGTAGTAAGTGCCACTTGGTGGCCACTCCCTTCCAAGCACATCTGTTCAGGGTTTAGGTCCACCACCCAACCCAAGGCCGAAATCATACAGCTCCTGGGGAAATATTTTGCTTCCTTTTCCAAAGAATGGCACGTTTTCAAATAACTAGGTGCCTTAAGCCTTGTTCAGATGTTTTCCCTTGTAAACAGCAGGAAAAGAACTCAAGGAGGTGCCAAAGTATGTAGAAATACAGTGTAAAACCATTTCTCACACATGTTCAAGAACCGGGCTTACAACCAGGTAAACAGGTATAGGATTGCAGCCCAAGATTCTAAGTGTTATAGCAATAGCCAACAGGCTGGAAAAGCATATTCACGTGTGGAGTTCACTCAGAAGCCCCTGTTTTCAATCTATTAGTGTTATAGTTCATTTCTTTTTCATATTAGCAAATCACCAGCTTACAAACTATTTAAAATTCAAAGTGGAGGAAGCTTAAATATACAACTGAAGTTTTTCGCTGCTTTGCATAAAACTTTGGAGACACTGAGAAAAGGCTATCCATGACCCTAATATATAAAGAGGATTATTAATGTCCCACATTTTTGGTTCCCTGCTATTAATTTAAGACCAGATCGCTAGATTTGGTGCCCCAGTTAACAGGACCATGTTACTGAGATAATAGTGAATTATTTTTATCCTCCCTTTCCCTCCCCCCCTTTTTATTTAAACTCTCTGAATGTGAAGCAATGGGGATAAACCCAACCATGCTGTCCTTATGGAGAGAATGAAACCATCACATAACAACTCCTGCACATAGTTTTCTGTCAAATCTGTCCCTTGTTGCCATTGTAATAAATAGTCATCGGCAGTCCAGTCCAGTAAACATTGCTCCCAAGTAACCTGAATAGAAATCGGGTAGAGAGATAGGTATACGTGTGTGTGTGTGTAGATGTGCAGACCTTCCATGTGTCCCTATTTTCCAGAAGCCATCCTGATTTCTGATTTGATCATGGAATGTCCTGCTTTTCCTTAGGATGTCCCTAATTTTATCGAGAAATATTGGAGGGTATGGAGTTATGCGACCCTTGAGCCAAGGAGATAAATAACTATACAACCTTTAGTAGACATCTGAAGGCAGCCCTGTACAGGGAAGCTTTTAGTCCTTAATGTTTTATTATGTTTTTATATATGCTGGAAGCTGCCCAGAGTGGCTGGAGCAACCCAGTTGGAAGGGCGGGGTGTTGTTGTTGTTGAATAGAATGTCTCCATTTTCATCCGGAAAATGTTGGGTGGGTATAGGCGAGTGCTGCAGAACATTACTTGCTTTTTATATTGCCAAAATTAAAAAAAAAATCCTTCCAGTAGCACCTTAAAGACCAACTAAGTTAGTTCTTGGTATGAGCTTTCGTGTGCATGCACACTTAAGCTCATACCAAGAACTAACTTAGTTGGTCTTTAAGGTGCTACTGGAAGGAATTTTTTTATTTTGACTATGGCAGACCAACACGGCTACTTATCTGTAACTTTTTATATTGCATCCTTGGTAATCTGTGTGGCCTCCTATGGTACATGTAACAAACTGTGCTGTAGACAGTTACACTTCTTAGAAAGTTTATTTCCCATTTTGTGAAATATTTTATTATTCTTTGTAAACAAATGTTAAATTTACTAAATCACAGCCCTTTATTGGAGAAATCTGGTAGTGTTAAAATTCTCTACTAAACAGAAAATAAGGACTAACTCACATATTTAATTCTAAGACTTACAGTGTATAGAGATGTCTGCTCAGAAGTAAGCCCCACTGAGTTCTGTTTGAGCTTACTCCTGGATGTTTATAGGATTGCAGTCTTATTTCTTTTGTCATCCTGGATCCAATGTGGAAGCAATGGTTTGAATATCCCAGCATGGTCATGCAACACTGATTTATTGCAGTGCTAGACACAATACTTTTGAAGTGTTTGTTGCGGTGCACTATTAAGGGTTGGACTCATGATGAAACATTCAGACAATTGCATTACTACCTCACCTTTAAATTCTGAGTTGACATACAGAGTCACTTTAATTGCCAAATGGAAAACACGGCTCAAAAGTGGTTATATGAATGGCTCTCATTGTTACAGAGACACTTTGTGTGCTGATTCAGGTGATGCTTTCAAGAATGTAGTGAAACATTTTGCTTGCATTATGTTCTATCAGGACAGAAACCCAACAACACAGCACAGAAACTGTTGTCTGCCCACCTAATGCCCACCTAATGAAGGAAACAAGTCTTTCCCACATGTAATTAGAATTAAAATGTCTGTGCCAACTTTAATAGTCTAGCCATTGCAGCTTGTCCTACCCCATCTTTCCTGTTTTAATGCTTTAAGAAATACATTTTAATCCCTAGAAATACATTTTAATCCCTAGCAATCAGAATATATGTCAAGAGAATATATCATTGACCAGAATTCACACCTTAAGGAAATGTACTCTATGTTGGACTGAAGAGAGCATCCCCATTGTTCAACATAAATTATCATTCATGCATAGTATTTATTTTTAATTTAAAATCTAAAACAGTGAATAATTAAGTACCACAGAGAATACTAATATGCTGAACAAAGTGGTGCTAAATGGGACTTCTTCTGCAAGCTTTTGGGGAGCCTCTTCCTATTACTAGAAAAAGAGATTCTACCGGGTATTTGCATAGTACATTGGGTAAGCGGCATTAACACAAAATGAAGTGATTTTTATTTATTAATAGTTTTCCCTTCAAATCCAATAAGTTTCCTGAATTTGTGAAACATTAAAATGCAAAATGCACAAAACAAAAACAATATTAATGAAAACTTTGAATTATTAAAATGTACGGCCACTAATTATTGATCTGATGCTGTTCTATATAAAGGCAACATGCTTGGCTGCACAGAAATATTTGAAGATCATTAATATACATGTGTTTATTTTGCTGAGCCTAAATTGGAAGTGGTAGATTATTCCTATTGTCTAACAAATTAGGAAGTGTGACAGTTACTGCCATGCAGGCATGATGTACAATTTCTTTCCCCATCTACTTATTAATTTCTGTCAAATTAAAACTAAAATACCATTGCAAACCTTGAAGAGCAATAATATGAAAACTAAATGTGAATAGCTATTAGGAAAACGTACTACTTCTGATTGCTCCAGGCAAACACACACAGAGAGAAAAGGAGCAAGGAAGAAAACTAAACTCTGTATTTGTATAAGTAAAAGGGGGGACTCTTTGAGGAGCTGCTGCCAGATCAAACTTAAAACCTTGTCAAAACAACATTTATACTGTGGGGGAATTCTGAAATCTTAGTCCATCCTCCTCCCCTTTCAGGTTTCCCCTTAAAACAAAAACCAAAGTGAAATTCAGTTCACTATAGAATTGCCAATGCATGGTTTCACTCCGAGGACAGATTAATAATTTCTTATCTTGTTTCAGCTGAATTTCATGACCAAGATATCCTGTAATTTTACACCTCCTCATGATGACCTTTCTACTGTACTTATTTCACCAAATATCACTGGCAACATTCTTTCCATTCCAGCAACCTTCAGGATACATGGATCTCGATATTACTTTGGAACGGCTACACTATGAAGCCCTCCGTAAATAATTGATGACATGTAGCTCATTCATTGTGAAATTCTGAAGAGTCTTAATACTGCCAGAGAGCATTCATCTTTAATGCATTTTGTATAACTCAAAGTTAACCTTTAGAGAAGGTACATGCTTCCTTTCTATGAATCTCCAAATCAGCTTTTCTAATCTTACACTGGATAATCACATATATCTCTCAGAGCAATAGCTGAGCTCATGCTGTGAGTTTGACTTCCAAATATAAAGTGTTACAACAAAATGCATTTTTGGTGTAAGCTGAAAGAACCTGGCAACTGGTCCCAAAAATCCTTTGTTAACGCTTCAAGAATGCGTTTCTGCTACAGTGACATCGGCTAAGCTTTTATTCCCTGGGCAGCTCCATTCTTGGTCACTGTTTATTAGCAGGCATTTATCCTACTACCATCACAATATTTCACTAAATATCTGAATTGATAGAAACGCCATCAAACATAGCAGACTTACCCAGCCAATGAAGAAGAGGAGGAGGAGGAGGAGGAGGAGGAGTTTGGATTTGATATCCCGCCTTTCACTCCCTTTAAGGAGTCTCAAAGCGGCTAACATTCTCCTTTCCCTTCCTCCCCCACAACAAACACTCTGTGAGGTGAGTGGGGCTCAGAGACTTCAGAGAAGTGTGACTGGCCCAAGGTCACCCAGCTGCATGTGGAGGAGCGGAGACGCGAACCCGGTTCCCCAGATTACGAGACTACCGCTCTTAACCACCACACCACACTGGCTCTCCTCAATGAAGTTATCAGGTCCTCATGACTGACCACTGAATAAACCAAACAAAATGGCTGAAGCATACCCACGGAAATGCAAAATCTAGTTGACCTATACAGCTGTTCAATCAGGTCACATGATTCCAAGACACAGTTATTAGCCAGAAATAAGTTAGAAAGATCTTAATTGTTGCAAACAGGCTTTGTGGACTGGCCAAAATACTGTTTGTAACACTCATCATTTGCAGCAATGTCACACAAACAAATCAAGAACAAAAACTGCATTGCTCCAGTAAGCATACATAGCTTACATAGCCACATGTATAACACAAAGATTTGCAGCATGTTATCAAGGAATTAAGCATTCAAAAGAAATTCTGGAAATCTATGTACTCATTTCACAGAGAGGAAACACTGGAGCTGAGAATTTCAAGTCTGAAGGACAATCGGTCAGTACTGAGGAACTCAAAACCTATGTAAAGAAGATCTCCCAGGGAACTGAACCAAGTTGCAGGCTTCAGGTCAAGCAATTCATGGAGAGAAGTCAAAGCCCATGCAAATATCGTATTCCTCTATTCATTCCCTCTTTCTCTCACACACATTACATGCAAACACACAAGTCCCACTTCACACTTGCTCACGGTTGTGTCCCATTAACCACGGTTTGTCAGTTTGGACAACATGACAGGTAGTGGTTAAGCAAAAATGGAAGTAAAAACTTCTGAATGTCTTGTGGTATTGTTAGAAGCAGAAAAGAGTTTGAGACCTGTTGCAGCTTGTTCATGCCATGTTAATTTACCGTTTAGTGTGGTGTCTGAATGCACCCTTCTACACAGACAGACATATGCCACACACATTTACTCTGTGGTACCTCGAGTTACAAACACCTCAGGTTATAAACTCCGCTAACTTGGAAGAGTTACCTCGAGTTGACAACTTTGCCCCAGGACGAGAATGGAAATCATGTGCCAGGGGCGCAGCGGCAGCAAGAGGCCCCATTAGCAAAAGCACGCCTCTAGTGAAGAACAGTTTCAGGTTAAGAACAGACCTCCAGAACAAATTAAGTTCATAACTAGAGGTACCACTGTATATATTTTGTCATGTGTGAGAAGTCAAAGGACAGTGGCTGGAGCAGAGCTGCCCAGTTTCCTCTGCTTTTCGGCAACTCACCACTTATCCTCTTGAAAGCCCAAAACTCAATGCCAGTGCAACTCAACCCTCTCTCCACAACACATAGTTTCTACTGTAGCACCAGTTCTACTTACCACCATTTGGGGGCATGCATATTGCTACCCCAAGAAGCCATCAAGCCAGCCAGCCACGGCTCAGGATAATGGCTATTATCAGGTACAGAAACTATTTCAAGCTTTGCACATATATCCATGAACACACAGACACGCTTCATTCCTGCTATTTATCTCTCAGCTCATTTTTCTAGAGACTTTTCATATTAGTAAGCAATGTCCTAAATTTCAGTTGGCTCACTTCATTGCCCTTGCTCATCACATGTGCACTGAGAGTCTTTGTCTGCCTGGGTTTTATTGCAAATACATGCTATTATTTGACCACAAAGGGTATACTCTGCAGGTTAAAATAATAATCATGTAGTATAAAATAAATACGAATAATGGTAGTAAATGTCTGTATGTAAAAATATTCCTGATCAATTGCCTATGCTTTTTTAAAGCTAGAGATGCAGGAAGTATAAACAAGGAACGAATGAAAAAGCATGCTGCCTTATTAACATTTCCCCTAAGCAGCCACAAAACACTGCATCCACTAATATTGTCTTCTAGACCTTGTTTTTTATATATTTTCTTTTATTTATTGAGACCACTTCTTAGTCATCTTTCCAATTGAGCGGGTGCTCAATGCAGTGTAGAAAAACAATTTAAAATCCAAAATTTGAGGACATTTGGCTCAAATTCCAGAATAGCTGTTGGGAGTATTGAGTGAAGGTGTGTGGCGGGTGGCTTGATAGCAAAGTGTTTGCAGGATTTCTGTTCAATGAACAAGTTAATTAAACTTGCAAACACGCATTTTTAAACTTCTTTTATTGAGTGTCAAATGAAAGCTGGACGAATGCTGAAGCTATCTCAGCAAATGACAACGTAATCAATAGACTGCTTTCTTTCTCCTCCCTTATTTACTGCAGCTTTTTCTCGGACAAAAGGGCCTATGGTGATGATTTTAACACTTTATTCATTATTAATATTATTAATATTTGTAATGCACCCAAAGATCTCAGAGTGGTTCCTGGCATTAAAATACAGAATAAAACCACAAAGTATATAATAAAAACAAGGACAGAAATAGAACAAACTACTTCTCAGTAGTGGAGCGCAGCCTGTGGCATGCCCTCCCATCAGATGTCAAAGAGATAAACCACTATACAACTTTCAGAAGACATCTGAAGGTAGCCCTGTATCACGAAGTTTTTTATGTCTGGTGGTTCGTTATGTTTTTATATTCTGTTGGAAGCCACCTGGAGTGGCTGGGGCACTAATAGAAAATAATCATTAATATTATTATCACACCTCCCACAAATATATTTATAAGGACACAGACTATTAATTAGCCCAAGGCCTGGTTGAAGAGTAACAGTTTTTTCCCTGGTGCCTAAAGATATATATTGAAGGTGCCAGACAAACCTCCCTGGGGAGGGAATTCCACAAATGGGGAGCCACTGCAGAAAAGGCCCACTCTCATGTTGCCACCCTCTGGACCTCTCATGGAGGATGCATGCAAAGAAGGACCTCAGATTGTGATTATAGGGTCTGGATCAGTTTATATGGGAAGAGGCGTCATTGAGGTATCGTGGTCCTGAGCCATTTAAGGCTCTATAGGTCAAAAACAGCACTTTGAATTGGGTCCAGAAACCATTTGGCAGCCAGGGCAGGATTGGTGTAATATGCTCAAACCAACTTGCCCAGATGAGCAACCTGGCTGCCAAATTCTGCACCATCTGAAGTTTCTGAACCATCTTCAGAGGAATCTCTACATATAATGCATTGCAGTAATCTAATTTAGAGGTTAAGGGACACGGGTGGCGCTGTGGTCTAAACCACTGAGCCACTTGGGCTTGCCAATCAGAAGGTTGGCGGTTCGAATCCCCGAGATGGGGTGAGCTCCCATTGCTCGGTCCCAGCTCCTGCCAACCTAGCAGTTCGAAAGCACGTCAAAGTGCAAGTAGATAAGTAGGTACCACTCCAGCGGGAATGTAAATGGCATTTCCGTGCGCTGCTCTGGTTTCGGTGTTCCGTTGCGCCAGAAGTGGCTTAGTCATGCTGGCCACATGACCTGGAAAAATTGTCTGCAGACAAACACCTTGGGTCCTTTACCTTTTACCTTTTTAAATTTAGAGGTTACCAGAGCATAGACAAAAGAAGTTAGGCCATCCTTATCCAGATCGGGCACAGCTGGGCCACCAGCCCAAGCTGCTGAAAGGCACTCTGCGCCACTAAGGCTACCTGAGCCTCAAACAACAACAAAGGATCCAGAAATACCCCATCAAGAGCAGGCAGCCTCCCAGGTCTCAAGATATTTACAGATTTAATGGGCTATTTAGGGCTTTAACCAACATTTGTGTTCAAAAATGCAGTGGTAGCCAGTATTTTGGTTTCAGGAATGATGATATATGTTTCCTTCAACTGGTCCCAGTGCGTGATCTTGCCTCTGTACTTTGTCTCATTCAAGGGGTCTTCAAAGATAGCCCACATACAATGCATTACAGTAATCTAAATTAAATTAAAATTAACTATATTGCCAGAGCATGTGCATTCTCTATTCAGAAACTGTCTCAGGTGACTGATGCTAGTGAAGGTATATAATGCCACTGAAACCACTTGACTCCCCAGATAAGGCTAAATCAAAAAGGACCCGCAATCCATGAGCTTCATCTTTGAGTCCTGCCTAGGATAGGCTGAACACCAGTTTTCAAATCAGACAAACCACTCACTAATAATAGCTCAATCTTTTATAGTTCAAGCTTCAGTTCTTTGGCCCTGTTCCAGCCCATTACTGTTTCCAAACACAAACTTAGCATCTCACTTGAAGAAGACAAAAAGGAGACATGGAACAAAGTAACATCAGGGAGGAGGAGGAGGAGGAGGAGGAGGAGTTTGGATTTGATATCCCGCCTTTCACTCCCTTTAAGGAGTCTCAAAGCGGCTAACATTCTCCTTTCCCTTCCTCCCCCACAACAAACACTCTGTGAGGTGAGTGGGGCTGAGAGACTTCAAAGAAGTGTGACTGGCCCAAGCTCACCCAGCAGCTGCATGTGGAGGAGCGGAGACTCGAACCCGGTTCCCCAGATTACAAGACTACCGCTCTTAACCACTACATCACACTGGCTCTCAGTTTAACACTGCTTCACCTAAAATTCCCCAGATGACCTCATGGAGCCATTTCATGTAGACAGTAAAACAGCTTATAAGACAAAACAGTTTGATGGCACGACACAGCATAAGAGTCATGGGATCAAATCACTGAGCTAGTAGTCCTTATGGAAATGACTGTTCAGATAATAGTGTGATGACTAGAGCACAGTGTCCCCAATTCCCATCTTGGACAGTCCCCAACTTTGCTGATTGTTCAAGGTTTTAAATCACTCAGGGTGGCTCCCCACTTCAGAATTTGGCCTTGTGGAGAGCTCTAACCCGGAGAGGGACAACATAGCTTCTCCTCAGTGTTTGTTTACACACCAGAAGACTGAATACCTACCAATGGGGGTTAGGTACCATACACATCTGAGTCACATGACCTCTGGCAGCATTGTTTACTTCCTTTCTGGGCTGGCTGAAGTGCCCATTGGCAATGCAGTTATCAAAACACACTCTGTCATGTTGCAAACAGTTATTCAGTGTGTCCCCACAAACAGAAGGCATCAAAGGTCATACAAATTAGACTTCACTCTGTAGCACCAAGGGTATTATTTTGTTTTGCTGAATGTTCTCTGGTGTTTTAGAGTATTTCTTACCTGCTACATCTTGTTAGCACCATGCCCAATCCATTACCACTGTCTCCATGGAAAGGAGGGTATGCTCTTCAACTTGATGGGTCATCAGCAATTATCCAGGCTTGCTATGCTTACGTGCTAAGCCTCAGTTCACTCTAGCAAGGCCTAACCACCACTATCCCTCTTCTGTGGGAGGGGGAGCAATGGTATGTCAGGCTAAGATTCAATCCAGTTATGCCAGACACCAGGCCCAGTTTTAGTCCTAGGGCACTTTAAGGTAGAAGGAGAGCACTTCACCATTCTAGAATATCCCAGAAGGAATCCCATCCCCACTCCCCCCAAAAAATCAGTAGGGTAAAAATAATTACAATCATTCAAAAATGTTGCTGAAATTTAAAATGTCATATTCAATGACAGTTGTTGGGATACAGTGGGACTAGACTTGATTTTTACACCTCTTTCCCCCTGCCCTCTAAAAAGTACAACATTCATTGAATTCTAAGAGGATAAAATTGCAGTATTTATTTATGGAATCTTATTCAGCCTTATCCCTGAAGTCTCGGGACATATAACATTAAGAACACAATCAAAATGCTAGTAGTAAGCTGCGGCAGTGGTTGTATATATTTAAAAAATGTATAGCTTGTGTAGCTCCTTAGAGACAAATGTCATATTATAAGGCAGTAAGATTTCATACACGTTGAGTCTACTTCGTTGGATGCCAGAAAATGGAGTTATAGCAACAAGGCTATAGAAACAGTCACTCGGTTTCTGGTAAACAGATGAGGTAGACTGCAGTCTGCTTGTGGGCTCCCCATGGGTATCTGGCTGGCCACTGTGGGGAAAAGATGCTGAATTGGATGGCCCTTTGGTCTGATCCAGCAAAGCTGCTCTTGTGTTCTTATGTTCTAATTTAAAACAAAAACCTGAATTTCCCCCCTTACAATAAAAAAATTAAGTCTCAAATGTGCTCATGACTCATGCATTCAGAACAAAAATCTTAAAATGCTGCTTAAAAAACCCCAACTACTAGCACAATTCCCTTCTCATTGTGTCCATAAAGTGAATAAAATAATCTTATATCACTTAGGGGATATACTCTGCTATACCACAAAGTTAAACTGATGTGCAGAACAATCCTGTCCAGGTTTACATGCCAATCAATTCCACTGTGTTCAGTGGAATTTACTCCCTAATAAGAGCTGGTTTGCATGATACAGTAATGCAAGCTATGGTTTACTGGTAGGTGGATACCCTGAGAGGAGCTTATTGCTGCTTTGTTCCTCTCTGGTCTTTTTCACTCCTGCGCCACACTGAACTCAGTGTTGACTGAACCCAGGCTTGTGACTGAGGTCTCTTCTCATGTGCTGTGAGCTGTAGCCAAGGTTCGTTCTTGGCTTCAGCTTGCAGCTAGTGAGAAGAGAGCTTAACCACAAGTCCCAGTTCAGAAGACACGCTAAGCCAACTTTTGCCTTAGCTCAGGACAGCGTGGCAGTAAAAAGAAGCAGGGAGGAGCAAAGGCTTCAGGTTCACATAATCTTATTAAGCCATCGTTTCGCTCACCATGCCATGCAAACCAACTCCAAGAGTTTTTGGGACCAAAGCCTTTATAACCATTCAATCTTCACAGGCAACTCTGGTAACTGCAGGTCTACTCAGAAGCAAGTCCCATCGGGTTCACTGGGACTTACAAGCAAGTGTGTGCAGAACTGCTATCTTGCAGACATATACATCTATTATATTTCTCTCTGCATTGTAGAATTATAGAAGTCACTTCCTATTTTTGGAAATGCAATAAAATAGGAAATGGGTGAAACGTCATTCAATACTACACATGCATTGTATGTTCTTCTGGTAAAGCATTTGATTCTATTATCTGCATTAGGAGAAGATTAAAACTGCACTAATTTGTGACGTGGGAGAGGTTCCCAGTAAAAGCTTCCATAATACATTTATGGCATATCTTCTACTCTCTCTAATGTGCCATCTAGCCATGAGACCCCATTAAGCCCTTGAAAGCTTAAATGCCCATGAATTTGATTAGAAGGGGAGAATCGTTTTAGTTTGTAACAAGAAAGGGGGTTTGTACATATGTCTCTTTAATAGGATTTTCTTTGGAACTAATCAGATAGCAACTTGTTATTAAAGGTTAAGATCATTTTTCCAAGAAGTATGTGTACCAACAGCATCTGAAATTTCAGCGTCAGTTGCATCGTTCCATCCCCTGCTTTGGTTTACACATGACAATATTAGATTTGCTGATGATATAATGAAATGACACAGCAGTGGCTAGAATGAAGGAGGATGCAGCTGTTTTATTACAGAATATTCTTGGTGCTTTAAATGGGCAGATTTAGACAGTCTAATGGACTGGAAACATTAGACAGGAAATTTTAAATACCTTTGTGGATCTCTTTCCTCTTTTTTTAAAAAAAAGCTGCTTTAGCATCAGCTCACCTGGTACTTACATTTTCTGTCTAGATTACAAATTTTCTATTCCTGCCAGTAAGAATCTTTAGGAGTTTGATTCCCATACACTATTTTGTGCTGAGCAAGTCTCCTTCATCGATTCAGGCCCTGTAACCGTGGCCTCTTATGAACACTATTGACTGCAACAATCTCTGACTACCCAGCCAGGATTGCTCGTTATTATGAAGTGGAGTTGTTTCTTGTCAGCACTACACATCTTGAGCATGGACCCTCGCTCTGCAGGCTGCTGCACCCTGTACCATTCAACCGTGAATTAACAAAGGTGGC
The DNA here is from genome assembly GCF_965113315.1 of Podarcis vaucheri. Classification (NCBI taxonomy): domain Eukaryota; kingdom Metazoa; phylum Chordata; class Lepidosauria; order Squamata; family Lacertidae; genus Podarcis; species Podarcis vaucheri. The sequence goes on along the minus strand of NC_138764.1, from coordinate 51,276,808 downwards.
CTTGTGGCAGATAGGAACCGCAATACTTTTGATTTGAGTTGGTTTATTAAACTTGCATCATACCCTTTTGATATGATTGGCTTGTAATAAGTATAAACCTTGCAAACTCATTAAGAGGGCTTTGGCTACATGAGTCCCTCAGCCACCCAGTGCTTCTACTGTGCCTTATTATGTCTTCTGCAACTATGGTTGCTTGCATGATTACCACACCTAAGATTCTGCCTTCCCTGTGTTGTTGTTTCTTCATCTTGCCAGTTTTGGCTAGACCATCTGTCTTTAGATGGGTTTGTGGCACCTTGCTCTGTGTTTTTGGCCCTTACCTTTTCTATTGGCACTTCTTTCAGCACTTGGTATTTGGTGGTGGTTTTGATAAGTGCATATAGGCACGTGCATGAAGGCTTATCCTTCCTTTGCTATATTGGTATGAGAACATGGAATAGCCCCTTGATGCCAAAATACTATGTGATATTTGAATATGTTTGTTACAATTGCTTTCCCTATACATGTGTTATGGTTAGAACATAGCAGGCTTTTTCAGCTACTGCCATTATGGTTTTGATTACGGGGGTGCCTTAGCTGGAGGAGGGGAAAGTCAGTTGGGGAGCATAAGATGGAAGGAGACATAAGTTCATACAGAGATGAACCCTAAAAAAGGGGGGTCAAGAGCTGAGCTTATCGAACTATGTAAAAAGTCTGACTATCATATCAAGCTGGAATATCAATCTATCAGAGGTTACTAGAGAGAACATCAAAACTACTATGCAGTGGAGAGTCTACATAGTACCAATTTGCCATGAATTGTGCATTTGAATCCGCTTTGCTTATTTCTTTTCTCCTGTGGCAGTATTCACAATGATTCACTCATTGTTTCAGCCACTTAAATTATGCTGGTTATAACTATGCTTATCTCGTTTCAAAAACAGATGTAGCTTGCGCTTACTAAGAAAATTAATATCTACACCACACACCAAATGCTGCAAATCTACAAATCCATAAAAGCATAAGGTAGAATGAGGAAACAAATTCAGAACCATCTTGGGTGATTTAGGCTGCAATCCTAGGCACGCTTACCTGGCAACAACAGGTGTCAATCTGCATCATAATGCTTATCTACATAGGGAATGTGAATTTCCTTTAAGGGGTCTTTGTTGTATGTAGCTAAAACTGGATTGAATCTCTATACATTCTGATAGTAAGAGCTGTTCAGCAGTGGAACAGACTCTCACGAGAGGTGGTAGACTCTCCTTCCTTGGAGGTTTTTAACAGAGGTTGGGTGGCCATCTGTCATGGATGCTTTAGCTGAGATTCCTGCATTGCAGGGGATTGAACTAGATGGCCCTTGGGGTCCCTTCCAACTCTATAATTCTATGATTCCCCATGTATCCACAAATACATGTCCCTAGAAGCACTGCTATTTGGATGAATGAAATTGCACACTTTTATAATTGCCACAGTCAGAGATTACAGCTGGATTGTTGGTTTTGTTCCATAAACTAAAACCAGAATAATCAGAATTCCCACATCTAATTGATGGAGAGGCTATGGACTCTGTATTGGTGTAAAGTGAAATTGTTAATGAGAAATTAGGGCTGCAGTCCTATATACACTTACCTAGGAGTAAATCCAATTGAACTCAGTTGGACTCACTCCCAAGCAACCATGCATAGGATTGTACTGTTAGGGTATCTGTACTGAGGAAAAAAGATATAGGAGCTATTAATACTGGAAAATTGTATTGTTTAATTAGCAAATGCTAATTGCACAATGGAATATTCAGTGCAAGAGCAAAATATCATGTGGTAAGAGAAGATAGCCAAGTATTCTTATGCAGAAAAGGTACGATAGACAAAAACACAAAACATGATAAAAAGGGAAGCATGATTGTTCTTTCAAGCAGCAAAATGCTATTACCTGACAAAAATAAATGAAGGCTATTTTTCTTTCTACTCTGTATAAGGCATCTGCAATATGCTCTTGTTTCATTTTCCATTTGCATATGAGTTCAAAAAGAAATATATTATAATTTGGACAATTCAGCTGGATAAATCAAGAAATTCAGTGAAGTAGGGGGGAAATCTACTCAGAATGGATACACTCTTATAGGAAGGATGTGGAAGATGCACAAATAGATGCATAAGAAAAATACTACAGCAAACAAGCAGAGTATAGTACGCATTTCCTTGTTACCAAAATGGAATTCCAATAACTTTAGCAAACCATTTTTACAAGCAAGGATGTTGGACTCAAAGTGCCATGAGCCTCAGCCAACATGGCCAATGGTCAGGAGTGATGGGCAAGGCCAGATTATCCATGGTGTAACTGGAGCAATTTCACATGAACCCGTGTCTACAAGGGGTCCTGGAACCTGAGCTTTCTTTCTTTCTTTTCTTTTTTAAAAAGGAATTTAGCCCTGCTAGATGGCAAGTTTTGAATCAAAATGTGCAGGGTGCCAATCTGACCAGAGATAATATTTTCCTAAAGTCCAGGACACAAGTTTCATCTTATTCTGTGGTTTCATAAATTAGAATAGCCTATAGCTCATAATTCAAGACACTAACTCTAATGGGTAGGTGAGGAGCAGAACTTAGACCAAGTGTCCATCTCCCAGTATTTGTGGGATATTTCCAGCCTCATATAACCAACATGCTTAACTCTAGCAAATGTATGATGGAGTTAAGACCATAGAGTAAACTGTCCTGCCAGACTTAGCTAGGTCATACCCTCTCACCTTGGGAGGAAAGGTTACCAAGCTCTTTGTTCTCTCATTTTTTCCACCATGTGAACCCAACAAGTAAGGATGTCTATAGTGGATGCTCCAAGCTTAGATCGTATGACTTTATTTATCCATATTTGTGTTTCTATACAAATAATTTAGAAACATTTGCCAATTTTGAAACTAAGTTGTACTGCCTGTCTTTTCTTGCTGCTGTATGGAAAAACACATGAACTTGACCTTTGAAGAATTTGTAAGTAAACAATTTTTTATTTATCAAATGTGTGGTCTCTTTCTATGCTAAGGGTAGTGGGAAACTTGAAAAGTGATGTAGAAGGGGATATTTTAAAAGCCAAACAGCCTATATTTCCATGCTTTACTTTGCTGCATGTTTTGTGATTTTAAATCTCTGCTGGGGCTCTCTCACCAAAGTCCTTGCCCGAAATTCTCTTTTTCTTTTTTTAACCAAATACACAAAACCATCACTTTTTACCCTAAGAGAAAATTTATTTATTTTTGCAAGTAACAAAAATGTCATGAGAAGGAAGACACGCCATTTTCTGTGCTATGTGCAAACAGAGGTATTGCCACTGAAAGAGTTCACTAGAGCTTAACTACAAAGACAGGTACGTGTTATTAAAGCTGCTAGCTGAGTATTCTTTAGTTGTTCCCTAGAAAGCTGATTTGGCACACGCTTCGTCCAGGACACTCTGATGAAAAGAAAAGTCTAAAAGTGTGTAGGTCTTTCCCAAGAGAATTGAACAAAACATGTATCCAGAGACAATTGTGGCTTTCATAAAAGTTGCCAATTGACCACTGCATAGTCTCTTGCCTGTTTCTCAAATGGAATTGTTTGACATGTTTAGAAGTTAATAAGGCTGTAGATCAGGGGTGGTCTCCCATCAGTCCCAGGCACCATTGCTATAGCTCAGAGATGATGGGGATGGGAGTTGAACAACAACTGGAGGGCCACAGGTTCTCCATTCTGAACGTAGAGGGTCAAATGTAGGAGTTCTGAAATCTGTTACAGTTCTACAGCCTGCCATATGTTCAGCACCTGGGCCATAAAGCCTAATCCTAGGAACTATTCTGATGGGACTATTGTTTAAGGATGCTAGCACTATCAAGAAAGCAAAATTGTTTTCTCAAACTGGGACCAGCGTTCCATGTTAATGCTGTACAAAAGGTTTTCTACTTCTGCCATGAACAAGCATGGGATTATAATCATCCTGTATGCAGTATCATACAAGTTCAGGGGCCAGGACTAGCAGAACAATCACGTATCACAGTTCCTCATCTGAAAAACTTTGTAATGGCAAACAAGCCATAAGAAAATACTTTAGCTTTAGCCAGTAGAACGCATTTGTCGCATTCAGCTTGCTGCCTAAAATGCACAAGGTTCAGTTCCGGTTGTGTAACTGGCATTCACTAATCACCCCATTAGATTTGAAATATCACAGTAGCAATGCCACTGCCACTTATTACACAACTAGAATACATTATTTGTTATGAAAAACACAGTAAAAAGATGAAAAAGACACAGAGGACTTAATTAAAATGAATTCCACTCCAAAAACAAAACCCTCTAAATCATAATGAAATCCTGCTAGCTGTGAGCTGAATCCCACATGTAAGCTGCACCTTCGCTGAAATGTAGATACTTTGATAAGAATCGCAGTCCCAATATAGGTATGCTAATAATGCAATATATGGTGAAGCTTCACTGCAACTCATCACTGGGGTAAGTCTAAGGGGATGCACGCAGAAGCAAATGATCCAGCTGATTGGATCTGAACTGGCTGAGATTCTCCAGGAGGAAAGAGGTATTAGGGGTATGTGAAGGACAGCTCATTGAAAACATCTACTCAGCATTCAATAGCAGGGATAAACAGAAGTTAGCATGTTAAGGGAATATTAGGAAAGATACTGAAAAGAAAGCAGCCACCATCATGGTGTTGGTGAACCCTTTTGCCCAGTGAGCCAGATTTCTCCACCCCTGCAGGTACACTCTGACAGGTGTGTGGGGAAACCACTATTCAGCTGTTATGTACTGAAGTTCTCACCCTGGGCCAGCAGGGGGATACTGTAGATAGTTATGCAAATGAAGGATCGAAAAGTGACGTTCAGTGATTGGATAGTTTTGTATGCAAATGAAGGATCGAAAAGTGACGTTCAGTGATTGGATAGTTTTAGAACGTTGCAACAGTTACAATTGTTCTGTAGCTCTATATAAGCAGGCTGACTGAGCTCCTCAGTTCTGTTCCAGCTTACAAAATAAAGAGCTGCTTTGGAGAAATCGCTGTGTCATCTGCTATGTCAACCCACAACTTAACATCAGCCATCTGGTGGTGTCTCCAGAGTTGGATGTGGCATTTTAGATTGGCCCCCAATTTCTGGATCAAATTTCAGAAACCTTGATCTTCAGTCCACCTACTGACTTACATTGGGAAACCAAAATGGGCATAACATTCTTCTTCTTTTTTCACATAGGGGCATGAAATTTGGAAGCTTGGTAGCCCATCATGAGGAGATTAACTCTGCCCAATTTCAGACAGATCTGATTCAGGCCTTTTTGTGCTAGTTAACTTAAAAGTTTGCTTTATTTCTTAAAAAGTACAATTCAGAAGGCATCAGCTTTATCTTGGGATAAAATAGTAAGTCATTTTTTCTCTCCCTTTAAACAGAAACCTACTAGTATGGGGACATTCTGGGAGCTTGGACAATCTTCTGGCTGCTTTCCATGTGGGGAGATCATTTATTCCCCTTAGCATATTACACTGGAAACGCGAAAAGTTCCCTACACTTCCTTTTACTTAAATTTCTCTCTTAACTGATAGTCCATATATGCAATAGATGTTAAAGTTAAGAGTGCAGTAAGAAAATATCAAGAGCACGAGCATTTTTCATGAGAGAGAAGAAAGGGGGAAATTACACCCCCTCCAAAGAGGGGGAACTTCAAGGCTGTTGCTGTCCTAAGTCCAACTTGTATTAGTCAGATGTTCAAATGGAAGACTCTATTCTACAAAGTAGGACACATGGCCACCCCATGTCTCCAGATTGGTGTCTTCCTTATTTTTCAAATTAGCTCAGACAATTTCCCTTTACGGTAGAACTGTGGCTTTTATGTTCCTTTCTGCTGCCTCTCCACACTACCTCCACCTTGTCAAACAACCCACATACTTTCCATGCTCAAATCCAAATGGGAAAATGATGTTTTCGTTACCTGTGCTGGAGAGACTGTTGGGCTGAGCCACACTGAAGTGTGACTTTGTCACTTTAATAAACCGCTTCCATAAGAGAAATGTCCCTAGCATTCAAACACAACCCCTGAGAACTTCAATTATTTTATCTACCAATCATGAAGATTACTGACACCTTCCCAGGGGAAAGCTGTTTTAGATTAGCCAAATCAGATCCTGCCCTGCCCTCCTTTGAGATGGAGAATGATTTAGCTGCTTATCCTTGGGAAATCTGTGTAATCCAAAAATTAATCTAGAAAGCCCTCCTCTCTTTGCAGTAAAACACCATTTTTAACAAACTGCTTTCTTTGCGCAAGCATCATTGTCTCAATGCCTTCCTCACCCCAGAGTAAAAGCAGCTCTAATTGTCCTAATAAAAGTACCTTAGCATCAAAAGGCAGCAACTGTCACAATATAATTTCTCGCCCAAATACAAATTTGTCCAGGGACAGGAATGGCTGCTACTTTTCTAACTCATGAGAAAGAGAGTTAATTACTTACTACTAGTTAAACCAAAGCCCAGAGGAACTGATGAAACAGCTTTCTCTTAGACTCCCCCGCCCAACGTATCCTAGCCTTCCATACTCTCACTGCCATATGCAACACGGCTTTCAAGGCATTGTGACAAACGAAGCCACGCAAGTTGCACCACCTGAGCTGCTTCATTAGTCTGATTTACCTCCCAGGTTCCTGTTTTCAGCAGTCTGCTGCTCTTGTGTGAGAGAGAAACAGGCACAATCTCCCCCCAGAGTTATCAGTCTTTTGTCCTTCCAATCAAAGCAATATGTGCAGCCAATATACAGGAACTCAAACACACCAAAATAAAAATAAGACTATTTTAGAACAACTGGGGGTGGGTCTAGCACATTTTTAAGGCCACCTTTTCAGATTCAATTTCTATTATTTTTCAAAGTTCATTAAAATTCAACCCCACTATAATTCTGAATTCATTTTTTTCTTAGGAAAAAAAATCAGCCTATTCTACTGATTTTTCTACTACAGAAAAACAACCAAGTCTCAGGAGTTCAGTAGCTCATGGTTTAGTATGAAATAGCAGACTTTCCATTGTATCCATCAAAACAACCTCCCCCAAACTGGGACTTGGGCTGTTGGGAGTTGTAGTCCAAATCAGGAGGAGGGCACCGGTTTGAGGGCGGCTGTCTTAAAATATAGTTTACATTATTAAAAGGGGAGGGTGAATAACATTGTTGAGGAAGCACAGATTTGACCACAGTATTTTCATATAACATGGAGACAACAATATGGTAGTATTTATATTCTTATAAACTCAATATACGTATCTGCCAGGATACATATACATACAAATGATAATAACCCAATTTAACCTCATTTTCAAGTCTTTTTTTTGGGGGGGGTGGCTTCTCAAAACAGCCTTCCTCTTGCTTCTCCCCAGGCCCTGTTATTCAAAGTTATGCTCCTCTTGAAAATGGAAACTTCATTAAGCCATAAATAAATATTCATAGATTTATTTTTCATAAACATATCCAATCATTTTAAAGCCAACACAGTTAGTAGACATTACTTCATCTTGTGATAGCAAGAACATAAATTACACGTCAAACGAACAAGTGTCCTGCCAGTCAGTTTCATTGGATGGCCCCATACATAGTGACTGGTTCAAAAAATTACCCCAGTCTGATCTCTCTATACCAGTCAAAATTCTGTTAACCTCCTATTACTTGTTTCTTTGTTATGTGTCCCCCGCCCAAGCTGTAGAGTCCCCCGAAACACTTCAGCTTTTCCTCCTAAGGACTCCACCACCTTGCTGGTTTCGGTTGCCAACCTCTTTTCTATATCCTTTTTCCAGGTCTACAAAACTATTACATTTTTTGCAGTTGTAGCTGTTTTTCAAGCAACTGTATTTGCAAACAGAAATGAGAAAGGGTGGGCCTCAAAACTATAGTTTATAAGATGTACTCTTGGAATAATGGGACGCACCTAGGACTTGCCGATCGCATGGTTGGTGGTTCGAATCCCCGCGGCGGGGTGCGCTCCCGTTGCTCGGTCCCAGCGCCTGCCAACCTAGCAGTTCGAAAGCACCCCTAAGTGCAAGTAGATAAATAGGGACCGCTTACTAGCGGGAAGGTAAACGGCGTTTCCGTGTGCGGCTCTGGCTCGCCAGAGCAGCTTTGTCACGCTGGCCACGTGACCCGGAAGTGTCTGCGGACAGCGCTGGCTCCCAGCCTATAGAGTGAGATGAGCGCACAACCCCAGAGTCTGTCAAGACTGGCCCGTATGGACAGGGGTACCTTTACCTTTACCTTTTACTCTTGGAATAAAGTAAAATGGCCAACATACTTTTTTGTACAAGCAAGCAATAGCTCAAACATTTCGCATGAGATAAAGCCCACCAGAAATTGATGCCCTCAGCTGCCTCAATACCTAGCATTTAAAGTTTGTGTGTAAGACCTGGAGTGGAGCCATCCTTGATCCTGGTGAACTGGAATACACATAAATTGTGGGTTGCATACCCCAAAAGTTCACTGTACTGAACATGTGGCCACCCAAATAGTAAAGCAATCTGTTTTATATATTTATAATGAAGCAGCATTTGAAGACAAGTACCTTTAAACACTATAGAAGTCCCGAATGATAACAGAAGAACCTGCTCCAGATCGAATGGTCACTTCAATTTACGTAATCCGTGTTTGTGCCACAACTCCATAGTTTCTTTTCTTTCAAGTCAAGTGGAAGAAGATCCTGTGCTCTGTGTCAGCAGATAAACAAGGTAACATCTGTGGCTGAGTGGTCCAACAATAGCGTGTGTGTGTACCCCCCCCCCAAAAAAAAACAACAACATGGAAAAGAGAGTATTCAAAGCTATGCTGGTAAAAAGCTTGCAATGTTAATGCAGTTTTCAGTGTGAGCAGTTGCATACTGAAGTCAAGTGCTGCTTGTAACTGAAGTAATCTAAGTAACTTACTCTCTTGCTAATCATTGGGAACAGCTGAAGAGATCAAGCTTCTTGGGGAGGGAGGGGAGAGAAAATGTTTTCAAACATCTTCCCTGCCATGGAGATCTGTAATGCAATGCACCACAAGTAGACCTTGTTGTCAACAGCATGCTACAGGAGAGGCATAGGCCCTTTCTGTTTACATTTATTTGTATTCCCTTATTGGTTTTTCCTCCACCTAAATGACTGCCCTCTGAATTTTCTCAGTTTTACGTGCACTGCAGTTAAATGACTTTTAACTGATAAATATGGAAAACTTGATGACTTGGAGAGAGAAAAAAACCTTCCATGTCAATTCGGCAGTTCATATTCATGCTGAGATTGTATCTAATTTTGAAAATCTTCACACTTGTGCCCTGCCATCATGTGTAATCTTTTATGCATGGCTACCTCCACTGCTGCTGATGCAGTTGCTATGCGACAGATGAACCTGCACCGTAGGGCCCTGACATTAGTAAAAGCAAATTGACCACGGGAGCACTAATCTAGCATGAAAAGCAGTTGGTGCCGCACATTTCCTTAAGAAGGATTACCTAATCAACAAGCAAAACCTCCTTTCAAACGTGAGCTGAATTTACCTGGGCTCGGAGTTCCCTCATTCACATCTTCTTTGCTACATCATATTAGCTTAAAGGGGTAAAAAATCTACACATGTGGTAGTCACAAGCTTGCTCTTTGCAGAGCCTGTGGCATTTGCTGTGCATATTTGTAGATTTCATGTCTTCCTCTTGCTTACTGAAAACAGCTTCTTTTTCGAGGTCACTGAGGGTATATTCACAAATCATGATGCCTAAGATGCCCCTGGGTATTTGAAACAAATAGCTTTTTACTTTCAGGGATCCCTTTCGAGATCAGCTCCCCTGCTGAGAAAAGTTAGCACATTGCCAAGGAGTCTACGACTGCACCACACATTGGGTTTGTGTGGGGCATTTGCCATGTTTGTTGGTCTTCCGTATCACCACCTGATGTTTGGTTCTGATCTTGAGCAGAGCATACCAGCATACCCTCCAACATTTCTCTGATGAAAATAGGGACGCCCCATTCCATAATGATAATTTTACTATTTATACCCTACACATATGTACTTCCAACACATATAAAAACATAATAAAACATTAAACATTCTTTTAAAAAACTTCCCTATGCAGGATTGCCTCCAGACAGTTTGGGGGGGTCAGATAACTCCTTACCCTCCAACATTTCTCTAATGAAAACAGGGACACCCTAAGGGAAAGTGGGACATTCCGGGATAAAATCAGAAACCAGGACAGCGTCTCTAAATCAGGGATGTCCCAGGAAAATAGGGACACTTGGAGGGTCTGTAGCAGGCAGTGAAAGGAGGATGCAAGCTTCTCCCCACCTCACCCCGTATGGGGGTGCTATACTACTGAAGAAGCTCTCTTTTTCATGGAGATGGGCAAATCTGACAATTCTTGTTTGTCATTTTTCCATCTTAAGCTCATTTCTCCATATTCACACATGACTTTGCATTTTTTTAAAGGCCTCATGAAGTATTTCTCCCAATATACACACTTTTATATCCAATTATATGAGAATTTCTGGTTTGAAGTGTGTCTGTGTGTGTGTGTGTGTGTCCTCCTAAACATTGTTTCTGAGTGGCAGAATTTTTTCATTCCTGCTCAGTGATGCCTGGTGATTCCCTGTGACTCTTTGCACATGGTGAATCGGAGGCATTTGACTTGCTTCCCTTGAGCAGAAGCTTGAATTTTGTACACCAGCACAACTCCTCTCTATGCACACAGTGTGGGTCTGAAAAGTGATGTGAGAAATTCCAGATTAGGTTTGCAGGAAATATGTCATTCGCCATAAGCAAAAATCACACAGGACCAGCTCTACCATTAGGCAGAGTGAGGCGGCTGCCTATTAGAAGGCTAGTGTCCTTTGGTGCAGCCATTGGCTCTTCTTTGCAGTGGGATTCAGGGCAGTGGGGAGTTGGTGTGTGAGAGTTGTACAGTGTTTTCTTGACCATCAGAGAAGTCAGTCCATTCCTCAGTACATCAGCAGCAAAGCTGCAGCTTCAGGGTTTGGAGGGTTTGGTACAGAAGCTGGTGCTAGTGGATCTACTCAGTATGGTTCAGGTAGTCTGTTTCCTTCATGGAGGACTCTGCATGTGAGAACTTGGGGTATGGGGTCATGGCAAGAGGTGCATGCAGAATTTTCAGATGCCAAAATAACTTGGCTGGCCTTGGGTGCTATGTCCCTTGATTGGGGGTGGGGGTGGGTGCTTGAAGCTCTTCATCAGCCAGAAAAGTGTCACAGGCAAGCCCTGATGTGCACGGTGGCACCAATAGGCAGATATTTAAGTTACACAGGTGTATACAACATTCTGGAGCATGCAAGTGTAACAGATTTAGATTCCAGAATGTTCGTCTATGTTGCCCTGGGTCATCTTGGGTCATGTCTGCGTATTTATTCAACTTCCCTCACTTGTGTCATTTTTTCTTGCTTTAATGTGACAGAGTCATCAATCAAATAAGATGTTGCCAAAGGTGAATGCAAGGTTTTGTTTTGTTGCTTATTCTCTTCCTTGTTTCTTGCTAATTGTGAGTAGCACTTACTTCTCAGCTGTCACTTTTTATCAATATTAACACAATATATGAGCACTGCAATACACAAAGCAAAATAAAGGAGGAAGGAAGGTAAGCTTACTTACTACACATTACGGATCTAGGGATTTGGAGCATTGCTGAGAAAACAGGCAGAACGCCTTTAAACATTTGGCAGTGATGAAAATAATTTGTGGGCATCTTATTTTGTCAGCTGCAGCTACCTGAATTTGTTCACTTATGAAGTGAATTTCCAACATGACATCATTCATTTAAGATTATGAATACCAAGGCCATTTTTTCACAAGTTATGTTAAACCTCTCTGCTCCAACCCCTATTGATACATTTACCCAAATTTAGTGAAAAACCCTGTATATCTATATTTGTTTTGATATCTTTTAAATGGCTCGCTTTCCCCCTTTCTGCATTCATAACTTCATCTTATGTTATGTTAAATATACGTAGCATCTTTTAAAAAATAGCTGCCACAGGGATAGGAGCCCTAGTCTGGATCTTGACTGAATCAGGGATTGTGGGTGTGCTTGGTGTGGTTGTGTGGGTACACCTTGCCATTGTAGCAATGAAAATTACCACACACACACACACACACACACACACACACACACACACCAGCAGCTGCTTATCACACATGCAGTAGCTGCTTTTCTCCCAGGGCAAAGAGCAACTAGGGAATGACTTGGATGAAGACCAGAGTTGGGGAAGTAGGGAGGTTACGATCATAAGAATAGCCCTGCTGCATCATTTGCAGTCAGTTCTCACAATGGCCAACCAGAAGCTTATGTGAAGTCCAAAGACAGGACATGCACACAAGAGCATTCTCTCAGTCGCAATCTCTAGTATCTAGTATTTAGTTGCATACCTTCTCTGGTACTGGAAGTAATATAGGCATCATGACTACCAGCCACTGATAGTCTTATCCTCTGTGAATTGGTCTAATTGACTTTTGCAGCTGTCCAATTGAGGATCCAGCACTACCTCTCGTAGGATAGAATGCCATGGTTTAACTCTGCACTTTGTGAAAAAGTGCTTTCTTAGTGTCTGTCCTGCATCTTCCAATATTTAGTTATTTGATGACCCTGTGTATTATGAGATAGAAAACGACCTCTAGACACTTCCCTTGTGCCATGCATACTGTTATATCCTTCTGTCATGTTTCCATTTACTTGCCTTGCTTCCTAAACTGAAAAGCCTCTGGTGTCGTGATCTTTCCTCATTGTGGAGTCTCTCCCTCTTCGTCATAATTTAGTTGCCCTTTTCTAGCTCTACAATATCCTTTCCAAAGTGTGATGACTAGAAGTGCAGTATTCAGAGTGTGGTGAACCACACTCCACCTCGACTGTGGTCCCACTCTGAGTGGCTTCCTTTGTGGCTCTTTTTATTTATTTGTTATTAAATTTATATTCCACCTTTCCTCCAAGGAGATCAGAGTGGCCATCCCTCTCTCTATTTTATCCTCACAACAACTCTGTGAGGTAAGTCAGTCTGAGACACTGTGGCTGGCCCAAGGTCACCCAGTGACCTTCACAGCTGAGTTGAGATTTGAACCTTGGTCTCCCAGATTCTTGTCTGACACTCTAACTACTACATCACATTGGCTCAGTCAAAGAAAGAAAGAAAGAAAGAAAGAAAGGCAAATACGAACTATGTATTGATTGATTGATTGATTGATTGATTGATTGATTGATAGTATTGTATAGTTTGGCCCTAAATCCCATTTAAGATGGGGATTATTTTCAAGTAAATAAGAATTTGATCTGTTTCCATAGAGGACAGCATAACTTCCAAATTCTTTTCATTTATCTGCTGCAAAAAAGATAGCATTTTAAAAGCAGCAGAAATCCAGTGGTGTGTTTTGGGACACATGAGCCTTTCTTTAATGGCTTCAAATAGAATGCTGTTGCTACATTGACCCCAGAGGATGAGGGACACCAGAAAGGTAAGGAAATGGCTTTTATAGGTCTAGCATCTGTTAGTGAGAGAGTTCAAGCTTTTCACCCCAGTGAACTCTGCATGAAGAATAGCACTTAAAAGCTTGCACATTCCCTCACCAACAGATGCCGGTCCAATAAAAAGTATCATTTTACCCCCTTGTGTCTTTGTGTTCCTTTAATTATTTCATAATGAGATCTCACTTGAGCTCTAAAGCAGAAGGCCCAAATTTCTGAGCTGGAGGGTCGTAGTTGTGTAGGTTCTGGAAAATGCGAGAGACAAAATTGGTAAGATGCTATCTTTATTTGAATCGAGTGATACAGACAAAAGACTGTGAGTGCTTATGAATAGATAGAGCTATTTGTACTGAATTTGGGGGAAGAGCATGCAAGCTTTTGAATGACACAATGGGCTTGGTCTGTTCAAAGTCTTGCATACTTCATCTTTCTAATCCAATTATTTTACCTGACCTAGTCCAAGGGTTGAGTTTAATGATGAAAATGGAATGTTTGCTTTTCTTTAACTAACTTTCTATAACCTGAACTGAATGATCTATGTCAGTAAAATGTTTTCCCTTCCTTTCAAACTACATGATGTTTTGTTGGTGCTTCGAAGCTCATATTGGGTGCTCAGCACTTAAAATTACTAACTGGAAAGTTTTAAACCCACTTGGCCAATTTGTTTCTAGTGGCTGGCATAGAAGCAGGCTGACAGATATGTGGGAAGAGAAGTTCTGTCTCAGTAGAAGGTGTGTATGCAAAGGATTCTGTCTTAATCTCTCGTATATTTTTCAGTGTACCTCAGATTCCAAATGTAATCATTATTAAAACCGGTTTCTCACTGTCTTGCAAAATTGCAGTTTCATTTAACTCATCCAATGAGCTGCCTTTCCAGTGCTGCCGCTGATGTTTACTTCTTAGTTCCTGCCAAATCCTGGCATACAGGGGTGGCAGACTATTCAACATGCTATGTTTAGGGATTTAGCAGTGTGACTCCCATTAACCTTAATGGGGATTCATGCAGCTTAATCCCCACCCTGAATATTTAACCTCCGCTGTCTCTGTCTTTTCCAGTCGGTATAAATTGCCTTGATAAGTGAAGTAAATAACAACAAACACACTCTGACTTTAATATGATATTTAAATGTATGCGTTTTCAAACTAGCCTTTTGTATATTGCACTTAACAACCATCCACTGCACATTCTCTTCCATGTATTGAGCCATGAAGCCTCTCCACAAACAGCACATGTGCCAGTCTGGGAAGAGAGGAGATGAAGGTCAGAGTCAAGTGCCATGCACATTATTACCCACGTTCCAAAAAATATGTCCAAATAGCCTTCCCCCTACTATGGCCAGTTAAATGTGAATAGAGTATGCTATATAGCTGCTTTCCAAGTTAAGTCCTTCTTTTGAGTTTCATGTTTTCTTTCAGCAGAATGAGGTCCTCAAAGCCTGGCCTACATAAGTAGCAAAGGAAAGTGGGAATGAGCTGCTGAGGTGGCAGAATGCACTGTCCACTTCAGAAGGCAGGCATAGAATCCCATTTTTAAATGCTCCTCCATATTATAAGGACGAGGTGAGCTCCCGTTGCTTGGTCCCTGCTCCTGCCAACCTAGCAGTTCGAAAGCACGTCAAAGTGCAAGTAGATAAATAGGTACCGCTCCGGCAGGAAGGTAAATGGAGTTTCCGTGTCCTGCTCTGGTTCACCAGAAGTGGCTTAGTCATGCTGGCCACATGACGCGGAAGCTGTACGCTGGCTCCCTTGGCCAATAAAGCGAGATGAGTGCCGCAACCCCAGAGTCGGCTACGACTGCACCTAATGGTCAGGGGTCCCTTTACGTTACCATGTTGTAAGGGAGAAGTCTTTAGTATATTATTCTCTGGTGCAGAATTCTTTATTTTATTTAACTTTCAGGGAGTTTGTTTACACCAGGGACTATTCAAAAAGGGTATCTCCCACCTGAAATTTGAAATGGTACATACCATAATTATGTCACCTCCTGTTATCCCCTAATTCTACTGCATTTGTAAAGGAGGCCTTAATGTGCCGTTTTGGAGTTACAATTTTTCCTGAAGGCATGGATATAGGAAAACCAGGTTATAGGAGACCAGACTGAAATAGGTCCAGATAATTAGCTTCCTCCAAGCACACCTGAAGTTGAATGGCCATCACAGTGTTGGACACCTTGGCCAGAAAGGGGATATTTGTGACTTGACAATAGTTGTTGCAAACCTCTAAGACTATGGAAGGCTTGTAGAGGAGGAACTGTGGCAGCGTTTTTTGGACCCACCAAGTGAATCTCTCCAGCTGGCTCTTACCAGCCAAGATAGACAAGGGTTGAGAACACATATGGTAGGCTAAACTCCCCCAAGAGCTCTGTACACTTCATCAGGCCACAAAAACTGAAACTGATCCCACACTATCTGAACAAAGGGCACTCTGGACACTTCTAGATCTGAACTACAGTGCTGCTTGTGGCAAATGCAAGCAATTTTACTAACTTCAAGGTCAAACTAAGGTGAAAAGAAAGAAAGAAAATCTTAAAAGTTAAATTTATATATTTACAGATATATAAACTTTTCCATAGATTCCTGTGTCTGAAAATGCCCAACAATAGCTGCACAGTGTATTCTTCAGGGTCCCAATTAAGATACTGAACTGCTGTTCTCTGTATGATAACAACCTGAAGTGCTGACAACACGCTACCTGTCAACAGGCAAATGAAGGCCTACCATCTGTTCTACTATAAATTGTCTCCATTACCTTCGATGTGGAAATCTCTTATAAAGACACCCTAATTATCTAGTAACCTGAGCTAAATGATGCAATATTATTTTAACTAGACCTGTCATTAAAAACAGGGGGAAACAAACATTAGAAAATTTAAAGAAAGAAAAGTTATTGAAAACAACATTTGATTGCATGTCTGGGAGTCTGATGAACATGCTTGCTTAGGTATGTGAATGGTTGCTTTCTAGAATCAGAATGTAGAAAGCAGCAGTTTAGGACACTTTCAGATGTCCTACTGAGTTTCCGTTGTCAGAGAGAAGGACAAATCAAGACTCCCAGAGTCTTCTTCTCTCAAATCACTGTTCTAGAAAATTCCAAGTAATACATGAAATGGCACATTGTTTGAAATTCATATATTCTACTAAGCATATATGGAAATTAATAGACATACCTATCAGACAGGCAGGAAAACAGCATTAAAGGGAATAACATAGTCTGTAGTTTTGATGAGGGAATCTATTTTCAACAAGCACTATATTTCTGCATCTAGCTGAAATAATTAATGCATAAACAGCATATTTACATAACTAGCTGAAATAATTAATGCATATACACCAAAACTGGATTCTTATAACCAGCACCCATATAGTTAGTGAACGGTGGTTATGAAAACAGCAAAACAATGGGAGCTATAGTGTTCAGAAATGCTATTATGAAGATACTTCCATACAAAATTATTAGCATCACTTCAGTAGAGCTATTAAAACATCTTTACATATCTGTTATATAGTTATTTCATGGTTTTTATGTGAAATTTTATTTATTATTCATTTTGTTTAAGGGCGGTTTACAATAATAAAACAGATTAAAATGCATTTTATACTGTGCTGCTTTTTGTATTTCTATTATTTTTGTGAAATAGATTTGTTTGAGGGGAAACACATCACAAACACCAAAAAGACAAATGGAAGAATAATATAAAATAAATATACCAAAAAACAAGTCATTGGGGGGTTTTTTGGGGGGTGGGTGGGTTAAAAGTCAATCTTAAAATGAAACCACTAGCTGGGAAAAATGTCTATCAGTCTAGAAGCCAATAGACTGTTGCTATTTTGGGGTGGGATTCAGTCACATACCAACATATTGAGGTTGTGCAATTATCAGGGCCGGCAAGGATCCACAGGTGCCAGAATCCACAGAGGCAGCAAATCCCAATGTAAATCTTTATTTTTACATATTTCTACCTTGCCAATGCGGCAAGGTGAAGCAAGGTGAGGCAACTGGGGCAGTAGATGCAGATGTCAATCTTTCTTCCCCTTGTTCCTGATGTAGAGCACCTCTGACCCCTTTCTTCCTTGGTGGGAAGTAGGATACCATTTGGGGGTCTACCACAGGTGCCAAAATGTCTTGGGCTAGCCCTAGCAGTTATAGTTGATTGAGAGGTCTTGTGCAACAAAGTCACTTCCCAAACCATTGGAATTTTTTGCAATTAGGAAAGTGACAGGTAAATGCACTGCAAATTGTGGGGTAACACTTTGGTGTAACATCATCTAATCTCTCTGCAACAAATTCAAATGACTGCTCATTAAATATTGTCATTGTTAGCCAACATTGTCTGCAAACAAATCAGGATGAATGCTCAATAATCAAATTGTCTAGAAGCACTCTGTGCCATCAAAATACTGGCTTGTCAGAAATACACTAGACTATAATATCATAGATGTTTTAGGAGTAAGTTATTAATCTGTAGCTAAAATAGTGGACTCAAGACATTATATACAAATTTGAGTTTATCAACATCAAGAATGAACCATAATTTGGAGCAACAACCAGTCTGTTTTTATTATGTCATTTGCAAGCTGTTTTGCTTCCAATGTTTTTGGTCATTGGGTTGGATCTAGATTTTATGGATGGAGAGTCTTCTTCTGTACTTGGTGATCTGTGACCTGTGGCAGATGGGGTAGACACCTTTTCTGATACCCCTACCCTCTATAAACTCCAGTGGCACCTACTACACCATTTTCAGAGGATCCCCAGAGTAATATATTTGACATCCTTATACATTTCTTGCTCCACCTACTTTTGCATCTGACTCTGCAAGGTTACCCAGAAGGGAATGTGGCAAAGGCTTCCAATCCCTGACATATTCTTTCCTAAGCTAACTCTTGACTTTTAGGAAAGATGGAATAACATCTCCTCCAAAATAACAATTTCCCATTTGTTATAAATGGCATTATTCAGGGAATTGGGGATTGTTTAGAATTCATGCTTCATAGTCCAACAAACGGGTTGCATTCACTTTTAGCATGCCAGCTATGTTTGTGCATATGTGCTTTACATTTCTGTTATCTGTAAATATCACATTGATGTCTTACTTTATGGGTCTATGTATATCAACCAGTGTCTATATCAGGCTTCCTCAATCTCGGCCCTCCAGATGTTTTGAGACTACAGTTCCCATCATCCCTGACCACTGATCCTGCTAGCTAGGGATCATGTGATTTGTAGGCCAAAAACTTCTGGAGGGCCAAGGTTGAGGAAGTCTGGTCTATATGCACCTCGCATCTTCAGAGTCTATTCCATCCATCTGATGTAGTAGGTTGTTGATCATGCCAAAATAAATTTTTAGGCATCACAGCATTTCCCCCCTCTTTTTTAATGTGCACTTTGAACACTGTTATGTGCAAGCCACCTCGAGGCGTTATACATCATAAAAGCACAAATAAGAATCCAAAAGGGAAGTGCGATAGATCAATGACAAAGCATCTGCTTTGCATGCAGAATGTCCCTGGTTCAATTCCTGGCATCTCCAGGTAGGAGAGTAGCCTGTCAGAAATCCTGGAGAGCCAGGGTTACTCAGTATAGTTAACGTATAGCCAGATGGACCAATGGTCTGACAATAAGTGAAGTTTTTTCTGGGAGATACTTTTAAATCCAATATCTAAATTTTGGAAGTTATGTATAGTAATGATCCATTTTTCTGCCAGATTTTAATCTAAATTCACTTTGTTTGTTGACTTTTTGTATTTCAGAAGGCATCTTTTAAGAAATTGAACTGGGTAGCTGTTCCAGGAGACCTTTCTATTAAATGAAATTGGATCAACTCATGATTATGTGAGCCAAAGTTATGTCCAATTTACCACTTTTCTCTCGTGATTTTGCTGTTCTCCTGGAACCAAATTTGACTTAGCATCTCATCTTGGTTGAGTAGGAGGATAGATGATGGAGAACAGGATTGGTTATCACATACATGAGTAGTTGGGGTCTCCTTTTGTTGGTGGCTTTTATTTATTTCCAGATCTATATCAGGAAAATTAAAGTCATTCATGATAACATAATGCAGATTGGTATATTGTCCAAGATTGCAGGTCTATAGCACACCCTTAATTTTAACTCAGTTGGAACCACTCTTGTCATTCTTGCTTCAAGAGATCTTAGGCCACACTGATTATGACTGATTGTTCACGCATTATTATCATCAGTACAGTTGTGTTGTTGGATGTATAATGCAATCTTATCATTAGCTCAGTCTTTCCTTTATAGCTCAGACTCATCAATGTCAGCATTTCAATCATGGCTACTATTTTATCACATTCAAATGATCTCTAAAAATACCTAGGTTCTATCCTGCATCTGATTCATTCCTCCATGTATGAGTATATACACGCCGTGCCAGGCCGCGTTCTCAGATGAGAGTACAACTTAAATCTTTATAGGTGTAAGATTCCATGCTCTTAGCAGCCACTGATATCAGAGCCAATAACAAGCAAAGGCCTGTTTTTCAGAAGTCACTGACCAAGACATGGCAGCTTATTAGAACAAGTATACTAAGTAGCCCATGAACCAGAGGTTCCATTCTAGGAAATCAGTCAAATCCAATGTGCCAAACTCATCTCAGATCCACCCATCCAAAAACCCTCGTAGTTGTTTAACAACAATAACAATAATAATAATGTTTGGCTATTGTTTCAAATTCCTGAACTATCACAATGGGAAAAATCACAGAGAGACCCAATCACAAAAATCAGGCAGAAAAAAATCCTATTAGTTTAGTAAATCCTTACTAAATCCTTTCAGATTTTCAAATCCTAAAGTGGCCAAAACAACAACATCAACCCATGTCCCTTCCACATCTGCACTCCCGGAAAAGGAAGGTTGGTAAAGGAAGAATAGGGAGGGGAGCTGTGGGGTGTGTCTGTTTTCCTCACAGTTCCTCCTTCATTATTATTTTTTAACACAACCTTGCCTTCTTATTCAAAAGGTGGAAGGGAGAAGCTATAAAGGAAAGCCATGAAGTCACCAGGCCAGTTAAGTATTCAGCAGTTTGGGCCACTCCTGGGCAACCTTCTGCTCCCTACCTCCACAAGAGGACACAAGGCCTTTAGCAGACCTTCTCCCCTCTCTTCCCCAGGCCCCTCTCATGGCCACAAGCCACTAGAGGTCTTCCTTTCCCCTCCCATCTTCCAAGGGCACCTTAAAGCCTTTCATAGGTATTTGTATCTCTTGGAGGTCTTTATCAGACTTATAATATCCCTCAGACCTTTTTGCAGGCCTGTCTCATCATCCTACACACCAACTAGCACCGCACAGCAAATCAGTCGGCTCTGTTCCTTCTTCCTTTCTTAATTTTCCTCTGCAGAACTTATCTGCAGCACCAGCACTTCTCAGCTGGTGCTGGTCGTCACTCATTGAGAAATCTTTCTTACTCTTTCTTTCATGTGCACTTCAAATCTTCCCATTGCAGCAAGCGGGTCCAGCCAGTCAGTCTCTGCCTGGCCAGTTAGAGCTCCTCCGTCCACCTCCCATCTTATTTGTGGTTTGGTTGCACTTTTCATTCCACATTCCATCATATAACTGATTGCCATTTAGGGGAAGAATGAGTTAACGTTGACTTTTGACTGCAGGCAAGCAGCTCCGTGAGCAACAGATCAGCACCACGGACAGGGTGGGCAAGCCACACCATTAATTCAGGCTTCAAGCTTCACAACTAAGGCCACATCCCTGTGCAAGGGGCAAAAGTGAACAGTGGAACAAAAGAGAAGTTGCTAAAGCTACTTAGGTCCTTAAATATACTGGTTGGAAAGCAAAAGCAGTGTTGGAATATACAAATTCCCAGAAAACTAATACCACAGGCTCCCCAAATTTCATAATCTTTGTTCAAAAACAAGGTCAATGAGTTTCATATAGAAAAGCTGAAATGAGAACCACATCATGGCAGAGACGAGAACAGCTCAATTCCCAGTTTAGAACTGGTTGTATAAAGCAGGGGTCAGCAACCTTTTCCAGCCATGGGCTGGTCCACCGCCCCTCAGAGCATGTGGCGGGCCAGACTATATTTTGAAAAATAATAATAAACGAATTCCTATGCCCCACAAATAACCCAGAAGTTCATTTTAAGTAAAAGCACACATTCTACTCATGTAAAAACACCAGGCAGGCCCCACAAATAACCCAGAGATGCATTTTAAATAAAAGGGCACATTCTACTCATGTAAAAAGACACTGATTCCCGGACTGTCCACGGGCCAGATTGAGAAGGTGATTGGGCCATATCTGGCCCACGGGCCTTAGGTTGCCTACCCCTGGTATAGAGCATTGGTCCTTTGTGATTTGAAAGAATTTGAACCTCCAACATAAAAGCACTTCTAAGACCCGTTCAACATTTTGATGAAATTTAGTTTGAGTCAACAATTGAAGCTCTAGAACTATGAGACAAAATTGGTCAGCAATATTCCCCTAAGCACAGATAGGAAAAAGTGTACAAAATGTTATTTCTGCTATACTTTTAGGCTTTGATGCACTACAATACAGATGTGCAAATATATGTTAATCAATATATTGTATTAAGAGCAAAAACTGCTTTTGCTACATGATAGATGTTTCATAGTATCTCATAATTAGTTTTGTTAGATTATTTTAATTCTGTTTCTATTGGCAAGATGCAGTATGAAATATCCACTAATTAGATAGGAAGTTCCCCTAAAGACATCTATCAACTGTTTCTATTAATATGGGCATCTATGAGTAGGTAGGAAGGAAGAACATTCAGGAACAACTTTTTAGTTAATTAAATTGATGTATGGCTGCAAAACATTTTTCCCACCTCAACAAATGCTTGATCATGTCTCCTTGACAACCATTTTAAAACTTTCCACAGTCTTATTTCTGAGTGAAAGATAATCCTGAAGCCCACAGGACCAGAATATTTTGAATCCACAAAATATACATTCTTCATATATTAGGCGAAATGTATCTCAGCTCTATTAAGTACATAGAACAACAGACAAAAGATTTGTTCTTTTCTTTTTTTTTTTATAAAATTTTTATTGGTTTTACAAAAGTTTTTATAACAAACAAACATAAAAGAAAAACAGACAAACAAACAAATATAATTTCAAAATGTCCTTTCATAAACTTCTTTCCTCGGACTTCCCCATACCTCCCCTTTCTGCATCCTCATGTCCAAATTTTATAGCAACTTATAAATGTTTTTTCCAACCCTAATTTATCATAGTCCTTTCTTAATCTAATCTTATATTACTGCAACCCTTTCTCTCTGTAAAATCTCGACATTCTAAACTTCATCAAGTTTATAATAGTTCTTAAGATAAATCTTAAATTTCTTCCAGTCTTCTTCCGCAGTCTCCTTTCCCTGGTCACGAATTCTGCTCGTCATTTCCGCCAATGTCATATAGTCAATCACTTTCATCTGCCATTCTTCCAAGGTGGGTAAATCTTGTGTCTTCCAATACTTTGCGATCAGTATTCTTGCTGCTGTTGTTGCATACATAAAAAAAGTTCTATCCTTTTTTGGCACCAATTGGCCGACAATGCCCAAGAGAAAGGCCTCTGGTTTCTTAAGGAAGGTATATTTAAATACCTTTTTCATTTCATTATATATCATCTCCCAGAAAACCTTAATCTTCGGGCATGTCCACCAAAGATGATAAAAAGTACCTTCAGTTTCCTTACATTTCCAACATTTGTTATCAGGCAAATGGTAAATTTTTGCTAGCTTAACTGGGGTCATGTACCACCTATAGACCATTTTCATCACATTTTCCTTTAAAGCACTACATGCCGTAAATTTAATACCGGTGTTCCACAACCTTTCCCAGTCAGCAGACATAATATTATGACCAATGTCCTGTGCCCACTTAATCATAACTGATTTAACTGTTTCGTCTTGTGTATTCCATTTCAACAGCAAGTTATACATTCTTGACAAATTCTTAGTATTGGGTTCTAACAATTCTGTCTCAAGTTTTGATTTTTCCACCTGGAAGCCAATTTTCCTGTCTTGTTTAAAAACCTCCATTATTTGATAATAGTGGAGCCAATCTTGTACTTTGGGTTTTAGTTTTTCATGGCTCTTTAATTTCAGTTTCTCTCCATCCTGTTCTAGAATCTCACAATACTTTGGCCATCCGACCTCCATATTGACTTTCTTGTGGGCCTTAGCCTCTAAGGGTGACAACCATCTAGGGGTTTTGTTTTCCAACAGATCTTTATATCTCATCCAAACATTAAACAACGCTTTCCTTACAATGTGATTTTTAAAGGCACTATGCACTTTGATTTTGTCATACCATAGATATGCATGCCAGCCAAATGCGTTATTGAAACCTTCTAAATCCAAGATATCTGTATTCTCGAGGAGCATCCACTCTTTCAGCCAGCAGAATGCTGCTGCTTCATAGTACAATTTTAAGTCCGGCAGGGCAAATCCCCCTCTTTCTTTTGCATCTGTTAATATTTTATATTTTATTCTGGGCTTTTTGCCCTGCCAGACAAATTTCGCAATGTCTTTCTGCCACCTCTTGAAACAGTCCATCTTGTCAATAATCTGCAAAGTTTGAAATAAAAATAACATTCTAGGCAATACATTCATCTTAATCACTGCAATTCGGCCTAACATTGACAATCTCAAATTTGACCATATTTCTAGATCTTTTTTAATTTCTGACCAACATTTTTCATAATTGTCCTTATACAGATTCAAGTTTTTGGATGTTAAATTAACCCCTAGGTATTTCACCTTCTTAACCACCGTCAGACCTGTCTCTTCTTGAAACTTATTCTTTTCCATATCTGTTAGATTTTTCCCTAAGACTTTAGTTTTTTGTTTATTCAATTTAAATCCGGCTACCTGCCCAAATTGTTTAATTATTTCCAACACTCTTTTTGTACTAGTATTTGGCTCCTGCAAGGTCAATACAAGGTCATCTGCGAACGCTCTTAACTTATAGTGTTTGGTTCCGACCTGTACACCTTTAACTTGCTGGTCATCTCTAATCATGTTCAGCAACACCTCCAGGACCGAAATAAAAAGCAATGGGGAAATTGGGCACCCCTGTCGTGTTCCTTTTTCTATCTTAAGTTCCTCAGTTATTACATTATTTACAATCAACTTAGCTTTTTGTTCGGAATATATTGCACCCATACCATTCTCAAATCCTTGTCCTACCCCCATCCCATGAAGATTCTTTTTCATAAAACTCCACGAAATATTGTCAAAGGCTTTCTCCGCATCCACAAATATCAAAACTGCTTTAGTATTTATGTTCACCTCTAACTTTTCCAAAGTGTCTATTATGTTCCTAACATTATCTGAGAGGTGTCTTTTTGGGAGAAAGCCTGCTTGGTCTCTGTGAATCTTCTCCATCAATACTCTTTTAAATCTTTTTGCTAAAATGTCTGCAAAAATTTTGTAATCCACATTCAATAACGAAATTGGGCGGTAGTTCTTCAGTTGAGTCTTTTCAGTCTCTGTCTTTGGTATGAGTGAGATATATGCTTCTTTCCACGATTCGGGTGCCTTTTTTCCCTCTAAGATCTCGTTACAAACTTCCTTTAACGGTTGTATTAGCCATTCCTTTAAAGATTTGTAATATCTGGAAGTCAGTCCGTCTGGCCCTGGGGATTTGCCCAATTGCATATCCTGAATGGCACCCTCTATCTCTTGTTCTGTTATTCTCTGGTTTAGCTCCACCTTGCTATGATGAGAGATTTTTTGTAATCCATATTTATTAAGGAATTTATCTATGTCCTCTTCATTTTGTAATCCTTGGGCATAGAGTTTTTTAAAATAACTCACAAAGCAATTTCTTATCTCGTTGGGTTTAGATATATTTTTTCCATCCACTTCTAGACTTGTGACTGTATTTAATTTCTGTCTTTTCTTGAGTTGCCATGCCAGAAGTTTACCACATTTGTCTGCCGACTCAAATGTCTTTTGTTTCATTTGCTTTATTTTCCATTCTATCTCTTGGTTCATCAATTCCATGTATTGTGTTTGGTACAACTTAATCTCCCTCAAAATCTCCTGGGACTTTGGTTTTGATCTTAATTTTTTCTCTCCTTCTTTTATCTTTTCCAAAAAATTTTCCTTTTTCTCATTCTGTTTTCTCTTCTTTATTGAGTTTTGTTGAATCAAAAATCCTCGCATCACCGCTTTACTTGCGTCCCAGATCACTCTTTTTTCCACATCGCCCTTTAGATTGATTTCAAAATAGTCCTTTAGAGTCTTTTGGGCCTTCATGTGGATCTCTCTATCTCGAAATAGGGTGTCATTCATTCTCCATCTAAACTGACCAGTTGTTGTAGATTTCATTTCCATCTTCACGGCGTTATGGTCGGAACAGGTTTTTGGGCAGATTTCTACCTTCTTAATCTTCGGAGCCATTCCACTAGTAACCCAGATTTGGTCGATTCTGGTCCAGGTCATCTTTGCATGGGAGAAAAAGGTTCCCTCTCTTTCAAGAGGGTTCCTTGTTCTCCAAATGTCTATTAAGTCCATATTTTCAGTCATTTCAAAGAAAGTCTTCGGGAGTCTCCCTTCTTTGGTAAGTGTCAGTCTTTGTGTCTTGTCCATGTTTGTAGAAACTACACCATTCATATCTCCCATAATTATCATATTGTATTCCAAATAATCCATCAAAGTTTCATGGAGTTTTTTGAAAAATTCTGCTTTACCTTCATTTGGCGCATAGACCCCAATTATCAAAAATTTATCTCCTTGTACCTGAATCTCCACCGCTAAATATCTTCCTTGTTCATCTTTAAACATCATTTTTGGAGCCCACTTCTCTTTTACATAAATCACAACTCCTCTTTTTTTAACTTTGTCCGACGAAATAAATTCTTGTCCCAATTTTTTATTCATAAGCAGTCTCCTGTGTGCTCTGGTTATATGGGTTTCCTGTAAGCAAATCAAGTCCAGTTGTTCTCTGTACAAAATATGGAATATTTGTCGTCTCTTCAAAGGGCTGTTCATCCCATTACAATTCCAACTAAGGAATTGCAGGGCCATCTTGTTATTTTTCTGGTATTCCTCCAACAGCTCCCAGTTGTTGTTCCTCCTCTGTTGGTGGTGGAAGGTTCTGTCCAAACGAAAGGTTCAGGATGTCTATTACACTCTTTTGCTCAGCGATTGGGTCTACAGTTCCTTTCTGTAAGTCTTCCTGATTTCTTTGCAGGAACCTGTCTTTATCCTGTATCGTCTTTATTTTCACCTTCTTCCCTCTATAGTCAAAAGACAGTCCCTGTGGGAATTCCCACCTGAAGAGAATGGTGTTCTTCTTCAACAGGTAGACCAAGTCCTTATAAGAAGCTCTCAAGTCCAAAATATGTTTAGGAATGTCTTTAAAGATCTGTATCGGTGAGTTCCCAATTTGTAAGGCCTTTTCAAAATGCAGTCTTAGAATTTTGTCTCTTTCCTCCTTCGATCTCAAGGTAATCAGACAGTCTCTCGGCGCCTTTCTGTTCTGTCTTCTGCCCAGTCTAAATGCTGTTGTGATTTTAAATTCGTCTTCCTCTAGATCTTCCCAGGAATCAGCAAACTCTTTCGTTAAAAAGTCCGTAAGATTGTCTCCTTCGTCCTCTGGAATTGATCGTAATTTCAAATTCCTTTCTTTTCTTTGTAGTTCCCACAATGCCAGAGTTGCGTCGTGGTCATAGACCTTCCTGGCAATCGGTTCTAATTTTTCCTGGGTCTCTCCCGCAATAGTTCTAGCTTCCTCCGCAATTTGTCGTGTGGCAGAATTTTCTTGCGTAAGCCTGTTTATAGATTCTGTATTCAGGTCAAGTCTTGTTGTTAAATCTGTCAATTTCTGTGAATTCTCTGTCAGTTTCTTGGTATTTTCTGCCGTCTGCTTTGTTAGATTCTCCAAAGACTGGTTTATCTTAAGAAGGGCTTGCGACACTGCATCCATGGAGACTGCTGTACCTTTTTCTTGTCCTGTTGTCACTGTAGGAGTTATGCCTGAGATCGAGCCTCTTTTCTTGTGTTGCTGTAGCTGTTGTTGATATTGCCTTGTCTTGGCTCTCGTGCTTATCTCGTCTGCTGGGCCACTCATATCCCAAGGTCGTTTCCCACGAGAGCCTTCTCCTAAAGGAAAATTCCACTGTCCCAAAGCGTAGCAACTTTTAATTTACCCTCTAGAGGGAGCAAATCAAGATGTCCGCAAACAAAGGCAAGGAGTATTTGAAAAACAAATTTATCGGGAGGCTTCTATATGTATATTGCAACACTTTCCCATTAGATAAAGTCCCAGCCTTCCCTGATATATTGTGTCCACAAAGTCCCAAAACTTTGTATCAAATAAACAATGAGACTTCCACTTTGTTACTTTCACAGGGGTCTAAAGTCAGTTCAGTGTTCCTTTGTTCTAATAGCAGTTTGTGCCAGGTTGAAGGCTGCAGAAAGTTCCCTTTCCTTTAAGTTGTTCATGCAGCTTATAAAGTCACTTATTCCTCCTGCCCTGCAAGCTAGAGGGGATAGTCAAAGTCCAAATGTCGGATTCAAGCAGTTAAAAACAATATCCCATACGGATGCAGCTCAGTAACTTTCGTTGCTTTAATTGTCATGCAGTCGGGGGAAGGCAGACTTCCTTAATTTTCGCCTTTCCCGTTTTCAGCCTAATTTCAGGTAGTTTTGGCACGAATAGAGGTTCAATCTTACTCACGGGTCTTTTTTGTCCAGATTATTCAGGAAGGGAATCGGCGCTCTCCACTAATGGCGACGCGGCTTCACCCTGCGGGCTGGGTAGCGATTCTCAGCACCGCGCTCCCCGTTGTCGTTCCGGAGCCTTTAAAAAGGCTCTTTCTGCGGTAAAGGGGGGCGCTTCAGGTGCCCACCGAATCTCCTTGTTCACAGGCTCCGTTCCTGTGATTTTAGGGGTCCCCCGCTTGCCGTAGCGGGTCAGACCCGAACTCGCAGAGCCGTCCTCTCTCCGGAGCTCGGAGAGGGAGCAGCCATTAGCGCTGGCGCCGAACCGGAAGCACAAGATTTGTTCTTTTCTTTGTTGTTACCGTAGATAATGATATTATCATTATCATTATATTTATTACAGGGGTACCTCAGGTTACAGATGCTTCGGGTTACAGATGCTTCAGGTTACAGACTCCACTAACCCAGAAATAGTACCTCAGGTTAAGAACTTTGCTTCAGGATGAGAACAGAAATTGTGCAGCGGCGGCAGTGGGAAGCCCCATTAGCTAAAGTTGTACCTCAGGTTAAAAACAGTTTCAGGTTAAGAACGGACCTCCAGAATGAATTAAGTTCTTAACCTGAGGTATCACTGTATATACTCTTCACCATCAGGTTCCAGGGCAGGTTGCAACAATTTAAAAATCAATACTAAAAATACTTCAAACAATTTACAGTCACAGGAATAGGGTGGGTCCTGAAAATGCACATTTTGGGTGTCAAAGGCTAGCATAAAGAGGCATAATATGGCTGCTGTCTTTTGAACCAGCTGAGGTTTCCAAGTTGTCTTCAAGGGTAGCCCCGTGAAGAGCACATTGCAATAAGTCAATTTGGAAGTTATCACAACAGGGAGTACCATTGTCAAGCCATCTCTGTCAAAAAGGAGCTACAGCTGGTAGCCTCATTCAAGGCAGATGGTACCTCCTCCCCTCCCCTCCAGTGTAGAATTTATCATTCCCTGGATCTACTCAGGCAATTCCTAATGGTTAGCTTTAAGAAGCCAACATAGGCAAGGATTAAGGGGGTAAGTGGTCAACCGCCCTTCTTCATGCAATTTGTTTGCATTATCAGGGTGCAATGGAACAGATGGAACAGACAGTATATTGGATACATTGATCTAACTGTGAAACCCAAATCTTTGAATCTGAGCAATTTTGCCCCAAAGTGCCTCTCAGCATTGTTTTAGTGAGCTGCTGAGGGTATCCGAGCAACTCTCTCTTGGCCAGGTGACAAAAGCCCATTTGCCACACAGAAAAACTATTCCAGACTGCTAACTGCAGATGCAATGGTAGTGGAGCAGTAAGTTTTTGCCATCACTGTCGCGTGGTAGGGACAATTATGGAACCTCACATGTGTTCGGCCAGGTTTACACCAAGATTTACACTGCTTGTACTCTACCTGTCAAACTTCCTGTTTTATTGAACACGAGGACACTCAGGAGTGATTGTGTTGAAGACTTATAGCTCACTATTTCACATTATGACCACAGTATCAACAGAAGCACCATCCATATCAGCCAGAAAATCCCCCAGAGCATTCAGGAATCAATCATATACCATAATTATCCAAGGGCGGACCATTTCAGTACATCCTCCACCCCTGCAATGCGAAATTCAGCCCAAACCTTATTAGGGAATGATCCATCCATTACAACACACTCACAATAAGACCCCAATCAGCTGAATATTATCATTCTGCTCTGTGGTATATACCAGGCCACAAAGGTTCCTTAAAACTGTGTTAAACTATAGTTTAGTGCTAAGTCTAAGTATAGCCAGTGAGTTACTTTTATAATGTTTACTCAAGGGTAAAAGTGATTGCTGTGGGTGACTGCATATTATTAAAATCCGTAATTCTTATAACACAACAAAAATATGAGTCATTTAGTTCAAGGTGTTTGTAATTAATTTTCCATTACACACTTCTATAGCCTGCATAAATTCACCCACGAATTTGCCCTTTTTACCCAAGGTGTTTCTATATTTAAGGAACATATTAATTATAAGTAGGTAAAAGTTTCTGGACATAAAACCCTCTTCTTATCCAACTTAAATGTTTCTGAGAGTAATTCATAGATATTAAAATACACACAAAAAACTTGAGCTTGATATCAGGGTTCCAGAAACGTTGGCTGATTTCCTTAACTTTATTTGAATCTCTATGCTTTAGCATGTAATCTGAACGCATATAACTCACAGCTGTTACCAACTAGAGTTTGTATTCTAACCAGAGTTTGAAAGCAGGTTTAAAGTTAGCATCAAAGCTTAACCCAAATGAGAGTTTTGCAGTTGTAATTTGAGTCCTCAAGAAGACATCCAGTAGAGCAATTCTGCGTTGTTCAGAATTGATTCAGAATTGATTAAATCTAGTAGTTCAAAAGCACGTCAAGTGCAAGTAGATAAATAGGTACCACTCTGGAAGGAAGGTAAACGGTGTTTCCATGAACTGCTCTGGTTCGCCAGAAGCGGCTTAATCATGCTGGCCGCATGACCCGGAAGCTGTCTGCGGACAAACGCCATATTCCATTTTAAAATACCCCTGTTCCACTCTCCATCCTCTCCATTCCAGTATAGAAACTGCTGGTGTCACTTGTGGTCTTTGTTGGGTCATCATACCAAATCACACAGACATACACACCCTCAAATCATATGATTCCCACAACCATTTTAGAGGTCTTCCAATGAGGGTAATCCCCACAACCCCTGCAAAATTAGGCTGAATGTGTTCACCTACAGTACACAATCACTTGCAAGCAAGTCTAAAGAGTGCAGACAAGTATGTGTGAAATCGCACATGGGTGATCATTGTACATGTTTGCTCATACACATTTATAACATAGCTAACCAAATGGGAACATCCAAACAAAGAAGGGTTCTGCTACTTGGGTTTGGTTCAACAGTCAGTATACCATTTCAGCTCATATGTGAGAAATAACAAGAGGAGATCAATCAGTTTGATGCTAGCTTATTTCACTTCTCCCTCTCCCTCCCACTTCTTAAATTCAGATTCTTTATCACCTGCGTGTTGAGAATGGAATGAGTAATGATTGCCACTGTGATGGAGGATGTCTGCTTAAATCCCAGTAAGTCATCAAATGGCTGTTATGTACAAAGATAGTGCAGTCAGTAATCAAGCCTTTTTTCAGTAGGGTTAGGGAGCAATGTTATATGTGCATGTTATAGTAGTTACAAAAATGGGTATTTCGCTATAAGCACCACATGTAGATCAAACTGACAGACTCCTTGGGGAATAAGCCCCATCACCTTCTGAATGCAAGACAAGCATAAAACTACTGCAGCAGCAGGGGGGGGGGGAATATCAGTTTGAAAATAATTAAACAGCAAGTCAGCCACCCATAATGATATTCAGCAGTGCACATTAGGGACAGTTTGCTGGGAATGCACAAGAGCACTCCAGTTGTTTAATTAACATTGAAACGGCAGTTCCACAAGAACTAAAAATCCTGTTAATTTATGTGTCTCTTAATGATGCTCATTTAAATACTGTCAACTTTTCTTGGGTTTAATATTCATGATTTCTAGTCATTAAAACACCAAAGCTCCGTTTGCGGATTCATTGCAAAAACACACATTGTTTGATAAGGATGAGTAGGACGACAGTTCTTTAATAAAAGTTAGGGTGCTTCCCTAAAGTGTACATTTCCAAAGAGGTCATGGTGACTCGCTCTATAAATGATCTCACTTTGCTCATTGTGGTAATGCAATAAACCACTTGGGCTTTCTTCAGATTTTACATGTAACTCCAGCTCACCATATGAAAAATTATGTCCATAAAAACAATTACTTTTCCATCATGGAGCATGTTAGCTCCATGGAAATGTGTCTATATATGGAAATTATGTGTTTAAATATAAAAAATAATGCCTTACAGGCCTTGAAATACTGCATCCAATATCATTTGCCTTACAGTTAGCCTTACAGTTTGGCTTCATCAAGAAAAGGAGAGTTTTGACTGGATCAGCTACCATACATGAAAAGTACTGAATTCACAGGTGAGAACTCAAAGGATAGAAATGAAGGAACATGAAACAGAAAAAAGGGAAAGGGAACTGACATTTCTGCCTGTTGCCACTACTGACATGTAGCCCAGTCCTATGTATGTTTATTCAAAAGTGAGTCTAAATTCAATAGGCGTTACCTCCTGGCAGGTATATAGGTATTAAAAATAAATTCAATAGGGACAAATGTAAAGTTCTACACTTAGGCAGGAAGAACCAGATGCAGAAATATAAGATGGGGGACAGCGGACCTGCCAGTAGTACATGTGAAAAGGACCTAAAGGTTTTGCAGCAAAAAAGGCTAATGCTATTCTAGGCTGCATCAACAGAAGTATCGTGTCTAGATCAAGGGAAGTAATAGTCCTACTCTATTCTGCCTTGGCCAGACCACACCTGCAATACTGTGTCCAGTTCCAGGCGCCACAATTTAAGAAGGATATAGACAAGCTGGAACCATGTGCAGAAGAGGACAACCAAGATGATCAGGGGTCTGGAAACCAAGCCTTATGGGGAGCAGTTGAGGAAGCTGGGTATGTTTAGCCTGGTAAAGAGGAGACTGAGAAGAGATATGGTAGCCATCTTCAAATCCCTAAAGGGCTGCCACATGGAAGATGAAGCAAGCTTGTTTTCTCCTGCTCCAGAGGGTAGGACTCAAACCAATGACTTCAAGTTACAAAAAATAAGATTCCCACTAAACATCAGGAAGAAGTTTCTCACAGTAAGAGCTGTTCGACAGTGGAATGGACTCCCTCAGGAGGTTGTGGAGTCTCCTTCACTAGAGGTTTTTAAGCAGAGGCTGGATGGCCATCTGTCATGTATGATCTAGTTGAGATTCCTGCATTGCAGGGGGCTGGACTAGATTATCCTTGGGGCCTTTTTTAACTCTACAGTTCTTTGAGTCTATGATTCTATGGTTTAATATTCATTCACCTGTCTGATTTAAGTCTAAAACGCTGGATGCAGAGTTATGTGCAGATGGGCAGGCCTTTCTGGTGGACTCCTTAATCCATGCCAAATCCTTATCCAGATCAGCTGGATCTGAGGACAAGGTAGAAGAATAGTTTATTAGCTGTATTCCCAAATAATTGAAATGAATATTAATGAAGTTTCAATATTACCATCTATCTGAAAGAGTTTTTGGCAGTGAAGCCTTGGCCAACTATAGAGAAATGTTAAGTGCTCCCAAGAATTATTGCACTAGGCTGAATTTGCAAAATACCTGGGAATTAAATCATTTCCTAGTGAGAGATCAGCATCAAAGCAATTTACCAAATTCTCATTCAGCAGTTCATTTCAATTTGTGTGTGTGTGTTAATTAACAACAAGAACTAAGAACATTCTGTGGATGTAAAATACAATTGTAGTTAAATTATAAAACACAGTTTCTTAATATTCCAAGCACTGTTTAGTAGAAACAACATCAATGCATTCTTATCTCTCTGGAAGTACATTTTTTATTAAAATGAAAAGTTTATTATTTATGATTATCTTAGTGAGAACATAGGCTTATGCCTATATGGAGGAGCTAAAACTTTCATATTCTCTTGTGCCCTATATTTGCCTGGCTGCCTCGTTCACTTATTTGGGGCTCTTTAATGTATTAGCTTCCTCTGGTTATTTTGTACTTTATACAAACAACTGTGAATAAATTGTTATTTGTGTATAGAGAGTACTTTCTCGGCTCTGGGATATGTTAAGGTGAGGCCCGGAAGAAAGTGTTCATTTAGTCCACTTTATTTTAGCTTCTGAAGGGGATGGGTTTATGGAGGCCATTGAAGGTTCAGTTTTACAGCCTCATTCTACCACCTATTGTACTGTAAAGCAGTACTTGGGAGGAAGACCAATGACCCTGACACCAGCAGGTCATTGCTGTGGCCTTGTGAGCTAGCCCATTATCTCACTATGGTTTGACCTCTCTGCCAACCGCTACTACTCTGATTGTGTTTTAATGACTGGGTGGATAGACACAGGCAGCAAGGCAGTTAAACCTAGTGGTGCAGCCATTTTGTAAAAAAAATAGAGTTGCACAGTGTCAGTTCTTGTTCCATGATTCAGTTGCCTTTCGTGCCATTTTGGACAGTTTGCCGTTTCAAATATTACAGCCATCATCACCAGAGATGTCACATACAGCCTGTATGTGGGAGACAAGTGGGCAGAGTGGTTGGGGGCTTTGGCTAGATTAGCATGAGTAGATCAAGAATATGTCTCCCTTGGAACAAGACCAAAGGCAATATTTACTAGGGAGATGAGCAGCATAAAGCTGCCATCTACACAGTGATTACATTACATGGAAATGGACTGATAGGTAAAAGTGGACGTGTTTTGTCTGGAGGAGGATTCAGTCAGGTTAGTCATACCTGAAATCTGGAGCAGTACAAGCCACCAGTGAGAACTAGGCCCCATCTGCACTGTACATTTAAAACAGTATCATACAGTAGTATCTCACTTTAAACAGTGAGAAGTATGATTCCCCTCCCAGAGCTACAATTTCTAGAGTTCCCCAGAGATTGACTGTTAAACCACTCTAAGAATGGAAGGCCTGTGAGGGCAATAGGTGTCTCCTAACAACTCTCAGCACCCTTACTTTGGGAAAAGCCACACACTGTAGCTTTGTGAGGGGAATAGGGGTCTCCTAACAACTCTCAGCACTCTAAACAAACAGATGGAACCAAGATGATAGGTAACAGCGATGGAGGAGAGTCTGTGGACACAATTTTCTGGGAACCAATTGCGCACAATGAGTTCTTGTGATGAGATAAAATTATGTCCGGGAACAATCAAGTTGTTACTTGCTGTGACCCAGCATTAGTTGGTCAATGAAGTGTGGATACACCCAATGATTCCTCGAGGAAGACACTTGTCCGAGTCTTTAAGATGTTCTGTTTTCAGACTAGTGCCCATGAAAGTAGGAATAGCAAAATAAAGGAAGGATTGGGACAAGGGGCTAGTGGCCAGAAAAGTTCAAGGAATTTCTCTCCCAATATAGACCTACTCACATATATCTATTCATCTTCTGGGGTCCTTCTCCAGGTGCCACCACTAAATGAAGTGAATTGGGTGCCACTGGCTACTAAAGTGTGAATTTATCTGCTTTTATTGGGGAATAGTTTGCTGTTTAAATGAAAGTTTTATTGTTCCCCACCATGAAATCTTAGGCTAAAGGGTAGGCTGTAAATATTTCAAATGAACGGATGAAAGGAGGGACATTGTGAAATGTTTTCCCTGGATATTCTCACCTGGCACCCATTTTGAATTCTTTTCAACATCATGCAAAGACCTTTTTATCCTCCCAGACCTTTTAGAAAAAGTGCTTTTAATGCCATTTCCTCTGTCATACATTTTTATATCAGTTTTAAACATTGCTGTTTCATTTTGTTTTAGATTTCACATGCAGCTGTTTTACAGTTTTGGTTTTAAAATGTGTGTTGTAAACTGCCCAGAGAACTCCAGTTATTGGGCAGTATAGAACTGGAATAAATAAATGAACCTGCATATTTGTATACCTGCAGTGAGCTTTAATACTAGGATTGATAGGACAGGTTTGCCCTACGAAGTATGTTGCTAAATCAAACCACTTATTGCATCATTAGAGCTCTGCATACCTGGAAGACTGCAGTGGCCATCTGATATCTCTATAGCAGCCAATTCTCATTGGGTCAGGGTTTCTAGATATTCTTCCTCTTTCTGTAAAGTTCTTTGAGTCACGAAAAAAGACAGCTAAATGTTCTGACTGATGTGGGAGCAGCACATTTATTGGTTTTATTTGCATTCATATGGATGAAGTATTTGTGAATATTTTTCCATATATATATATTAACAGGAAGCGACTGAATGAAATGAAGACAGCAGCTAAAGATGGGAGAGAAGAAGGAGTTTAATTTTACACTGTGTAAAATTAAACTTTGTGGGGAAGTAAACCCTGGGATTTTGGAGAGGACATCAGAAAAACTGAGTTTTTAATATTTAAATTAAGGCAATTATGGTACATAGAGATTCAGGCAAGATTTTGAGGCAAGATGATTTTCCACATCTATATTCATATGGCAAACTGGTTTCAGAAAAGTAACCCTATATCATAATAAATCAAGTTACCACATCCTTAGTACGCTAGACAACTCTGTCATCTTAAAAAAATGATCATATGAATTGGTTTTTAGTCTGCTTAATGGTGAAGTATAATTATCAGAAGCTGGGTAATAAAGAAGCAGCATTTGGCTCATTCCACTTATTCTCATATTTACAGGACAGTTCATGTGATAAATCATGCTATGACTACAACTGCATGTTTTATTCATTCTGCTGTTTATTTTTTAATCCTGCCTTCTATACAGTACATGACGTGTCCTGTCTTGAATACAGGATCTTTTGAGTATCTGTTTACCATGGGAGAATGGCTAACATTTACTATTTTGTTCCTACCTCCTGAGACCTTGAGGGACTGAATTGACCTAGGAGAGTTGTTTTGGGGGGAAACATTAGAAGAGGTGTGGATTTTTGGATCCAATTACCTTTCTTGATTTTACTGGTGGTTCACCACTGAGATGGCCAAGCATTTGATCCCACTTTTAGTTGCTATTTTAATGTTTGGTTGTAACTGGATTAAAAGAATAAAAGAAGAAATCCCAGGGTCCCTAAGATCTAGGTTTGGGGCAAATATTCTCTTAGTGAGAGAAAGCTCCAGCAGAGATTTAAAATCACAAAACATTCAGCAAAGTAAAGAGTGGAAATATGGGCTGCTAGACCTTTAAAATATTGCCTTCTAAATATCTTTCCAAAGTTACCATTTTGTTCTTCTTCTTTTAGCATGGAAAAAAAGCACACATGTGGTAAGTTAAAATTGTTTACTTACAAATGCTTCAAAGGTCAGATTATTGTGCTTTTCCATACAGCAGCAAGAAAAGCCGTGGAGTTTAACTTAGTTTCAAAAAGGTAAGAGTTTGTTAATTATTTGTATAGAAACAGAAAGATGGCTTGACAAAGCCATGCGGTCTAAGCTTGGAGCATTTAGCTCAGACGTCCTTTCTGGCCAGATTCACATGGTGGAAGAGAATAAACAAAGGCTTTGGTAACCCTTCTTCTCAAGGTGAGGGTGTGTGACCTATCTAGGTCTGGTATGAATGCTTACTCTATAGTCTTAACCCCTTTGTACATTAAGTAGAGCTAAGCATGTTGGTTACATGAGGCTACACACTTTTGCATTAATAAGTTTCAGTACTTGAGGTTTCACATGCCTTGTTTGAGGTTTGTGTGCCCTGAATGTAACCTTCCATGTTTCAGTGTGGGTGTCATCCTACCCAACCTTTAAAGCCAAAGACAGTCCACTACAGTGTGGCAACCAACAAGTTCAACAGGACTCAGCTGGAGGTATCCAATGCCCTTGTTCCATTCGTGCACAGAGGAACTTGTCCCTTTCTCTTCCCCTTCACATTCTCCCAAATCTGCTCTGTAGGGTTGTGTGGGGACCCCCCAAAATAGCTTTGGGGAATGCATGGGGAAAGAAAGGAGAGGAAGTTCCATTGCACAAGCAGAAATATTTGAGCTCATGGAGTGACTTTGTGCTACTTTGAATATAAGCCCACTATGGTTCCTTACAGCAGGGGTAGCTGGTGTGGTTCCCGTCACAAGTTATTGGACTACAATTTCCATAAGCCACAGCCAGCATGTTCAGTAGTTGGGAATGATGGGAATTGTAGTCCATTTTTATAAAAAAAAAAAACCACGTGGAAGGCACCATTAGACAGTGGAGAACAGTGCTAAAAACTGAATTGTGGACTAGGGGAAAGAAAGAAAAAAGATTGTGAGAACAAAGCTGATATGAGGCTTGCTACTTGCAGTTACTTTGGGAGCAATTGCCTTTATTTTACAAGCACTGAAATGTGCGAGAATAAGCTCGCTGTTATCATTGGCTGCATTTGGTGCTGAGCTTTTTATTTCCAGTCTCTTATGAACTCAGTGTTTGGCAAAAGCTCAGAGAAATCCCATCTGCTTTAGCATGTGGTAGGAGGTTAATGGTGACAAAAAGTCACACTCCATGAGAGCTTTTCTCATTTCTTCAGTTTTCCTGACAAGTGGCTTTGCCAGCTTTCAGGCCTCCTTTTCCCACAAAGGGCATCAATGTTTCATTAACCCTTCCCCCTCCAGAAGATGGCCTGTTTTATGTCAGGAACGCCACTCCTTTTTCCTGCACCTTCTGCTTTTCGCAGGCAGGGCTGTATGGGGCCCCTAATTTAACACAGT
This sequence comes from Podarcis vaucheri, assembly GCF_965113315.1. NCBI lineage: Eukaryota > Metazoa > Chordata > Lepidosauria > Squamata > Lacertidae > Podarcis > Podarcis vaucheri. The sequence goes on along the minus strand of NC_138764.1, from coordinate 51,238,388 downwards.
TTGGGCAGAGACCGTTTCTTTTCTTTCTTCAAATGCCAAGGTGAAGCCCAGTAAACTCCTCACATTGCTTTGTGCCATTCCATCAAGGAAGGCGAGAAAGAACTTCCATTATTGAGCAGGTCACCATTCTTTCCTGATGTCAAGTGATGAGTTTCCAGACTGTAACCATGCTGACATTTGCTGATGCCCTTAGAAAGCTGAAGCATTGAATTGAGTCATAAATGACTTTTTGACTGAGCTCAGTCTTGCTTCTTGTGAATTTTGTTACTTCGCTTGATACAGATTACTACTGAAGGGTTCTGGGAACAAAATAAAACATCAGCTCATTTCCTATGGTATAAACAAATGCCGTGGATAAGAAGAGAATCATATGCCTGGTATTTGTGTCAATTTTTTTAAAATCACAACTAACTGTATTGGTGGCTGCCTAATGCGTGTAATAAGACATTGGCAGAATTTGGGGCATGCAGTGAGTGCCTGGTACCTTACCAAGTGAGAGAAATATATACATATTAGAGTGGAAGGTTGAGAGAAAGATGTGTGTGTGTGTGATAGAGGGAGAGAGATAATAATAATAATAATAAATTTTATTTATATCCCGCCCTCCCCAGCCGAAGCCGGGCTCAGGGCGGCTAACAACAATAAAACAGTACAAAAGTACAACATAAACAACATTCTAAAATCATTCATTATAAAAATTAATTAATTCAAGCCACTAGCAACCATTGGGCCAGAGCTCTGCGAAGATTGCCGAGGGAGGGAGTTAGGCTGTGCCCTGGCCAAAGGCCTGGTGGAACAGCTCTGTCTTGCAGGCCCTGCGGAAGGATGTCAAGTCCCGCAGGGCCCTGGTCTCTTGTGACAGAGTGTTCCACCAGATCGGAGCCACAGCCGAAAAAGCCCTGGCTCTAGTTGAGGCCAGCCTAACTTCTCTGTGGCCTGGGACCTTCAAGATGTTTTTATTTGAAGACCGTAGGTTTCTCTGTGGGGCATACCAGGAGAGGCGGTCCCGTAGGTACGAGGGTCCTAGGCCATATAGGGCTTTAAAGGTTAAAACCAGCACCTTAAACCTGATCCTGTACTCCACCGGGAGCCAGTGCAGCTGGTATAGCACCGGGTGAATGTGATCTCGCAGCGAAGACCTCGTAAGGAGTCTCGCTGCAGCATTCTGCACCCGCTGGAGTTTCTGGGTCAGTCTCAAGGGCAGCCCCACGTAGAGCGAGTTACAATAATCCAGTCTGGAGGTGACCGTCGCGTGGATCACAGTGGCTAGGTCAGGGCGAGAGAGGTAAGGAGCCAACTGCTTAGCTTGGCGGAGATGGAAAAATGCCGCCTTTGTTATAGCTGCAATCTGCGCCTCCATGGAAAGGGAGGTGTCGAAGATTACACCCAAACTCTTAACGGACGGTGCTGGCACTAATTGCGCCCCCGCAAGAGATGGGAGTTGCCCCCCCAATCCCATATCGCCCCGTCCCAGCCAGAGGACCTCTGTCTTCGAAGGATTTAACTTCAACCGGTTCCCACGTAGCCATCCAGCCACAGCTTCCAAGCATCTGATCAGTGTGTCTGGGGCCGAGTCAGGATGGCCATCCATCAACAGATAGAGTTGGGTGTCATCGGCATACTGATGACAACCCAGCCCAAAACTCCGAACAAGCTGGGCGAGGGGGCGCATAAAGATGTTGAAAAGCATCGGGGAGAGTATCGCGCCCTGAGGTACTCCACACACCAAGGAGTGGCGCGATGACAATTCCCCCCCAAGCGCCACCCTCTGTCCCCGACCAGAGAGAAACGAGCGCAGCCATTGAAGGACTGTGCCCTGGATCCCCACGTCGGTAAGGCGGTGGTCCAAAAGTTCGTGATCGACCATGTCGAAAGCTGCTGATAGATCTAGAAGAATCAGCAGCCCCGACCCGCCTCGATCCAGCTGTCTACGAAGGTCATCTGTTAGGGCGACCAGAGCCGTCTCGGTCCCATGACCAGCGCGGAAGCCGGACTGGAATGGATCCAGAGCCAATGTTTCATCCAGAAACCCACCAAGCTGTTCAGCAACCGCTCTCTCAATCACCTTACCCAGGAACGGGAGATTCGAAACCGGGCGGTAATTGGATAGATCTAAAGGATCTAATGATGTTTTCTTTAAGAGCGGGCGCACCACTGCCTCCTTCAGTTCCCCTGGGAATGTCCCCGTGCCAAGGGACAAATTGATGATATCCCCCAGGAGGGCCCGCACCTCGTCTGGACACGCTCTAATCAGCCAAGACGGGCACGGGTCGAGAGGACAAGTGGTGGGCTTTCCAGCTCGGAGGAGTCTGTCCACATCGGCTGGGGATATCTGGTCGAAGTGGTCCAATACTGGACCCGAGGACAGTCGAGGGGCCTCCAGTTCCTTTATTGTATCCAAATTGGCAGGGAGGTCATGGCGGAGCGACAAGACCTTCTCCGCAAAAAAGCTCGCAAATGCCTCACAGCCGTGTGTCAATTTGTTATTTAAATTTGGCTGTCCCTCAAGGGACGTTAAAGACCTGATTATGCTAAATAATTGCGCTGGGCGAGAGCTAGCGGATGCAATGGAGGCCGAGAAGTATGACTTCTTAGCAGCCTTCACCGCCATCTCGTAGGTTTTCATAAAAGCCCTATAAGATGTTCTTGAGGCTCCGTCACGGGCACCCCGCCATACTCGCTCTAGCCGTCTGAGGTCCCGCTTCATTTTCCGAAGCTCCTCGGTAAACCAGGGAGCCCGGTTTCTGCGGGGTCGCAGAGGGCGCTTAGGTGCGATCTCATCGATGGCTGCCAGGAGCTGGGCATTCCAGCCCTCAACAAGCTCAGTCAATGAGTCGCCAGGGGGAGCAAGGTCCCGCAAGGCTTGGCGGAATCTCTCGGGGTCCATCAGCCTCTGCGGGCGAGCCCAAATTGGCTCGCCACCTAAGCAGGGTGGGGGTGGAAAGTCAATCCTGGCTTTCAGAGCGTAGTGATCAGACCATGGCACCTTCGTCGAAGGAGACATGATCACATCTATACCGACGCCAAAGATCAAATCCAGCGTGTGGCCTGCTTGATGTGTGGGGCCCGAAACAAACTGGGAGAGCCCTAGTGTCGCCATGGAAGACACCAGGTCCAGAGCCTGTGAGGAGGGAGTGGCATCGGCATGGATGTTGAAGTCCCCCAATACCAATAGGTTAGGGAACTCCAAGGCCCAGCCGGCCACCGCCTCCAGCAGGCCTGACAGGGTGGCTGCTGGTGCGCTAGGTGGCCGGTACACCAGCCAGACAGCCAAGCTCTCCTCGGAGCCCCACACTAGGCCAACACAGTCGATGCCGGAGATCGATGGCGATGGTAGAGCCCTGAAAGGACAATCTTCCCGGATTAATAATGCCACCCCTCCCCCCCGGCCCACAGTCCGCGACTGGTGGAGGACAGAGAAACCCGGGGGCGCCATCTCTCGTAAGGTAACTGTTGCCCCTTCGCGCACCCAGGTCTCCGTCACACAAGCCAGGTCGACCCCCTGCGAGATAAAGAAATCTCGCAGGGTGGCGGTTTTATTGCCTATAGACCTGGCATTGCACAGCACCAGTGACGGAGGTGAGTAATCCTTGCTCACCCTACCCTCGTCCCTCGGGATGGGGCGCAGATTGGAAAGGGTACGAGCGTATCCATATCTCGATCCCCTTCGCCTGTAACATCTGCCCCCACCGCCATACCTCCCTCGCCCCTCCACGGTAGCAATCCCAGGCCTCATAGTGGCCTCCATTGATGGCAATTAATATTATTCTTTCGCAGCCTAGAACAATAAAACCTTAAAACAGTAAAAACAAAAAACAAAAACAACCCAGAAAACAATAAAACAATACAAACAAAAACTGCAAAAATTACAAATTCATCAAAATCTAACAAATTCCCCAGCCCACCCAAACATCCATCCCACCCCATATATAGAGTCGAAAGGGAAAGGAAATATTAAAAAACAAAAACAAAACAAAACATGTTAAAAAGGGCTCTGCACTCCTCCGGGTCCTCCTGGGCAGTAGCAGCATCAATGGCAACAACCATCCTTGTTATGGATAACTTATGATCAGAGAGATCTTATGATCAGAATCTCAAAACACAACATTTACAATGGTGCTTGTGATCACCATTGGCCAAGTGAGGGACTACAGTGCAATCTTACCTATACATGCCTACTCAAAATTCAGGTCCACTATTTTCAGTGAGTATTACTATCAGCTATCTGTTTATACGATTGCATGCTTACTCTTTTGTTGCTTGGCAGTCAAAATAAGGATGGATTTGGCCCCGGGGTTTCTTCCTTGTGCAAAAGTCGTATGGCGCTAGAGCTTGTGCAAGTGGCCTCGCAAAATTAGCCACCTATTTCTGGTTAGAGAAATTATGGGGTTGGAGAGGTACTGTTTCACCAGATTTATCCTGGGGAAGAAAAATTATCCAACAGTGTCTTAAAAGGTGATGCTCACCTTCAGCAGTGGCAATAGTGCAGCTTATTTCTTTTTTCCAAAGGGAGTGTTGGTGGTTGCTGCTGCTGAGCCTTTTCACTGGCACTGTCCACAATGCCCCAAAATGTTGTAGCTGTTGCCTGCCCCTCCAGACTTTGGGGTATCATGTTAAAGGGGTCCGGAAAGAGTTGGGGTTCTTACTTGATGTATGTCATAGGACCCCCTCACCTCTGATTGATGTCTACAAGGTGTACATCCAGCAAGTGGGATGGTTGTCAATGGTCATACCCAGTGCCTATGCCAAAACCTTTACACCTGTAATCAGTAAAGTTGTGGCCTGATTTGACCCAAAGTAATGTTGCCCTATCCGTTTATGGGAGTCAGATATTGGGGGGTGGGGGGGTGGGGGGGTGGGAGGGTGGCGGCACCTGGCCCTTGCAACTTGCTTAACCAACTAACCTGGTTCTGGTGTAAATGGGCTGACTCATCAGCACAGGGAGAAGAACGAAGCATACTACTACTATCACCAGGTGACTGCTGACCAATCATACTAGACAAGAACCACAGCTCCTGCCACTGCAGCTGGCCAGCCCAAAACACAGTGTGGTCTGTGCAGGTGATGATGGGCGATCAGGCACACAATTTCTGCTGCAGCTAGCATCCCCAGGTAATTCAAGATAGGGGATGTCGTCACACCAACAGTAATGCTTCTTTTGCCACAGCAATCATGCTGTTAGTTTTGTTACCACCATATTGTTCTCCCCTCCCCCTTTTTCTCTCTCCTTTCAAACAACTGGAAGAAGCCAGGAAAAGGGCAAAACAGCACAGTGGAAGAAAATGGAGGAAAGGATAGACAACACACTGCACATCTTAGCTCGGAGTCTGAGCACAGCCCTGACCCCAAAATGTAGCTTGGAGAGGGAAGGGCAGTGGCAGATGGGCTGCTGCTGCCACCACCTCTTCTGATGCTGCCTGAGGAAAGCAACTTAGTTTGCCTCATTATGAAGGTGGTTCATTTCTTCATCCCCTTCATTTTGCACCTTTCATTTTAGATCAGCTGGACTCTTTTCATCTCTTTATTCCTGCTCTTTTTACTCTTCTGCCTTTCTTCCACTCTCTTTTAGGAGGGTGTAGACAGCTTCTGTGCACAACATACAAATTGCTTCCAATGTTCTCATTTTGTTTCCTTTGGGTATGCTTGCTAACTTTTAGAGTGCAAAGATGCCTGCACCCATCACATCCTGTTCAGCCATTTTGAGATGCGATAGCCTCAAATGCCATTTCTGCACTTAGATGATTATCTTAATAGCCCTTGAAACATCATTATTTGTTAATGTGCACTTAAACAAAGGGCAGTCATAAACGTCCCATTGAAAGTGGGGGGAGGAATTGGCAGCAGTATTTAAGAATGCATTTAGTCCATTAGTGTACACCACATACATAAGAATAAAAAATGAAGGATCTGGTATTTGTTTCTATCATTATACAGCAGTTTTATATTTACTGCCAAACCTTGGTCTAATAACTCTGCATGCTGAAAAATGAAAGCAACCTTTCTTACTTACAAGTGGCCTCTGAATACCATTTTGCTAGAATCCAAGTGGGGAGTCTGCATTCCACAAGGGTCCTTCAGGAGGGCTTCACATCGGCAACTGGTTGGCCACTGTAAAAACAGGGTGCTGGGTTAGATGGCCCATTGGACTCATATGTTGTGTATTTCCAAGAAAAGAAAAGAAAAAGAGAAAAGAAAAAGGCTAAAGTTTTAAATTTTCAAAGGTCCTTATAGAAACAAAGGTTTATTCGCAATAGTTTCTCTATCTTGAAAATAGCATGTAGCCATACAAACTTTCTCTTTATAGCAGATTCACAATCCAGATCCTCCCCCTCCCCCCCCCGTTGTGTTTTTTTGCCTGGTTTATTGAACTTTCCCCAATTCTAATAATTATCTTGAACAAGAAACCTGCAAAATATGCCTGCTTTGTTTCAGAAAATAATGGCAGTGGCCGCTACCAGCAGATGCCCATGTCATACTATCTTTTGTCAAAGTCTTTCTACAATTGCCTTCTCTGTGGTTATTCAGCCACAAGGGAGACAGCTTTTCAGTAGTGGTACCCAGTTTTGCAAGCCCCTTCCTAATGATAAGGAAGGGGCTCGCAATGGCAAGCCTAATGGCAAGCTCCTTGCCATTCCAAAGCATGTTTATTTATCTAGACGCTTTAAATTGTCTAAGCCAAGGATGTGGCCCTCCTAATTTTGTTGGACTGCAAGTCCTGTCACCCTTGACCATGGGTTGTTTGGGCTGTAGCTGTTGAGAGCTGGGGTTCAACAACTGAGGAACCACATTTCTCCCACCCCTGACCCAAGCTCCAGTTTACTTGATATTTTAAAATAATTTTGAGTATCCTTGTAAAAAAAAAATACTACAATTAATGGATTATATCCAGTCATGTTGCTCAGCTGACAACAAGGCTTCTGTCAGCAGAAGAAGGATGGTAGCCACTGCCAGTGATTCCCTCTCCTGTTGCAGCCCCCCCCCCATACCTCCCAGCCCTCTGCCATAGATATAGGACGGCTCAGAAGGGGAAACTGCCAGAAATTCCTTCCCCCTTTTGCTAAAAGAAGCTTTACTGTCAGCTGAATAATACTGTGAGACACAGCCCAGCTGGTATTCAACATGAACGCTTGAGATCAAAAGTCAAATGTGTTAAATGTGGCCTGATTTAGCAAAAGATACTGAGTTTTTGGAGATGTAGCGTCTGATCCCAAAACTCTTCAAGCAGTAAAGGGCCGTCTGACACCGCTGCCCTTTGGGAAGCACATCAGATGCAGTCCCCTACTCTGGTGGGGCTGCCAATGTTATTTGATTTTGTGAGAGCATGCATATTGTTGTACACTGCTCTGGAATCTGAACTGAACAATGGCTATGCAGATGTTTCAAATTAATAAATGCTATACCCTTTCTGAAGGGACGCGGGTGGTGCTGTGGGTTAAACCACAGAGCCTAGGACTTGCTAATCAGAAGATCAGCGGTTCGAATCCCCGTGACGGGGTGAGCTCCCGTTGCCCAGTCCCTGCTCCTGCCAACCTAGAAGTTCGAAAGCACGTCAAAGTGCAAGTAGATAAATAGGTACCACTCCAGTGGGAAGGTAAACGGTGTTTCCGTGTGCTGCTCTGATTCGCCAGAAGCGGCTTAGTCATGCTGGCCACATGACCTGGAATCTGTGTGCTGGCTCCCTTGGCCAATAAAGCGAGATGAGCACCGCAACCCCAGAGTTGGTCACGACTGGACCTAATGGTCAGGGCTCCCTTTACCTTTACCTTTTATACCCTTTCTGATAGCCAAGGAGAGGCAGCCGGTGTCTGTTGCTCTCTGCCAGTGTCTGAAAGGCCTGATGCTGAAGGGAATCCTATCAGCCCCAACTTGCATAGCCAATGGTCAGGGATGATGGGAGTTGGAGTCTGGAAGGCACCAGGCTCAACTCCCCTGATACATGCTGTATGAGAACAAGCCAGAGGAAGACTAGTTCTTATCAGCATATCATGGGTGGGGATGAAGATAGCATTAACTAGGTAATTCTGTTCATATCCTCCAGTGCACTGAGCCTTATTTCCTACTTGCATTTGCAGCAACAGCATTTGTTAGCTTTGGGTTTGCCCATTCTAGAAACACAATTAGCATAGGCTAAATATGATTTCTGATGCAACGTATTGTTGTTGTAGTAATTCTTATCAGTGGGAGGCAGCCACATTAATACAATGGTAACTAATACCTGGTGCTTGGAAGGCGGTAAAATAAAAAGCTACAGAACATGCCAAGCAAATTATCCATTGCTGAACGGGGAAAGAAAATTTTCTTCCTGATTTCCACAGATGATCAACTTATGCCTTGAAGCATTAGACTTGATTACGCTAATCATTATTTTAGCTTACATAGCTACAAACTTTATTAGTGTTGCCCAGTGACTTTGCTACTTTGGGAATTTAATCAAATGGTTAGAGTAAATGGAGCTATTTGCTTTATCCCTAGAGGCGTGCATATATATATATATATATATATATATATATATATATATATATCCACTTCAAATATCATTGAAATAAATATTTGACTCTATACCCCAGTGAATTTTAGAAGGTTATTTATTTATTTATTTATACTCCACATACTCTGGCTGTATCTTAGCCATTGCAATTTCTCAGGGGCTTCTTCTACAGTTTCAGTAGCTTTGGGGCATTTATAATACTGGGTGCCAAACTCTGGTTTTTATAATATTTTGCCTTGCACTACAATAGATGTGCCATAGTATTGTTTTCTTCTCCACCCTGCCACTTGATAGCCAGAGCTGAGCTGGATGTTGAGGTTTTAAGAGTTCCATATTTTAATTTGCTTTTAATAATTAATGTATATGTGGCTTTGCTTTTAAAATATTATTCTCCACCTATGCTTTTACAATCCTTGCTGGAGGCCTTTTGGTACAAGAGGGAAATGCTTTGGGATACTGATTTCTACTTTTTACATACTATATGCTGCTCACAGAGCTGGCCCAAGACATTTTGCTTCCTGATGTGGAAAAGCAAATGTCACACAAAAATCAGGTTGCATAATAATACCTAAGGCCAGCCAGGTTATTTAGGCACCTGAGGCAAAAAACCAAAAATGAAAAATGAAACTAATCTCCTGCTTCTTGGAAGAAAACAGAATAATGATGAATTAATAAGTTTTTGCTGCCCTTTCATGACACTCAGAATCATCCACCTGATGCACCTGCCTCACTCTGTCTAATGGTAGAGCTGGCTCTGGCTACACATCTAAACTATACACCAAAATGCCTTCAGGAGGGGGAAAGTGTGAACATAGAACGGAATAAACCACCAATGGGAGATGTATTGGTGCATTCATTGTTGGTTCAAGGGGGGCGGGGAATTGACGCGCAGCGTAAATTAATAATGCAGAGTTTTAAAGAATAAAAGCTTTACTGAGTTAAAATAAACTTATTTATAAACAACGTGGTTCCAAACAATTTGACTGAGATTACATACTGACTCTGTTCACAGCTGAGGCAGACAGACTCTCACTGAAATCTTACAGAGAGCACAAAGTGAAACTGGTTGCTAAGTCACGTGTCAGAATGACTCAACAGTTAGCTGTTAGGCTTGAATAACTTTAGTAGGCCCAAATGACTGTGCAGTCCCAGCACTTCCCGGCCTGCTTTGCTGCTTCTGCTCTAATGTGTCTTTGTCACATGACAAAAAATGTATAAAATAAGAATTCCTGCACGTTAAGATCCAAGTTTGGGACATGCTCGAAGCAGATCCCTAAAGTAGACAATACTGACCTAGATGGAGCAATGGCCTGACTGCTGCTATGATGGAGCATCCCTAAAGCACTGTGCTTAGCCAACTGCCACCTTTGCATGCCCAAAGGCTTCATCTCTTCATATATTTTTTTCTATTTTTTTATTAGTTTTCCAAATTTATAACAAACAAATAGAAAAAGAACATCAAAAACAGACAGACAAACAAACAAGCATTTATCTTGACTGTAATTGTAGACATGTTATTTCTATGTGCCTAGTATAGTAAAACATTGGTTCTTTTCCTCCTGCATTCTGGGAATTATTTCTATCTTCACTTTGCTTCTAAAACAGACTATAAGGCCTGTTTATAATCAATCACGCTTCTCTCCCTCTCTTTCACGCACAAGGCTAAAGGTCTGTGCCTGGCACAGATCCTTTTGTATATCATTCCTTACATACCACACTTGTCTTCTTTAGTTCACCTTTAGTTCACAATGATGTGTAAATCACAATGATGTGTTAATCCTCAATGTATAATTAATTGTGTGAGTTTATATAACAATCTAAACATTAGTAAACACCTTAGTCATAACATTATCAATCTTAGTCATAGGTGGATTAAGAGCTTATATGCCTGTCTAAATACAGCTCTAACATTCTGTCTTTCATGTGCCAAAGATCTATGAAGCTATGTAAGCCCGCCTTACATACAAATGAGCCAATAGGATTTCAGTTTCTTTGTCTTGTATTGAGCCAATCAGCCACTAGCACATTCGTGGCCATGCTTGTTGTAACTTTGAATAAAAGGAGATGCTGTGAGGCTGGAGAAAGAAGAATCTCTCTCTCTCTCACTTTCATCTGGCACACACGCAAGCTCTCTGAAAGAAAATATCTCGTTGTCTGTCTTTATTCATCTCTACAAACCCCCAAAATCCACAGTAATAATTCCACTTTTGTTAACATTGTGGCTGAGTTTCCATATAAATCATTGTAGCAGTTTTCCAAAACTATTTTCACATAAAATTTACTTAGTCAATTAACATCTTTCTTTCTTTCCATTTTAACTTTAAGCATCTTATTCTGCAACATCACATATTGAAATCCTAGGCCTATCTGATATTCGAAAGTATTTCTATTGAAATTATCTTAACATATTTAGCTAAATAGTCTTTAAATTTCTTCCATTCCTCTTGGTACTCCTCCTCCTCCTTCTGGTCCGGACTCTTCCTTTTTTTTTAATGAATTTTTTATTGGTTTTACAAAGTTTTAATAAACATAAACAAACAAACAAACACACAAACAAACATGTATAATTTTATATCCTTTTTTCCCTTAAACCTTACTTCATCGACTTCCCCATACCTCCCCTTTCTACATCCCAATTTCCAAAATTATTTCAGCAAAAGGCTTCATCTCTTCAGCAGGAGGACCTGGAGTGGGGCTGATTCTTTGTAGGGTTAAGATCAGCACAGGCCAACACCTGAGGCAACACAAACCCTGTCACAGCAGGACAAGACAGCCATTCACAAGCAACCTGCTCCACCTACATCACCTCAAAGGGATTCAAAATCCAGATTAACACCCGTGTCTTAATCATGTTGACTTAATCATTTGTGAAACAATTGGAAAGAAAAGCTTTCCAATGTTCAGCACTGGAGCAATTACACCTTTGAGCCTCACACCTTCAAGATCGTGTCCCTTCTCACTGGGCTCATATGCCATGTGGAGTAGTATGCATCTTCTTAGGGATGGTGACACACAGAAATTCAGCCTGGGCTTCACTCCCACAGAGACAGGAAGATCTGATGCTAGTAGCTGCTCAAGTTTCCAGCCATTAGACATCACAGAATCTAGCTCTTTCTGGAGTTGTAGCACCCTGTAAACATAATTTACTGGCACCTGTAAATATTCCGCTTCTTCAAGTATAGCTTTCCCTGTGAGATTTCCATGTCAGAGATAGTGGAGCAATGGTCCAGGTTGCATTTCTGTCTATTAAGTCACCAGCTGTGACTTGTTGGAGTCAAGGTACAGCTGGCCTGGCAGAGGCAGAAAAGAAAGCTTTTGGGGTCCATGCAGAGCATCTGCCAGGTGCCACCTACACTCAGCCAGATCAGTTCCTGGGGGTGCTGACAAGAGAGGGAGGGGCAGGAATAGCAACTCCCTTGCAGTTGTGAAGAAGAGGAGCTGCAACAGCAGCAGGAAGCAGAGGTAGACCTGGGGTCCACATTAAAAAGAAAGGCACAGTCCCATTTGTTTTTCAGTTTCTCTCTCCTGTTGGCCCAGAAAAAGTTCGTGTCTTTTAAAGGCTGTTCTTTCACAATACAGGAGCATGTCTATAATAATGAACAGTACTTTTGAGCAGCTTTTGAAGCCACTTTTGAAGAAACGGCTTTGTATTCCATTATCTTTTCACAATGGAGAGTAGTAGGTTTTTTTCCCTCCAGTTTCCAGACAAATCTGTCAGTTCCATGAGACCAATATATTCTTTCAGTGCAGCTGCTTGTTCCATGTTGAATTAATTCAAATGTTATCTGTCAGACCTTCCTCTGTTTGAACCCCATTACTAGAAGCCCCGTCTTCAAGGAGATGTGCATAAACTGCTACTTCTCCTACACTCCTCCCTGCCTCCTGCTGCTTGTTTTGCCTCCTTCCATCTCCCCCTCCATTCCTAACTTTTTCATTCCTCTAACTGTGGAGTATTTATTCTAAACAATTCCCTTTTACTTGTGTGCCTCTGAATTGCAAACTGCCCTGTTTCCCTGCTGAATGTTGTAATCTCCTCATTTGCACCCCTTCAACTTGTGTAGATTTATTTCCTTGGCCAGGTCAACAAGGAGGTCAAACACTTGATAATTATCAACCTGAACTGAGGCTGCTTTGCTCAGGTTGATTAGTATGTTTCCAACCTCATAGGTAATCACTCTATCTTTGTCTTTGCTTGCCAATTCACACTGCCTTTCTGGCAAAGCAAATCACTTCTTAGATCCAATTTAATTCCTTCTTGTTCTTTTGTCTTGATGACATAAACCATATATCCCTTATTACAAGAGTCTACAGGGCATTATCAAATGTCTATGTGTCCAAACACCATCCAGGATTCTGGAAGGAGAAAATGGAAGCTATTTGAGAGAAAGCAAAAGGAAATAGATAATTCTAGCATTGGGAAATGACAGCAGGGGAAGTCTTCACAACAAATGCCCAATATCAAAGGCCTGCTAACAAAAACAAAGAACGCTTGCTTTTCACTGCCACAGGCAATTGCCCCAAACTCAAAAGTTGCAGGAACAGCAGAAGGATGGATAACTGCTCTTATATTTGTATACATTGTTATTATTATTAGCTAGACTTGTTAGTAGCTTCTTAAACAAAACTCTCCAGGTGACCTTGCATTTAAAATCATTGACGTAGATACATTATAAAATTGACACATTCGTACAAAACTACATTCAATTCATAAAAAATACACAGAACACACACACTGTAGATATGCAGTCCCTAGTAAACAAGTTTATGCTGTCATGACCTACAATTTGGGGACCCTGCAGTACATGGCAGAGGCCTCTGATGAGGATGAGGTTCAGGATCCTTCCGGGGAGTGGGGAGAGAACCACCAGGACCTCAGTTAGGGCTCTTCCAGCCAGACGCCACAGTCTTGCAACTATCCTCTGATTCAGAGGGTGAGTCTCCTGCAGCACCTCTGCCTCCCCAGTTGCACACAAGCCAAAGATTCCCTGTAGGTTGCTCAGTCTAAAGTCTCTAAACGGCTTTCTAAAATGCTCTACAATCTTTAAATGGTGGCGTAAACTCAAGAGGCTGTGCCAAATTTTCATGGTTCCATTTGTCATACTAAAATTTGCAATTTCAGTTGGGTAGACGTCATCATCATCAGATCACATTCAGCAAATTATTTAAAGAGGCCAGATCCTTCCCTCATCGCCAACTACATTTCCAGTCAAGCTGCCCATGAGCTGCCAAAGCTGTTGCTGCTTCTGCCTCCATCTTTGGCAACAGTTCTGTAAATGGATCTCTGTGCCAAATCAGATGCCATGTAGCAAATGGGCTGACGTTGCATTGTGATGCATGAGATGGCGAAAGCCAACAAAATACTTTATAGTAAATAGTATACTGTATGTCATCATGTACTGATGGGAGGCATGGCAAGGTCACTTGAACAAGCACAGGGCTTCATGATTCAAAACAGGTACACAAATGCCAAGGGGTGGGTGGGTGTGTCACAAATTGCCCTTAAATAAGTCATTTTTTGACATACAAAAATGTTTTTCCTCCTTTGTCAAAAGAATCTGAAAACGCATGAGTAATTTAGGCTTGGATTTGGACACTGTGCAAGGAGGGGGTAGAGACAGTGCAGATGGTGAAGTGGAAAATATATATAAATGCTCTTAAATTGTATTAGTAAGACAATATTATTTTTTCAAAAGTTCTAGCTAATGTTTCTTTTAAAAATCTACATTCAAGGGATATTCAGGGATGCAATCTACCATATTTACACAAATCTAATGTGCCATCGAATCTAATGCACACTTCCATTTTGAAAACCTTGAAACCAAAAAAGGATTTGCTAGTGAATGTAAATGTGCCATCGAATCTAATGCACACCCTAATTTTCATGATGCGATTTGGCAAAAAAAAGTGTGCATTACGTTAGAGTAAATATGGTATTGCTATGTACGTCCCATGTCCCTGCACAGAGCAATCCCCATGGGGCTCAACTGAACCCTGCTGCCACTTTTTCCCAAGTCCTCATGTGACCCTCTTCTTCTGCTCAGTAAAGTTATGCAAGCTCCATTCAAGGGAAAGATGTGCAATGCAGGAGGTGCACATAACCATCCATTCTCCACACTGCCTTGCTGATGCCTGTGCTCATGTGCACACATGGAGGTAAAGAGTAGGTATTTTGGATAAGTCAAATGAAAACAGAAATAGGAGCAGAAAGTGCCAATGTCCGTTTATTTATCCCTTGTTTAGAACAGAAATCATTGCAAGGAATATGATCAGTATTCACTAATGTTCTTGCTTTCCATCTGCAAACAATTTGTAATTGATTGCATCACCCCTTTACCTTCCCATTCCTTTACACTGAGATGAATAGTGTGGAATAGAGTCATGCTGACATAATTTACATAATTAGTTATGTAAGTTAAGTAATTTTGACACAGAAGTTTTCAGCAGACGACAAACCGCAGTGGAGTGGAAACACCTCTGCATGTGACAGATACAAAAACTGATGTCTTCTTACTGACCTTTAGTGAGTGGGGGAAAGATCCATGAGGATCCATCTGTTTATAGGTGAGTAATCTGTGTGAGGAACTGTCATATCCTTTGTTTTCTCTAAATGGTCATGCTGTGATTATATCTTTTTAAAAAACAGCACAAACACAATATTTTCATATGAATTGATAATGAACTTCTCTTTTATAATTACAAATCTAAGTGCATTACGTAAAGAGGAAAGTGCCTAGAAAGATTCAATAATACTGGAAAAGGCAGACCAAAGTGAGAGAAAAGTTCCCAAAGGTACAAAATCACCATTTCTCCACAGCCCTATCTCACAAGAAACAGCTTTCCAATTAGCTTACTCCAGACAAAATGGCTTCTTCATTCTCAGAATTTTGTTCAAAATCTGTCTCCCATCTCTATGTTGGCTTTGTCCTGAAAATCACAGTCAGTCTCCTACAATGAACATCTACTCTGAAATGCCATCTCAGCAAGGCACTACAATGGAAGAGTCTGCTATATGACCCTTCTTTTCTCACCAGTAACGTACATAATGTAACCTATGTATCTTGGCAACACAATGCTCTGCAGCAGAATGCTCTGCTCATTTGAAGATGTTGGTATAAATCCATGATGTGTTCTAGAATATAACAGGATATTGCTCTAGTGAAACTCCTCAGAGCAGTATCTCCTGTGATCTTCTGCCCGGACACTGAGGTCCAGCACCAAGGGCCTTCTGGTGGTTCCCTCGCTGTGAGAAGCCAAGTTACGAGGGCCTTCTCGGTAGTGGCACGCCCGCCCACCAGATGTCAAAGAGAAAAATAACCACTAAACTTTTAGAAGACATCTGAAGGCAGCCCTGTTTAGGGAAGCTTCTAATGTTTAATAGGTTATTGTATTTTAGTGTTTTGTTGGAAGCCGCCCAGAGTGGCTAGGGAAACCCAGCCAGATGGGCGGGGTATAAATAATAAATTTATTATTATTATTATTATTATTAAAGGTAAAGGTACCCCTGCCCGTACGGGCCAGTCGTTTCCGACTCTAGGGTTGTGCGCCCATCTCACTTAAGAGACCGGGGGCCAGCGCTGTCCGGAGACACTTCGATGTCACGTGGCCAGCGTGACAAAGCTGCTCTGGCGAGCCAGCACCAGCGCAGCACACGGGAACGCCGTTTACCTTCCCGCTATGAAGTGGTACCTATTTATCTACTTGCACTTAGGGGTGCTTTCGAACTGCTAGGTGGGCAGGAGCTGGGACCGAAAGATGGGAGCTCACCCCGCCGCGGGGATTCGAACCGCCGACCATGCGATCGGCAAGTCCTAGGCACTGAGGTTTTACCCACAGCGCCACCCGCGTCCCGTATTATTATTATCTTCTAGAACAGGTATGTGAAACCTATAGCACTCCAGATGTTGTTGGATTCAATCATCCTTCTCCAGCATGCTCGGTGATGGGGGTTGGGAGTCCAACAACATCAGGATGGCCACAGGTTCCTGTTCTTTTGTTTCTTCCCCTGCCTTCTGCTGATGTTATGAGGTGTTGCAGGGTTGAGTGGTTAGCTCTTAGATGTCTTCTGCTGTCCCTGGAAGCTCAAACCAAATAGAAATAGAGCTCCAAAAAGGCCTAATAACAAGATAGATATTACATAATCTCACGTTGTGTGACTTGAAACTGAACATTGATTCTGGATCCATATAATAAGACACAAGGTGTGCACCACAATAACTAGGGAAGTCTGTACTGGAACCATTGTTCAAAGGATGCCTGCCATTCTAGAAAAAGCACATGACTCTTGCATCATGTTCAATTTAGCTGCCCTATCATTCAAGCAGAGAACACCCCTTACAGTTTTCTGTGGTACTGATATGGTTTACTTTCACTGGGAAGACAAAGGTCGAATCTACACACATATAAAAAACACTGTGAAAATGCTTTTTTAAAAAAAGTTTTGAAAAATATATTGAATTTGCCATACCATCGTCATCTAGTGTCACTTTTGTATATTGCCCTTCACAACACACTTAAAACTTTTTATTTGAAGCTGTATAGCTGAGTCCTAAGTCTGTTTAGGGGGGCTCTCAATTTATTCAGAGGACTGAATGACATTATTCTAAAAAGAAAGGCGGAACTGTTTCAGACTCCTATATTTTCCTCATTTTTATTTTTGTTTTCTGTATTCAAAAATTTACCCCAGAAGAATCTAATGTATTTGGGAATTATTAGTTTAGAACAGTGGTGGCTTTTGAGAGGTTCTGAGGCAGTGGTGCCCCCGTCACTACAGCAGCAGTGTGGTCACTGAGATGGGGATGTGGCGAGTTTCAGGGAAGCCTTTAACTCAGGATCATCAAATGAAATAAATTAGCAGGAGATGAAGGATAAAAGGAAAGATTTCTTCACAAAACACATAATAAAAGTGTGGAATTTGGTACCAGAAGATGCGGTGACAGCAACTAGCTGACATGGCTGCTCTGAGGTTTAGAAGGCGTAGGGAGCAATAGCATAAGAGATTATCCACTGTAGGAAACGGGATGTAGAGTGTGGTGGGTCTTGGGCCTGTCCGCTTCTCTGAGATCGTCAACATGGAAGCTCTCAACAAAGTCATTTCTACTGCAAGTTTCAACCAAAAGAAAACTAGCATGTTCTTCCTTCACAAACTTCGTGATAGGGCTGGTGACAGTGAGTTTATTAAATTTAGCCTCAGGATGGGCAAAAGATATATGACATTTTTGTGGCAAATGTTAATTTCTCCACATAGCCATATGGCCACATAATAGTTGGAGCTGGTTTTTTTCTGTCATTTAGCAGTTATTAATAGGCTTTAACAATTCACTTTTTCCAAAAAAAAAATAAAAAAAAATTAACAGAACACATTATTAATGTGTTCCATAATATTGGGTCTATTTGTCTCATTGTCAGTTTATTTTAGACAAATCCAAATACCATGGAATTGAGGTGCCAGGAGCTGCAAGCAGCTTTCATTCTCTTGATTGTTTCAGCCCAGGCCATACTGGCTGTGCTACAAAAGGCACCATCTGGTGCTGTTGATGCTTGAAAAGAAGCCATTTTGCTTTGTGCAAACCCTGCAGTCCACAGCCCTGAAGAAGGTGTGCCTATCAGCTGCTTTGCCTCACTAGCATATGGGTCACTATTTGTAATACTGAACAGGATCTGTCCTTATCATGGCATCTAATGTCTGCACTACATCTTTCTTCCTGAATCTATAGTTAACTGAAGGGAGCTGTTGTGCTATAAATGGCTAGTAGTCTATATGGTAGCTGTCACCTAATCAATTTAAGGGAGGTTAAAAACCCATAAATGACCTGCCTGTCTCTGGCTTATCTTGGACCATAGAGATCTCAAATATTTTAACCAAAATGGACCACATGATGGATTAGCTGGTGGAACAAAACCACTACAACAAATATTTCAGTGAAGCATCACTGACCCACCATTACCATACCGTTAGCATACCAGGAACAAATTTCTATCATATTTTGGAGGAAACTTCATTAATTTGAAGGAAGCAAGGCAACAGAATAAATGATATTAGAATGCACAACATAACCACCACTTCTTTCTTCCTTTAGTCCGTCACATGGCATAAAAGCATTCATTCATTCTTCCCTCTCCCCTTTTTTCCACCCATGACCTTTCCATTCATGGTTTTCATGCCTTGTGATGGCCCAAAGGGAGAAAGAAGAGGTTATTTGTGGTAACTGAAAGCCAGTTTACCTCTAGAGTATCTACACATACCTAAAGATAACACAAAATTAATGTAACATGCTTGCTATGTTTTGTTGTTCCTCTGCCAATTCAAGGGAGCAATCAGGGATGTCTGTAAGTTTTAAAGCTTCTTAATAGTTGTTCGGTAGCTCAGATGCCTAAGATGATGTATTATTAAAGCATGAGACCATAGTGGTTGAGCATCATCATCAAGATGACCACAGGAGGGAAAATATCCCAAAATCTAGTTCTTGTGAGTAACCTTCCCATCAACCCTAGCCAGCATATACTGACTGGGACTGTGAAAGTTGGAGCTCAAACATGTAGAGGGCACCAGACTGCATTGCCATGAGGCTGGAAGTTGTGTGTCTTGTCCAATGGTCATCTCTATCCTGTCTTGACGCTAATCAAACCTGTCTTAGTATTAACAGCATATTAATTCAACTCATGCACTTTGTGCCGTAGAACACGATTCATGTATAATAAAATCAGCCACAACATACACACCCCCAAAAGTCCCACTAAGCATGTTTACTAGAGAGTAAGGACTGGGGCTTACTTCTGAGTAAACATGCTAGGTTTTTGTCTATGGATGCAGGTAGCATCTGCACCAAATATTTAAATTCCTCTTATACCATTTTTAACAGTCATAGCACCCCCCCCCCAAAGAATCTTAGAAACAGCAGTTTGTTAAGAGTGCTGGAAATTGTAGCTCTGTGAAGGGTAAACTTTGGGATTCTTTGCGAGAAGCCATAGGTGTTAAAGTGATAGAAGAAGGCTTGTGCTAAACAAGGACTGCTTGTTATGGACCAGATGACTGTATGCTTAGTTAGGGAATTGGCTAGCTAAATCAGAGGGTAAAGATAATTCATTGGCCTTATCCAGCACACAGCATTTGGCACATTTAAGTCCATTGAAAGCAATAATAAGCAGCATTATGCAAAGACTTTTCAAACAGGCAAAATCATTTTATGTGAATTTATTGTGAATGTGTCCTTCCTGGTTTCTTCAAAGACTGGATTGTTTTTTAGGTGGAGAACTTGTGGCATTCCAGATGTTACTGGACTACAACTCCCATCATCAGTGACCGTTGATCATGCTGGATGGAACTTGTTGGAGCTGTGGTACAGAACACCTGGAGGGACACAGTTTGCCGATCTCTGCTTTAGGAGTAGGAGGTGGGGGTGATACGCCGCATTTCTACATAAAATGGTTTCTCTTGCTAGAATGCTTCCTACAGTAAACTCTTTGGCTTAATGCTAGCTGTTATTGTATTGGCAGAAGCTGCACACATCTGTAAATTTCCTTCAGCTAAGAATGTCATTATACTGTGATTGTTCATAGATGGGTTTTTATTGTTAATTAAGAAGTATCCGGTTGAATCATTTCCCCTATATTAAAATAAAGATCTAAACGTAACCTACAGTTACGATCAGAATATAGCACAGAAACTGAGCATAGTAAATGCAAAAAAAGGAGAATGCTGTTAAAATGGCAACATGATCTTCCTCGATGCATCTTGCCTACTGATTATCTAGAGTAGGTCTTTTATTTTTTTAAGTGCAACTCTCTTTGTCCAGATATAATACGGTTTTTAAAAAACACCAACAACACCAACACATATTTTGAATCTTCAGAGCACAACTTGGGCAGTCCCACTAACAGCACCAGCATTGCTACAGCTCTGCCAGTCTTGCACACTGACTCCAGTATATTATGCAAGTGTTGTCATGATATGGCACTGACGCTGTAGGGTAGATCTTACATGCTATTTCACCATCCCAGCACTGACATTTAAAAAAATCAGCTAGTGTGGGTTTTGTCACAATACATGGAATGGTGAACATCTATGTTATGAGCAACAGTACAGATTGCGCTTTATGTGATTGATTGATTGATTGATTGATTGATTGATTTTTTTTTGCCAGACCACCCCCTCCCCCCGGGGGGAATTGCCACACAGCTGCATGTGCTTAAGATTCATTTATTTCAATGGGACTGGCATGTGTTGTTGAGCTGCATGCAGGATTGTAGTCCAAAGCTGGCAAGTGAGCAGAACTAACAGGTGAGAGGGGTGCTCACAACGCATCTTCTATGCAGGCCCATGTTAATGTAACCCTGGGCGAACAGTTTTTCCTTTTGCACGAACCTCTGATTATCCAAATGTGTTGGAGATCCCTCAGGCAATTCAGGTATAGAAGGTTAGTACTGTATTTCATATTTCACTCTAGGAACCGCTTTATGACAAAAAGCAATTTTTCATTTTAGCACATTTGCATGCAGAATATAATTTACTCACTTGCACCCTCTAGTGGATTACTTTAGCTTAATACAAATACCTTTTCTTCAGAGGTTTCATGGTGCAATCTTGCCACTGGTTTTGAGCAGGTGGTGGTGTTGTTTTTTAACTTCTGTGGATTTTATACGTGGTCAGCGGTGTGAAAGGTTGCTTCTTAATCTCCTTTTTTTTTTGTCTGTGTTAAACCACTGCCATACTCACAATGACTTACTAGTGCCACACTTTAAATACCTTTAAGAAAGAATTGTTCTTACTTTTGTCTGAACATTCCACCACTATTTCTTAATTGCCATGTGGCTATTATGCTTTGCCATGTTGGTTGACATCTGCAATATATACAGGACGAACTCTCATTAAAAAAAAAATACTTCCATTTGTCAAACTTTTAGCTTAAAAAGTAGCAATTAAATTGATGCAGTTGAAGATAACAAAGGAGAAAGAAAAGAGCCAAAAACAGGGGGAAGGAACACATGGTGCAATAAAAAGATTCAGCCATTTAGTACATCAATTCAGTGCCATTTGTGACAATCCTGGCTTGTTCTCTTATAATTTCTTCAAGGTTTCTTCCCAAGTCAGGGCCCCTTATGCTGGACTACAGTGACAATGGAAATGGCACAGGAAAACTGAATTGCACATAGCAAGCAAAAATCAAGTCATTTTGCAGAGCCACAACTGACACACCTAAATTTTTCCTTTATTTAGGTGGTTTCTTAGGAAGGCAAGGTGAAAGAGAAGTGGAAATAGAAAGGAATATATCAACTCCTGAAATAAAAAGAATACATGAATCCGAATTTCAAACATGCTAATGGGGGTCTGAGTTAGCAGTGACTGGCTAGGAGATGGTTCGTGAGGTTACCTTGAACAGCTCAGTGAAAGTGTTGGCCCAGTATGCAGTAGTTGTGGAAAAGGCCAAAAGACGAACTTCATGTTAGATATCTTTAGAGAAAGGATCAAAAGTAAAACTATTGTGATTACAATGCCTTTACACAAAGCTACAGTGCAGTCATACTGGGAATGTTGTGTACAGTTCTGGTTGCTACACTTCAGAAAGTATATTGTAGAGGTGGAACAGATTCCACGAAATAATCAAAGGGCTAAAGCAACTCTCCTGTGAGGAAGGATTGCAGTGCTTAGGGCTTTTTAGTTTAGAAAAAGTGAGAAAGGAAAGACACAAAAACACGGCAGAGGTATGTAACATCGTGCATGGTGAAGTCTCTAACATGTCACTGCAGCAGACAGGTTTCCATGATATAAGTACATGACATGGAGCCATAGGAAATCTGATATCATGTCACTTGTCATGTATTTACTATTTACTATGTTTTCATGTATATGGAAAATGCTATACCAGAACCTATTGAAAAGGCCCCATATAAACCAGCCTCTGAAGCTTGCAAATGTGACCTCAACTGATGACTCACACATGTAGGTCATGACTAGGTAGAACAGGAAAATGCAGATCCACAAAGACATTCCAATCAAATAGTCATATTTTGGGGGATGAATTGTCTCCTGTACCCTGTGATGCATTGTCCATATTTACAGGTGAAAAAAATGAAGTAGCAGTAGTGTTCTTAATGTCAATTTGATCCAATCCATGTCTTCGGAAGTGCATATGAAGTTGCACTAGGAGTTGGAAGAATGGTCTGAAGGCACCTGCTTCAGTTCTGGTGGCTTAGGCCTTGCTATATCTGGATGGGAGGCCACCCTATGGATGCCCCCATTAGCTCATGAGAAGAGTAAGATACAACTGCAAAAGCCAATGGTTTCCTTCTAAGTGGAGCACAACAGACACCTTAAGCCTGCAAAGCCAATCTGATTTCATTCTGTCCATTGCATTGATTCTGCACATGCGCATTCCCTTCATTCACAGTAATATACACCTTGTTTTTCATATGGTAAATCCTGATTCAACAAATCACATGATCAGGTTTATTATACATTTATAATACACACATTGACCAAGTCTATGCAACTTTTTGGGGGAAGGAAATCTAATCAGTTGCAGTTACCCCCTTGATAATTAATGCAAATTCTGCTGACATGGTGTATTATATTAAATATGCACAGCAAAATCTATCACCATGCTTCTCTCTGCTACTGTGATTTAATGTACTGTACCAGGATATGCATAACAATCTCAGATACTGGGTGACAAGAAGCAGCAGCAAGTAGATATCTAGCTGATCTTTTGCATTTAGATGTATTTTAAAACTGAGTAACCCCCCCCCCAAAAAAAAAATCAATGTTCTTCTCATGAATCTAGTTCATTTGCCTTTCACGACACAATGGTTGTATTCTGTATAAAAATAGCCACATGAAAAGTCTGCAAAATCAAGCTTGATACTTTACCAACCTCACTAACACAAGACCTTGGCAATCCACAACAATAATGCCTTTTTAAAGAATCAATTGTGTACATTATAAAATTAGCCCTAAACTGTGGGCCTCGGCAGCACAATTTGCTCATTGCATGGTAAACCACTAATACATATTTGGGTTGCATATCTCCCCACAGCTCAGTTCAAAATGATCTCGGATAATTTAAGCTGTTTTCCAAAATGAACAAACCCGTTTCTTGTGAGTCCATTCAAAACTTTGAAAAGTTCAATGCACTTTTTATTACATCATTATAAACATGAGATCCAAATGCTTCCTCCAATAAGCTTTATATCTCCTTACTGCTCCAAGATATAAATCCTGATATAACACATTCAATGGCCATATATTGTATTTCTATGGTTGATATACGTCAGAGGGTGGTATGTGCCACACAGCAGCTCTAAAACTGAATGTTTGATTTACATGTTTTGTGTTCTTTTATCTTATGCTTGCCTACTGTGAGAATATGAGTATGTGCACCCTCTACTTCTGCAGTTACTCAATTGCCCTTCTAACATATTTTTATTTACATATGGAGGTGGCTCTTACCTTCTGCTGATCTTTGACCATAATAAAGATTTGGATGATTGGAATAAGCTTCCAAAGTCCACTGTGAACCCCGCACACTTCCAAACCATGAGGTTGGGACAAATTTTGGGGGAAATGCTGCTCAATTTGCAATACAGGGAATCATTATGAGCTACAATTCATATTCTGAACCAAGTAATAATGAGTTTTGTCAACCTCATTACCTAGACTCCTTTCCTCTGGCTGGGTTTTCTCTGTGCAGGATGTTGCTTGGAGTTTTCCTACGGTGGAGCATTTGATCAGGCAATCCTTCCACTTGTTGTCTGAAGTGGTGCATCCCACACACACAGAAAAGTTACCACATGGTGTGTCGTTTGTCTTTCACAGTTAAAAACCTTTGTTCATGGGAATGAGGGCCAGACATATGTTTGATTTAAAAAGAAAGGAAAACAAAGATTCTCGGGAAACAAGATTTTCTCTCAGATACTCTGCTGAATGGCACCACATGTAGGCACACTGGATACATACAGCCCTCTGCTCATAAACTGCTAATGAGATACTTTCAAATGTCATAGGATGCTGCCTAGCACCAGCACAAGTCAGTTATAATCAGTTGCTCTATTCTTAATCACACAGCATTGGTGTGGTACAATATCCCTACAAAAGTCCGCAGCCTAGAGTACAGAAACCACTGTTTTACCGGTGGGGGGGAGAGGTTAACTGCTCAGTCTTACCTTTAGGAAATATGGGTCCAAACCATCCAAGGTTAAGGTACTGTCTGACTTGCAGGGGAAGCAGCTTGCTGTGTTGACAAAGTAAAGTAGTGAAGGGATGTCATTTTGTTCAGAAAAACACCTCCGGAGGTAGAGATTATACCTCTTCCCTCCTCCTGCCTACCACTGCTCTGAACAAATTGACAGGCTGCCATGACAGCATTTCAGGGAGAGCTGGGGGCAGAGGAGTTAGGAGATCAACCGTAGATCTCCTGCAGAATGTGTTGTTTGGCCCTAACCTACATATTTCAATGGAAGAGATTAATCACATGCAGGTATCTTCCTCACATGTTGAACTCTTAATATTGAAATTGATGAAATACAAAAGTGCATAACCTTTCGATAAGGTTAGATAACGTGCTTTGTTTTTAAAAGGTGCCTTTGTCTAAATGAACATTTTACATTTTAAAAATATTTATTTCTTTAAATTCACCACCATCATAAACTTTTCTTGATAGTCCAAAGTAGATTTTATACACACAACAACAACAATGGGTTGAAAACCAGCAAATAATAATATGTAGAAAATAAAATATAAAATACTATTTTCCCCTTAGCATCATTTTCTGACAGAAAACAGAAGAAACATAAGATTGTGTTGGGGAAGGCATAGCAAAATGAAAGAGACAAAAAATCATTTCCCATATCCTTACAACTGTTAGTGTCATCAATATCCTATGTGTCATCTGATCTGACAGAATAAAAAGCATGATATTATTGTCTCTCCTAAGGTAAGCCTGAAGAGCATTCACCTGTGCTGCTTTCCAGAGTATTGCTGATGATGATTCAGAATCCTAGAAACACAAGCTATGTGTGCCATTTATTTCACCTACGTTGATAGTTTCCTAGTGTATGTTTTATGCAAAGAAAATATGATTCAAAGTTATTGTAGGATATATGCAGCCTTATACAGGGTGAGTCTTTTAAAAGAGGCCTTGTGGAACATGTGTACTCTTTATTCACGAGGCCTCTTTTTAAGGACTCATCCTGTATAACCAACATGATTAACCTAATTAAATCATGAATGGGGTTAAGACAATAGAATAACCAGTCCTCCGAAGCTTAGCTAGGTCACAGCCCATTACATTGGGAGGAAGGGTTACCAAACTCTTTGTTCTCTCACTTCCAGAAGATGAACTCTACCAATAAGGTGATCTTGAGCTGGATACTCCAAGCTTAGACTGCATGGCTTCAGCAAGCCATCTTTGTGTTTCTGTACAAATAATTTAGAAACTCTTATCTTTTTAAAAATAAGTTAAACTGCCTGTCTTGCTGCTGTATGGAAAAACACATTAATCTGACTTTTGAAGAGTTTGTAAGTAAAGCTTATAAGTAAATTACCAAACATGTGGTCTCTTTCTATGCTAAGGGAAGTGGGAAACTTTGGAAGCAATTTAGAAGGGGATGTTTTAAAGGTCTACAGCCTATATTTCCACACTTTAATTTGCTGCACGTTTTATGATTTTATGATCTAGACATCCATGGAATTCTTTTTTTATTATACCACAATACAAAATTAAAAACCAACAGTTAAAATGTTTTATGAAGTAAAAATCAAGTCCAGTCCTTGGAATACAGTTTTAAATCTGAACGATGCATGTAAAACCAATCCAAAACATTTGCAGCTTTCAGATATACAAATGTGAATTCTTTGAGTTTCTTTTTCCTACTGCCTGGGAGGCTTGGGAATAAAAAAGTTTTATAAGCCTGGGCAGTTAGTCTGGATATCATCCATGGGTTTCTGTTATGGAGGGTGGGGTGATTAAAAAAATAAATCTTCCTGTCAAACTAGGAATATGCTCTCACTTACCACCATTCTTCAGTGGAGTTTCTTTTCTTTCAGCAAAGTAAGTGGCTCATGTGTATGTCAAACAAAGCTTCAATAATAAAGAAAATTATAACACAATAACAAACTGTCTGAGAGAAACTGAGAGAAAACAACATCATGAGGCAAGAAGCAAGAATGACAGTTGGACTCTCTAATTGAACTTAACTGAACACTTGAAGGGAGGGGCTGATTCTGGAGCAGAACACAAAAGCCCCGCCCACCAGATGCCAGACATTCTACTATTCAAATTAGGCCCCAGTGTTTTTCTAACCATTTCATCCATGCCTGTGGCTTAATTTGTAAGATAAAATTCTGTAGTAGAAGGAACTGCTGAAATGGCAAAACTCTGGCCAAGTTTGTTAAGCATCTTTTGCATGGCTAAAAGGTTGACCAGATGTGTTGCTAGAGAAATGACTAGCTAGTGGTGCTTCCAAAAAAAAAAGGACAGGCTTTTCCTCTTCAGGCATGAGACCAGTTTCATTCAAGGAAACCAAACACAGGATATGTGCTCGTACTCCATAAGTCTCTCGACCTTCGGAGATTGGGGTGTGGGTAACATTGTATACAGCCACAGTCATGCCGCAAATGGTGGCAAATTCATAGAGCATAGGCCTATCAATAGGTAAATGAAAACTCAAGACTTGGATGTTGTAGCCTTTGGAGTTACCAGATACTAGGAACCAGGAATACGGTGTGGCTGTTGCCTTCATGATCTGCTTATGAAATTAAGCTTCCAGAAATATCTCTCTGGTTGCTGTTGGCAACCATATGCTGAACTAGATGGACCAGCAAGGCAGTACTTACATTCTTATATCACCATTAATTTATAAAAGTAGTGAATTACTAACCCTACAAGTCATTGAGAAACAGTTGACAAAGCAAGAGGGGGCCTCCTAACACCTTTTTGTTTGCATGCTTCTACAAGTTTAAGGATGCAATCCTGTATACTTACTTGGAAGGAAGTCTTACTGAATTTATTGGGACTTGTTTCTGGGTAAACATAATTGGGATCATGGTGCAAATCTATTTGGCTTTGGGACCATTTAGAACAGGGGCAGGCAACTTTTTTTTCTGTCAAGGGGCACACTCCCTAGGGTGAATCTGCTAGACCCAAAGGTGGGTGGGCTTGGGCTAAATTGGGTGGAGTCAGAACCAAAAGTTTGTGGGCCACACCTCTGTCTGTGTCTCTCTCTGTCTCCCTCACCCACCACCAGGAAGAAATTAAGTCGATGGTGCCACCACTGATTTAGAGAGTAGATAATTAGGACAGCTATTGCAGTGTTTCTCCCCCCCCCCTTCCCCGTGTTTTATGATAGTAGAATTTTGTTGAAATAAAGACTGGAACTCAATATATCAGAAGCATTCCACCAAAGATGTCTCCTACACAAGCCTCATCCAAATTAATGAGAGGTGTGCAGGAGATTAATATGACTGGAGAAGGCCTAAGTGGTTTCTTCCCATGATCCTTTGCCTTCCTTGCAACAGCTCTCGCCTAGTTATTTCTTTACTTTTAGTTCTGGTAGGAATTATAAAAATGATTTCTACCTTTTTCATAGGTAAATAGTTTTAGAGCTGCTGTATTTATATTTGCTATATGGGGGGGGGGGAGTGTAGAGAGAAAGAAAGAGAGAGATTTTACTTAGGTGAAAAGATAGAAATAATTTGAAATAAATGAATGAATGTTGACCAAAAAGAGTTCCAACCTAAACATAAATACTGTGTTATTTGCAGGTTCGATCAGAAATCCGAGTGCCATGCTCATTGCAATCATCATTCATGATGTGACTGTTATAGAAGTAAATGGTTTCTCTCTCACAAACCAGAATTATCTCACACAAAGCTATGGATGTATTAATGGCGCATGGGAGAAAGATTTATATGCAGGATGGGCCCATTGGAAACAAACCCCCTCTGCTTGTTATTGAAC
Source organism: Podarcis vaucheri (assembly GCF_965113315.1). Classification (NCBI taxonomy): domain Eukaryota; kingdom Metazoa; phylum Chordata; class Lepidosauria; order Squamata; family Lacertidae; genus Podarcis; species Podarcis vaucheri. The sequence continues at coordinate 51,209,951 of NC_138764.1, read as the reverse complement.
AACTGACAAAAAGAAGATGTACAGTGCCCACATAATTCCTTATTCTCAGGAAGCTCACTCACTTTATAGTAGGGTACAGCCATGAGATTTTCATGCCTCTAAATCTGGGAGGAAGCAAGCATCTATGCTCATGGATCACAGAAAACACATTGTGCCCCTCAGTATGAGAAATAATCACTGATAATATTAGCCCACATAGTAGTAAGTACCTTTCTTAGCAGTTTGGTCCATCAGAAGCCCTAGAATCCAGTACATGTGTGTATGAGAGGCAATCCTGGAACGTGCCAGCCTCTGGATTCTCACTTCAATAATGCTGAAGTATTGTTAATGTTTTGTTTGTTATTCCGTTGTGTATTTTTGTGTTTTTCTACTGTGATCCTCAGATGAATGGCAGTATTTAAATTTAATAAATAATAATAATAAATTCAGATGAGGACAAAATATTGCCACAGGAAGTCCAAAGCTATGAACACATCACAGCTGGAAATTGGGTCAGAAAATACTGCCACCTCAAAAAAAGAAAGAAAAGGCTATTACAGATAGGAATGCTATGTGAAGCAGAAAAGAAGACCTCTTACATAAGAACTTCTTCCTAAAAACAGAGATTTCTTATGTGCAGCCCAAGCATCACCTGTGGTGTACAAAGAAATTAATAGAACAATAAATTATCAGCAATTTAATTTGACCCAAATAGAAGGAGCCTGGATGCCCTGCTTAAGCTGTCAGCAGCCCTCATAAAGTCAATCACCTGTATTATTTAATTTCACCCTATAATACCAGGTACAGTATGCAAAATGGGTTATTATGATTTGAGTTGAATCACATATCTTTACTACCTTGCTTATAATGACTGAAATGGTTGCAGAAAAATACTAAGGGCAAACCCACACATGATAAGTTTGGAGATCCTTTCTTTGTTAGTAGAAAACAACACATGAAAATTAATTAATTAAAGAACATCAGCTATCTTTCCCAGATATAATGGTGTCATGTTCCTTTAGAATTTTTACCTTTTCTTCTGCTATGTTTTCTTTTCCTAGCAGCAAAGAGAACCCATATAATTTCATAAAATATCTGCAAATTTTTTAAAAAGAAAAAATAATGCTTTTGTTGCAGAAATGTTGGTGTGCAATTACTTCCATCTATTTTTTTAAGGCCATAAAGAAAAAGCACCTATTTGTTCTGCACTGCAACAATGCCAGCTGCATTCAATCAACTAAAAAGCTGCAAGCCATAAACCTTCCTCCACAGCTATAGAAGAAGAAGAGAGAGAAAAGGCAGGGCCATAAAAATTCATCAGGATAATGTAGAGATGAGACGCGTTTGAATCACCATCCCTGCAATCAACCAATCACTCATCCTGTGGCATTTACAGCACATCTCATTCCCCTGTTCCTTAAGGACAATTGATTTTCCTGATTCCATTAGCATAACGGCGAGGAAAATGACTGCAGTGCAATATTTCTGGAAAGTTCCAACAAGTAAGCTGTGTGCTGGAGTGTGACCACAATAATAAGCTACCTAGCTAGCAACTGTGTGTGCTGCTGTTGCCGCTGCCGCGGTATCACAAACAGCAGTAAAAAGGACACAGCCTAAGTAATTTTGGGTTCAAGCATAGAGAAATTCCCTCTTCCAAAGAATATGAAACCAAAAAACAACTTAGGCAAATAAACATAATTTCAAGGTGGACTGAACAGTTGGCAACATCCAGCAGCCTCTGTGTGTCAGTGTGTCATGGTTAATAATTCCATTTTCTGAAACATTAGCAAATACTCCTGCATTCGTTTTCCGGGGCTCCTGTTTTTCTGCAGCTTTATATAGAGAGAAAGCAGCATCTTTAATAACCCCAGTTTCTGATAAATATACAAGAATAACTCTTCACGGATTCCCCAAAGAACACCTCTAATCATTCAGAGCATTACATAGTCATCAGCCCCAAGCAGGGATCTACTCATTTCTCAAATTTTCTCTTTAACTTGCAATGAGATAATAATGCACATATTGTCTTAAATTATTCAAGATGATGAAAGTTTACTAGTTGTGCATGCACTGTCTACATTTAAACACTGCACATAATTATCTATGCCCTTGCAAATGCTCCTTAAAGATGCGTGCAATTTTTTTGAAGTGCAATTCAGAGATGGCTCTATCTCAAACAACATAAAATGCATTTCCATCTTTTGAAGCATCCTTTAAACTTCTGGGTCCCTATCTGTTGTAAATATTTGAGTCCCTTTATAGTTGCGAACCCAGTGGGTTATTCATGTTAAGCTCAGTCTCTAAATTGAATCTGGAGTTGAGATGCTGCCCACCAAACAGCCTTCCAGTTACAACCAGTGAAAATCAATAAACTCCAACAATTTCATTGGACAACAGAAGCTGTAGGACTATATTATTGTAGGACTAGGACCCAAAATACCCTTCGTTGTTATTGGGTCCATAATGACAATAGAACCCATTGTCTCTCAACCAGATATCCTGGTGTGTTTGGCATTTGCTTTTGCATCCAGTGCTTTTTTCTGGGGGACGCATACCCCTAAACATTCTGTGAATCTTTGTACTTTTGTCCATTTACTGTATTTATTTTTCCCGATTTGAACGATAAAATGGTGATTTTCTTGAGTCAAAATGAGAGTACCCCTAAAGATTTTTTAAGAAAAAAAAGCACTGTTTTCATCAATTTATTTTATAAGATAGTTAACATTATTTGTGCTGATTTTGCACCCAGCCCCCCCCCCAAAAAAACCCTCAAGCCCTAATTTTTTATACTGCTTACTGTCTCCACCCCCATGGTTATCCTTTTGATTTAAGTTGTCTATGCCTTCATAGTGAAATGTCTCATTTGTAGTCCCATAAACAGCACTGATAATTGTAATGTTCCTTAATTCTCCTATGCTTAGATGTGCTGCTGCTACTGTAGGTCAAAGGACAGGGGAAATTTTGCTCAGGCAAAGTGTGGCAGATCAGTTGCAGAGTGCAAATTTTGCCTTCAGGCAGCCTTGAGATCAATTCCCAGAGACCTCATCTAGGACCTTCTCTGAAATCCTGGGCAGCCACAGCCAGTCCATGCAGAAAATACTGAGTTAGATGAACCAAGGATCTGACCTAGCATACTGAGCAGCTTCCTATATATGTTTCTATATTAACAGAAAGCACTGCTTGCCCACCCTCCCCAGACTGGTATGGTTCCAGTTGTTGTTTCTCCATTTGCTGACCTGCACCTGCTGACCACGAATTTCAGTAAACCATAATGATCTTCACTGAACTGAAATGAACTTCAAATTAAACGATGCAGCCAACCGTTTGGTGTGTGGATGGCACTGAAAGAGGCATGTAGGACTCTTAAAGGGCCCTTTATACCAGCTGTCTAGGAAACACAGTACAAAAGAGAACCAAAAAGAAATAAACGTGCTCACTTGGCCCTGCAATAACCAAGTGTTTACACAGTGAGAGTATTTCATGGTGGTTTTGTGGTGGTTTTATTGTGGCCGTGACGCTTTTTATTGTGTGTGTTTTTGTTGTTGAAAATTGCTTTGGCTGTCAATCTGTCAAAAAAATATAGTAAAATAAATCTAGGAGAGCTGGGCTCCAAAGGAGGCCATTGGGATTTCTTCTCACTGTGCCTGACCTTACATGGGGTGGCTAACCTCTTTCAGGCCAAGAGCCACATTGACTCATGGTCAGGCTTGAAGAGGCTCAAGTGAAAAGTAGACATGGAACATTTTGCAGAGTTGGGGGGAGGTCCACAAATACCTTTTTTCATCACAGAATCACAGCAGGGGGCCTAGAGGGATATATAAACTAGCAAATTATTATTATTATTATTATTATTATTATTATTATATTATTATTATTATTATTATTTATTTATACTCTGCCCTCCATAGCTAAGGCCGGGCTTGGGAGGGTCACCAAAAAAATTCACTTCACAGCATCACAGTGTGGGTTCTATAGGAACAGTCGATGGTGATGATGATGATGATGATGATGATGATGAAGGAAACAGGACCACTGTAAAGTAGGAAACATGGTTACTCTGAGTGAGTGAGTAAATAAGTGAATATATGACTGACGATTGTGAGGATTGTGAGGTGAGGTTTGCCTCTCTTTGTATCCCATAAAGCAAATCCCCTTGCTAATTGTCTAGATGGTGATGAGAGAAGCCTAGAGGGAAAACTACAAAGGCAGGGCAGCCAGACTGGCTAAAGCTGCATGGTGAATGAAAGACCTTGTTCTAAAGGAGGAAAGAAGAGGGGACGCAACAAGCAAGGTAAAAGGAGGATAGGAAAATGGAGGGAATGGGAATCAGGAATTGATAACTTTGAGGAAGCTGGGGAAGTGAGAGACTAGCAGAGTTGGTGAAAGCAGAGCTTCGGATTTAGGAAGGTTCAGACCATAAGCCTTAGGGAAATGCCCCGCCCATCCATCAGAAAGGCCAGCAATGAATGGGAGATCCCAGGAACTAGCCCACCAGTCAGATCCAATTCCCCATGGCTGTCATAAGGGGACAGCAGCTGAGAACATGGTGGGGAATGCCAAAATGATGGTTGGATGGGCAGAAAGAAATCAGTGTTGCCTGTAAGCAAACTATGGGCTCACAGTGCGCACACACGCACGCACACACACACACGCACACACACACACACACCAAACCAGGTTTGGCTAACAAGTGAGAATGATGGATGTAAGAGCAGCCTTACTGAATTGGAACAATTCCCCCCCCCCCCCCGAAAATATCAGCACCAAGGTGATACAGCTTTGTAGGCATTTGAGGTGGTGACCATGACAAAAAGGTTTGTTTACCCTTGATTATTCACATACATAGATTTCCTTGCTCTTCCAGCTACCCTTTTATCACACAGGAACTTCTCCCCCCCCCCACTCTGTTTTGTACAGTGTTCTAAAGAGAGCAAATGCTCCCAGTCCTCCTTGGGGACACTGTATGATAACTCATGCAAGCATTATGGCTGCTGAGGGGGGTGAAAATCACCCTTATTAGCAAATTAAAAACCTGTCTGTACAGCAGGATGGAGAAGGACAAATTTGGAAGTTCTTTGCTCCAGCCCACAATGTAACACTTCTCAGATTACCACTGGGTATCTAAATACAGGCTCAGGTTCTTGACTCGGTTTTTAATTTATTGGCCTCAGGTTTCTGTTTTTAGATTCCTTTGCTGTCCCAAAGGCAAAAACTCTAGTTGATGTTTATATTACACATTCGATCCAGCCTAATCCCAAAGCATTTTACAAATTATTATACACAGAGATTGTTCATAGGTGCAAAGTGACAGCCGAGAGCTATGTGTCTGACTTCAGGACTCAAATGTGAGTCACAGAGAGTTGAAGAAGCAGAGGAACAAGGCTGTAGTGTGAAGCTGATACTTCTGTCGTCCTCATCACCCAGCCTCACAGCTTTGGTGTTATGTTAATGCGCTAATAGTATGAGCTGCTGTTGTGAAACCAGGAGTGAGCCTATATAACATCTTCAGTATGTGTGCAAATGTAAGCAGTGGCTGCTTGCTTAAAAGTGCTGTCAGCACAGAAGCAGTTCCCCAAATATAGATGGGGCAAAGGGTGCTGTTTCAGTTGTCCTGCCACACAGGACTGTGTCCATCCCCCATCCCAAATGCGGACCAGAAGACTTGCCAGGCTACAATAGGTGATCCAATCAAAATGAGCCATTTCCTTGTGGCTCTCTCTCTCTCTCTCTCCTGTACAATTTTGTATCCATCTTCTGCAGTACAACTTTCTGGATCTCTGGTTAATGAAACCAATACTAAAGGGAAGGCCCTTTTGATGTAAACCAAAGCCTAGTCTATAGCAACACTACCATTAGGTAGATGTCATACTTTCTAAGGGAGATTCTGCTTTTGCAAATGATATTGTACATCTAACACACAAAAAGTGAACCAGGGCATTTTGCTGCCTGAGGCAAAGAAGAGGATGGCTTCCCTGCTCTATTCCACAAAGAAGCCAATCCTATGTCAACGCCAGTGATGGGACAATGTTCCACACTGCAGGTAACAGTAGTCAACTAGCTTAAGGGCTGCAGGACAGACTGTGTGGCACACCCAGCTATGTTCATCAGCACCTCACTGCCACTTCCTGTTCCCAAGCAACTGCTGTTCAAGGTGGGCACCTCACACTGCCTAATGGCAGCACTCCTATATTCCGGTAATACATGTTACATTTCTTGTAGTGGTGCTATAAGTACTGGAGGATCTACCATGTGGATCACATCTGCACCATACATTTGAAATACTCCTATATCACTTTAACATTCACAGCTGCCCCCAAAGAATTCTGGGAAATAAAATCTGTTGGGGTTGTTCTGCCTGCACAGGATTCAGTTATTTAGTGAAAGCAAATCTGTGTATTAGTATTAGGTAGAAGGAATCACAATGCTGCCTCTTGCTGCTACTTTAAGAAAAGATAGTGTCTTTCCTCCTTTTTAGACCCCAAGGCAGACTGGGAAATGTAGGCACAAGATTCTACTTTTTATTGGTTCTGTCAGATAGCAAGAAAAGACCTCCCTTCTATTGGCTCTGGCCAGAGCGGAAAGAAACCCCCCTTCCTCCTTTGCAATCTAGTGCAGTGTTTTTCAACCACTGTTCTGCGGCACACTAGTGTGCCGCGAGATGTTGCCTGGTGTGCCGTGGGAAAAATTGAAAAATTTGATAGATTAAAAAAAAAGTCAAATTTTCGCCCACTAGGCAGGTGCCAGACTGTGTCCTGGGTATGGGGGGGTTGACCCCACCCTCGGCCAGCAGGGGCGCCGATTGGCGCTCCTCAGGGGGACACCCTTCACTTTTCTGATGTCCGGGCTGTGATTGGTCCAGACTCCAGCCTGGACCTATCACAGTAGGACATCATCTTCCGACTTCCTTCCCGCCCAAGCACAGTGTGCGCAGCAGCGGAGAGAAGAAGACGTCGCGACTCGAGTCACCAGGAGGACCGGAGCAGGAGGAGACGGACGGAGACCAGGACTCGGCGGGAGTCGGCACTGCAGAGAGACCGCATCCGGATCTAGACCAGGCCGCAGGTGCAGTGTGAGGTGAGGAGATCATCTGGAACCAGTCGGTCATGGTCGGGTCTCGGAAGAGAGACAAGTGAGTCCAGCCCTGTGCAGCAGCAGCAGCAGCCTGGTAAGTTTATATATAGTCAATATAGGCACAGAGTTAAATTTTTTAACATTTTCTAATGGTGGTGTGCCTCATGATTTTTTTCATGAAACAGGTGTGCCTTTGCCCAAAAAAGGTTGAAAAACACTGATCTAGTGGCAGTCTAGTTATGGCAAACCCAAAAAGAAGGGCGAATTCACTTTGTCCTTACAGAGCTCCACAGAGAACTTCATAAAAAGCTTCTAACAATCTTCATTCAGAGTCATAGAACAGCCTATTGGAAAGTGAGTAATATTTCTACAAGTGCCTTGATTTTCTTCAATAAATCTTTGTATGAGAGCTTTGTGGAGTTGTGTTAATCCTATCCAGAGAGAGAAATCTCCAGATGGAACAGGAGGTGCTGGGAATTATAGCCCTGTGGAGGGTCTTCTAACAACTCTCAGCGCCTTTAACAAACTACAGTTCACAGGATTCTGGGGGAAGGGGCATGACTGTTAAAGTGGTAAGAGAGTGCTTTAAATGTATGGTGTGGGTGTCACCATGGACTATATTCCAAGGTGACCATGTAATATCTATCATCCTGTATACGGATTTATATAGGATCAAATCCTCCACCCATTAATATTGAATAACATTTCGTCTTCAAGACAAAAAGTTTTTCATAACCAGGCATTTGTTTTGAGATCTGATTTTTCAACAGGGAAAATGGCTATTCATTAGAGCAGACATGAATAATATTCACCAGGAAATTCACACTCACTGAACTGTTCATAGTCTACACATGGAAAGTTCTCAGAATGGCTCTGTGATGCTCATGAGAGAAGTCGAGAGTTTAGTGCTGGAAGAACCACGTGTGCTGCCTTTTATGCATTACAGATTGCATGTGTTATTCAAAAACTAGTTTGAGCCTCAGTGTAAGAAAAAGTAACATATAAGGCAGTCCTCAGAGGACACAAGAAACAACTCAGAATCTTAGGACAACAATTACCCCTCCCAACTGTAAATGAAGCAAAATAAAACCCTACCCCATCTTTAAATGTTTTTTTCTGCACTTATACCATCCATATTTAAAACAAATGGGAGCCTTTGTTTCCATGGCTGATGAAAGAACCCTTTTTCCAGAATTTCACCCTTGCAGACAGAAATCTTCTTTTGATCTTTACCCTAGATATAATAATGAATAACATGTTCATTTGTTCTGCTTTAACCTAAACAATTCTCCTACTTTTACTGCATTAAACACCCTGATGAATCTATAGAGGACAGCCTTATTTCCATATTAATAGAGCAATTACATCTGATAATGAGGAAATAAATTGTAACTACTTTGACTATCCCAGCCAGAGAAAGTTCAGTTCTGATGCACTTAAAAACACATAAAGGTTTTCTATCGATGGTTGCAGGTTGCTTCAGACCCAAGTGTAATGAGGTTGCTCCATTTCTTGTATGTCACGTAGCCTGTGCCTAGAGATCTTAGATTTGTTGAACTGAAGTCTGACATGGTTTAAATAAAGGAAGCCACTGAGTCAGAGCAGAGAAAATAGAAAGCTCTAGGCTTCTGATCCTGGGCACAGAAGCAGCAAAATGCTGCATTTCCAAAATCAAAGCCCTGGCCAGCAGTGAAAAGGTACTTATCTTCAGTTACTTTACATTTCTGAAGCACTCCTTGGGAGGGAGGGAATCATCCACTTTTTACTGTCCCTTCTGTCATTGGGATGATACTATACCCCCGTGATTTAACTTTGAAAATGGGAACTATTATGGGAGAAAGAGGGAAGCAGTCGTTTTAAGGGGTCTGTCTGGCAGACACAGTTTTGAGCAGCTTTAACAAACGACTGAAATGGCTTTTGACCAGTTTTTTATTATTAAAGTTAAAATTGAGAACATAAATCCCACCCTTTTAGATTTCTTAATAAGAATCAAGCTCTTAGGGCTGGCATAGTCATGTGTAAAAGTAACAAGGGAATGCATGGCCACTTTTGATAAACCTTGTGAAAGGTGAATTGAACAGAAAATTTGGGCAGTGCGTGCCAGTCGATGGAGACAGAAACAGGGAATTGTGGAGGTGGAGTCTGTGAGGGATGATGTGGGCCAAGGGTGAAGCAGATAGAACAGGAAGGCACTTTGTTGTCATTTGCTGCTACTGCTGCGGTAATTTTATAGCACTTTGAACAGAGCTAAGCTTTTAGCATATGATCCTAGAGACCTCAATCAATTTGGAGGAGGAAATGCTTGAAAATGCTGTAGAAGAGATTATCTCCAGGGCGGAGGTGGAAGAAAAGTGGGGAGCAAAGCCCAAGAGGGGTAGAAGCTGATGGCCAAATCTTAAAAAGTGAAGAGCATCATAAGAGCCCCCCTGGATCAGGCCAAAGGCCCACACATCTGGCCCAGCATCTTCTTCTGAACCAGATGCATATGGGAAGCTCACAAACAGACCTGAGTGCAACAGCACTCCCCATACCTGCAGATCCTCTGACAGTGGAGACAGAACATAGCGATTGTAGTTAGTAGCTGCAGATAGCCTAATAATCCTCCATAAATTTATCTAAATCTTTGTGGCCACCACTGCATCTTGAGGGAGTAAATATCATAGCTTAACTGTGTGGAGAATTTGCCTTTCCTGAACCTTCCAGCAGTCATCTTCACTGGATGGCCCCGGGTTCTACTATTTAGGGAGAAAAATCTATTTCTACCTTTTACATCACACATAATCTTATACACCTGTATCACATCCCTCATTACACACCTTTTCTCATGAAACTCAAGAGCCGAGTTGGACTGACTTAATTTCACTTTGTAGCAATGGGTAATGATAAGAGTGAAACACCGTCTCCCATTGCTTTGGGCTGGAGCTAAGACTCCATTCATTCGCTAGCTCCTGTGATTAGTTTTGCTTTCCAATCCTGTTTTGCTTCTGGAGCATAATCAAAGGCAGTCCTACAGAAGGTACGTAACAGTTGCATCATCTGGATGTAACCAAGGAATGGGTAACCAGAGGAAAGATCAGATAGAAACTGTTAGTAATAATCCCACCAAATTAGAAAATAAGCAAATACTCTGCCACCACAGTCAGAGGCAGTATGGTTCTGAATACCAGTTGCTGGACACTACAGAAGGGAAGCGTACTCTTGTACGCATGTCCTGCTTGCAGGTTTCCCACAGTATTCCCACAGGCAACTGTGAGGGCATTCTGCTGGACTAGATGGCCCATTGGCTTGATCCAGTAGGCTCTCCTTATGTTCTCAGAAATGGAATATAAGATGAAATATTGTATAGGTAACTCATTTTCTTGTCAGGAGAAATTACTAATTAAGCATCTAAAGGTATGGCGGACCTAGCTCTATATAAGCACAAGAAAGCAGAAATTAGTTGGGGGGGAGGGTTTCATAGCACAGTCTGAATGGCTGTGGCATCTCTGCTGTGGGGGGAAAAGCACATTAAAAGAGAAATAACAAACCTCCATCTACTCCTACAGGAGCTATTGCCATTTACATTTTATTTAGAAAGCTTAATCAGGATTTTTTTTATCACTCCCTAAAAATGTTTTAAAATAAAGAGAAAACCTTGACTGCAGCCCTGGGTGTATTTTGCAGAAATCTGTAAATAGCAGGGGCTCTTTCAGATAACATTTTTTAAACCTTCCAGGTGTTGGAACATGGGCAAACAGCTGCGTAAAAACAATGGGAGCCATGCTCCTGTAGGTGAGCCTGTCACAACCTAGTATCTTCCAGATGTTATCAGACCACCCCTTTCCAAGTTTCCATGCCTACATAACTCCCATGCAATGTAAGGCTTTCTGTTCACCCACTCACTACTGGGGTAGTTCTTTTGTTTATTTGCAGAACATCAAGAGCATGAGGAGAGTAGGCATGTGTGAACTCCAAGCTGTGCAGTTTAAAATGAAATTCTTGAAGCTTCCTTCAGTATTCAAGTGTGTGTGTGTGTGTGTGTGTGTGTGTGTGTGTGTGTGTGAGAGAGAGAGAGAGAGAGAGAGAGAGAGAGAATTTCTTTTGTCAAGTAACTTGAGCACTTACTTTTTGGGACGTATCCAAAGTTACCTTGTTTACTTTTGGGGAATTTAGCAATGACTAATAACTTCCAACACTATCTTATTTGTTATGGGGAATTTGCAATGATCACACACATAGTTATAAGTATCATATTTATTCACAAGAAATGGCTGACGAAGAATAAGATGGTTTTGCACTTACACAAATATGAAAGAGGCCATGGCTAGTTTGTACATCTGACAAAGGCTACACACCCCAGGTTGCCTGGACCACATACTTTCAACATGAACCAATAGAGAGGTAAAGATAGGTGGACACAAGCCTCATATGGTGTTCTGGGGTTGGCATTTAAACCAAGCAAAACTGAAAGGAGAATTAGAAGATGAAAAGTTCACGTGCAAATAATTGAGGTTCAATGTCCAGTTCTCATGGGAGCGAGAGGTGAGCAAGACCCATAAAATAAGGAATGTAAATAAAAGTGAAAGGCTTGGCACACAGTGGTTATTTGTCTTAGAATGACAGAATCATGGACTTGTAGAGTTGGAAGGGACCCTGAGGATCATCTAGTCCAACCCCTTGCAACGCAGGAATATGCAGCTATCCCTTGGCGTTATCAGCACCATTCTCTAACCAACTGAGCTATCCAGCCTGAAGTAAAATGATCATGGAGAAGCAATTGTGTGGATTTACACCATAATGTGTTGGTACATTTTCACAGCTAGGTTTAAGGGCTAGTCAGGGTTTCATCATTTCCTTCCACATGTCAAAACCACGATCTCCATAGGATCTTGCATTGGTGCCAATTTCAAGTAAAATCATGCTGGTTTGGGGTACAATCTCATCAGCGTCATATGAGAACTTGTGTAATTTAGGTGAGCTCGCACCAGAAATTGGGACCATCTGACCCAAAATGGGCACTAATGTCAGTGCTGCTTCTCCACTGGTGGCAGAGGTGGCAGAGTGGTAGTGCAGTGAGAGCATGGCACTTCCTGTTTCACCTCAAACAGTAAAATGGGATTGTACTGCCTCAGAATACAGGTTTATAGGTACACATATATAGGTACCTAAAAGGAACGCGGGTGGTGCTGTGGTCTAAACCACTGAGTCTCTTGGGCTTGCCGATCAGAAGGTCAGCAGTTTGAATCCACACGACGGGGTGAGCTCCCGTTGCTCAGTCCCAGCTCCTGTCAACCTAGCAGTTCAAAAGCATGCCAAAAAGTGTAAGGATCCATGCGCTGCTCTGGTTTCGGTGTTGCGTTGCACCAGAAGCGGCTTAGTCATGCTGGCCACATAACCCGGAAAAACTGTCTGCAGACAAACGCCAGCTCCCTCGGCCTGCAAAGCGAGATGAGTGCCACAACCCCAGAGCTGTCTGCAACTGGACTTAACTGTCAGGGGTCCTTTACCTTTTTTTTTTATAGGTACCTAAACAAATCTAGTAATAACTCCACTACCATCCTGCCCAATATATATGGGGGGGTGCTGCTGGATAACTTGAGACATTAGTTCCAGTATTATTTACCAGATTGATTTTGGGTATCCTTATAAATTATTCTCACCTTTCTTATTCCCATCCTCCATTTTGCAAATGAGAGTTCAGCTCAGATCAGACCTAGTGCTATTCATATGTTTTGGACATGGATTTCTGTAAAGAAGCTCCAAGTTTTTCTTTAGGCAAGCATTTGTCTTGCCTTCTATTTAAACGTTTGTAATCTCTCAGTTGAATAATTTTGCTTTGTGATGTCCTTCTTGTAGTATTATGATCTTAAAGTACCTTTTTGTATTGTTTTTGCATATTGTATTAGAGTGGGGGGAAAGCATGGAGATGGGAGTGAAATCAAACTGCTACCACAAACTACAGCATATGTTGTGAAGAGGCAGGCCAGAAGACAGATTGTAGCACATTGACATAGAGAATTAGATCTGCTATAAAGCGTGGGAGTATTTACTGCTAGACTTCACTTAAGAGCACTGCAGCATATTATAATCACAATCAGACAATGGGCATTCACTAATGCAGGGTCACCGACATGGCCGCTGTAGGCACACATGTATCCACAGAGGCCTTCCCTGCTACCCACAGGGACCTCTCCACACTCCTGCTGATATCTGTCTTGAAAAAGGTTTTGGTGTGTGCTTGGTTTGAGTATGCGTTTGGTTCTAAAGTGCCTATAAGCCCAAAAAGCTTGGTGATGCAGCTTGACATGGAGTTCTCTCCACAGGCATTTGGTTATCATAGATTTGCATATTAATTTTAGGTGCCCCTCCTCCAAATGAGAGTTGTCACAATTTCCAGTCTTACAGTATACAGTCGCACCTTGGTTTTTCAACAACTTAGTTCACGAACAATTCGGAACTCGAACGTCGCAAAAAACCAGAAGTAGGTGTTTCGGCTTGCAAACTTTGCCTCAGAAGCCGAACATCTGCCTGGCTTCCACGGCTTCCAATTGGCTGCAGGACACTGCAGTCAATCGGAAGTCACACCTTGGTTCCTGAGCATTTCGGAAGTCAAATGGACTTCCAAAACACATTCTGTTAAAAAACCAAGGTACAACTGTATAGAAAATGAATTGTTCATTTTTCCAGCCTGAGGTATGCTCAGGGATTGACAGGGATTATAGGCTCATTTTGAAGTCCTGTGACCCAGTCAGGGGCGACCCATCCTATTTCACCACCTGAAGCAAAACAGGCCTTCACACGCCTGCCACCCCCTACTGCCCCTGCCGGCCTCGCTTACTGGGGTTGGGCAGGTGTGTCTTCCAGGTTCTAGTGAGATCTCGCAAGAACCCCACAAGGTCATGGGGAGGACTCCAGAAGTCACCACAGCTGCTTCTCTTCACTTCTCTGGTGGGATGTGTGCGCCCATGGAGGTGCCTCTTGGATTCCGCCTCTTGAGATGGCTGCTTCAGTCTGCCTCATGGATGGGCTGGCTTTGAACTCAGTTATAGGTGGAATGCTACCAAGGCACAAATAGCAGCTTGTACTCCATCCATTAAGGCCAACCCTTTAAGGCTGATTCATAGCAATTTGTGCTGTGTCCATAAAAGCTGCCCAGTGTTACCATTTGTTGTAGCACTTGGCTCAGTTTTGAAAGTAGACTAAAACATTGGCCAGAACAATGACTGTGCTATTGAGCTACATCTGATACTACTGTGATATATTGGTGAGTCTGGTTATCATCAATTCATTTACTGGAAAAATCCTTCTTAATGCCATTTTTCCTATGCACCAAATCTTTCTTTTTCTAAAACTATATTTCTCTACCATTGTGTCAATTTAATAGCAATTGTCATTAAGTGATTTTTTCCATTTAGCATCAATTGAAAATTACTGATTTCCTGCTCCAAACAGCAATTAATGTCAATTATTCAACACAGTGCCATGCAGTGCTACAGATTTTTCCATTTTCCACTTAACTTCAATATGTATATGTCACATTTGGCACTTTTTCAAATCTTTGAAAGAAGTTCCAGAATGGACTTGAGGTGGTAATAGCTCTTTAGGATATTAAGTATATGGTGCTAGTCACATTAGAGGAGTCGATTTATGCAGGAAAAGCAGAGCAGAAACTAAAGAGGTTGGGTGGGCATCCTTTTCTTTCTAATTTCACATTTTAGAGGAGAAATTTGTTTATGTTTACTTTATATGCCATCTGATAGCCTAGCCAGGACCCCAGGGCTGATTTTAGCAAGAGAAAATTCAGAATAGTGGTCTTACTCCTGAAAAACTGTTACATATATATTATCAGTCAGTGCCAGAGGCACTATGTCTCTGAATACCAGTTGCTGAGGAGAATGCTGTTGTACTCAGATCCTGCTTGCAAGCTTCGCATAGGCATCTGGTTGGCCACTGTGAGAACAGGATGCTAGATAGATGGACCTAGCAGGGTTTTTCTTATATGCTTCTGATAAGCACATTAGCCTACTCCTAAAAATGAATAGAATTAATATGTGTAGCTATATGACTGTGTCAATCAAAGCATTGCTTTCAATTCAGAATATTGCATGGAATACCAAACAATTGTGACTTCAGTTGTGAATGACAGATGGTGGACATTGCAAAATTGTCTCAAGGCCTCTGTCAGGCATGGTCTACTTAACTAGATTGATACTGGTTTGACCTGACAAGACTGTGCTCTGAGGTGCCTTGTATTGATTGATCTTGTTAGTGCATATTCACAAACACATGTGTCTGTGATTACACATGTACAAGAGGAAGATGTGTTTGGGTCCTGAGCCAAGAATGGTGGTGAACCAATAGAAGCACTGGAGCTTTCTGGAGGTGGGGGTAACTGAACAATTTATAAAGAGATTATGTACAGATCAGTCCAGAAATTGCATGGTTAACTCCAAGGGGAAGTAAACATAAATATGAAGATGGGGACAGAAGGCGAAAGGTTTGTGAGCTAACTTACCCTGACTGTACTCTTTGATGAATTGAGCAAACTGTCAATTTTAGATAGTCTCCTAAGTGTACATTATTGGAAGAAAAACAATCTAATCAACAATAGTACAGTATCAGTATCCCACAAAAGCTTTTAAAACAATGGATATAAGATTTATTCATTCATTTGCCTCAACGTCCATTTTTATTAAAATTGTGAACTTAATTAGTGTTATCTAATCAATTAAAACTCAAACGTCATCTCTATTGTAGTAATGTATAGCATCAGTGGTATTCAATCTATTGTTAGTTTTTATGTAGATGGGACATAATTTTTTATTTAATTAGATGGTATTGATTGATTGATTGATTGATTGATTGATTGATTTAGATTCCATCCCTTTCTCCATGGAGCTGAAGGCACTAAATTTTGGGTTCCCAGGTGGAATAGTTGCATGAATCATGTCCCTTCAGCCCATGCCTTGATTTGAAATAAAGACCTACATATCACTGGTAGAGAAAGCATTCACAGACTCTCTGGAGGAGTTCCTTTGCCTTGTGGTTTCACCTTAGGGACTCATTTTTATTGGGCTAAACTTCGGTGCTACTAAAGGAGTGAAAGCATCTTGCTTGGAAACATTCTTACTGCAATGACAAAGCCTCAGAATCATTTCTTTTTTGTGGCTAAAATCCAAGACCATAATCCATGAATGGTACTGAAACTTAGTCTTTCCTTTTTGTGATAAAGCTTGCTGAGCCACTATACAAATAAACACATACAGTTTTAAATGAATAAATCATGCAAATACATGCTAATGTATACTAAGGAGAATGAAGAAAGGAGATTACCATTTTTTCCTGCACTTTCAAAATATGTGAGCGATATTTGCTTTCGAAAGAACAAACTCATTTAGACAGAGTTTATACAGAGCCAAACAAACACGAATCAGCAGTGAAAGCTAATTTTATGTTCAGCAAAGAAGGAAGATGTGCTTCCTGTGTCAATAGGCAAAAACCAATTAAATTAGGCAAACTTGAAAACATGGAAACAAAAAAATATGTTCTAGTACATGGACCAGAGCACACCAGGCACTCCTGTCTTCCACTGCCTCCCGCAGTTTGGTCAAACTCATGCTAGTAGCTTCGAGAACACTGTCCAACCATCTTGTCCTCTGTCGTCCCCTTCTCCTTGTGCCCTCTATCTTTCCCAGCATCAGGGTCTTTTCCAGGGAGTCTTCTCTTCTCATGAGGTGGCCAAAGTATTGGAGCCTCAGCTTCAGGATCTGTCCTTCCAGTGAGCACTCAGGGCTGATTTCCTTCAGAATGGATAGGTTTGATCTTCTTGCAGTCCATTGGACTCTCATGAGTCTCCTCCTGCACCATAATTCAAAAGCATCAATGGAGCTTACTTACTAGTAAACGTGTATAGCAGCTGTCCCCAGTATTGTGCCATGTATATGTTTGGACTCCAACTCCCATCAACCCCAGCTAGCATGGACAATGGGCAAGGATATTGGGGACTGGAATCCAAAACATACAGAGGGAACTAACAAAGAGCTTACCATAGAGAGAATGCTGGAAGCTTGATGCCAGGGTGTACTTTGTCCAGGAGCAATGATAAGATGACAAGGAGAGGACAATAGTACTATGTCTGATATCCTTCTGCATCTTGGGCTTTTCATACTGTGCACATTATTCTTCCTATCATGCAGCTGTAGTGAATGAATAGTGAGAATTACCTGAAATACTGATTCAAAGATTCAGCACAAACCCTATTTTTATGCAAAAACTCAGTGTTCAGTTGCTCGGCTAAAACAGAATCTCTGCTGGAATCTACTCAGGAATATTTATATTGCATTTTATTATGGAGCCAAGACTACAGAGTTGTAGCATTTGAATTATGCTCCACCTGCTACTGTGAAATTTACAGATAAATTCTTATTAGTCAACTCATCTCTGCTCCTTTTGGGTATGGAAGCCAAAAATAGCTTATTTATGTATTTAGCTTTTAATGGCAAATGTAAGATTTTTAGCTAGGTTGACAACACTGCCCTCCAAGTTCATAAATATTTGTCTCCTCAACAGCAGCATTTATCTCACATAGGCACACAGACCAGTTTTGCTTCTGACAAGTTTCTTGTTTATTTATTACCCTAATAACAAATAGACTGTCAGGTTTGCTGGGCCTCAAAGATGAACTAAATCTGCTGACACAACTGATTGGGAAAGGCTGTAAATTTCATTTTAAAATTGTGCAATAGCTTACCTCCAAGGGAAAGTTGTGGAGATCGCAATTCTTCTAGTGACCCACATATTAGTAACAGTGTTCTAAAAATGCTTTCCCTCACACAGGGGCGTGGCCAGATGTGATATGGTAAACCTAATCTCACACACTTTTTATTGTACACACAAGCATGCAGCAATACT
Organism: Podarcis vaucheri; assembly: GCF_965113315.1. Classification (NCBI taxonomy): domain Eukaryota; kingdom Metazoa; phylum Chordata; class Lepidosauria; order Squamata; family Lacertidae; genus Podarcis; species Podarcis vaucheri. The sequence continues at coordinate 51,192,011 of NC_138764.1, read as the reverse complement.
GAGAGGCCATGATTACAGAATTTAATGGATTCTGTGAACTAAATACATTTTTGCTATGGGACTACAGTAGGATACTGGTTGTATGTTACGAAAGTCCCCCTCCTCTATATAGTTAGCCGAAGTGTACTGGATAATTCATAAACTGCTTTTCCTGATGTAGGATGCTTCTGTGACCCAGACAAATCCAGAAAAGGTGTTCAGGAAAACATAGTTTTATTTAAATGATTTTTCAGACCGTCATTGAGGTTAAGCCAAATACCCGGACACTGAGGTCCAGCACCGAGGGCCTTCTGGCGGTTCCCTCACTGTGAGAAGCCAAGTTACAGGGAACCAGGCAGAGGGCCTTCTCAGTAGTGGCGCCCGCCCTGTGGAACGCCCTCCCACCAGATGTCAAAGAGAACAACAACTACCAGACTTTTAGAAGACATCTGAAGGCAGCCCTGTTTAGGGAAGCTTTTAATGTTTGATGTATCACAGTATTTTAGTATTCTTTTGGAAGCCGCCCAGAGCTAGATAATAATAAATAATAATAAATAATAAATTATTATTATTATCATCATTATTATTATTATGAATGAAAGGGGATTATTGGTCATTTTCAGGGTAACAGGTGAATTCAAAGAACTGTGGGTGGTGGCTTACCTTAAAGATGTGGCAGCTAAGGACTTTTACACATACAGACAGACAGAGACAGACAGACAGACAGACAGACACAGATAGAAAGAAAGACACATGCACAGACACAGGCACAGTCTTTGCTGCCACTTCAGGCAACAGCTTGGCTGGCCACAACAACCCAAAGGCATTCCCTTCATAATTTGGGACAGAGTCCCATGGGAATGATGCCATGTCATGACGCAGTGGTGTTCCAAGGGACTTTCTTGCTGGGAAAAGATGGCTACCTTGAAAGATTTAATCTTCATTGCATGGCTTCACTCTTCCTCCAAAAGCAATGGCAATGTCCAAGCCACGTACTTTGGCCCAGTATTCGTAGAAACAGGCATATAAAATGAAGCTGACCGTAATTTTCAATGGTTTCCTAAACAGGTATTGGAGAAGGGAGAGAGAGAGAGAGAGAGAGAGAGAGAGAGAGAGAGAAGCACTCTAGATTCTGGGGGGTATCAAATCCAATGTGCTAGTTTTACATGTGGTGGTTTTCTTAATATCTCTCTATATATGGGAAAGAATCAACACATGGGATGCCCCCAGTTCCAGCCTAAACTGGTGCAGCCCAGTAAATGTTGCACTATGGGACTCATCTGATAGTGTCGATTCTTCATCTCATAGATTAGCTGACTAATGACTCCATCACCTGTCAGCAGAGCAAAAACAGAACTAATTAGAGTTCTTACCTGAAGGTGCTCAATCCTGCAGAGACATTTTGAGTTGGTGCAGATGCCAGGGAGAATTCAAAGCTCTTCATCCTCCAGGATAATGGCACTGTTAATTCACTGTGTTAATTCATCTGATCAGGCTTGGGAAACATGGAAGGAAGGTTGGTGAGGAGCATGTATAGAACTTCCCACCAACTGTCAACTTGACAAGGAGAGGAAGGTCCCTAATGAGACTGAATTCAGAGGTCCCTAATGTGACTGAATTCAGAGAAGCTACAAAGCCTGGCACTCTCCAGGCCAAAGGCCAGGGCAGTAGTTAGTCAGATCATCTTAGTACACTCTAGAAGGCATGCCATGGCACAACTGCCTCACCATACCATCGGATTGTCTTACAATTTATTTGAGCAAAAGTCAATCCTTCTGCCTGTGTTTGATTTGAAATTGCTTCAGAAAAGACTTCAAATCTCCCCACCCCCGCTCTGTGAAACAACTTGTGTTAGATTTCTCTGTACTGCTGTGCGTTTTAAGAAATGAAATCAATAGTGTCTAGGCAACTGGCATGTCCTGGCTCTTGGTTATCATACTGTTCACAGCTGTTTCAAAATTATCTTATGTGAGGTGGCAGCCATCTTATCAGTTGTGCTGAAGATCTGACTAGAGACTTCTAGCATAAGTGGAGCTGGACTGTAACAATCTGCCTCTACCTCTTTACAGGGAGGATAAGTAATGCATAATGAACATCTACTTGTCCCTTTGTTAAACCTCCTGTGGTCTCCAGTGTTATACTTAGATTGTAGACACTTTGAAATGTGTATATATTTTAGCTGGATTTTCAAAATTGATGCCAACATGAGGCTTTTGGAGTAAGTCATATGATGATATTTGACTGAATTATATTCAGGGTAGACCCATTGAAATTAGTCCACTTACATAGTATCAGTGGGTCTACTCTGAGTATGACTTTGTTGGATACTACCCATAAGGACTAAAATCCATATTTGTTCCTGATGTTTCAGGAGCGAATAATATAATCTCAGCCAAACTTCATACAGCTCATGAGCAGGGAGCTTCATTCCCTCCCCAAGCAATGCAAAAGAGGATCTCTGTTGGGAAAAATAGGAAAACAACAGCTGCTATGTAACCTGTTTTGCAGTTTCCCCTTGTAAAACAAATCCTTGATATTAACCTGTGTCCTATGACATTTCATTTTTATTTACTTACTTATATTTTTTGTAAATCTATCCCACCATTCCAGTGCCAATACACCACTCAGGCTGGCTCCTAACAATAAAAATATAATAATTGGTAGTATTAGTATTATTTACTAGTGTTCACCCTAAAGTCCTAACGTAGCACTTTAAGCACAACATAGCAATATAAAATATATTTTAAAACAGTCTAAAACAAATCGCAAGAATATGCATCTCAAGTGTCAAAGGCCAGATTAAAGAAGTGTGTCTTCAGAATTTAACAATAACTGTACAGTGAAGGTGTCAGATTGTTTGGGAACAAATCCAGAATATATTTGTATCACAAGGAGTAAGAAGTGATACTTGGCAGTTACTCCTTTGGATGCCCTCAAAGGTACTCAGTCACAGGCCTTACTTAGACTTGCTTGTACACTAGAGTTCTGTAAAGGCATCAATACGTTTGCTAGAATCAGCATTTATTATAGTAAGACCATATGATGGATGTGGTGGAAGTCTGACCTGTTGCCTGCCAAAAAAAGAAGGGATGGGGCCATTTGTTTCCTCTGTTCTTTATTTTCCTCTTCCTGTAAATAAAATCTGTTCAAGAGCAATTTTATAGGTCTACATTGCCTATCTGAATCCAGAAGAACCGCTGCATTTGTCAAACAAAACCTTTGGCAGAATACAGATGCATGTCTGTGGGGAAGGAGTTGCACTACTTTGGGGCTGCCACAGAGAATGCCCTCTCCTGGCTCACCCTGAACTTCTGAGGGTGGTGGAACAACCAAGTGATCTGCTGATCTCAATATTTGAGATGTATACAACAAATAAAATGCACATTAAAATTCATGGTGGGAAAATTAGGGTAAGAGCCAGGAGTCAGCTTTGCCTTCTGAACAGCAGCCTGAAAGGGGAGAAGGTGGAGTGACTCCACCTGCAGCTGATCAGCCTTCAAGAACACAGAGAAGGCACTGATGAGAACCAGCTGGCTTCAGCCTTCTTAAGCACAGCTTCTAGCAGCAGTCAGGTGCTGATAACAATGCTTGTAGTTCCTGGCTCTACCTTGTTGTTTCCTGCTCATCTTGACCCCATGATCATCAGGTTCCCTGACCCCTGGACTGTCTGGCTATGCAGATTGCTGTTTGCCCAACCCTGGGACTGGACCTGACTTTGGATGCTGAATCTGCCTCTAGACAAATACACGTCAGCGACTCTTCTGGTTGGCTGGCCTCCCACTCCACTGACTTCTGCACGTTGATGCCCAGCAATGAGACTATGACAGGATAATCTGCAACTACCCAGGTCAGTCTCAGCTATTTGACCAGATTATCTGCAAGCCACATTCTGAATACATATGTGACAGGGTGGAGTGGCAGTGGCAAACCATTGCCACCAACCTCACTGCCACCTTACATCTTCCCATTAGCCACTCCACCACCCTCACAGAATGCTGCTGGTTATAACTGGTGGAAAAGCAATATAATTATCTTCAACAGGAGAGAGTTTGTGCTGTTAACCAAGAACAGAGTTCAACAGACACCACCTTGGTTCTTCTTTCCTGATGAAGCCTAGCCCAACATGAACCATATAAATCCATTAAAGACTCTGTGGGTTTTACTGGTTCTACTCAGTCCTCACATTTATAGCCACTTGGCCCTTACTTTGAGACATTTAAAAATAAACCCTTGGGTAACTGTGTTTAAAGTACTACATTTTTTGGTGTGCAAAGAAGAATCTGCTTTACTCATTTTATATTACAACAATTTATTATGCAATGTGATTACATGTTGGCAGCATCTCTGATTAGGACTTTAAACAGGAACTAGCAGCAGTTATGTTGAATGTGGTTTTCATTGGAGAAAGCACAATACCATTGATTGGATGGCGATTATATTCAGCATTAACTCCAGCTCTATAAAAAGATCACAAAGGAAATGGGTCTGGTAGCATCAGATATTTCTAATTGCATGGATGAACAGCACATGTTGTGACTTTTGATTTTAACAGTCTGAGTAGACAAAGGATGCTGTAGGTTGGAGCAAAATCATTAATCTCGGTGGTTATTAAACATTTCTCCAAAAGGCATTCATGACTTGTTTTTGACCTTGCATTGTTCAACAGGGTTAAAACAAAAAGCTGAGTCAAATATTTGCAATGACCAATGAATTTCACAGACCTGATAAATTATCTTTAGAGGCACGCTTGTTTCTTTTCGCAGAGGTGTTTATGACTTTTTAATTCAGTATTTGGTAAATTCAGAACTCGCAATATGGTTTCCTGATTAACAGTTTGTCGTTTGACATTCATAATTGTAGGGTTATGCATCTTGTTTGTGTAACATATGGCTGGTTGACTGTGGGCTTCTACTAATGAAATACAAATGCTACTGTAGGAACAAGGCTCTCGTAATTGCTTTTGCACTGGACTTGTACATACAGCTTTGGGTAAGACTCAATGCAGTCCCAGTGGGTCAATTCCTTTTCTTGCTGGGTCCCATTTCGATATAGTTTCTGCCTCTTTTTCCTACTGCCACCTGATTCTTTACCATGTGTCATGTGCAGCTGTACCTCCACAATGTATGCTTGTATTGGAGTGCATGAACTAAAACCTAATACAGATCCAAAACCTAATATTGCTCCCCATATAGCACTACTGAGAATGTGTAGGTGTAAGGAGATACCATACTGTAACTCGCCAGATAATTTCGTTCACACCCTTGTTCCAGTAATTTGTTTTGGCAGGCTGTGTGCCAGTGTACTCACTAGTCAACTGCATAATATCCTATGTGTTTAGGCCTTAACCTCTGCCAAATTCTGATTCAAGTATCCATTGTAGGGAGCATTTTGTTCATTTCATAAGGTGGTCACAGGTAGTGATTTTGGAAGGACTTGAGCAAAGGAGATTAGAATATTCTGAATTGGGAAGTTTCAGACTTGTTTATGATTGTCATATCTGGATTTGGAACAGACAACAAATAATTACCAATAATCACTGTACAATGGGTAGACAAAATCTGTTGTGGATACAGGTTTAATAACCTAGAGCACTGTCTCCAAGGGGCTCAGGGTGCTCTACAAGGTTTTCCCCTATATGTTACCCCCACAACAACCTTGAGGGTAGGTTAGACTGACTGGCTTGACTTTCTGCCTTGAACCACTGATTTAAACAAGAAACATACCGTATTTTTCGCCCCATAGGACGCTCCGTCCCATAGGACGCACCTAGTTTTTTGGGGGGGAAATAAAGAAAAAAAAATTCCCTTTATTTCCCCCCCCAAAAGCAGGTCAGGGAAACAGAACCAGATCGAGGAACAGCGGGATGGCAGCGCTGCGCCTCCCTGCTGTCCCCCGAGCTTGTGGGGCTGGCCGATGTCTGCCCCGCGCAAGGGGCGCTCTGCTTCAGGGCGCCCCGCCCGCCGGGCGGCAGGCTGCTATCCGCAGCGTGGGGAGCCTTGCCGGGAAGTCTGGCAAGGCTCCCCACGCTGCGGATGTCTGCCTGGCGAGGGGGGCGCTCTGCTTCAGGGCGCCCCGCCCGCCGGGCGGCAGGCTGCTATCCGCAGCCTAGACATCCCTGCCGGACCTCCCGTAGGGCTGCCTAGGCTGCGGATGTGTTCCTGAAGCCTGGAGAGCGAGAGGGGTCGGTGCGCACCGACCCCTCTCGCTCTCCAGGCTTCAGCAAAAGCCTGCATTCGCCCCATAGGACGCACCCAGATTTCTCCTTCATTTTTGGAGGGGAAAAAGTGCGTCCTATAGGGCGAAAAATACGGTATTTTCTATGTATATTTAATAGTGGGTCTTACTTATTAGTGACCTGCCTTATAGCTGCCTGGTTTCCCTGATTATAATGATAGTCATTTAAAAATAAAGTCTACTTCTGCTCTTCTGGTTGAATGGGTAACTATTGGAATGACTTGGAAAGGAAGGAATGTTTTACGTATTGTGTTGTACCATCTAGAGTCTGAGCAATGCCTTCCTGAATTCACAGACAACAGAATAGCAGAACTGTTCCCAGATGCATTTGAAAAATGCCAGTTCTAAGTGACTGGCTATATTGCTAGTGTAACTCACTTTCAACAGGCTGTGTGCATTACAGTTTAAGTATTTATTCCAAGGTTAATACAGGATATACACCTTTATATAACACGTACGAAATATAATTCTGTGCAGTGCTGCAGCCCAAACCTATGAGCTGCCATGGAAAGGTCATCCCAAGACACGTGGTTCATTTTGATGAGCACAGGAAAGCTGAGAAGACATGAATGAACTATGATAGATTTTTCTGTGGGTCTGGTAGATCTGGGAATGAGATTTGGGCGAGGAGCTGGAGCCAGCTTTGTAGAAAAATCTTTGGTTCACCAGGTAATTTCCCTTGGTTTCCACCAATATTGGGCAAAGCTCCCTCAGAACTACTCATTGATGGTTTTATAATCCAATTTGATTGGTGTGTATTCACAACATAGGCAACACCTGATGTTGGAGGGAGTGCAGAGAGATTGGACCTTACTGGCGCCTTTGGGGAATAAGCACACATTTGGGAGACAGTATTGCAGAAAATCAGCTTAATTTTTGGCCGACAAGTAGAATCAGATCCTACACTTTGTCTTCTCTCACTATTCTCAGCTGCTACTGCTAATCTAATTTTGAAATATCTATTGATATATTGTAACTGCCTGTTTAGTGATACCTGAAAGGGCCAATTACACTGGACTGATGGTAGAAGAAAGCCTTGCATATTGCTATTCGGGGAGTGGGGGAGCGGAGCCCACCATCTTAAGGTCTTTGGGAGCCATGGACATGGAAGTCTTGGCAACCATTTGGTGGCCTTTCATTAAATATATCACTACTCAGTCCTTCTGTGAATGTATCAAGTATGATTTTATTTGCTGGTATCTTTGAGTCATTTTATTTCTATTGCTGCCTCACTGGATTCTGTCATGTTCTTTTCTTTGTGGTCCATCTTACTTTCATAAGTGTTTTCATAATGCAGGGGGAAGTAGGGATAAGTTGTTTGTTGTCCTTTTGGTTGTTTATCCTTGACTCTTTGAATTATGTAAAAGGCACTACATTCAAATACATATTGCTGGTGTATACATGCACACACACACACGAGAGAGAGAGAGAGAGAGAGAGAGAGAGAGAGAGAGAATGTAATAAGAAGGTAAAATGCCACAAGCCACACAATCTGGAACAGGATTTGTACTAGAGTGTACAAAAATACTGACCTATTGAACGCAACTATTCGCAAACTTAAAGGTCATCATGGAACTGGCCATTTAACAGCATATATAATAAACTCATAGTAATGTTTGAAAGCTGCCAAGGAAAGTGGCATGATGTGGGAATTAATTACCTAACCTTTGCATTGAATGTGTCATATCAGTAATTTGACTTTTATTAAAAGACTGTATAATCAGAAACATAATCACAAATGCAGTGTTAAAGAAAAAATGTGATATGAACCTTTGTACTCGGGTCACACATAATGTAATACAATTTTACTTTCAGCTTAATGCATTATATGTATGAGGTTATGCAGCAACACAAAAATGCAGAGTGAGAAATGAGAGTCAGCTCCAAAACCTCAATAATTAATCCTTAGAGCTGTATTGAATTTTTTGCAGCTCTTGACTTTCATATCAAAATGTACATTTTTACAGGGTACAATTTTTTTATAAAAAAAACCCTAACCTGCTGTCAAAATATGCAAAAAAATGTAATTTTCTTAAAACCGTTAAAAAAGAAAATGTTCCTATCTTTAACAATAATATCCACAGGTAAGATGGGTGTCTCCTTCCAATTCCATGTAGAAAACAAGCTGCCATTGAGTCTGTTATCCTACACCTACTTACCTAGAAATAAGCGCCATTTAACTCAGTGGGAGTTACTTTTGAATAGAATGTCTACTGTACCTGCACTGTAAAGGTGTGATGTAAATCATGATGACATCCTCAGCCATTGTTTAATAATATTGTAGAAGCTGACATAACCAATCAGATACCTTAACATTAACATTAACATTAAAAGTGATGGTGCAACCAAGGGCCAAATGCGAGAGAGCCACCTTTTTTGAGATTTGAAAGTAGCTATAGGATGCTTGAATTGGGCTGTGGCTATGATGCTGGAGGAAATGGTTTTAACTCCTCTTCCCAATTTCACAGCTTTGATTTAAATCAGAGTCCTCCCAAGTAAGCTTCCATTAGCTTCCACCACCCCACCCTGCACATCCCTAGTGTGGGCAACCCAGCCAGGTGGGCAGGGTAGAAATAATAAAACATACATGCATACATACATACATTTAACCTGGGGAAGATGCGGAGGGGTGGGGTGGAGAATGAACCACCCAAAATCAGATCACAGGTCTCCTGAATCATGAATTGTTTGGCCTTGCTTGTGAGCACAGTGCAGTGCAATTCAAACAAGGGTGAAAATAAAAACAGGAAAGGTGGAATTGATGGGGAACCAATTGCTGTGAAAGGGTGGTAATTTTCAAAAGGTAGTGGCAGACCTTCTTGCAGTGGTGAGGGGCCACTTAGGATCGCCGACCTCTAGAGACTAAGGGATTCTGAAAGAGTCCTGAGTGATCTGTCAATTTTTTCAGTAGAAAGAACCAGTGAATAGTGCTGAGGGCTTTGCTGTTGAATAGTGAGATGTGGAGATACGTAATGGCTTCAGAGAATACTCTCCATAGAATTGTAGAGTTGGAAGGGACCGAGGGGTGCAGGAATCTCAACTAAATCATACCGGACAGATGGCCATCCAACCTCTGTTTAAAAACCTCCAAGGAAGGAGAGTCCACCACATCTCATAGGAGTCTGTTCCACAGTTGAACAACTCTTCCCTTTAAAGTTCTTCCTGATGTTTAGTGGCAATCTCTTTAAACTTGAATCCACTGGATTGAGTCCTACTCTCTAGAGCAAGAGAAAACAAGCTTGCTCCATCTTCCATGTGACAGCCCTTTAGATATTTAAAGATGGCTGTCATATCTCTTCTCAGTCTTATCTTTTCCATTCTGAACATACCCACCTTGATCAACCATTCTTCATAAGACTTAGTTTCCAGACCCTTGATCATCTTGGTTGCCTTCCTTTGCACATGTTCCAGTTTGTCAATTTCCTTCTTAAATAGTGGTGCCCAGAACTGGACAGAGTATTCCAGGTTTGTGGGGGGCTGAAGCAGCCTTAGCCATCCTGCTAGATGAGAAAGAGATGGGGAGGTTGGCCTTGAAGCTTCTGTTCTATCTCTAGGCAGCTTTCAATGCCATTGACCACAGTATCCTGCTAGACTTGCTCTGTTGGGTAGATACTGGGAGCACTGCACTGACTTCCCATCCGCTACAAGGAGGCCAGGTTCTAGAAACCTGTCACTGGGTGTCTCATCTTTTAAAACTAGTGTCTTATCTTCATTTTTCTAGAATGATGTGGCTTGCGTGTGGGTGTGGTCTCGTATACTGGAAAGGAGCAGAGCAGTCTTCTTTAGCACGCTGTATGGGCTAATTCCCCAGGGTTGCCCAAGGCATTTCAGCACTTGAGGCAAAACTCCCTGCTGCCACCACACAATGTGGGTGCGGATTTCATAATTAGACTCCCCCCACTGGACACTGGGGGAGATCCTTTATGGATCTACCCTCCTACCTGCCAGTGACACTTTGCATTGGTTCCTCCCTTCAAGAGAAGCTAGTGCAAATCCCTGTCACACCACTGGCCTGAGGTGGGCCAACTCTGGCTAATTCACACAACCACTCAACCGACCTGTTGAAAATATGGGCTGACTAGATCCTTGCAGAGTTCAAACATGTAGCAAAGTGGGTGTGGGTTTGATCTGCCACACACCCGGTTTGCAATGCCACTTTAACCTTACTGTACTCTGCAAAGCCACTTAGATTCATTCAGTCGACATGCTGTCAAATTGCCAATTTGGATGGTGTGAATAGGTCCGCTATATTGCAGAAACTTGCTTTCAGGACACTCATATCTTCTGGTAAATGTTCACCACCTAGCCCTCACATGTGAGCTGGGAGGTATTTTGCGATCATTCATTTTTAGCCAGGTAAGAAAGGAGTTTAGTGTCCAGGAAATAAATGAATCCTTGATTCTCTGTGAGTGAAGCTTTCTGGAGCTAAAATGCTTGGTTTAAGTCTCTAATGTTTCAAAATACGGTGAAAAATAGCAACAACATTGCCTTCTGTAGAAGCAAGGCAGAAATAAATCAGAGGAGTAATTTACTTCAAAAGCCTCTATGTTTGCCTCTTTCCCGTCTCCTAACTGGGAGAACAAAAATGAAAATAAACACCTAAAATTGTCAGGTAATACAAAGCTGTCACAACTAGAGTGATTCTGAATGCATCAGACACTGGATTCACTTAGACTATTTTGAGCACTTGGTGGATATTTTTGTTCCTTGGCTGCATTTCTAGTGTCAGTCAATAAGGCTGGGAGGTTCAGACTGGGAGGTTCACATGATTGGTCCCCAGAATGCGCACATAGGGTCTGCCACTTCCTTGAGAGTATTCCTCCAGATCAAAATGATGCTGCAGTTGGGAGGATTGAGAAGAAACCTTCCTAATGTATGGGAATCTAGCTGTTCCAATCCTGATCAAAGGCTCACAGCTTTAGGCCTGCTTCTGTTCCCTTCTATTTTCCTCTGAACCCAATACTTCTGGTCGTATCTCACAAACTTTTGAATGGGGAGCCACTGCAGAAAAGTAAAACCACTGCAAAGAGAATGCTTAGCATGGAATTGGTGCTCTGCCATGTGCCCAAGGGAGGAGCTGAACCCACAACTGATCCTTCCAGGAAAGTCTGTAAAATAAAAAATAAAAAAGCTTTTTCACATTGGATGCCATATGCACAATGTCAGAGCCTGTCTAACTTCAGTGCACAGTGTGAACTGCTAGGGAGGTGTCGCTGTGTTGAAGAACCGACTCCAAGTCACCATTTCCCACCCTGAACAACAATCACATCTGACCATTGGCCAATCCTGGCTGGGGCTGTTGGGAGTTGCAGTGTGCAGCATCTGGTTTGGGACCAGAGTGCCTGAAGGTGCAGCTTCTCCATATGCGTCCATACTTCAGCTTTAAGATAATCAAGCAAAGCTACATTCCATGGACCATTCTTTGGAAATAAGGAAGCCTTGGGGCAATGAAGGAACAGGGCCTTTTTTCTGTGGAGCAGCCTTCCTGCTCTAAAAAGACTGGGTGGCTAGCTTGCTGACTTAGGAAGCTGGAGGGCAGGATCTCTCTGTTCAAGAAGGCATTTAGCTGACTGACTAATGCTGCTTGCATGGTTTCTTTTTTGCTGCTTTTGTATCGGCGATTTTAATGTGGTTTTTAAAAGTGGATTTTAGACAACTTTAATATGATTGTCAGCCATCTTAAGGACCTTTTAGGCTGGCTGGTTGGGAAACCATTTAACAATAAATAAATAAAATTGCCATCTATTCCACATTAGCAACCCTGAATAAATTCACTTTGCATTGAGATTAATTTTCACGATGAAATGCAAACACAGCATAAGTTGAGACTGACAATCCTATCCATGTCTACACAGAAATAAATCCAACGAGACTTTCCCCCAGATAAGAGTGTATAGGGTTGCAGCCTCAGTAATCTAATATACTGAGCACTAAGGAATGGCTACTACAAGCTGGGACTGCCTCCTTTTTAACTTTGCCACAGCCTGAGTGCTGGATGTGGAAACGGACACATAATTTGGCACCTTGAAAATGCCAGCTTTCATTTAAAAATAAAGCAATGATCTTGCTCCGAAGATAAGCTTCAAAGTGGGTGGGGAATGCCTGATAAAGTGGGATGGAAACTGAACATAAGAGTCCTGCTGGTTCATGCAAAAGGTCCATCTAGTACAGTACTGTTGTCACAGTGGTCAGCCAGATGCCTTTGGAAAGCCTGCAAGCACAAAGGGAGCAGAAGGACACTCTTCCCACCTGTGATTCCAGCAACTGGTATTCAAATGCATAGTGCCTCCGACAGTGGACAACATAGCCATTACGGCCATTGATAGTCCTAGCCTCTCTTTTTTTTTTAAGTTGTCCATGTTGGTGGCTATCATTACCTTCTATGGGAGCAAATTCTATAGTTTGGACTACGTGCTGTGTGAAGAAGTGTTCCCTGACTCTGCAACCTCTTGCCTCATACATGTGTGCAATCATTTCACAATGAATTAGTGAACAGAACTGAATCGGGTGTGTTGAGAATTTATTATTTCTGAAACGGATTGAGTAAAAAAAATGGGGAAAGGGGCTTCCTTGTTTCAGATGGCAGCGCAGCAAATTTCAGCCAAGCTTCTCACAGCTGCCATTTTGTTTTCTCATAACTTCTTGCGCATTACACTGCTTGCCATGGTGGGGTGACATGTGCCGCACACACAAAAGGAGCCTCCTAGCTGGAGGCTGCCCTTTGTTCCCAGATGTGTCCTTGTGCAACACAAGGTCTAAGTCATTCTGCAATTGTGACAAAAGGAGGCAATGGACAAAACAACCACTGCCAATGAAACAGAAGGGGAAAGGAGTGGAGAAAGAGAATGAATGGGTGGTATTCAACAAATGTATCCCATCAGTGCAAGGATTTCCACTTGCACAATGGGACTTTCCCCCTCTCTTGTCCACCCATGTGCACACTCCATGCCCTTCCTCAATTTGCTCCAGAACATTGGGGGGGGGGCAAGAATTGATTTAGGGGTCACACAGGGGGAGGAGAAGCAGATAAAATTCCATTGTGCTGGCAGAAATTATTGCACTCACAGAATGTTCACTTTGACACTACATTGGATACAGCCAAGTGTAAGTACCAAAACAAATACAAGTTGAGTGAATGGATAATCAAAGGAATATGATTTAACTAATACATAATTTAATGAAAGTAGTCTTTAATCATGAAAACAAATGGAACAAAAAGGTGGGAGGGACTCTTGCATACCCCTACTGCCCGCTGTTGTAGCTCACCCACCTTCAAACACATCTGTATCCTTTATTCTGGAGAAGTTATAGGTGGCTAGATATGTGACTACATTTACCAGTGGTCTTAGACCCTGGGAAACCTCTGTCAAGCCAATCTAATGGCCTCTATGACTTAAAAACAGCTCTGACTTTAATTTATACTTCTGCTACCCTGGAGTGTGTTATTGCTTTAAAAACAAATGAACTTTATTTGTTAAGTCTTTCACTAACACAAAACGTGCTTACTGACTGTTGAAATATATTTAGCATTATTCGGAAACAAAAATCAATATATCTGTATCTTCTGCTCTAGCCAAAGGAATTGCTTTTATTCAGCTTCAGGATACATGGGAAATTATATTGCTAAAAGATTTCACACTTCCTACAATGAAGTTTAAACTTTTTCTGAGCATTCAGTGCAAGATAACACAATATCCAGGCGGTGATGAGAAAAGAAAGGTTTATTTTTATAGTATTTATAATGTATTTAACAAAGAAGGTTTTTTTTAAAAAAAAAACCACAACTGACTGGAAAAAAGGCTTCCGATTTGACTTTGTTGACTGCACAAGCCACTATCTTTCCTGGTTTTGCTGAGGAGAACATAGACTTGGATCCCATGAGGTTTAGAAGTAATTAATGCAAACAATTTAAATCTGATGTGGAAAGATGAATGAACTAAACAATGAAAGGTAGATTACTTTTTTTGCTGGCTGTTCACCAACTTGGGTCAGAAATGACACAGAAAAGATTAAATGGCACACTACACCAAGCAGCCTTCTTATCACTTTCATTATTGGAGAATGTGTGCATTTTATTGAGAAGTACATAAATGCATATGACATTCTTCACAAAGAAAATACATTGGCATTATTATCATGTTTATACCATACCAAATGGAAACATATCAGGAGATACTGCATACTGACTGGTGGGGAGATAGCAGAAAGGAATTGTTCAGATCTGTGCATAAGGCGAGTTGGTGCCATTGTCCATAGTTTTGAAGATAAGGTTTATAGAACGAATCAAAGAAGGGAAAATGAGATTAGAGGAAACACTGAAGAGAATAACTAAAGACAGTTTGGAGTAGGGATGAAGGAGAAATTTGACCCAGTATGCATTTAAAGTCAAACCTATCAAATTCACATGTTCCAAATCAAAATGCAAACCAAAACCACTATCCTTCAAAAAACACACTTAGCCAAATTTTGCAATGCGGTTATCCAATGACTGTTTACAAAAGTGCAGATACCAGGAGAAAGTGTGCATAAAAATGAAGATGCTAGTGAAAATATACAAAAATGCAATATATGAGTAAATTGCTTGCAAAAAATGTGTACATTGGTAAAAATGTAGTTATTAGGAGAAATTTGCACTAAAATTCTGATGAATATTCATGAGGAGGCCCCTATTCCCTTCAGAAAGCTACAATTCAGAGTTCCCTGTGAAGGATTGGTTATTAAACCACTCAGGGAACTGTAGATCTGTGCAGGGACTAGGACCCTCCTACAAATTCCCAGCATCCTTGACAAACTACAGCTCCCAAAATTCTTTGGGGGAAGCAGTGACTGTTTAAAGTGCTATGTTTCAACTTTTAATGTATAGTACAGAGGGGACCTGATTCTCCTCTTCTTTGCACATTGGGAACAAATTTAGGTTACTGAGTGGGGTTATATGTTCAGGACCCTAACAGTGTGGCTTGGCATAAGTGACTTGCAAAGGGAAGCACTACATAAATTATAATTCCCTGATCCCCCCCCCCCTGTTGAGAGAATAGCCACTGTTGAGAGAATAGTCACAGTGCAAATGCTAAGAGGTTTGTTGGGTGTCTTTCCTCTTCCAGCCATTGCTTTGTGTGCTCTGCAATGTAAAATGAACTGGTTATGGAGAGGCTTTGCTGCAGTGAGCCAGTAGTCACTTGTGTGGTCATGTGATGCTGGAGTGGAGAGCATTCATCACAGAACAGGAACGAGACCAAAAAGAGGTGCCATTTGAGAGGCTGAACGGCACCTGTGTCTGCTCCAGCTGGACTGGAGAGAAGGAGAGCCCTTCAGCTCACCAAATTGCCAGTCCTTTTCTATTCAAGTAGAAAAACTTCACAAAACTGTGAGGAACGCATATTGTACGGATTTCAAAAGAACTCATTCAGTAGTATTGCTTTAAAGCAATGGGGCCTATGTTTCTTTAAAAACATTTATTCAAATGCTTTCTGAATACTGGACTATTCTTTCTTTTTTCCCCAGATTAAATGCACTTGGTAAGACAAATGCTTATAATTCCTCGGTTCATTCCTAGTACTACTCATCCTTTGGGCCTTGTTTAATAGTGAAGAATTATCCAGCGTACTTGGAGACTCAAAAAGACACTGTGTGTCAATAAATGAGTTTGTGCTTGCAATACTCAGGAAAGTTGTGTGTGCACATGATTGGAGGGTGTGTGTGTGTAACTGACCGGGGTGTAATTTGACATGACTGAAGCAGTCTTTGAAAGCTGTGTGACAGGCAGACATTGAGCAAGGTTAAGGTATTTTCAGACAGAATTGAGAGAGCTATAGCAACTAAAATTCTGCCTGTGGTGTGGCATGCAGTTGTTAACAACACAGGGCCTCTGTTAGAAAAGATGGTGATGCTAACTAGAAGGGAAATTTCCTTCCACATTTCTGTTGTCCCCCCTGCCTTCTCTTCTCAATGCTTTCTATCAGCCATATGCTACCCTCCCACTTAGTCCCTTCATGCTGCTCAGCTAGTGAAACCAAGAAACAACTAGCTAATGGAGAGGTTCGTGTACTTTGCCAGGTTGTTCTTGCACTTAACTTTCCCCTACCCCCAATCATATCTTCTCAGGCTCAAATTGTTGTCTTAAACGGCGTTTCCGTGCGCTGCTCTGGTTCGCCAGAAGCGGCTTAGTCATGCTGGCCACATGACCCGGAAGCTGTACGCCAGCTTCCTCGGCCAATAAAACCAGATGAGACCACAGAGTCGTCAGCAACTGGACCTTAACGGTCAGGGGTCCCTTTACCTTTACCTTTTTACCCCAACAAAAGGAACAGGTATTGTAGAGCATCATGTTCCTGTATAGCTTGGACAGCTCATTGGAGGGAGGATGCTGCTATCGTATGTGGTTTTGGTTTTCAAAAATAAATACAGCATTTATCCATCCCTGGGAAATTGTGTTATTTTATACCAAAGGTTTCCCAGGTGCCAAGAGAAGAATCCATTTTGTGCTGTTTTTCAACTAAAGAAGCAGTGATTTTCTTATAAAGAAATGTCATGTCTTCTTCCATGGGAAAATTTTGTATTTTTTTTCATACTTCTATTGTGTGAGTATGGGGACGCGGGTGGCGCTGTGGGCTAAAGCCTCAGCGCCTAGGGCTTGCCGATCGAAAGGTCGGCGGTTCGAATCCCCGCGGCGGGGTGCGCTCCCGCTGCTCGGTCCCAGCGCCTGCCAACCTAGCAGTTCGAAAGCACCCCCGGGGGCAAGTAGATAAATAGGTACCGCTTACCAGCGGGAAGGTAAACGGCGTTCCGTGTGCGGCTCTGGCTCGCCAGAGCAGCGTTGTCACGCTGGCCACGTGACCCGGAAGTGTCTCCGGACAGCGCTGGCCCCCGGCCAATAGATGTGAGATGGGCGCACAAACCCCAGAGTCTGTCAAGACTGGCCCGTTCGGGCAGGGGTACCTTTACCTTTATTGTGTGAGTATATATAAAATGATGAGCTGATTTGAAAGGTTTTCTTGAAGAGCGGCATAAATATGTGGTATGAAGTGAAAAGTCTGCGTGCTATGTGTACAAGCAGTTAACCAGACCACCAGTGCTGAAGGTGGAGGGCAGGTTTTGCTCTCCTGACAACAGTGTCACCAAGTACAGTGATATACTTAACAGATGCACTCAGGGCACCTAATGCTATGAAAGCTAAATCTGCTACCTGCTTCCAATGTCCCTCATGATTGAGAATCTAGCCTGCTACTAGCCCTGCCTCTTATTCTACTCAGGAACCCAACCTGGGTTCTCCTTCTTGGAGGGAGAAGAACTCCTGTTTGGTGGTAATACTCATGTTTTGCATGTAGAAAGCCTTATCTCAGACCCCAGCATCCCCAGTTAAAAGGATCAGGTATTAGGTGATGAGGAAAACCTTCTGCCTGATCATCAGAAGACCTTCAGACCATACTGGACTGTATGGAGAAACAATAACTACCACCAGAAGAACTGCTCATACATTGAAGCTATGTGGGATTGAGGAACAAGGCTGTACTGAACAGTCTCACTCCTGATGTCACACACACCAATTTCTTAGTTCTCAGAGGATACTGCCCTTACAGCCTGGAGAGCTCAATCAGCAACTAGGAAACTATGGGCTGGGGCTCCTTATTCTATTTCAGTGTAGCTCTCTATGCTTCTTGGTCACCCTAGAGTTTGACAGAATGTTGGCGGTGTACACAAAGGTGTACACTCTTGTCTTAGCTGGGGTTGTCCCTGATGTTGCAGCAGCATTCTAGATATTATACAAGAAGATATAAAACAAGACCTCCTTTCCTGTATCCCATCTATAGAGTTAGCCAAGAGCAGCCTTCTGGTGTTGCCCTCTATATACCAAGTGGGTATGTGGGGAGAAAGCGAATGCCACATCAAAGTTGTTCTTTTTCTGACCTCACCCCATTTTGGAACTTGTTCTCTTTAGGAGTTCTAAAATGCCTGACTTTCCAGAAATCACTTACCTAAGGATTTGGGGGGAGCAGGGCAGTGATGACTAGTGGACTTTAGTGTTTATTTGATTTGAAATCTTTACCTACACCAAGGCTTCAGGAATAGGATAGACAACCTGCATTGAATAAATGAATATATTAGTCCCTGTTCAGAAGAAACACAATCCATAGTACATACACTGTATCTCTCTTTATGCTGCAAATTTCAAGGAAGTGTTAGTGCTGAGAGATCTTCATCTCTGCTAGCTCTTTCTGGGATGAGCTGATATGTTCAAAGAATCAGCAGATTTTATGCCTGTTGCTTTTTCCTTGACCTGTTTCCAAATCTGAACCCAACATCCATAAAGTCATTCTGTCTCTGCACCAGTTTATGATGCATTCTGAATCAATAGCGTGGAGTGGGGAGAAAATATAAAAAACAAGCTAACTGAGGCAGTGCTGAAGTCTTCAGAGCTATATTCAAATGCTCCTCTCTAGCCGGTTCAATATAATGTTCTGAATAGCACACAGCAGGAATTCATTTGCTACAAATAGCTTTACACCACCAGCATCTTCAATAATTTTGTCATGCAGTGTTCCCTAGATAGGGCCATAATTCATTTAATAAACAGAAAATTAAAACAGAAAATAAACTAAACTGAGTGAAGACAAAGCCTACATAGATTTCCTTCAGCATTTAAAAAGAAAACATTGATCTTTTGTTTTCTATCTTTTTTTTAGGACCTCTGTTGCAACTCCTAAGGTCACCTTCTTGACAATTCCAACAGGGGTTTATCTTGTACCATTTACTCTGACATACAGCCCAATGATTTATTATTGCTTAGTTCTTGATACTCTTCACTGCACAATCCAATCTAAAAGACACACATATTTCTCAATTCAGGGACTTCTTTATTTTATGAAAAATCAGCTTGGTGCTTTGTGGTAAATGCTAGACTTGCCACATGATCCTAATTTCTTTCTTAAGTATGTTTTCCACATACTGTGTTCCGTTTCCTGCACAGGTCTTTACCAAATGGCATCCCTCCCCCTTTACTTCCAACAATCCCATTGTGCTTACATCCGGAGGGAAGATGAGTGGAGCTGTAGCACTGGAATGTTTCTATATGCATCTAAAAAATCTATAGTGTTATATCCCTCAAGTATTAGTAGCTGGTGTAGGGGTTTTGTTCTTTTCCTGCCTTCCTTTTTTTAAGTGAAGTTTTATATTTAGACTAAGGGTTTTACAACATTGGATGCTAATTATATTGCCAGGGGAGACAGAATAAGAAAATACTTGTGCCTTTAACTCCTTCCCTGCTTTGCAGCTCAGTGAACAACAGTAAAAATGGGCAAATCATGTGTGTTTTATATAAGGTTGCAGTGATGCCTTTAAGAACTGCATTGTGGGTAGAAATTCAACATATGCTACACACCTCATCTGTTGATGTCTTACCTGCCACACAGTTGCATGTGAAATTGTGCTTTTAGATGGAGAACGAGGAGGATTCTAACCCTTGCAATGTGGGAGAAGCAAAAATAAAGATGATGAGCTTTTCCTGCAGTGCTCTCCTATCTTAACTGCTTAATTGGTGAGGCTTTCTCCCTCATGGAATCTCAGATCTAGGAAAAGATTTAGCTGTCTTGCAGTGTTTTAAGGTACAGGAACCCTTCTGAAAAAAGGTGGCAGCTCTTTAAACTGGAAGCTGAAACTGTGTGTCACTTGCACTGCTCACCACTTAAGCAATGGTCTGATGTTCTTTGTTCAGTCGGTAGGAAAATCCAAGGTAACGTGTATTTGTATATACTACTAAAGGTGCAGTGGTTGCTTAAGAACATTAGGAGAGCCCTGCTGGATCAGGCCAATGAGCAGTGCTTTTCTTGTAGGAAACAAAGGTGCCGGCACTGCGTACCCTTGGGTACCCACAGGAAGAAGAAAAGCAAGGCCAATGACCCACCGAGTCCAGCATCCTGTTCTTACAGTGGCCAAACTGGTGCCTGTAGGAAGCCTGCAAGCAGGACATGAGAACATCAAACTCTGCTTACCTGCAGTTCCTGACATCTAGTATTCAGAGGAATATTGCTTCCCACGGTGGAGGCAGAACATAACTATCATGGCTAGCAGCCAATGACAGCCTTATCCTTCATTAATTTGTCCAATCCCCTCTCTTTTTTAACCCATCCACAATGCTGGCCATCACTGCCTCTTGTGGGAGAGGCTTAGATCCTATGTGTATTGGAACAACCATCACTTTACTTTTTCTTACTCAGCTATGTATACCCAAGTACAAAATACCTGTGTGCTCTACCAAGTATGAAGGGTATGCTGCTCATGTAGAATCACATGAATGATGCCTAAAAAAAAACAAAACCCCAAACAGCAGCAGTGGTTGAGTGTGCTTCCAAAAACTACCTCCACTTTTATGGGGG
Source organism: Podarcis vaucheri (assembly GCF_965113315.1). NCBI lineage: Eukaryota > Metazoa > Chordata > Lepidosauria > Squamata > Lacertidae > Podarcis > Podarcis vaucheri. The sequence goes on along the minus strand of NC_138764.1, from coordinate 51,171,429 downwards.
GGGGTTGGGTTAAGAAAATCATGCCTAATTAGGAATATAGAATGCTGCCTTAAGTGTGTTCTCTGCCACTGAGCTATGACCCTCCTCCCATCCAGCAGGTAAAGGAACTTGTGTTCCTCCAGAATTATTCATTTATTTATTTATCATTCATCCAAGGAGCTCAAGTTGGCATATATGGCCCTCTTCCCTTCTCCATTTCATCCCCACCACAACCCTGAGGCACTGAGGTAGGTTAGGCTGAGAGACGGTGATTAACCCAAGGTCACCCAGAGGGCTTCATGCCCAAGTGAAGGTTTGAACCCTGGTCTCCTACATCCTACTGGGGCACTCTAACACTAGGTTGATAAGACAAGAATTACTATCATTCCTGATGTTGAGGGTGGTGGCTGGGTCTGGTGGGAGTTGGGATGTAGTAAAATCTGAAGGACCCAAGGTTTCCCATCTCTGTTACAGGGCACGTTTTTGGTTTGTTTTAACTTAGGCATGATTCACCAAACCAATTGGACACCTTTCCGCTTAAATATGTTTATGACTCTCTCTGTCTGTGTGCGTGTTTGTGTGTATTTATGTGTGCCTATTTTGCCTTTCTTTACAGTATATGAATATCTGCTTCAAAACTGTGACAGAATGCTTCTTAAAATCTTGGTCACCACTAAAGTTTTTGCAAGTGTTCCTGCAGGCTGTTTAAACCATTTGGTGTCATTAACCCTCCATGTACCTAGATCCTAGAATGCAGCTGCTTCCTTTAAACTGTTCCAGTCATTAGCTGGTACGTTAAGTAGCTAATGATGCTCTTACAGGATCTGCTGCCATCACACAGGTGCCAGGGAGTAAACATTTTTAAAAGGCATTTTTGTGACATGTCAATTAAGAGCTCAGATTTGCAAATGCTCTCCTGAGTAAGTTTAGTCACAGGTTCAGACCTGCCCTTCACTCAGTTCGAATGTCTCTCTTTGCAGAATTAGGTCTTTAATGAGCACAAATCAATATCAGACATTGGGCTAAAAGCTGTGGTATGGTATCTTAAAAAAATATAATCTAGCAAAGTAGGACTAAATGGTCCAGCAAGTACTCAGTAATCTATATTTCCACTTGCTGTTTATAAAAATGATGATTTGCCTGTTGTTTTTGCAAGAATGTGGATTTTACCCCTCCGTTCTGTGACCTCATTGTTTTCCCACAAATTGATCGATGTAAAAAAAAAAAAGCCCGTCAATGAATGATGTTTACTCCCCTGCTAATTAGCTACATATAAGGAAGATTAATTGGATATATGTAAAATATTGAAGCCTTAAGCAGCTTCTGGAGTCTCCCCTATTCTCATGGGGCAGGTGGAGGACCCCTATGGAAAAGATGCATAGCAAGGTTAAGTAAGCAATCCTCATCTTTCTGTCCACATCTGTCAGACACCTTTGCGGTCCTGCTGGCGCCAGGAAATCAGACGCCAGCCTCCAAGCACGGAACCAGAGAGGCGCAGGAGGCTGCCAATGTTGAATTTGATACCACAGCAGGAGGTGCCATTTGCTTTCCCATAGGAAAGCAATTCCACTCCTTTCCCTTTCATGCTCATATAAACAAATTGAAGATGATGTAATTGTTAAAGGCGTAGCAGTTTGGGATTCTTTTAAAATATGAATTTTCTCATTTGATTTTACTTGCTTCTCTGGCTGGCAAAGGCTAAAAATATATCCAGTGGACTTCCACATAATGGTGCTTAATTTTGCAGCCACATAGCCTGATCCTGTGTGTATTAAGTCCCACTGAATTGACCAGCATTTCCTCCTAATTGTGCATAGGACTACAGCTCTAGCATGTGTATGTACTGTTCCTAATCCAGAACAAAATTGCATACGTACAAAGTCCCCTTCACGTGTACACCCAATAGCGTGGGAGCTGTTTCATTGTGATGCAAAACCACACCACTGTAGTGTGTATGGAAACATTTTAGTGAAATGAGTAGGGCAGTCATATGGGTCTTCCCCACCTTGTCAGCATATGTCATAGTGACAACAGGCAATAGAGTTGTTGCAAAAATGCTTCCTCTCTCATATAACATACATTTTACAAAAGGGCCACTTTGCAGTGCAATACAGTGGTACCTCGGGTTACATAAGCTTCAGGTTACATACGCTTCAGTTTACAGACTCCGCTAACCCAGAAATAGTGCTTCAGGTTAAGAATTTTGCTTCAGGATGAGAACAGAAATCATGCTCTGGCGGCACGGCAGCAGCAGGAGGCCCCATTAGCTAAAGTGGTGCTTCAGGTTAAGAACAGTTTCAGATTAAGTATGGACCTCCGGAACGAATTAAGTACTTAACCTGAGGTACCACTGTACTAAATGAGCCAAACAGGAAGAGGCATCAGCCCATATGCAGGTATTTGAGTCATGCTTTCTTTCTGAAGTGAAAGACCTTTTTGACAAGAGACACAGCAAACAAAGTCAGTGTGATATAGCAGAGCATCAGACTAGGACCTAGAAGAGCAGGACTTGAATCTCCACTTGACCATGAAGCTCGCTGGGTGACCTTGGACCAGTCACTCACTGCCTCTCAGCCCAAGTTACCTCACAGAGTTGGGGGGAGTAAATGACAAGGATGTACGCCATCTTGAGCTTCTCGGGGGGGGGGGAGGCAGGATAGCAATGTGGTAAAGAAATAAACTGCACAACCCTATACATGGCTACTCAGGTGTAAGTCTCATATACAGTGGTACCTCAGTTTAAGAACAACCCTGTTTACAAATTATTCGGTTTACAAACTCCACAAAACTGGAAGTAGTGTCCGAATGGTGGAAGGGGACCGGCGGTGGGAGGCCTCATTAGGGGAAGTGCGCCTCAGTTTAAGAACAGCTTCGGTTTAAGAACGGACTTCCGGAACGGATTAAATTTGTAAATTGAGGTGCCACAGTAATTCAATGGAACCTAGTTCCATATAAATGTGTAGGGATTGCAGCCTCTTTCACCCCAAATGCCAAGTGTAAGATTCTGCTTTACCTGCCTTGGGGCTGCTTTGCACATAATGGTAAACCAGAGTTAAATAAAGGATGACTTACCAGAAACAAGCAAGTGCACAAGTTTTGCTCAAATTGTGCCTGCCTTCTCATCGATTTGCCACACCAGGGGGAGACAAACCAGAACACTGGCTTAGTGTTACATGTGAACACTTGTTTACTAAAATAATAATAATAATCCCCAGAAGAACAAGCCTGTGTCCTCCCAGTGTGGCAAAGGGAGAAGGTGGGGTCATTCTGATCAGTGCTTGCTCATTCCCAATAAACCAAAGTTTCCTAGCCCTTATGTGCAAACCAAGTCACAGCAAAGACCATTGTTAGTGTCACCGAAAGTAGGGCAAATGCTTGGTACTGCACTGCCTATTCCCTTACTGCTTTGACAGAGCACTTCCATAGTATCCACAAAATATTTGCATTTCCTGAACCTCCAGCTGGCTGAGAGAATACGATCCATCTCTTTGTTCTCCTGTTTAATAAAAAGACACGAGTACATAGCTTTTCCCTGATATTCTTTGACATGCTGACATACTAGTTTTTTCCAAGCACAACCATATCCTAATGGACTAATGCTGGCTTCTTCTAAAAGCTGTTTTTGTTAATTATCTGGCCAGGCTGTGCCTGTGCTTGTGTAACTGTTTTTACAATAAATTGTGCCCACACTGCATTTTCATGTATTAATACTTCATTTTTTAAATAGCTACATCTTCCCAGAACTCCATCCTGAGGCAGCGAGCTACCAGTTGTCATATTGTTATGCTTCAGTCTTAGCTGACAACATATTTTTCAAATGTCCCTGGTTTTGCCTTTAAGTTTCCGCTCTCATTCTTGACCTAAAGTTGTCCCCAAGCAAACATTAAAATGTCAGATTAGGGGTGATGGCTCAGCTTTACTTCAGATGCCATTCCTTTCTCTTCTCAATATATTTTTGATACCATTTGTCTCTCTCTTCTTGCTATTTGTTTGATTGGGCTTCTTTTTAAACTGATTTTTAAAATGTATATTAAATGTCTAGAAACATTCTGTTCAGGGACATATGCTACTTCTAGTCTAGTCACAAATTAATTTTTAAACAGCAAGTCTCTAGCCCATGTGAATGCCAAAAATAAATAAATAGCTAAACTATCTGGTCCAGATTTTCTCTCCATCAGCCATGACTGGTGGCCCACCAGAGGCTTCATAAACCCTTGTTTTTGTTGCCTGCCTAGATTGCAAAAATTGGTGTGTGTGTGTGTGTGTGTGTGTGTGTGTATATGTGTGTGTTAAGCACCTGGCAGGCACAATATAAATGGCTTGTGAGGTTCATTCAGCTTGGTGAGTAACAAGTTGTGGTGGTGAAATTGCAGAAAGGCGAGACGAAAGCTTAATGTTGTCAAAGTGGAAAGTATAGTCAAGGGATAGACTTTAGTGTCCTGTGTAGCAGAATTAACTATATAACAGAAGTACATAAGCATTAGCTTAATTTTAATAATTACAGAATTTTAACAATCACCAAATTTAGCTAGTATTGGCAATTTATTTATTTCTTAATTGGTTATTTATATTTTTAGCACAAAAGATTAGTGTAAGCAGCAATTGTTTGACATAACAAATAATCCATAGGGAAAGTTAATTTGCAATTGCATAAAATAAACCATATACTGTACAGGATGAGTTACTTTTGGCTATTTGAAAATAACTTTATCTTTTTACCCACAATGCAATGCTGTACACTTACCTTGGAGGAAAACCCATTCAACTCAGTGGTTCTTACTTCTAGATAGCTGGGGTAGCTCAACTGGTAAAGCATGAGATTCTTAATCTCAGAGTCATGGGTTCAAGCCTTACATAGGGCAAAAAATTCTTGCATTGCAGGGAGTTGGACTAGATGACTCTCATGGCCCCTTACAATTCTATGTATAGGACTGTACCATCTTTATCAAAGGCCTGCCTTTGTCACTCCCCTTACAACTTTTAGATACTGCTTTTCTTCTAAAGAAAGCACCCAAGCAACTAATTGTTAAAAGGCCTGTTTCCAACACTTTTGCGTCAGTCTGTTCCACACCAGTTATTTGCAGATGTGTCAGCAGGCTAAAGTTTGAAAATAATGTTTACTTTATCCTGATGTTTGTTGTAGGCATTTACAAACAGAAAATTCAAATTATGAGTGTGATATATGCAAAGTGGTTAAAACATTTGTCCAGGCTTCAGAAAATCTAGAGGTAAAAATATGCACATTCTACTTTAGGAAAAAGTTACTCTATAGATGGGGATATGGTAGCAGTTTGAAGATTCACATTGCAGATTTAGCTTATTTCCAAAAGCATGATAATACCATAATGATACCAGTGTCCTTTAGCAAAGCCCTGAAGCTAGCCAAACTATATCAGCACCATGGACAGCGGCTAATGTTTCGACAAACCGCCTAAGGCCTGAATGAGTCTTTTCATATACAGGCCAGATGTTCACTCTTTCTTAGGCCAGCTTAAGGCTAAAACAAACCTTTTCAACCAGGGTTTATCAGAGTTTCTAAATTACATACTGGGAAGAAATTTAATTGGTTTAATTAAGAAAGTTTATTTCATGGTAATTCAGTTTTGTTATGCTGCAAGATTTAATGTGTCCTCTGGTAGAAGGGATTTGTTATAAATATTCATAGCAATGTTTTTTTCTCCAGCCCAGCCAAAAAGCAACTGTATGGAGAAAATGTGAATGGCTGTAAATAAAAAATGTAGAATAGTTGTTTTAAAAGTCAGAAGGATGTCTGGTTTATAATCTTCCCTCATACTGCTATGCTTATTTGTTTATGTTGATATAATTAAATGTTATCTGTCTCTATCGCTCTGCACTTACTTCATTGATTTGCTGTATATTCTAGAGAAATGTCATCAAGATGAACAGACAGGAAGGTTAGAAGCTGATTTTCTTCATTCCCCCAAATTTAGTCATTACTTTGCTGCTTGTTCAGTTTTTATCACAGTTTAAACACAAAGGACATGACTGACCAAAGTTAAGCACTTGTTCTCAGCTCTCCCATTCAAATCAATGAGACAATTGGTCCAGATTCAACTAAACAATTGCACTAGTGGGAGCCAGAGCAACAAGCCCCACTAGCACAATGAGGTTTCCCCCTCTTCCCCTGGCACCCCCACAAATCAGCCTGAGGGGTGCCCCCTGCTTTCCAGACAGGCCAACATGGTGGGGCTGTGGATGCACTGGTGGCTATGCCCTGTGACTGCCTGGCTGGGATTAGAATTGCTCTGCTCTTTATTAGCCATGATAGTGAAATCGAACCTCTATGTTGAGAGACTGTATACCTCTGAAGAGCAGGTGTTAAGAACAAACAAAAAAAATGCCTTCACTTTCATGCCTCACTTATAAGCTTCCTGGGGTATCTGGCCAGCCATTTCCTAGAGACAGGGTGCTAGGAGATATGAGCATTGGTTGAATGCAGTAGATCAGTTCCTCTGTCACAGGAGGAAACTTGCAGCCCTCCAGTTGCTGAAATACAACTCCTATCATCCTGGATTGTTAGTTGTGTTGGATGGTGCAGATGGTAATTTGAGTCCAAACAACCTCTAGAGGGCCACAGGTTCTCTCCCCCTGTCTTATGGCTGTCTGTTATGTTCATGTACCATAAGGTAAAGGTAAAGGTCCATTAGGTCTAGTCGTGACCGACTCTGGGGTTGTGGCGCTCATCTCGCTTGATTGGCTGAGGGAGCCGGCGTACAGCTTCCGGGTCATGTGGTCAGCATGACTAAGCCACTTCTGGCGAACCAGAGCAGTGCATGGAAACATCGTTTACCTTCCCGCCGGAGTGGTACCTATTTATCTACTTGCACTTGACGTGCTTTCGAACTGCTAGGTTGGCAGGAGCAGTGACCGAGCAATGGGAGCTCACCCCGTCACAGGGATTCAAACTGCCGACCTTCTGATCGGCAAGTCCTAGGCTCTGTGGTTTAACCCACAGCACCACCTGCGTCCCATATGTTGGGCCAAATGGGAAGATGAAATCATGGATATGTTAGTTGCAGGTGTGAGCTTTTCACTCATGTCTACACTGAGATATCCTGATGTAAACTTTAAAAAATGGCTGCATATGATGTTGTACGTGATAAATTTCCCCCTGTTGTTATTACTCTGGGACTGTGCACTCCAGCCAAATTTCCTCCAGGGAAGATGCAGTGCTGTTTGTAATTCATGCCAAACAATACCTACTCTTGAGCTGGCAGGACATCTTTTTTCTCAATTGGTTAAATTAAGAAGAACAATGATCTCTCCCTAGATTACTGAAATCCATAAATAAGCTGTCTTGACAAAGTATCTCTGCCAATTCATAGCAGCCAATTTGTAAGAGAGGAGATTGGATTGATGCAAAACATATTTTCTTTAAATCTTTGATGCATTTATATGGGCATTTTAGGCAGCATGAAGTTAAGACTGAAAATATATGTTCCTGATACCAGGTTCGTACATCTCACAAAAGGCAGCTTCATCCAGCCAATCTTAACCAGAAAATATGTGCCTGATTGACAATAGCCAAATAGAGCTCTCTTATTATCAGCATTCAAAAGTCAACACCGAAAAGATAACAGAGTAGGGAAATAACAAACCTTCTCACTCTGGGGACAATCCAGGCAGGGAGGGTAACATGAGTCAAACTCTTTGATAGTGTAATGCAGAAAACTTTTTAAGTTAACTTTTTGATACTGCAGCCAGCACTGAATGTGGGGCTATTTGTCAAAGCAAATCCAAGGGCCCCATATTATCTCTGACCTATACAGCACATTCCTTTACCAGCACTCATGCTTCAAGGCAGGCATACAAAAGTTATTCACAGGCACACATTTTTGAAAGCATTCATCCCAAACACTCTTATAAAAACAACGTAAGGTAATGATAGCTGATATCATTCAGGAGAAATGCAAGTACTACCGGTAGGAAAAATGATTTTAAAAACAGGAGAGACTGGAGTGTCCCAGAAAACTACAGGTCCAAGCAGAATAGGAAAGCCGTTTTTTCCCCGGGCAAGTCGACTTGCGTCTTAAAGATGTCTCTATGGAGGTGCATTAATGTGATCAGAACATTATTCAGACATTGACCTTAGCCGCATTAGGACCCTTTAACCAATGATCAGACAGAGGTTAATGCCATCAGCTCCTTGGAAATGTCTCCATCCACCACTTACATACCTCCAAAGCAGTGAGATTGGTTGAGGTTACGGCTGATGAGGCAGGCACTTTCAGACTTCCATGTTCAAATGTTTCTCACCTTGACTATCTTCAAGTCTAATCTATGAACTTTCCATTTGAGGACACTTAATATTTGACTTTCTGTGTGTGAGTGCTGCTCTATTAACCAAGAACTGAAGCAAGGATTGGGCCATTGGGTCTGCTGCTGTTGTTGCTGTTGCTGCTGCTGCTGCTGCTGCTGCTGCTCCTTTGGGAGGAAAGGCAAAATATAGGTTTATTACTCCCCCCCCCACTCTGTTCTGCCTGCAATGTATGCAGCAAACAGTCTATGAAACAAAATAAATACTTTCAATTTTACTAGAAGTCTCCAAATTGATTTTATTTATTTTTTTGTATAAAACTAATGAACTCAAAAGATGTTCACAAAGCAGATAACATTAGCTGGAACTATCTGGATTTACTACACATCCCTGCAGTATGCAGTCTTTCCCATGCTGACTGCTATTTTTTATGCGCAGACTTTCTGTAATCGATTATTTATTGTTTATTGGGAAAGTGAAATTTGATTGATATTTGCTTCTTTGTTAGTTATACTTTTTTCTCTCCCCCCCCGCCCTACAAAGGAAATCAGAAATTGTGTGTTGCAGTAGCAAAATGAAAATAAATGCTACTTTGGAAATCCATTATTGGATCTCCTGTCTCTTTCTCTTAAAGCAGCCATGGGAGGGGTGATGAATGGATCAGGAGGGCAGCACTGTATACTTTTACCAAAGTAAATCACACACTTTCTTCTTGAAATTACTATTTGCATCATATAAGAGGAAATATACTTGTATTTAAAGTATAGAGCAGTGGTTCCCAATTAGCTAATTACTGAGGGCCCCTATTTTTCAAAAGCCAAGCCATGGACCCCTTCTGCAAATTTTGGTAACTATGGTAGTTACCTCTGCAAAGCATTTTTTGAACAAAATGTGGGGGCCCTAATAAGCAAAGGATTTTAGGTATACTAAAAAACAGACTAGAGCCGAGTGATATCTGGTTTTCAACATCATTATATATCGGCAGCTAAACATCAGGATATTTCTGGTATATCATGATGTCTGAAATTGGAGATTAGGCATGGGATTGAGGTAAGGAGCAGTCATGGCTATCGGCGGTGCCTTGGAATCAGCTGTTCTGCTCTCCCTTGCTTGAGGAGCGATATATTGGTGTGTATTGCTGGGTCAAAATCGTTATTGCGGTGTGATATCAAAACCGATTTTGGCCAATATATTGAAAAAATGCACAGCACTAAAACAGACCACCATCCCCTCCAGACTGGCTGCCCCTGCCCTGCATGACTTCAAACTTTTCCTCTTACAGACTCAGCCCCCTTGTGCACATTTTTATTCCTGTAATCAAAGGGGTGGCAGGCCATTCACTTGTCTGAAGTTTCTGGTCCCGGATTTGTGGAATGAACTGCAGGTGCCCATTTAAGAGTGGAAAGCACTCTACATACACCCAAAGGCACAATGTACCTTATTAATATTTTGTCTTCCAAGCCTAAAACCATGAGAAAGCATTGCTAGGGCCAAGGGCTTGGTGGCATGTTTCGATTGCCTCCTCCTGCCCACCCCTTAGCTTTTATATATAATGCCCTCTTTGCTGATGGCCTTTAAGTTTACAGATGTTTGTTAAGCATATCATCATCTCTTCTTTCCCCAGATACTTTTTCATTGTAACTGAGAACATTTTAACGTGTTGATTGTATTGATTTTTTCCCCTTTTGAAGCAGAAATAGCAGGCTGCTCCATTTCAAATGAAATTTCAAGGACATAAAGACTGCTAGAATGGAAAAAGCCATTTAGTTCAACAACCCTGTTCCCTTTATTTTTATCTCAGCCAGGCACAGAAAGAACGGAGAAGAGCCCAGTTTCCCTCTCCCTGCCCTTTATCCAAAGGCAGAATCCTGATTAATCTAGATCCCCAGATGAACTAGGAGGAGTCGTGCTGAGGGCAGAGGACACAAAGAGTAAAATAGACTGTGTAGATAGATACACATGACACTGGCTGTGTTTATAATCCTTATATCTGAAAGCACAAAAGGGACTTGGAATTGTCACGGCCCATTTCTAAACCGCTGTGTTGCAGCAGTCACCTTTTCAGTCCAACGTTAAAAGTGTTGAGTTCCACACTAGGGCTAAGCTCCTTGTGAAGCACAGGCACACTTTATTTGGGTCTCACTCTATCTCTGTTGTCAGATGCACCACAAAATGCCCTCCAGCTTTTTGATTATCGTGAACTGCCTTAGTTCTCACATGCCTGAACATCATTTGATTAGTGTGCACTCAATGTCTTGAAGCATGTGCAAACCAACTGGGTCAAAAGGTGTTGTGCTTGAAAGAAAAGTAATAAGAACATTCCGTGGCTGGAGCATCTGAATTCACACAGGCCATTACCAATATCACGTCACACTAGGGGTTGCCAACGTAGTGTCCACAGGTGCCAGTGCTCCCACCAGTACCTCCTATGGCATCTGCAGAAGGTCTTGGTACATATACCCTCAGAAATCTGCAATGCAATACAATGCTACTTGACCATCCTGCTCAGATCCCGTTTGCACTGGCCCAGATTTTCCTACACTGAAAGTGCCTCCTTAAACATGTAAACACATTTCATGAGTTGCCAATATTGAGTGCCCAATTTCCTGAACAGAGGAGAGATGCAAACATGCAGTAGTGGCTCATGTAGGTGCCTTCCCCCCCCCCCACCCCCATTTTTGGAGCAGTTGATGGAGGATGGGCATATGCCTTTTTCTGCTTTTTTAATGAAATCATTTTTATTGGTTTTACAAATACAAAGTACAAATAGTAAAAACATATCTGTATAAAGAGATTCTCCGAATCTCGAGACTTTCCCCCTCCATCCTCTCCATGGGGTCTCATTTTAAACATCTACAACTGCATATTCATCCGTACTCCAGTTTTTATATCAACGTGATATTTACCCTACAAGTGAATCAAAATCCTGCTCTTGTTTTCATCTGCTCACAGTGGTCTCCTAATTAACTTATAAATTTTTCCCATTCTTTTATTTTTAAAAAATTATCCTCTTGGTTTCTGGTTTTTTCCAGTCAGCTTTGCCATCTTGGCATAGTCCATCAGCTTGGTTTGCCATTCTTCTCTGGTAGAGACTTGGTCTGCTTTCCAAGACTGGGCTAATAACATCCGGGCAGCTGTTGTTCCATACATAAAAAGTCTTTTCTGCTCCTTTGTTATGTTGGTACCTGTAATTCCTAATAGAAAAGCTTCTTGTTTCTTAACATAAGTTATCTAAAGCATTTTTTCCCCATTTCATTATATATCATCTCTGGTTTCGTAGATATGGCAGCCACACACACCCAGGCAGCCACTGTGGAAACACACTTCACAGCCAGCTCCATTGCCATAAACATGTCCCATGTATAAAGAGGGATAAAACTTTGACACAGACTGCAGTGCACAACCCTGACCTGCAATTCTGCCCATAGTATTAACAAACAAGAGAAATAACTACCTTTAAAATGCAGGTGTCAAATCTATTGGTAGGAAGTTATGGCTAGCTTTCAGGTCAAATAACTAACTTCATCCAGAACTTCCTGGATCCATTATTAACAGCTTTGCAGAAAAATGAACTGATTGTGGCTTCCATTTCTCTTTGCCCAAGGATAAAATTATTCTCTGTGGAATGTAACAGCAATAGTTTGAGAGGGAGTTAGAAATGAAACCACAAAGCGTCTCAAACATTGTATTGTACAGGGCTCAAAATTAAAGAGAATACGAAACCAAAACAACTATGGCATATGTGTGACACAGAGAGATTGTTGTTGCTCCTCAGCATTCGGTGTTGAGCTTCCTCTGAACATGGATGCTCCATAGAGCTATCATGACTTGTAGCCATTGATAGACGTAGGGTGCTTCTAGACTGTCACTATTTGGGGTTAGGATTCAGTCACACTATGGCAAATTCAGGTTACACAGTCAAAGCAGATTTGATGCTCAACAAACCAACAATCCAACTTTTTGCAGTAAGGAAAGTGGCAGAAATGCTGTGTGAGGTAATGCTTGCTTTGATGCAATGGGCTTGTCCACACTTGAGCAGTATTTACATGTTAATCCACTCCCCACCCCCCATTCAAATTAGACTGAAGTAGTCCATGCCCACACATATTTGAATTTGCATAGTGAGGAACAACAACAGTCTTTCTGGCCAGAAAGAACTCTAGGTTCTGTTCAAGGCAACCAAATGAAAATATCCCTCCCTAGAGATGATACAGGCCCATACTTAGAGTTGCGAGACCTCCATTTTTAAAGGAACATCTCTTGTTTTTAAAAGATTGTCTCTTTGCTCAGAGCATGGTTTTCTATAGAATATAACAGATGTCCAATCTTTCAGAGCACTGCTATCCGCAGCACTAAATTTAATTAGACCTCACAGTGCTATTGTGTCCTTTTATCTATTGGATTTTGATCTAGCAAATGTACCTAGAATAAAAGCTCCAAACCACATTCATGTAAAGTGCACAGCCCTGTGAATTCAATAGACGTTTTGAATGCACAAGGGTTTTAAAACTACTTTAAGAGAGAGGCCGACAGACAGATATTGAGAGTGTTTACTCAAAAGCAGATCCCACTAAGTTAAATGGGACTTAACTGGGTTTGTATAGGATCACTAAGATATTCCCTTGGCTTCCCCAGAAGGGACAGGCAGAAAGTAATTTGGGATTTACTGGCTTTGAGCAAGAGTTTTTCACTCTGTTGTTTTACAATAGAAAAAACAAAATGACCCCTGCAAATTATGCTTCTGGAATGGGAGTGCAGGTTGCCAGGAGTGGAAAGACTGTGAGTTCAGTTTAGTTCTGAGACACAAGGCACATTCCTGGGCTCAGAATTCATTAATTCCAAGGGTTGTCATTGGTATTTGACTCCTGTGGTGGATCTTGGTGCTCGAGTAAAATAAATAGATAGATTGCACAAATCTGAAGGTTGCCCAGCCCAGTTGCCTATGGCTATGGTTAAGTGTTCATGTGAGTCTAGCCTCATTATTTTGCATGCTCATGCACATAAGTGCTCTTCATTCTGTAAAATACAGAGATACTCTTTGCTTTAGAACATTTAGAACATTTGCTTTAGAACATTATTTCCTAGCAGGGTCAACTTCCAAAACAGAAACTATTTTAGTCTTTTGAATTTAACACAAAATAAATGAACCTGTGGGTCCTAGAGAAACTGGGGGCTTAAACAAAAGAAATAGGGTACGACCTTTCTGAAATAAGACTCAGCTTTGCACAAGGTACCTCAAAAGAAAAGGAAATCTCAATATATCACATTCTTCTGAATATCAGGTAAGTAGCCTATAACATGCCAACCAGAAACTGCAACCTTGCAAAGAAAGGAAATTAAACTCAGCAATATAGTTAATTAATTTTTTGTGTTAATCCTTTTAAGAAAAACTGAGAACATGAGGCTACTGAACCAGATAGCAATGTTCAGAGTTTTGGCTTCCAAACATTGTTTTTGGGTCAAACGTTCAGATGCTGAGTGTGAAGGGAAGTGACCAAATGTATTCTTTTGTCCTGCAGTGTAACGTGCTGTTTCCAAAGCTGCTGCTGACATCTACTGGCAGCAGCCTAAAAGAACACTCCTCTCGTGAGTTTTTTGTTTTTTTAACAGAGGAGCAGCTATATGTCATAGAATCACAGAACTGTAGGGTTGGAAGGCATCCTGGGGGTCATCTAGTGCAATGACGCCTGTTGCAGGATCTGGCCTGAACTAGCTGCCTCTCTGCCTGTTGTATCAGCCAGGGGCCTCTCTCACAATTTTGGAAGACTAGTTGAGACAGGCAGACAGCTCAGGTCAGCAGCAAGCCACCGTTTCTACTTCCAGCTGAGGAGGATGAAATAGCTCCAGGGGGGAATATACAGGGGTCAGTTTGTGCTGCTCCCTCAGCATCCACCACCTGAGATGGTCACTTCACTCTGCCTGATGGAAGAGTTTGCTGTGATAAAACACATCTTTAATACATTATCTTTAAAGACATTTGCTCAATGAACCCAATTCAAGAGTATTCCTTAAGATCAAGTTCTCTTCCTCAAGAACAACTCTGCTTTATTCACATTAAAAGTATTCACTTGCACAATGCTTAAAAGTGTACAATTTTATTTTATTTTATTTTTAAAAAAAATTAAAGTTTTGATGATACAGAAGGAAAAAAGGAAATATATAGACACACAAAAATAAACTACTATTATTTACACAAACAAAAATCCTTCCTTCCCGTGACTTCCCATCACCATACCCCACGGCTTCCCTCCACCACACCTCGACTTCCATATATTTAAAATTCGGTACAAACATTGCAATCTTTTAGGTTTTAAATTTTAATCTCTTTATAACGTGAGTTATTAATGCTTTCTTTTCCACTTTCCTCCTTTAGTCTAAGCATATCAGCATATTCTTTTCTTCGAAACATTGCCATTCTAGTCTAAGTTTTTGGTTTGACTGCATTCTTATATATGCAGTTAGGGTTGCCACTTCTATAAATTCACTTACTTTATGTAACCAGTCATCTTTTGTAGGTATTATCTCACTCAAACACAATCCTGGTGGCTGCTGTAGCATATAGGAAAATTTCTCTCTTTTTCTGTAGTATGTCTTTCTCCAGCAGACCTAATAAGTATGCCTCTGGTTTCTCTTGTATAGGCGTTTTTAACATTTTTTTTAAGTTCTTCGTGAATCATACTCCAGTATGCCTTAGATTATTTTTTTTGCAGCTCCACCAGGCATGGAACAATGTTCCTTCTACTTTTCCACATTTCCAGCATAGGTTGGACTTCTAATAGTGTACAATTTTCTTTACCATATTTAATCACCCTGCAAAGGAACACTTAGATTAAGGTAAGAAATGCTCATTTGCCAAAAGCCAACCAGTGAACTTCAGGACTAAACAGATCTGTGTCCCAAGGCAGTAGGCTAGACACTGTCCCACACTGACCATTCAGGTGTGTTTTATCACATGGGAAGTGCAGTACATTGTCTTGCCATACCAGGAACTGCTTGTGTTTCTTCTAGTTTCAATTCTACAATTGAACAACCACCAGCCCAAAGCATGGTATTCCCTCTCTATAAAGTGATTGGCATTAAAGTTGTGCTTCTTCTGCACCCTGTGTGTGGCTTCCTCTTCATTATACTTCTCAGAAATTACTAGGCATAAAGGAGGGGAGTGAGGAGTAAATCAGAGAAGTTAGAAAAGAAAGGAAATGGAAGGATTCTAAATGTTTGATACGCCCTCATTAAAAAGACACATACTCTGTTGGACATGCAGTGCTGAGGACTGGGAGTTGGAGCAAAATGCCTAGCTGTGGCTAGCAGAAAACATTAAGGCAGGTGCAGTTATTAATTGGTCCTTTCAGCTGGACCTCACTATCCCTCCATCCCAGAGTCTGCCTGCCATTTGGATGTATCTGCAGGGATGTCAGCATTCCATCAGGATAACGAGGCAGGAAAACGAGAACTGGCACTTGGAAAGAGAACTCCATAAACCGTGGCATCAATGACAACATGTTGTGCTTAAAAAGGACATCTATTTTTATTCCAGTCCTTTACTCTTAGGCCCAGTTTCCTCCAACAAGCAGATGCTGGCTTCTCATTGCTGGGAATGTTTTTGTATGTTGGAGCACATTCAGTCATATGTGAGATCCCCACCTGAAGTCTGAGGCAACAGTGCCCAGATTATAGGTTTCCTGTCTCGTCTGCTGCAGACCCTCCAAGTCTCCCTATTTTCCAGGGACGTCCCTGATTTAGAGAAGCTGACCTGGTTTCTGATTTGATCCCGGAATGTCCCATTTTTCCTTATGATGTCCCTATTTTCACTGGAGAAATGTTGGAGAGTATGAAGTTATCCAAGTCATCTAAAGGCAATCCTGTATAGGGAAGCTTTTTTAATGTTTAATGTTTTATTATGTTGTTATATATGTTGGAAGCTGCCCAGAGTGGCTGGGGCAACCAAGTAAGATGTGTGGGGTATAAATAGTAAAATTATCCTTAGGATTGGGAAGTCCCTAATTTCATCAGAGAAACGTTGGAGGGTATGCTGCTATGCTCCAGGGCTGGATTCACTTGCAGGGTTGTGGGTTCAGGGCTGCTGGCACAGTAGCAGATTCCCTCTTCGGACAGACATATAGACAGAGAATCTGAGTTTGGTTGGCTTAATTCAACTTTGCCTGGAGAAAGGGAAAAGGAATTGAAGGACTGCCATTACTTATAGATGCACACACATATTTGATTTCATTCCTCCCTGACCTCGTGCCCTCCAGACTACAACTCCCGTAATCCCTGTGCATTAGCCCTGCTCACTGGACTTGACTGACGTAGTAGTCCAAAACATCTGGAGAACCAAATGTTCCTCACACCTGGCCTATCCTGCAGACTATGGAAACAGCCATAAGAGCCCTGCTGGATCAGGCCAATGACCCATCTAGTCCAGTATCCTGTCCTCACAGAGGTCAACCAGGTGCCTATGGGAAGCACTAAAGCAGGATCTGAAGGCAACAGCACTCTCCCCTCCAGCAGTTTCTAGCACCTAGGTATTCAGAAGTATGATATTCAGACCATGGAAGCAGAGCCATCCTGGCTAGTGAGAACTTATCCTCTTCTGAAGTCATTGTAGTTGGTGGACATCCCTGCCTCCCGTGGGAGTGAAATCCACAGATTGACTGCACTGCGGGAAGAAGTACTTTATCTGTTCTGAATCCTCCAACTTCATCAGATGCCTATGAGTTTTAGTGTTATTGGAGAGGAGAGAAAAGAGGTAGACTTGAAGAACTGATATCCCTTGGTACCACCTGGGAAGTGAAAGCAAAGGCCACAGATAGCAGCCGTGGAAGAGGAGAAAGTGGAAGCATCAGAAGGATATGCCCAGGGTAGTTCAAAAGAGAGAGAAAATTGTTATAAATACTATCATAAGTGTACAGTGATAGTGCTTTAAAGAAGCTAACTATTTGCATGGTTCTTTTCCCAGGCAAAAGAGAGGCAAGGTTTCTTGCTGCTGTATAATTTTTGCCTCTCACTGCTGCTTTATACAAATGGGAAGGCTGGTAGTTCAAAACATTTTGCTACTTGGCTTTTGGAGATACGACTGGCAGTTTCTGTTCCTCAGGTTGGTAAGAGATGAGAGAGCTATGGATTGGCAGAGGACAAATAGGATTTTGGTTTTTCTCAGCATGCGGTGGGCTTGATAAAAGTCCTTGGTCACTTCTACATCCATTTGGAAATATTTGAGAAGGAAACCCGGATGAAACAGGCACTTGGATGAGAGAGGTGCCTTTGAACGTGGTTTGTTTGCCCCATTCCAGAGTAAATGAAAGCCACGCCAGCAGTGGATTATGGGATATTTGCAAGGTGTCAGCCACATGCCGATTAAGTGTTACCATGCCAAGGTTAAGAACTTTCTTCAGGAGTTTCCCTTAAAGCCTGGGCCACTTGTTTTGTTTGGGAAGGAATGGAGAATGATTAGGCTGAGCAGAAAGATAAAATGAACCTGAAGACACTCCATTTCAAAGAACTTCTTGTGACTCTTCCATTAAATAAAGCATTTGAAACAAAGAAGGACATGCAATTGGATGCAAGAATTGTTACAGAAGTAAAATATCAAAGCTTGTTGAGTTGTACAGTTGTCACTGCACAGACTAGGCTGGCTAGCCAGCACAGAAAATCTACATCAACAAGGTGGTAAAAAGGGTAAAAGGTAAAGGTAAAGGACAGTTAGGTCCAGTCAAAGGAAACTGTGGGGTGCAGCACTCATCTCGCTTCAGGCCAAGGGAGCTGGCATTTGTCCACAGACAGCTTTCCAGGTCATGTGGTCAGCATGACAAACCACTTCTGGCGCAACAGAACACCGTGACTGAAACCAGAGCGCACAGAAACACAGTTTACCTTCCCACCCAGCAGTACCTATTTACTTGCACTGGTATCCTTTTGAATTGCTAGGTTGACAGGAGCTGGGACAGAGCAACGGGAGCTTACCTCATCGCAGGGATTCGAACTGCCGACCTTCTGATCGGCAAGCCTAAGAGGCTCAGTGGTTAAGACCACAGTGCCACCTGCATCCCATGGGTGGTGAACCAGATACGGCCCTCTATACCTCTCTATCTGGCCCTCAAAGCTCCCCCAAGGCCACATCCCCTCCTATTCCCAGATGAGACTCTTCACCACTCTTGCTTTGTACCCTGAGTGTTTTTGCCTGGCTGTAATGTTTGTTTGAACTCTGATCAATCTTCTTGTTTGCCTGGATAGAGATGGTTTGGGGGGTGTAAAGAAGTCAACTGTATAAAGGTAAAATTCACATTCACTGCTCTGCTCACTGCTCACCTACTGCTCAGTCCAACTCCTTTACAAAGAGTGCATTTGTCAGCACCAAGAGAACCCTAAAAGGATGGCACATGTAATCCAAAGTCACAGGAGCACATCAAGCTGATAGCATCAAATAGAATTTAGTGTTCCTTGGCAGAGGTTTTGAAGGACAATGAAGATATTAGCTAATGTAGGTGGCTCAGACAAGTGAGCCATACTGCAGGCTCCAAAAACAGGCAACAATCCTGGGATCCCAAGGCAATTTGGTCAGGAAGAATTTTGAACAATACCAAATGTTTGGAACTAGTTAGACGCATACATTCGAAATTCATCAGGCAGTTTTGAAATGTCATGAAAACAGGAGTTTGGGCAGTCTTTTGGATTAGATCTATATAAATTAATTTAGCCTGGTGTAAGGCCAGAAAGCTACATAGCTCATGCAATTTGGCTGTTTTCACTACTGAAAGTTGACTGCTGCTGGATAATTAAAGCAGACAGGAGCTTGAAAAGTCAACAGTGAAAGGACATTTTACGGAAAAGGGTAAGGAAAACGGTGTGTGAATCCAGAAACAAAATGTTACCATTTACACTGACTGGATAACTGAGGGAAAATGGGGAGGAATGAATGAAAAATCTTCCAAGAATCTATTAGAAAAGGACAGCATGTTATGAAACAGAAGGAACTGACCAGCTAAACTATGAATGATTCAGTTGTGTGCAAAACCTGAGGGCCTGGAACTCAAGAATGGGGAAGTCTTTTTTTCAGCAATGTGCTAAAACATCTGTGGAACAGTGGTTGTATTGGGCCTTAATGAAACAAGAACAATGTACGGCTCCCTCACGTCTGTTTCTTTGAAGCTGGAGAATATTATTTTTCCAGGAAATATACAAGTTGGGTGTTGTTGTTTTTAAGTGGATTAGTATCCACAAGCTCAAAGTAAAAGGTTTTTTTTGTTAAATGTTGGGGGGACAGCTTTGCCAGTGCTGCAAATTGTAAAGCAGCTTTGAAAATGCTATGAAAAGAAACTTGTATACCAGCAAATTGCAGCATTCATAATCCATAAAAGAGTCTCTACACAGCTGCAGAGCAGAACATTTGAGCTGCAAAACTGCACTAGGGCAGATTTCTCTCAACAAGCCCTGGTCATTTCAGTTTAGTTTGCCAGGGAAAATGGAATCTGTGGGGCTTTTTGGAAATACATTCCCCAGCTAAGTATTTAAGGTACTGTAAGGAAATTCTGTACAGCCTTTCCTCTTAAAGCCTAGGATGAAGAGCAGCTAATCTGAATATTGATTATATAGGGTAGGAAATGGATTCTCCTTTTAAAATACACCACCTTTAAAAACACACCACCCTAATCTCCACTGAGGGAGTGTGTGAGATTTTGGGGGTTCCAGGTACTTACCCAGGGTCTGGGTTTCCTTTTAGAAAATGAGGCACAGAGGAGACTGTGGTGTCTTTAGAATATATGATTTATTTACACACCACACACACACACACACACACACACACACACAGCATTGGCACACCAAAAAGTCCCTGCTTATTTCATATGCCCTGTCCTCTCTCCAGCTTACTACATCCCTGTTAACTCCCTTCTATAACTCTAGCTTACTCTCTAAGAGACCATTGCTTTCTATCTCCCCCTCTTTCTCTATGCCAAGGTGGTCCATTACGCAACCCTGGGGCCACATGTGGCAGCCAAGGCCTTTTTAGGTGGCCCTCAGCAACATTTGATGCCCACAACATGTGCACACACCCCTCCTGCTGCCTTCCCAAGGCTGGGTAAGTGAGACACTGGGCTTTGGGGAGGAGGCATGAGGGTCTGACAGGGTCCTAGAGTCCTCCTCCTTCCTTTCCAAAGCCTACTTAGCGCTTTCCCTGCTTTGGGACCCTTCCCAATGGGTGAGAAGGCTTTAAGACCCTGCCAGAGCCTCACGCCTCCCTCCCAAAGCCCCGAGCCTATTTGTCAGTGCAGCCTAAGGCTGAAATCTTCACACTTTCCTAAGAGTAAGCCTCAAGGAAGACAGTGGGATTTGTTTTTGATTAATCATGCAAGGATTCTGTTGCAATATGAAAATCTAATTCAGGAGAAAAGCAACAAACTAGGATAAATTGCAAGCATCATTCCTAAAGGATATGCATGCAAAACCTAAGGGATGAATTAATAGAGAGACAAAAAAACTGAAAGATGGCTTTTCAGCTGAAGCCCACTTATTTAATGCAACTTAAACATCCAGGAGAGGGACGTGGGTGGCGCTGTGGGTTAAACCACAGAGCCTAGGACTTGCCGATCAGAAGGTCGGCAGTTCGAATCCCCGTGATGGGGTGAGCTCCCGTTGCTCAGTCCCAGCTCCTGCCAACCTAGCAGTTTGAAAGCACGTTAAAGTGCAAGTAGATAAATAGGTACCACTCCGGCAGGAAGGTAAACGGCGTTTCCGTGTGCTGCTCTGGTTCGCCAGAAGCGGCTTAGTCATGCTGGCCACATGACCCGGAAGCTGTACGCTGGCTCCCTCGGCACATGTGTTAAAAGCAACACTAGCTTAGCAGTGTTTGTGATGCAACTACAACAAATCTGAGAGGTATCTTTGACCCAGAATGAGTATGGTGGCTCAGTTCAGTTTTTGCAATGGTTGAACTGCAAGGCATGCAGGTAATTGTTATTTGAACTTAGCATTGCGTCCATTCAAAGTTAAGTTCACATTTCTGGGAGGAACAGTGACAAAGATGACAGAACCTGGGAGATGTTCTCATGTGCCAGGACAGTGGAGCAGTTCATTCCCTGGCAGACAACCAGCAGTGTCATAGCATAAGGGAGCTGCAGGACTCTTCCTATTCAATATATAGGTCACTTCCCATGTGAGCCAGGCAACCCCAGTGCACAGAGGCAACACTCACATGATATATCCTCCTCAAAAAAAGGGAAAGGGAAATCACCCAAATTGGGTGTGGTGGCTAGGAGCTCACAATAATGCAGTGGTATTTGGAACTCATTAGAACTGGTAGGGCAGGAGGCAGGAAGGCGAATGGTGGGCGGAGTCAGAATCACTGATAGGCACACCCTATGAATTCTAGTCCTCCACCTCCATTCTCCCTATAAGGCAATACTGAGACTTAAGGAGCTGGAAGCTGACAACCATTACTGCCCCCTGGAGTGGTTCTAAGTACGAAGGCAGGTAAGTGGGGGCTGGCTGAAGTTGGTGGGGCCCTATTCACCCTAGTCAACCAACCTACACTGCAAGAATGGTTTGGTTTACACTGGAGGCTGTCAGTCACTTGGTTTGCACTGCTTGGAGGGCAGAAAGGGTTTGATGTCTGATGTTCATTTCTGAAGCACAAAATTCCCACAAGTTTCCACCTATGACAACTGAGCTCTTCACCCACAAATGCTATGCAGTTGTGCTTTCAAACAAACAAAAATACAGGTAAAGAGGAAATATATTTCACACAAAAAAATAAATGTAGCCTAAGGGAATGGAGCCACATTGCATAGCACTGGAGTGAGTTCCGATGTCTCTGCGGAAAAGCCGTTGTCATAACAAGCTGGCATGCATTTATAGTTGGAGAGACGGCAGCATAAGAAAGCAAAAAAGCAAAGGGGCCAGCAGCTTATTAGTTTATAGATGAAGATGATAAAGGAGTAGCAGGTAAAAAAAATTCCCAGAGGGTGATCTGAAGTGAAGCAGACAGGGAATGTAAGTGGATTTGATGAAAAAGTTAATTAATTTATTTTAGTCAGTATGTTGGTTTTGGCAGAAATAGTCACTACTAGCCTAAGCACAAGCTGTTCATTTTAGTTTAAGAGGAAAGAGGGTGCAGTTTAGCAGAATATTTATGCACATGCTACCTGACCTACAGCACATGATCTGTTACACTAAAGCAGTGGGTCTCAAATGACACTGTGGTCCATCAGTTCATTTTAAGGCCACATTTAGTCCAAGGCTTCCCTCTTTGCTAAAGCTATCAAAGGTAACCACACACACACACACACACACACACACACACACCATTACGTTGCTTGAATGTCATAAACATACAGGCAACAACCATTTTGTGCATGTTCAAAGTGTGCATGCACACATCGCTGCAACCCAGAGGAGGGCAGAGAAGGAGGCAGGGAGGGCTTAGACACACTCCACCAATCTGCACATGGGTCAGAAACACAAACCCCGCGCAAAACGGCCATTGCCTGTATTACTACTCCAAGCATTGCTGATATGTCTTGGGACATATTCTGAGAAGAAAAAGGCAGCACAAAGATACCGTGCGTCTATGATTGGACTAAAGGGTTCCAGTACTAACTGAAATGAATCAATGACGATTTCTGTATGGCTTTTATGACAAAGTTATAGGTCCTCCAAAAAGCTCAAGGCAGTGCACATGGCTCCCTCTCCTTTAAAAAAAAATAATCTCACACCAAACCTGTGAAAAAGATTAGGGTGTTATAATCCAAGGTTGCAACTACAGGGGAAGCAAGGTGTTAATGTTGTGAACCCCTCCATCAAAGGCTCAGGTTGTATATATGTGTA
The DNA here is from genome assembly GCF_965113315.1 of Podarcis vaucheri. Taxonomy (NCBI): domain Eukaryota; kingdom Metazoa; phylum Chordata; class Lepidosauria; order Squamata; family Lacertidae; genus Podarcis; species Podarcis vaucheri. The sequence continues at coordinate 51,148,355 of NC_138764.1, read as the reverse complement.
AGCAAACCATATATATCATAAAGACACCACAGTCTCCACTGTGCCTCATTCTGAAGGAAACACAAATCCTGGATATCCCTGGAATCTCACAGCACTCAGGGATTGGGGTGGTGCATAACAGTATCATGGTGCATTTAGGATCAGCAGCAGAGTTTTGAATACTAATGATAAGGAACAAATTGCTTCCCTAATCATAGATTACAGAAACACAGTCAAACATTTGTGAAAGGCACCCCAAGATATAATCTGTTTTCAGTGCCCAGGTCTACCCAGCTGAGACTGTGCATCAGCCCCACTGAAAACAATGGGAGTTGAGTACTTAGATGTGCACTGAACATCCACTGTGAAGTAAACTCACTTAACTTTCTCTGAATTAATTTTCGAGCCAAAAGCACAATGATTTTCTTAGCCACCCTCTGCCCCTTTAAGCAGCTGAAGAGGAGAATCCTGTTACAAAGCAGTGAATCAAAAGAACAAAGGCAGGAGGAAATTAAAGTAAACCTTGCAATACTGAGCTGTTACATGCATCAGTAGATCAGGTCTAGTGGAGAGTTCTGCTGCATGGAAATGTAGATGTTGATATTCTGCTCACTTACATTCTTAACAGAGAATGAACAAAGAGGAGGAGAATGCCACTACCTCCTTGCTAAATCCAAGAGAACCTGCCTCAGGTACTTTCTTCTTACATCAAGTTTCTTAAAGTAGAATCCACTGCCTTGGTATCTGATGATCTAGGGGAAAGATCCCTTAGGAACAATGGGACTTGAACCTTGTGTTGACATAAAAGCCAGTGGAATAGCCATTGACTAATTTCAGGTTGTACTACAGCCTGTCAGCCCATCCCTGGAGGTTCAATCCCTTTGTGACATTTTTGTGCACCTTCCTGCTGGCATTCAGAGGCATACTGCCTGCAGAAGTGGAGAGAGAACACAGGCTTCATGGTTAGCAGCCAATGATATCCTCCACCACTTTGTCCAATCCTCTTTTAGCGGCATCCAAGTTTATTTGTTGGTGGAGAAGTCTGTTCTTGATACTGAATACAGCTCCACTTCTGGAGTTTGTAATAGGAAAGTCACTACCTCATGGAAGAGGTACTAGCCTTCCCACAGTATAAGAACAACACAAGGAAAAATCCTGGGGGGAACACTGACCCTTTTTCAAGCTGGAGCATCTACCCACCAGCAAATCTACATGTAGGTGGTCATCTCTCCCCCCCCCCTGTTCTTTCAAGTAGGAAACTGCCTGGTCAAGCCACAAGGGCACTTTTATACTCTCTTTTTGCTCCTCGGCCAAATTTTTAGGAGCATTGTAATTTGTAAAGCACACCTGAGCATCTGTTGCATCTCTCTTCTTGCCTCCTCTCACCTCATTTCTTTGCCTGATTATTAGGACCTTCATCTGAGGCCCTGATCAGTGCCCCCTTCCTACACAAATGTGGTTGGTGGCAGCAGAAGACAGGACTTTTTCTGCTGTGGCACCTCTGTTGTAGAATGCCCTTCCTGAGTTCATTTTGTCAGCATGTGTAAAATGCTGTTTTAATGGAGACTAGAAAATTTTCTCACCAGGCTAACACATGTAAAATTTTGTAGTTCTGTTAGTGCAAGGATTTTGGGCTGCACAATGCAATTTCCCCTCCCCTTCCTAGCCCCATATGTACATGCCCTAAATCTGTTCTGATGGCTCCCCAAGCCTCCAGAGCAGATTTGGGGGGTGCAGGAGCACTGGGGAAGAGAAAGGGTGTGCCATTATACCAATGGAAATCCATGCACTAGTGGAAATACTTTGTTGGATTACTGCTTTCTTGCATGGTTGGTTTTTTTTATTATTGCTATGAGCTGCCTTGACAACTAAAGCTTTAGAGGCAAGATAAAAATACTTTTTAGTAAATAAAATAGCATATTCCTATAATTTTGCTTCCAATGAGTGCTTTGGCAGGATCCCTTATTACTGAGCCCAATGCACTTCTAGGAATATCAGGCCCTGATCCTGCATCATAGTATTTATATAACTAAAAGTTGACATCACAGTCTTTATATAACTACTAGAAACAGAAATATGTCAGTTCCACCTTTAAGCAAAGCTAGAACTAAAAGGTAGGTAAAAGGAATATTCAATGAAAAACTTGGAGTTCCAAGACCTTCTGACTAGTAATATTTGTCCTAAAGGGCATGAAATATTGCTTTGCACTCTGTAGCCACAAGGCTATTTTAAAAAGTTTGCTTGAATGGACAAAAATGCTCCTGTTAGATTTTTTAAAAAATTACGGATAACATAATGCCAAAAGTTGGCCATACTTCTTCCTGACTGTTCCAGCAACACATGCACATCCCGATATTGTTTACGCTCCCATCGCCTTAAAATTAATAGCTTTCCATGCATCTTTTGACTTCTCCGTGGCTACAAGGAAAACATCTTAAATATATTCAAGGCTAAGTGTCATTTAAACTGCCTCTGATATACATGTATTATAGTAAATTACCATAAACATGCTATGTGGTGATCGAGACAAATGCCCAAAGAGAGAATATGCATAAACACAAAAAGTAAAACTGTCTTATACATATTTAAGGGGATACATAAAGGAGAGATAGCTGTAAAGTTGGTGCAGGTAATAGAAGATATATGTTAAACTTCATTGTGATAAAACTGAGGTTTAAAAGGTAGCATATAAGTTTTAGATGTTTATGCAAGACTACCGTTAAAGACTTATAGCCTTTCTGTTTAAATTTAAGCTGCCCACATAAGATTCTATTTAATATGGAACACAGCCATTGCATCTTCCGCTAAGGCTTCCATCCATCTATGCCAGTACTTCTTGCTCTGTGGAACGGTTGGATTTTCAATCCATCCTTTAACCCATTGTGCTTTGAGAGAAAATGGACCAGAAAGACATTCTTTTAGATTCAGTTAAGAGGGGGGAAATTGGTAGGAATATTTGTAGGGATTAAGATAAAACTTAAGTGTGTGGTTAGTTGTTTAACGCCAGGTCATTAATGTAGAACTGAGGTGACCTATTGCCTGGTGACTTAAGATGGTATGTACAGCATACATGTAAAGTACACACACACTTAAAAATTCTGGGAACCGTAGCTTACCCCTCACAGGGCTACAGTATATACTATTTATATCCAAGGCCAGGTCAGAGAGGACCAGCTGGGATCCTTCTAATAACACACATAGAGAAGCCTGTGGAGGAGAGTACTTACTCCTCACCCATCCTTTATGTGACTGGAATGGCTTTCAAGCAGAGGCATCAGGGTGCAGATTTAAAGAGACTGGCTGTGATTGACTATGCCCACAGACTTAGAATCTGGCCAGCTCCGACAGCTTGCTATCTTTCACCTCCACCACTTATCCTTTGTAATCCCTCAACATGTAGTTCTGGCAGCATGGAAATCAAGCTACTGGGCTTCTGTAATCCCAGTGGTGGGCCCTGGCCAACTGGAAATATACAATGCTTGCCTTTTGAAAAGTGTGCATTCACACTTTCCAAAGTGAACCATTGGACGCCTTTCTCAGAATAAAGATGTGTTCACTGGTATATGGGAAAGAATGCCCTATAGCTCCCATAAAGTGACTATCTCCTGGCCTGCATGATCTTGTATGATTTTATCATTGCACACGTTCAGCATTAGAAACCAATGCTTCAACTTCCCTCTCCAGGCACAGGAAAATGTACTGCCAGTTCCAGGGAGTAACTGGCTTGGTGCAATTCACTAGCAAGCCAGAAAATGATTTCACTGTGCTAAATGTGGAATTTGCACACATAATATGGAAGCTATTTGTATACATAAAACCATTTGCATTTTAAAATGAGCATCTTCTGGCTATTTTACTCCTTCTTCATAGAGCCTCCTATACATCTTAGGGAAGAACAAAAGAGTACGTGTTTGTTATTTTTCTTTCTGTTGTTAGTAGTGATGCCCACTATTACATGTATAATATGCTCCTAGTCCATTTGATATTTATCCATTAAAATATGCCAGTTTCAGAATGAGTTTTATAGTGTATTTCCTCCTGAATTTGCAGTAGATTATATTATTATTATTATTATTATTATTATTCACAAATAGCAGCACACTTTCAAGATTTCTACACCTTCCCGAATGCTTACTTAAAATAATTTTTAAAACTCCAACAAGAACCCACATAGATTAATCAAATTTTACTTAAAGGAAAACCTGTAAATGGTAAAATACTTGGTGGTCATGGGAGATTCTCCTTATGTAGCCATTTGGGGATGCCACAGCTTAAGAGGCAGGAAATTAAAAGAAGGAATATTCCCACAAAAGCTTTCTTTTACACTCATTTCATCAATCCATTATAAGAAGGCTTTGGGGTAAACATAAAGGTTGCTGGTGTGTGTGTGTGTGTGTGTGTGTGTGTGTGCGCGTGCATTGCAGTTATCACTTAAAGGCAAGACAGAATCATTTCATTGTATTGTTCTGTTTTAATCACAAGGCTATGAGTAAATTTGGTAAATATGAACAGGCCAGAGAGGAAGTACAACCCTGAATCTAAAAAGAGATGCAATATCAAATATTCAAGAATTAGAGCCAAAGGGCATATTGTAATCCCCCTGCTCTTCCAATGTGCTTTACACATTGATTTCTAAATATCCCGTACCTTCTAAAGGCTATTTTACAGTAATTGGTTCCTCTTTTTTCCTCTCCCTTGGAAGAGAAGAGGAAGAGAGCAAAGTTTTCTCTCCAAATTCACTGATCCTACTTCTTCTCCTCACTTTGCTTTTTGGTGTCCTCCCACCAAAATGTGTACATTTTCCTCTCCATTAAATCAGCTGCCAATCCATCCATAACACAAACTCTCAAGCAAATAGATATGGAATTGCTCTCTATACAACTAGGAAAGGATATCAATCTTTCTCTTTCATAAAGGAATCATAGTGAACATTTATCTTAGTCTCACTAATAAAATGCGTTTTGCAAAAATTCATCCTCCATGTTAGCCAATGCTAGTAAGTCAATATGACAGCAAGGAGAAATTCAGCCCTGTTTGTTTTTCTTTCTCCCAAGCAAGGGTGTTACACGTTTTAAAAAATAACCCTCAGTTGACTGAAAAAGTGACAAATATATATATATGGCACTTCCATCATTTCACAAAGAGGCCCCCAAGCTTAGAACTGTCAGTCATGAGACAGATGTACAGTCCTTCTCCAAACTTCTAATTCATTACCTGCAGGTCCAGATACTAATTAGGCCAGAAGTAATGCCTTGTTTATTATAATCAGCTTGGAAGGGTACAAAACTCATGATTCAGGGCTTCTGGCAAATACTGTCAGAGTTCAAAAGAGAACTGTCACTGGATTCAATTTTCTATTACCATGGAAGGATTTCTGCACTCTGCTATAGAAAGGCCCGTTCCCAGAGTCTGGAGGCCAAATAAGACAACAGAGGAAATGTGTGATTGCATTTTCCTTATCAGCCATGGAGACCCCAAACTGCATAATGACTGTGGTACACAGGGAAGTCAATTAACCGTTTCCTTCCAAGGAATAACCCCCCCACACACACACACACTGTGAATCTCCTGTTAGCCCCTCATAGAATAAACTTTGGAGGAATAGGTATTCACTGAGACTGCAGCACAGGAGGAAAAGTTTAAAGAGCAGCTTTCTATATGTCACCTCATCCTGTTCACGAGGCACAGGGCTTCTGGGGCTCATCAGCAGGTGTCTCAGCAATGACGTCCAATGGAGGTGAAAGGCTGTGGGTGCCAGATTTTGCTGTTGCACAGGGAGCCATTGAAATTTGAGGCACCAAGACCGGCCACTGCTCTTCACACACCTGGACTACCATTTTGGTTTCAAAAACAGTTCTATGAAATGCAGTCTCCTGTTTTTCACAATATTGCATAGTTTCGCCTTAATACAGTGGTGCCTCGCAAGACGAAAAACTCGCTAGACGAAAGGGTTTTCCGTTTTTGCATTGCTTCGCTAGACGAATTTCCCTATAGGCTTGCTTTGCAAGACGAAAACGTCTTGCACTTTTTTTTAAAAAGCCGCTTGAAGAGGCGCAGTTGCGACAGACCGTGCTTCGCAAGACGAAAAACATCGCAAGACGAAAAGACTCGCGGAACGAATTCTTTTCGTCTTGCGAGGCACCACTGTACTGACTTACCCTTTTGGGTCACTGGTCTGATGCAGCATGGAAACACCTACATTTCTAGCAAATCTGTATATTTAGACTTAGTGAGAGCGAGACACATATTGGAAGGGGCTAGAGAATTAAACCAGAGGCAGATTTAGGGGAACGGGGCTGGTTTGGCTGCACTGGGCACCAAACCGAGTGGGCACTGCAGGGGGCGCCACAACAATGACTAACAATGGAAGATGAGAAGCAGGAGGCGCTGAATTTCAGTGTCACACAGGGCACTGCTAAAATTTGAAAGCTTACAGTCCACCACTGATTTGACTGAAGATTTCTAGAGCTGAGCTGGATAGTTTATGTTCTTATTTATCCATTTTCACCAGCCATTTCTTCTATAATAACATATGGAGGGCCACAGATTTCTCACCCATGCGCTAGATGGACCTCATCATCATACCTTGCAAGTGGGAAAGTCCATTTCACACATTGCATAGTGGCAATGTGTTTACCATCCTGTGCAGACATAGGATGATCCTATGGCCAGTCCCAATGAACATGTCTGTATAATGCACATTTGTCACATTCCATATTTTTGGACAAATGTGCATGTTAAAATATCTTATGTATATACCTAAAATGTGTAGCGCATGAAGCAGGAAATTTAAATTGGGTTTCTTTTTCCCCCTTCACCAGTCTCTTAACAGATTGGTTCATTTCATTTTACTAGAGCATATAATCTGGATTATGAGAGTTGATCCATGTGGAATAATGAATAAGAAGGAATCTGCCTGAGATGTGTGGAAGAAATAGATTGCCTTTGGGCCCCATGCAGCTGGCCCTTCTATATAATCCATAAAGTAAGAAACTCTTTCTCAGAGGTGGCCAACTCAAAAGTAACCTGTCAGAGACGCGCTCTAAATCATCATGCTTCTACTGCTAGAAAACACAGGTTGTGTACATAATTATAAAATAAGTCTTAAATTATGGCAATTTGTTGATGAACCTTCCAGTCAGGACAAATTCATTTTTTGCTCACAGTTATTTTCCATTTTACACTTCTGATGGAATACAGTATTATTTTTTAGATATTCTGGTTGCATAGCATTTTAAAGAACTCTGAGAATTAAAGACATCTGTATTTGCATACACACGCAGCTGTTTAGCCTGACATTTACACATGTAAATTAGATGTTCAGTTGTCATGCCCGTTATTAGCCAATGTTCCAGGGGTGGACACCCATGTATATTCCAAGAAGATTATTGCCAAGCCTCATGAACAATACATTCATCTATATAACATATATTGTTGAAATACCAGTGGAATGCTTCGCCCCCTCAATCATAGATAAAACTGACATCACTGAAAGCAGAACAGTAACATCAAAATGTTACTGCAGCAGAAATTCCAGCTGGAGTCTTAAGGCAAGGCAAAGCCTGAAGACCCACCACCTGGAGTAACTTCTCTAAACTTAGCCTTCAACTAGTAAGTTTCAGATTGAGGTAACCACCCATTTTGTCAAAGCTATATGAAGTAAGAGTGGACTGGAATACAACTAAAGGAGCAGTGAATTATACCGCTGCAAATTTGCTGTTCCTTACCTCTGGGAGGTGCCTATCAATTTTATTTAGATATTTACATACATGTTTATCCCATTCTTCTCCCAAGGATCTTGAAGCAGTGTACACACTTCCTTGCTCCCCATGTTGCTCTCAGTTACAACAACCCTGGGATCATGAGCTGAGAGAGATGAGTCCAGTGTCACACAGTGTGTTTCATAACTGTGTGGTGAGCTGAACTGGGATCTTCTTAACTTTGATTGACACTATAAGCGCACAGCATTCAATCAAAGGAAGATATAAGGCATTGCTCCTTCCACAGCTGAGGAGGGAGACCTGGCTTGTAGGAAGACAACTGGATCTTGCTGTGAAATATTGGTAGAAGCCAATATTCTTTGTCAGAACCTTAATATTTCATTCTGTCTTGATCTGAAGTGTCTTCACTTTCCTCTTGGAGTCTATATTTGAGTAAGCATGCACTTCTCAAGAGACAGGTCTTATGAAGCAGATGTTATGCTTCACAGAACTGTAGCAATAAATATTCATATTCAAGGCAGTAAAAATGCAGGATGTTAAGCTGAATTTGATAACAGTAGCATCTGACATCTGGGTCCTCCTGAATGTGGCCTTAGATGTCTTTCTTTACAGATAGGGGAGGAAAATAATGCCCTTTGAAAAAGTATCATGCCACAGGAATTGCTCAGGGCTTGTGTGAATATAGCTAAAGATAAGATCAGTTTTCTAAATCACCGGGACAGGCCTTTAGTTCCAAGATATTTCTAAAAGAAAATTGTAGTATTATCATTTGGTAAACACTGTGCCTTTAGAGCTGACTATGTGTATATCTGCTGTAACATATACTGAATGGTAAATGAAGATGAGAAAACACATCATTCTGTTATTACAGTGCAGAGCGCCTTCAGTTAAGAAAATTTAGAGCATGCAGGTAGCTTCTTTGTGAGGTGCAATGGAATCATAGAATTGTAGATTTGGAAGAAGTCCCAAGGGTCATTGAGTCGAACCCCCTGCAATGCAAGAATCATAGCTAAAAAATCCCTGACAAATGGCCATCCAAATCCAGTTTAAAAATTTCCAGTGGAGAGTCCACCACCTTCTGAGATAGTTCGTTCCATGGTCTAACAGTTCTTACTTCTTTCTGACATTTAGACAGAATCTCCTTGTAATTTGAATTTGTTCAGGTCCTATCCTCTAGAGCAGGAGAAAACAAGCTTGCTTATCATCCATGTGACAGTCCAGATATTTGAAGATGGCTATCTTATCACCTCTCAGAATAAACACACCTCACTCCCTCAACTGTTCCTCATAAGGCTTGGTTTTCAGACCCTTTATCATATTGGTCACCCTCCTCTCCACACATTCCAGCTTGTCAATATGGCAGCCTGTCAAACAGAACATTGTTAGAATAGATTCAGAATACCCAAGGCAACAGAATATGTGTAGAAGTATATTGCAATGAATCTCAGTAACAGTTTTTAAGGACCAAACTAGATGCAAAGACAATTTGAGTGAAAGCAATTCATGTGCACATTTTAAAATGCAAATGTTTGTAAGAGATCTAGGATCAAATGGCACATAATGACACATGGCTTGCTTTAAGTAGCCAGTACAGTGGAGCTTCTTCCCATGCAAGTCCCAGGTATGGGGGACCCAATTCAGATCAAGACCACTGTTGGGAAGAAAAGGTAAAACCCCCTAGAACCCTCATAGCAAGATTGCAATCTGGGTGAGGGGTCACATGCTGAAAATTTTTGAAAGAAAAACTCAGCACCTAAGCGCTTGTTTATTTATTATTAGTATTTATTCATTACATTTGGGACACGGGTGGCGCTGTGGGTTAAACCACAGAGCCTGGGACTTGCCGATCAGAAGGTCGTGGTTCGAATCCCCGCGACGGGGTGAGCTCCCGTTGCTCGGTCCCTGCTCCTGCCCACCTAGCAGTTTGAAAGCACGTCAAGTGCAAGTAGATAAATAGGTACTGCTCTGGCGGGAAGGTAAACTACATTTCTTGGGTCCCTTTATCTTTACTGTTCATTACATTTACATGCCACTTTTCTGCCAAGGCACCCAAGGCAGTTTTCAATTTTAAAGTTACTAAGACAAATTACTAAGACAAACATGCAAAATTGGGAAGGGGGAGAAAGAGGCAATCTGACTGGATCAGGCCCTGGTGTTGTCTGCACCTTCCTTCATCCCAGTCTTCTTCTTCTTTCTTACAGAGCATATGTGGTATCCATAACAAGTAACACATTGTGTAGTTTTGTCTTTTAGATGAAGTTCAAATGGTGCTGCCCAAACTTAATTATATTATACTGGATGCAAAATGGATTTCAGATTGCAGCAAATGCTACTGAAACAATGAGACATCATAGCTGTTTCTGATTTGAAAATATAAACGCCAGTAGTTATTCAGAACTCTAAAACCTATTGGCTACTTAGAAGTTGTTCTCCAACTACTACTTTTGGATTTCCACTCAGGGAACACACAGTCATGGCTCATCTGCATTGGCTTTCTAGGTGTACCTGGCATACTTCTGTTACAACCCAAGCAGTTAGTTGAGTGGGTTTGGGTGTGAAACATCCCACAAAGGAGAAAATCAGAAGTGAAATGAGGGAGGATTTCAAATCCACCCTCTGTCTCCTAGCCTCTAAGCTTGACCAGCTTGATGAAACCAAGGCATTGCTTGAAACCCAAGCAGTGCGCAATCCTATACATGTCAACTCAAAAGTATGCCCAATTAACTTCAGTGAGACTTACTGCTAGGTAAATGTGTGCAGGATTGCAGCTATTCCTTTATCCATGTTTAAATTGGAGACGCCCAATTTAATATTTCTGATAAAGCCCTGGCCACTGGTGCAGAAGTAGAAAAACAAACCCATGCAAATGTTGGAGAGGTCTCCCATTATGATTGTTGAATATACAGCTACAGGTTTAAAAAACAAACAAACCTAAAAATAAAATCTATAAAGTTGTGAAGGAAGGATGAGAAAAAGACTGGGAGGCAAGGTATTATAATACATTTCATCAAAATAAATGCCTGTGTTAAGACTTAGGACTATTGTACCAATTTTGTGAAATAGCAGTGCTGTTCTTGTACTGAAATAGGGCACAAAGTTTAGCAGGATCTGTTAAGTATGGGCTGCATAAGACAGATAGTCTTCCCCCAAAAGTGCTCAGAACGGCTTGCATGCGATTCTCAGGGGTAGCTTTCCCACCCTTGAGTTCTTCTGGAACAGAACTCAATCAGCCACCTTTAGTCATTCTTCTGGCTACCACAGATAACATGCTTTTTAATCTTTATCCTCTACAGTCACTCACTTGTTTCGTTGTGTGTTTTTACAAACATTCTGTATCCGTCTCTTCCACCCAAAATTGGATCCTCAGAGCAGCTTACGGCAGGTCTAAATAAACAACAATAAAGCAACGACTTGAAAGAAAGTAAATGACAAAGACAGAGCAGCGACAGCAGAGAAAATTCAAGCAGCAAAAGTCATCCATGAGCAACTCCACAACAAGCGCCCTCAGAACAAAACTGCAAATGGAGCCAACAAGGTGGATTGCTGGATCTTCCTGGGCAGCGAGTTCTGAGTGCTGCTAAGGAAATGGTCTGATTGTGAGTTGCAAACCTCAGTTTCTCACTGGGCAGAAGGACATGCAAAAGGGACTTCCCTGTGGGCTTCAATATGCAGAGAGGCTCATTCAGGAGGAGATAGAGGCCCTTCGGATATCTTGGTTCCAAGCAGCTAACAGGTTGTATGTAATGCTGTCTGTGAGTGAGCAGAGCAGCCTACCCTTCAACTGTCCTGATTAAATCAGGACATCCCATTTTGGGGCTCTGTGCTCTCTTACAGGTCACGTGACACATGCAGGAGCACAGCCCAGAAAAAGCATGTCCTGGTCTTCAGCTGCAACCTGTTGGAGGGCATGGAACGGACTTCTGCTCATACAAAAAAGGACTTCACCATTCTCTCTTCCTCCCCTGAGGCCCTCCATGCACTCTCAAAATCTGCTTCAAGGGTATGGGAGACCCTCCTCAAGGGACTTGGAAGGCCCACTGGAGAAGAAGAGATCAGTAAAGTCCCATTGTATGAGTGGAAATCTGCTTGCACATCTTGGGTTCTGCCCTGGGGATTTAATAATAAAAAGCACATTAATTTGGTTAAAATTGCGGGGGAGGGGGATTTAGTCTATGGATTTCTTTCAAGGCCCACCAGTCCTTCTATGATATGAGAATGGATGTGCACTTTATCTCTTAACATATCTTTTAAAGGTGGTATATAGCGCATAGAAGAATGATCCTTTCTCAACAGTGTGGGTGAGATTAGATAACTTCAGATCATTTTCAGCTTCACAGTTTGCAAAATCAAGGGATGTAAGGCATGAGTTGCTATATACACATCACTTCCGAAGCAGGGTGGGGGTGGCGGGGGAGGAGGATGATAAGTGAACTACTTGCTTGTTTTATCTCTCCAAATAATTTTGAAAGGGGGGAAAACAGTTATGATGGCAGCAAGTAATTGAATTGTATAGATAGAAGCACAGATGGATAACAACTCCCTTTCTCATTTGTTCCTGAAACTTCCTAAATGAAATTCACATCAAAATGTGAAAATCTGCAAAGCATCATTAATTTCAAGGGATCAAAGTAAGATTTTAAACAGGAACTATGAAATAGTTTCGGAGTGTATGCTTCTGATGCCTTTCCTATTTCATCTAATTAACAATAAAACAGATGTCCCGTGACACAAACAGTTTTTCCCCATCCAGTAATGCTCCTGACAATCTAAAAATGCCAATCCTTTCACATATGTAACTTAAATGTCAGTGCAGACAGTTGATGTGATTTGGAAATAAAAGCAAAGCAAATTATTAGCATTGTCTAAATCACTGCAGGGGTTCATCAATTCAAGGTGTGTGCCTCAGGAGAAAAGATGTTTTGTTCTATGTTGTTATTTTCCTGACAGAAAGTAAATTAAATTAGTGCCAGTTTCTTTTCTTGTCTCTTCTAACTGTCACTCACAGCTGTGCAATACAGAAAGGAAGTTTGCCAGTCCAGGATAGCCATTTTGAGCACACCCAGGCCAGGTGATTTCCCCAAAAGTGAGGCCTTCTGCAAACCTCGCTTCATTGACCAGCTTATGCCAATTACAAAGTGGGTTTGAAGGCTTCCAAGAATAGTTTCACTCAGGTTAATCCCACCATGCAGCTAGCCAAGTGCTTGGTCACATTCATATTCACCTGGCAGTGAAGCATTGTCACCTAAACATATATAATGAGGGCACCAGGCAAGCTTCCCTGGGGAGAGCATTCCACAAAAAGGGGGCCACTGCAGAAAAGGCCCATTCTCATGTTGCTAAGTTCTGGAGCTCCTGTAGAGCAGGCACACAAAGAAGGGCCTCAGATGATTATTGCATGGTCTGGGCAGAGTCGTAGGAAGGTCAGGTGGTACCCGGTGCAGAAAATTTCTTGTCACCCACACATTAAATTTTTTTCCCCTTGCAAAAATGGTTTTACGTTATTTCATATTTTCTTACAAAGGAATGTGGATTCTGGGCCTCTGATAACAAGTAGACAACTATGGACAGATACTTAAATCTACAGGATGGATTGTGTTTTGGTTTGTGTTATTTTATTTATATTTATTGTTGTTTATTTATTTAATAAAATATATTTTATAAAACCTGCAAAGTGATGTACCAAAACAAAAAACCACAGCAGTAAAATCAAGAAAAATTAACAACCCTACTTTAAAACATACAAAAGCTAAAATATTAAGATTAAAATTACTTCAACTTCCCAACAACAACTACCAGACTTTTAGAAGACATCTGAAGGCAGCCCTGTTTAGGGAAGCTTTTAATGTTTGATGTATTACAGTATTTTAATAATTTTTTGGGAAGCCGCCCAGAGTGGCTGGGAAAGCCCAGCCAGATGGGCGGGGTATAAATAATAAATTATTATTATTATTATTATTATTTAGCAGGTGCCTGAAAAAAGTCTAGCAAAGGAACATGCTTTGTTGAAATTTCAGCCTTCACGACATAGGAAAATGGCCAAATAAACAGCTATTTTCGTGGAGGAGGGTCAAGATATGCATGAAATTTCATATGTAGCTAAATAATCCCTAGTGTAGTAAGATAAGACCTTTGGAGCAGGCATTTAAAAAAAAAAAAAGCTTTTTATGAACCACCCTAGTAGGGCAGTAATTGTTCATTGATAATTTGTCACCCCACTCCAAGATGGCAGCCCACCCTGGTATGGTGTGTATACGGCCCCAGTTCCTGCTTTCATGCTACACAGTTTGCTTTTCAGTTGGGCGAGGGATTAAGACACCTTGTAACTGGCCCAGCAGCCATGAAAGTAGGGGTAGAGAACCCTTCTCAGGCCAAAGGCTGTGTTTGTTTCTAGGGAGCCTTCCACAGGCCACATGCCCATGTTGGGCTGAGCAATATGCAAATGTGAGCAAAGCAGTGAATGTTCATCTTATCTTTGTACAGCAAGTTTATTTCTACACACACTCCTCCTTCCAGGCAAGTAAGGGACATAACCCTATCCTCCTTCCAGGCAAGTAAGGGGCATAACCAGAATTCAAGGACACATTCCAGCCAGGCTAAACCACTCAGGAAAGGTGCTAAGCAGGGCCAATGAGGAGTGTGGTCTGTGGGGGGAGGAAGTGTGGTGTCAGGAGTGAGCCAGCAATAAATCACACAGCGTAAGTGAAGTTAACTCTTTAGTGGAAGAAACAGGATCTGCTCAGGAATGCCAGGCCTAATGAGCACAGCAACGCTTCTTCAATAGGTCTTGCCTTTGCTCCTCCCACTTCATCCTTCTCCTGGTCATGGGAGACAAGCAGGAGGGGAGCTTTCAGCAACAGGGGGAGACACCTCATCAGCCTGACTCATTTCTGCTTCTTGGTCTCCCTCTTTTCCTCCTTCTGCTTCTGATTCTGGAGTACTTTCTGCCACAAAATCTCCCCTCTCACTAAACCATGTTACCTCTACAGCTTCCAACACACACCCCTACTCCCAGTCTGCTTTCTCTTCTCTATCTGACCATTCATTGTTGTCCCACCACCAATCCCCTGGCTCTGAGTCTTCTTCCCTTGGGGGGTGCCCCAGCTGGTTCCTCCCACCATTCCTTGGCATCCAGCTAGTCCATGGCATGTGGCTGGGGAGGAGATGTGGCCTGGGAAGGTCTCTAGGGAGGCCTGGTAAGGCATATTTGGCCCTTGAGCCTGAGGTTCCCCACCCCTGCACTACAGACACAATCCTCTGAGCTATGTCTGCGAGGATGTAATTAAATCCCATTGTGATATCTCATTATTGCTGTGAGGTCTTCAGTCAACCCACAAACGTGATAGTTCACTTCTAGCACCCCAAAAAACCAGCTAGTTTTAACATGGCATTGATTTAAAATAGGTTAGTTAGCAAACCATATTTACTCTGGTACAGGTGACACTGCCCATTGCTTTTGGAAGATGTTTGTAGGACTGACCCAAGCAGCATGTGTGTGTGTGTGTATTTCCTTGCATTTCTAGCCTATAGTATGTTGGTTGCTAAGCCCCTAGACCAATCCACAAGTAACTAAGAAACAGTCTTTGGCTTTAGAAAAGTGCAGCTGGTAAATTAGCTGTAGATATAAACTGCTGATGAATAATTAAGGGATAATGTTTGAAACACTGAAGTGTTTGTAGCAATAAGGGCTTTTTGTGATTAGATAAATGCTGAAAAGGAAGCATTTACTGCAAATATATCTCTGTGCTTGAGTGATCTTATTTTGATGCAGTTGGATAAAGCATATAAAGTTCTATCATTTTCTTCTCGTGCTGCTTTCTCATTTGCTCCCAGTACAGGTTTGTTTTTAATGATTCTGTAAACAGCTCTTCCCAGTAAAAGCTGCTTTGTTTTAAGCACTGTTGAAAATCCTGCACTGGTGCTGAAAACCATGATCATGAAAAGCAAATGAGTCCAGAGAATTCAGGGTTACTATTGCTGTTTATGTGGTTTGGAGATAAAACCGAAGCAAAGCTCCTGAATTTATTTTAATTGATTAACACTCAGAATTCTTCTCTGTAAACTTTCATTCTGAATATTCTTCAGAATGTCTTTCAATACTTGAATATGTTCCACCTGCTCACCAATTATTTGATATTGGAATTTAATACCCTGTGAATTCAGTATTTGGACTCAAGTGACATGCTAAGCCATACCCTCCAACATTTCTCCAATGAAAATAGGGACATCCTAAGGAAAAGTGGGACATTCTGGGATCAAATCAGAAACTGGGATGGCTTCTCTAAATCAGGGATGTCCCTGGAAAATAGAGACACTTGGAGGGTCTGGCTAAACCAAATCTTGGCTTAGCTCAGCATGGCACAGGAGCAAAAAGGACCAGGAAGCCATTGTTTGGTTTATTGTGTTGTGTAAACGAGACCACTGAAAGGCATGCAAATCAGTACCTTTCCAAGTTAAAATACAGTGGAGTTCAAAGTCACCATTGGGTGCAGTCAACCCCAGAAATACAACGATCCTGACAGTAGGAGCAAAATAGTCTCCAAACTCAGAAATAGAGGGACTGGAGTGCAGGCAACTTCTTGTATGCATTAGCAACAGAAAGGGAGTGACTAGCTCCCTAAAAAGACGGTGGACTTCCATTGTCAGAGCAGAAAATTAACTGGCTGAAATTCAGGACTAGTTCCATCTGCATTTATTCAGAAGTAAGTACCAAAGTGTATTTTGTGGGATTTACTCCAAGTGTAAATAGGGTTGCAGCTTTAATTAGCTGTGGCCGGGTTTTTTCTTTCTATATCTCTGTAGGTGCCCTACATGGTACCAGCTGATGTTCTTCTTGATTGGCAGAATCTATAGAGTTTTTCCCATTCTAGATCAAAGGGCACTTTGTGATAGAGCTCAGAAATCTGAACACTAGTGAAACATACTGTATTGCACTCTCACGCTCACCCTCTCTCTCTTGTTTACTTCTGTTCCCCCTGAGATTGTAATTGGTAGATTATATGCCTCACATGAGGAGTAGACTTATGAGGTCAGCATGGGATGTTTCACAAGGTTTTCCATCCTGATAGAATCAATTCTGCAAGATGTGGAGGACAGAAGATGGCTAATGAATCCAGGAGCCTGCTGGAGACCGCCTTCAATGTTGCCAAGCAGCTCCTTTGTTGGGGAAAATACAGATAAATTACTTGCAATGACTAGGGAACAGCTGGAGACTCTTCTGGAAGGTTGAGAGTCATTTGGGGATAACTGCATGCTTGTCTTCCTCCCACACAGACACCCCCACATTCCATAGTCAGGGAGAGGAGGCTGAGTGAAAAAGAACAATGGGCTGCAGCAGAAGCAACTTGTCGGATGGGTGGAGCCACTGCCCTATCCTTCCCTGTTGCTTATTGGGATCTGGTCTCTGACTGTGGTATGGTCCTTCCCAACTACCTCATGGTTTTGCCTAGCTAGGTACATTATTTGATTCAGGTATACACAATGAATATCCCTCCTCCAAATAGATTATTTGTCTCTATTAGATAAATTTGGTTTGCTGAAATTGAATGGAAGGAATTACCTTAGTAGAGCAATGATAATTGCCCAGATGGCTATAAAAGGCAACTTTTAAAATAGCACTTTCATCACAGAAAACCTTAATCTAATTTATAAATAAATATTGTGACTTTTGCTTTTCAACCGCAGACAAAATTTCAATGTAACATTTAATCAGAAGAGATATACGTGACATTTAAAATAAACAACCTGAGAGTACAAAATGCAATACAGTGGGTTAGATCCAGACTTTGTCATGCTTAGAATAGACCCCCATTAGAAATGAATGGGGCTTCTGCTTAGCCTTTAAAAAGAAGCAGCTTTCATTTCTTGCAGGCTGACACATGATGTGCAGAGCAAACTTGGCAGAGCAAAATCCCATGCAATCAAATGGGACAGATCAATCCAACCTCTTGCTAATTTAAGAAGCAGTATGCAGGTTTATGGCATGCAAGTTTGTGGTTTGGATAAAATGCATAAGACGTGACATTCTTAACCCCACTGCTTCTATACATCATCTCCATTCAATTCTGAGCTGCACAACAGCTCAACATCAAATTGCAATTAGTACATCTTAAGTGCTTTCTTAGAAACAGCTGTGCTTAATCCACCCTACTGTCTCAGCTTTATTCTGGATTGGTATCTGATGCCATTGCAGTGTAATGGGCTGTGAGATTATGCTGGCACATTGGTTGCTTCACCCCATCCAAAACAGAGTGATGAAGTGATGAAACAGCAGGCCAAGGAAGGGAAACTAGTGTGCTTTATCTTGTCTAGGAATGCTTTAATAACTCAAGACATGCTTTTAACACAGTCTCTGCTGCCCTCTCGTGGTCTTGCAAATTATCCAACAAAATACGTCAATTTATCATCCAGGCCAATTTTTTGCAGGATCAAAACAGTAACCCCGCCAAACTAAAACATACTGCATTCAAATAATATAGATGCAAAGCAGCATTTTGAATTCAAAAGCTAAAAAAGGAGGAGTGTGGATAGTAGATAATTCATATGATGCTGTTACTGCTTAAATTGTTGTTGTTGTTTAGTCGTTTAGTCGTGTCCGACTCTACATGACCCCATGGACCAGAGCATGCCAGGCACTCTTGTCTTCCACTGCCTCCTGCAGTTTGGTCAAACTCATGTTTGTAGCTTCGAGAACACTGTCCAACTATCTCGTCCTCTGTCATCCCCTTCTCCTTGTGCCCTCAATCTTTCCCAGCACCAGGGTCTTTTCCAGGGAGTCTTCTCTTCTCATGAGGTGGCCAAAGTGTTGGAGCCTCAGCTTCAGGATCTGTCCTTCCAGTGAGCACTCAGGTCTGATTTCCTTCAGAATGGATAGGTTTGATCTTCTTGCAGTCCATGGGACTCTCAAGAGTCTCCTCCAGCACCATAATTCAAAAGCATCAATTCTATGGTCCAGCTCTCACTTCCATACATCACTACTGGCTTTAACTATACAGACCTTTGTTGGCAAGGTGATGTCTCTGCTTTTTAAGATGCTGTCTAGGTTTGTCATTGCTTTTCCTCCAAGAAGCAGGCGTCTTTTAATTTCATGACTGCTGTCACCATCTGCAGTGATCATGGAACCCAAAAAAGTAAAATATCTCACTGCCTTCATTTCTTCCCCTTCTATTTGCCAGGAGATGATGGGACCAGTGGCCATGAATTAGGTTGGGCATAATATAAGACTTCATGCTCATGAGGCAAGTTTCAAGAGAGAGAAAGCCTCTGTCGCCTGCTCAGAAGCTGAAACCATATTCTTAAAGGGCTTTCCGAACTACTCTCCACAAGACTCAACAGAGCTCAGGTTTAAATAGAGTCCTGTCTTTATTCCTTTCTCATATCCAGAGTGGTTTAAGGACCAATACCTCTTCCCAGGGAATTTTGGTAACTACAGATCTGTGAGGGAAATAGGGGTCCCCTAACAATTCTCAGCACCTTTAGCAAACTAGAGCTCCCAGGACTCTTTGGGGGAACCCATGACTGTTTAAAGTGATATAATGCTGCATGAAATGTGCATGCATCCCCCCTTACACGGGGGTTATGTTCTGGGCCCCCGTGTACATAAGTGAAATCATATAAAGTGTGAAGCACCCTCTAAAAAGTCCCTAAATGCCTATTTTCCCCTGCTCTCCAACTCTCTCTCCTACTCTCTCCACACAATTCTTTCTTCAACTAGAGATGAAGCTCTGGGGCTGGCTGGAGAATGCTTGGGAAAGGGGCTGCTACTGCTGCTGTGCTACCTTGCCAGTCAGCTGTTAGGCAGGGAGGCTGGGCAGCCTAAACAAAGCTCCACTGCACCTCTGGTCTCTTTGGAGCTTCCTCCTCCCTCACTGATGTCCTCTTCAGGCTGTGGGGAGAGCCTCATCGGAACCCATGAGAACTCTGTAGCGCTGTCCTGCCATTTCCTGATATAATTCTATTTCTTTCTTTATTTCCTGGCACTGCACATATACACGGTTGTGTGCAAGTAGCATGTGTAAGTGGAGGGATGCCAGTATAGAACAACTGGGGCCTCAGTTTGGACAGTGATGGCCAGGCACCAGGCCTTTGTGGTAAATGCCTCATGGTTGCGGAACCTCCTTCATGCAGAGGTGGGGAGAAAGGATCTCTGGCAGTTTTTCAGAAGTGGTTAAATTTAAGGCACATCTCTTTCTACCAAGTTTTTGCTTGACAGCATTGTTTTCTGTGGCTGCCCTTATGCTACGGCTGATATTAGGTCATTTTTATGCTGTTGATATTTTTATATTGTACTTTCGTTTTGATATAAACTGCTTTGAACCTTTTGGAAAAGCAGCATCTAAATATTTTAACAAATGGATAGATAAGTGTGCCCTTGATAGCTTGGAGGACCATTAGAGCGAAAGTGGACTAGGCTAAATCCAAAGCACTATAGAGTATTGTGGTTAAAAGGAACATAGATCTGTTTCAACAGAGATTGGTGTCACATACTACTTCGAACCACAGAGAAAAGGAAACATTTCAAACTCTCACGGGAAAATGGGCTGCCTTTGACTAGGATAGGAAAAAAATGTTTGCATATTTAGAGGCAGTAGCACTGAGTATAGAGTGCAGAGGGGTCTTCAGCTAACTCAATATTTTTGGGCAGGGGGCAATGCCCCGCCAATATTGAAGGGGCTGCTGCCACCCCACCACCGCTGGGCACCCTCTACGTGCCCCAGCCCCAGCCTCTGCACAGCAGCCCAGGAACTGGGCTACAGCTGGGATGAGTGAAGCAAAGATCACCCATGCTCACCCCAGGGGCCTAGACCAGGGGTTAGCAAACTTTTTCAGCAGGGGGCCAGTCCCTCAGACCTTGTGGGTGGCCGAACTATATTGGGGGGCGGGATGAATGAATTCCTATGCCCCACAAATAACCCAAAGATGCATTTTAAATAAAAGCACACATTCTACACATGTAAAAACGCCAGACAGGTCCCACAAATAACCCAGAGATGCATTTTAAATAAATGGACATATTCTACTCATGTAAAAACACGCTGATTCCCAGACCATCCAGGGGCAGGATTTATAAGGCTATTGGGCCAGATCCAGTCCCTGGGCCTTAGTTTGCCTACCCATGGTCTAGGAGTTCAGGAGCCAGGCAGTGGCTGGGATGAGTGTGACCATCTTTGCTTCACTTGTCTCAGCCATAGTCCGGCAGCCCGGCAGCCCAGTAGCTGGGCAGGAACTGGAATGAGCAAGCATGGAGATCGCCCTTCATGCATCCTGCCCTGCCTGGCACACACTGGGCAGCATCCACACCCCCTCAATGTGGGGGGGCAAGTTGGCACCCCTGTTTAGAGGATTCTAGGTATCCAAGTCCATTGTCAATAACTACCAGCATCTGGGGATAGAGGATTTTTCTCCATAGCATGAAACTCCCATCTAACTGGAAATCTCAATTGGAAGTCTCTGGGCCAAAATGGGTGAACAGGAGTGCTTGGTCTTAGAAGACCACATTGATAACATAACAGAAACCTGTTGGAATGAGAACCAGTGGGACACCATGTTCACTGGATATAAACTCTATAGGAAGGACAGGGAAGGAGAAACCAGAAATGATGTTACTCTTTATGTCAAAGAGGGCACTGAGCCCAGCAAGCAAGACTCCTCCACAGAATCATTGTGGGTAGTGTTATTGTCTCCCTGATTCAAATCCTCAGTGTGATCTTGATATCAAGAATGAAATCAAGGAAGCATCAAAAAAAGGGAATGTTATAGTCAGTGCTTTTTTTCAAGAGATACTCAAGCGTATGCAGTACCGACACCTCTTTTTGTTGTTGTTAAAAAGTGTGGCACTTAGTGTAACAATTTCGTGGTGAGTACTGGCACCTATTTTTCTATTTAAAAAGCGCTGTTATAGTAATGAGTGACTTCAACTACCCTCACACATTCTGGCTATCCATGTGTTCCAGTCACTGTAGAGAGGTAAAATTTCTAGGTATCCCAAGTGACTAAGCCCTAGCCAGTCATGGAACCAACCACAGAGGGGCAGCAACCCTAGATTTAATTTTGAGTGGTTTGCAGGATGTAAGTGTTGTCAAATTGTGTTGAAAAAGTGTTGAAAGCATGACCATAGTGCTATTAAATTAAATATACATGTAAACGGCCAATTGCCAAGAAAATCCAAAATGGTCACATTTGACTTCAAAAAAGGAAAGTTGAAAGGCAAATTCAAGAGAGTCAATCAATCCAAAATGTTTTAGAGTGGGTTAAAAGCTAAACCATGGAGCCTAGGGCTTGCTGATCGGAAAGTCGGGGGTTCGAATCCCCGCAATGGAGTGAGCTCCTGTTGCTTGGTCCCAGCTCCTGCCAACTTAGCAGTGAAAGTGATAAATAGGTACCACTCAGGTGGGAAGGTAAACAGTGTTTCCGTGTGCTGCTCTGGTTTCTCCAGAAGCAGCTTAGTCATGCTGGCCACATGACCCAGAAAAACTATCTGTGGACAAATGTCAGCTCCCTCAAACAGTAAAACGAGATGAGCACCATAACCCCAGAGTCATTCGCAACTGGACTTATCTGTCAGGGGTCCTTTACCCTTTTTTTTTTTAAGCACGAAATTAGAAGCTCAACTGGAGTATATACCCTGAGGGCCAAGAGGGATTAATGAACAGAGCCAAAACTGCTATTAGAAGCAAAAAAAGTCTTTCTTCAAAAAAAAAACCAACTCCAAATGCAGATAACAAAAGGAACACATTTCCCCTGAAGAAACAAGTTTGCTGTTTGGAGGACTCAGCACTAGCTGTGCAAGCACAGGTGGCAGCCATGACTAGGAATGTCTTTCACCAGCTTATGCTCAGTAGCAGACCTTGGCATTTCATATGTCAGGGGAGCTCTGTGCAATGCCAAAATCCACTCCTCTCCACCACCTCTTGCCTTCCGTTGGACTTCATAGTTACAGTGCCTGCTGCAGCGCCTCAGAAGCTCTGCACCCGGTGCGACCAAACCACTCACCACTTCCCTGGATTTGCCTTTGTTATGCTAATACTCTGGACTCCTGCAAGGCATTCTGCCTAGGACTACTTTAAAGATAGTTCAGCTTCAGCTGGTACAGAATGCGGGTGTCCAGATGCCAGGTGGTTGAAACACATGACGCTTATTATCCTCTAGCAGTTGTACAGTTGCCAGGGTGGTTCCAGCCCCAGTTTAAAGTGCTGGTTTTAAAGTCCTCAGTGCCTTGAAACCCGGTTCCTTGGAAAACCACCACCACTGCTGTGAACCTGCCCACATATTGAAATCAGTTTCAGAGGTCCTGAAATGCCTGCTAGTAAGATCAGTTAAGTTTTCAGGCATGGGAGATGGGACCTTTTCAATAGTTGCTTATGTCTTCAGAACTCTTTGCCCTTCTATGTATGATTTGCCCCCTGCATTCAAGTTTCTAACTGGGCTTTGAAAACCCACTTATTCCAGCTTGTATTTTTATGACAGTTCTGGGATGGTGTTGCAAAAAATATTGTTAAAGCTTTTGGTAGAATAAGCATTTAGCTACTGTCAGTTGGTGGTATTTTAAATAGGGTTTTTATTATTATTCTATTTCTGAATTGTTTTATACTATATGTATTACAAGCTGCCATGAGATGGTATTTACCCTGAAAGGCAGCCTAAAAACACTGCCCATACTATATGCCTTCCGTATGCCTCTGAAGTTCGCTGGTAAGCACCTTAATTTGTCAGTGAGCAAGAAATATATTTTCCCCAGGTTTCCCCCACTTTCTGCTACTGATAAATCTCACATTGCTGCTTGGCCCATAAAAAACAAGAAAAGGAATAGAAATGGGCTTCTCTCAAAAACATGGGATATACAAATGGAAGATAAGATACATTTTTAGATCACTTATACTAACTGAAGAACATGTGGTTTTCAGGCTCTCATTCTACAGAGCCAGCTTGGCAGGATTCAGCCACACAGTGGCAGCAAAACCCAAAATCTGTTGTACAGCTTCCCTTTCCCTGATCCTCATTCCAATAGTACTTTGATTAGGCTTATTTATGCCTCAGTCCCACAAACTGTGGCATTGAGGAGGGTGCCTCTCTCGCCATCTCCAAACTGGAAACTCACTGAAGTGCCCCAGCTGCGTTTTCACCTTGCCGTCGTGCTCCTGCAAGCCCCAATCCAGCAACAGCAGGGGATATTGGATTGCTCTATTGGATTGCTTTGCTGCTTTTTGCTGCGTTTCCGCTCTTAAGAGCCTAAGAAAAGCCTAGATGGATCAAACCAAAGGCCCATCTAGACCAGCATTCTGTTCTCACAGTGGTGACTAGCCCAGATATCTGTGGGAAGCCCAGGGGCAGCATTTGTGTGGAATAGCCCAGTGTGGTGTAGTGGTTAAGAGCGGTAGTCACGTAATCTGGGAAACCGGGTTCGCGTCTCCGCTCCTCCACATGCAGCTGCTGGGTGACCTTGGGCTAGTCACACTTCTGTGAAGTCTCTCAGCCTCACTCACCTCACAGAGTGTTTGTTGTGGGGGAAGAAGGGAAAGGAGAATGTTAGCCGCTTTGAGACTCCTGAAGGGGAGTGAAAGGCGGGATATCAAATCCAAACTCTTCTTCTTCTTCTTCTTCTTGCTCATGATCATAAGGTCATAAAAACAACCCTACTGGGTACCTAGTCCCACCTAGTCTAGCACCCTGTTCTCATGGTGGCCAACTACATGGGAGACAATGTGGCGTAATGGTTAGAGTGTTTGACTAGGACCTGGGAGAGCAGGGTTCAAATCCCTGCTCAGCTGTGAAGCTCACTAGGGGACTTGGGCTCAGTCACCACCCCTTAGCCTAACCTACTTCATGGGGTTGTTGTGAGAATGAAATGGGGAGAAGTGTCATGTAGACCACCTTGAGATCCTTGGAAGTCAAAGGTGGTATATAAATGTAAATAATAATAAGTGCTTTTTCTTAAAAAATGTTTAGGGGTACTCTCATTTTCCTACTCATATTGAAATACTGCCCCTCAATGAGGACAACTTGACTAAATGCATACCCCTGCGTCCCCCCAGAAAAAAGCACTGATGATAATGATGATGATAATGCTCATGGGAAAGCAGGACCTCACCAGGAATTCATATTCAGGGGTCTACCATAACTCTGATTAAACTGATAGAATTCTGAACAAATGTGGGTGTGTGGGTGTAGGTGGGTGTATGTATGGGGGGTTCAGCAGTATTGGAGAAGAGAAGCTATCCTACTTGTGATGTTTAAAAATATTGCTGGGGGAGTATGCGCACCAGAGGTGTTCGTCATGAAGGAGCACAACTTCATTCTGTGCAGATTCCCTCTTAGATATTCTTAAAATAGTGCATTGACTACTCTGATGGCTATGAAATTCTCTGGTGTGTACACTTCCCCAGCAATCTTGGGTTTGCCAAGCTGTGTTCCGCTAGCTTTCTGTTACTCTCTTGCTCCAGAGAATCCAAGATGTTTCCCCATAAAGCACTGAAAGGAAATCATGTTCTCCAAGCACTCAAACCACAATGTTTGACGCTGGAAATTGGAAAATGCACTTGTCCCCCACATACACCTCTCTTGTCCTTCAGAGGGTTGTGTGAGATATGGGTGTTCAAGGGTCCTGGGCACTTCAGCAGTGCTTGTGACAATATTAATCCCAGGTCACAATATTACATCATCATGAATAAGGATAAACTTCAGACTCAGCTACGTTAGTGTATGTGTGTTTTAAATGCGTTATGACACTGTGACACCAGTTGGCGCTGTAGAGTTTGGTCTTTTGACAACATGATTTCCTATTACAAGGTTTACAACGCGTTTTCCTGAAACGGTTTTTTGATGTGTCTAGATCCAGCCTTTGTCGCCCTTTCACATGTGGAGGGAATAGGAAGCTTTCCGTCTATGAACATCTTACCATCCAAACCCCACTCCCAATTCCCTGGGTAGCAGTCCCCACCCCTCTGTAGAGGCTTTTCGAGGATACTGGTGGCTCATGAGAGGGTCAGGAAATTTTCCTTTCATGCCCTGCCTTTAGTTAATTTCTCTTAAGATTCAAGTATTTCAGTCTGGTGTTGATTGAAAACTGGACATTGCCGTGATGAGTTATGAGTTTGGGGTGTTATGCCATGTGCCAGACCCCTCTAATGCCTAGATCTAGCAAGTGTTAAAATGTAATCAAAACTTATAATTCCTGGCAATAGCCAACATAGCTTCCTGGTGAGGTGAATGGGGAGTTAGGTAGCTTGGTGTGAGATGGCAAACGGGTGGGGGCCCCTCCCTCAACAGAAAAAGCCAGAGTTGAGAGCAGAGTTTGGCAGTGATGTGACCTCGAAGTAAAGCATCAAGCTGGAGAGAGTTGGAGCAATGTTTGAGAGCAATGTTTGATTTCTGTTTGGATCCAAAGCTGTGGTTATTAGAGAAACAAGACCTTTTGGGGGTTGTTGATGCTGTGAAACCTTCCATCGTGGGCTCAGGTTGTATATATGTGTGAATAAACCATATACCATAAAGACACCACAATCACCGCTGTGCCTCGTTTTCCAAAAGGAAACATGAATCCTAGGTAAGTGCCTGGAACCCCTGGAAACATACACTTCTTGGAGATTGGGGTGATGTGCAACCAATTCCCCACAGGCATCTGGTTGGATACTCTGAAATGAGGGTGGTGGGCTAGTTGGCCCATTGGCCTGATCCAGCAAGGTCTTCTTATGTTCAAATATGGGAAGGAAGGAAGGAAGGAAGGAAGGAAGGAAGGAAGGAAGGAAGGAAGGAAGGAGAAGAGGCCTCCCAAACAATGAGCTGAAGTTTCCAAAAAGTAGGGGGAGTCCTCTCATCAACACCAGTATGAAAGGTATAAGAGACTTGTCTTCATTTGCATGGGGTCACCCTGTTATTTAGGCCTTAGCCCAGGAAGGTGGTCTTGGAAGCCCCTGTCCTTCCCTTCCTCACCCAGCTGAAGAGTTTAAGTTAAATCCAGCTATCCTCCCCCGTTAACAAGAAGCCCAAGATCGTCATATATATCTTTCGCTCTCTTGCACAAGCTGTAATTTTTAAATTATTTTTAATAATTTATGTATTTAATGCATAATATATTTAATAATAATGATTAGAGTAGATATGCGCAAGATGATTCCTTGTTCAGTTTAATGACTTCCAACAAACTATGGAAGATTGGTGTCCAATGCATTTATGCCCATGGGCCCAGGTTTGTGTGCCTCCCCCACCAATATCTTTTGGTGGAATCTAGTATTCTTGATGCAGCCTGAACTTTGGAAAAGTATAAGTTTTTCATCTCCTAGGTGAAAGAGGGAGTTGGAATCATAAGGGGGGGTGATGTCATTTGCACAAGATGGCAGCTTAGCTTAGGAACGATTCGTCCCACTGAACTAATACCTCTTTTAAAAGTTGATTAGACAATAGCAAACAATTACAATATCTGCACAGCCAGGGCAAGTACCAGGATTCAGACCAAGTTTCCGTACCAGCTCACCTTTCAGATCAACACAGATGGTTGCTGCAAGCTCAGACTGCATAGCTCTAATAAGCCTTTTTTGTGTTCCTATACCAATAATTTAGGAACTTTCACCACTGTAATTAAACCAAGTTTTACTACCTGTGTTTTCTGATTGCTGTCTGGGAAAGCACATGAATCTGACCTTTGGAGAGTTTGTAAGTAAACTATTTTTAACTTACCAAACATGTGGCCTTTTTCTCTGCAAGAGCAAGAGGGAAACTTTAGAAGGGCATATTTTTAGAGGTCTAACAGCCTGTATTTCCATGCTTACTTTGTTGCGTATTTTGTGGTTTTAATTCTGGGGTACTTTTACCAAAGAGTACTTGCCCCAAACTTGGATCTTGGCATCCAGGAATTCTCCTTTTATACCTCACCACCACCAACAACAAAACAGGGTTATCTCCTAGCTCTACAAGGACATGACGGGGAGTGGACCTTGTAGTCTACCAAATGTGCTTCCCTAAGGCATCCTCAGTGCTGGTGAACAATATCCTTGGACAGTTGCTGGGGCTCCAGTGTCCCAACAAGGCTCATCATTATGCTGACACAACCCCTGGGATGTCTCCCTTGACACCAGTTGGCTACAGTGGAGGCTGGTCCATTATGGCAAATTAGGCACTGCCCAACCAACTTCAGTCTACCCTCAGCCGTCTTCCTACTTACAACAAATCCACAGAAGTGCACAGCCTGCAAACTTCCTCTTCCTTAATTATAGCGTTACCTGTAAAGAATGCAGTAGGAAGGGGGATGGGAAGAAAATAGGAATTTATTGGCTCTGCCTGCTATTGGTTCTGGATCCACCTATTGTTGGTCTTCCTGTCTTTCACCCTAACAGTCTCATTAGATAGATAGATAGATAGATAGATAGATAGATAGATAGATAGATAGATAGATAGATAGATGATAGATAGATAGATAGATGATAGATAGATAGATAGATGATAGATAGATATCATTTTTATTAGTTTTCCAATAAGAACATGCAATTAACAAATCCATCAAATCATAATCCAATTAAAAATATAAAAATAAAATTAAAAAACAGCCAAATTACAATCCAAATTATTAATTACAGCGGTACCTCGGGTTAAGAACTTAATTTGTTCAGAAGTCCGTTCTTAACCTGAAACAGTTCTTAACCTGAAGCGTGCTTTTGGTAATGGGGCCTCCTGCTGCAGTTGGCGTGCGATTTCCGTTCTTATCCTGGGGCAAAGTTCTTAACCTGGAGCAACCACTTCCTGGTTAGCGGAGTTTGTAACCCGAAGCATCTGTAACCCGAAGCATCTGTAACCCAAGGTACCACTGTATTAATTTTTTGAGCTTCCCATACTCTGGACCTCTGAAGTATATCTCCAATATTTTCATTTCTGCCCTCTTCTTATTGTTCTCATATTTTCCACATTCCGATCTTAACGCTTTAAAGTTCCCTGTCCCTGGCTGTGCGATTCTCCATCATGTCAGAGATTGTATATCCTTTCATCCATTGGGTACAGTCTACCAGGGCTAATTGCCCCCACATCAACCCTGAATTACTGGCACGGCTGAGGTCCAATCGTGTGAAAGTCAGCCATTTCTCACCGACGGAAACAGAAGCTCCCACCCTACCAGTCTCAGTGGGCACCAGCCACCACTGTTCCAATGATCTTTGAGCTTCTTGTCATTTAAAATTTCCTACAATGCTCCTGATGTAACAGCACTCTTAGAAATTTAGAATGGTGACTCTGAGTCACCTGGCATTTGTGGCAGGACTGCTGCTACTGTTGTTGCCACCCCCCACCATGAGATAAACCCAGTGGGGCCCACTAACCTAAGAGGGAGCCCAACAGAGGCAACTTACACACCTCTTTAAGCCTGAAGTCAGCCATTTAAAAAGTTGTTTAGAGGAACCCTGCAGACCCTCCAAGTGTCCCTATTTACCAAGTCCCGGATTTACAGAAAGCCATCCCAGTTTCAGATTTGATCCCAGAATGTCCCGCTTTTTCTTAGGACATCCCTATTTTCTTCGAAGAAATGTTGGAGGGTACAGTAGGATGTCCCTATTTTCATCAGATAAATGGTATGGTATGGAGTTATGCAATCCCTGAGCCAAGGAGATAAGTAACTGTACAACCTTTAGAAAACATCTGAAGGCAGCTTTGTATAGGGAAGTTTTTTTAGTGTTAAATGTGTTATTATGTTTTTATATGTGTTGGAAGCTGCCCAGGGTGGCTGGGGCAACCCAGTCAGATGGGTGGGGTATAAATAAAATGCTAATACTAATAATACTAATAAATTGTTGTTCTTGTTGAATAGGATGTCCCTATTTTCATCAGATAAATGGTGGAGGGTGTGATCCTGCCAGAAAAAAAGTTGGCAACCCCAGCAGACACATATATTTGATAATAGCTGCATGTCTCACTTTGAACAGACCCATGCATTTTGGTGTTGATCTCTGCTTTTTCTCCCATAAATGGAAATAGATAGATATTTGCATACCATTTGCATTTTAGAATTAATACATACATCCATTAATGTGTATACATGGGTGTTAATAATAATAATAATAATAATAATAATAATAATAATAATAATTTGTTATTTGTACCCTGCCCATCTGGCTGGGTTTCCCCAGCCACTCTGGGCGGCTTCCATAGAAACCAAAAATACAGTAAAATATCACAGATTAAAAACTTCCCTGAACAGGGCTGCCTTAAGATGTCTTAATTTTTATAATGAATGATTTTAGAATGTTGTTTATGTTGTACCTTTGTACTGTTTTATTGTTGTTAGCCGCCCTGAGCCCGGCTTCGGCTGGGGAGGGCGGGATATAAATAAAATTTATTATTATTATTATTATTATTCTGAATGTCAGGTAGTTATTTATCGCTTTGACATCTGATGGGAGGGCGTTCCACAGGGCAGGCGCCACTACCGAGAAGGCCCTCTGCCTGGTTCCCTGTAGCTTTGCTTCTCGCAATGAGGGAACCGCCAGAAGGCCCTCGGTGCTGGACCTCAGCGTCTGGGCAGAATTATGGGGGGTGGAGACGCTCCTTCAGGTATACTGGGCCGAGGCCGTTTAGGGCTTTAAAGGTCAACACCAGCACTTTGAATTGTGCTCGGAAACATACTGGGAGCCAATGTAGGTCTTTCAAGACTGGTGTTATGTGGTCTCGGCATCATGTGCATATGTGGAACTGTAACATAAAAAGCAGTCCTAAAGTCAGGCAGGCTGTGGTTTTATAGGTTCGTATCAGGCTGCATTGTCATTGTTGATTTATATTTACCTTCAATCTGATGTAAAGGGATGTCCAAAGAAGAAACAAAGAAAATGCATGAAAGAACACGATATGGTTGAAAGCATGTGCACATATTTACAGTCAAAGGCTCCCCCCCCCCAATCCATTTTGTGCTCGGTTTCTTTGTGGCCGTGGGAAACCTCATAACCTGGAACATCGCATATTTGCAGTCCTAATTTGTTTCATTTCAGAATGTTTGTGTATTGTTTGTGTTCACACTGGATCCCAATACTTCAGTGGCTCTGCTGGCTTTTACTGTACTCTTCTGTATAATTATGATGCATAGTTCACTACTATACAAGTTTATTAAAAATGGTACAGTATAGTACAGTATAATCTTTCTTAATCCTCTTTTGATTGCCATCTATCTTTTTATAATAGCTACAACTATTATAAATGTTAACATAGCAGGAGTCACAGGCATTATAACCTCCTTCTGACATGTTCATCAACAGCATTTGGAAAATAAATGTCCCCGAAAAACACAGAAGATGGACGCACAATTAACACTTTGAAGTGTTAATTAGACAGAGCTATTTTTTATTACAAAAAGGATATATCCTTCTCTCCTGTGGTCAGGAGTAAGAAGCTTGCTAAACAGCAAGACACACACTAGAAAACATATCATGAGTTACAATTTACTTGATGCAAAATTATACAATTACTACATCTACAATTGTCTGCTATTGTCAGCTACATCAGAATTAACGGTAATGTTTGTGATGGCATCACAACTGCTAGTGCCATTACTAACTGCGCGCCCCCCCCAAAAAAAAAAATAAGCAGTTTTGTTCACTGAGGCTGGACTGATCCGTAGAATCCACACCAAAGCTTACAGCAATGTGTACAAAAACAGACTTTCTTCCCACACATATTTGCTCATGGAAAACTTGAAACTGTACTTTGTTCAACAGTGGTACAGTTCTCTAAGAGTGATTCCAAATTAAAGTTTTATTGTGGGTGATCAGTGTTGTAAATCATGAGCATGAGTGAATCACCACAGTCCAAATTACGTACATTCAATATTACATTACTAACCCATCCTTTCTCCTAAGAGCTGATGGCAGTATGCATGCCCTGGACTGGCCTACTGAATCCTCACAATGTGAGGGTTCTGGCAAGGACCTAGAGTCCTTTATCTTCCTTTCCAAGGCCTAGTTAATCCTAGTTAGCACTTTCTCAGCTTTTGGAATGGGGTGGAAGGGCTGGAGGACCCCACCAGAGCCTTGCACCTCCTTCCCAAAGCCCAGCACCTCCCTTACCCGGCTTTGGGAAGGCAGCAAAATATGAGGGGGTGCCTCAAATTTAGACCTTGCTCCCCCTACCCCACACAACAAGGCAGTGTGTGGCCCACAGGTTCTATTTTGAAATATTCTTGTGGCCCACTTGGTATGAAAAGTTGGACCGCCATACTCTAGAGCAGTCAGGGAGAAACTTGGCCCTCCAGATGCTTTGGGACTACAACTCCCATCATCCCTAGCTAACAGGACCAGTGATCAGGGATGGTGGGAATTGTAGTCCCAAAACATTTGGAGGGCCAAGTTTGACCATGCCTGCTCGAGAGGAAGGGACCATTGCCCCATGGTGGAGCACAGGCTTTTCATGCAAAATGTCGTAGATCTCTAACATCTCCAGTCAAAGCCGATGATAAGAACCTGTGGCCTGCCAAATATTGTTGGACTACAACTCCCATCACCCCTGATTGTTAGCCATGCTGGCTGTGGGTGATGGGAGTTGGAGTCCAACAACATCTGAAGGATCATAGGATCCCCATCCCTGAGCTTCAGATGATGAGAAAGACCTCCAGCTGAAACTCTGGAGAGCCTGTGTAGAGACATGCAGCTGAATATACCGTATTCATGTTCAATTGGCTGAGTTGGTTATATAGGAGGTGGGAGAAGGAGATGCCATATTCAGATAAGCAGCCTTTTAGCTCTTCCTAAGCACGCTGGCTCCCTCGGCAAATAAAGCGAGATGAGCGCCGCAACCCCAGAGTCGGCCACGACTGGACCTAATGGTCAGGGGTACCTTTACCTTTACCTTTAAGCACTTCTTTGGGGCAAGGACTTCTTCATATATTATGTATTTGTTGTTTATCAGCAGTTTTATCCATGTTTCCTACACTTCAGTATAAAGCATTGCATTGCATTTGTTAAACTATGACATGGAAATTCAAAATTAAGCAATATTTTAGCAGTAAGTCAAGGTGGTGGTTGGGGGGGGCATTCAAAGGTTAGCAAATGCTTTTTCCTATGGAAAATGAAGCTGCAGGGCAAATACCGTAGGAAAGCACTCTGTAACGTTGATCACAGAAGAAAATGAAACTATGGAGAGGACAACACCTTAAACCAGGAAACACACATCATTTATTCTGATTTTTTTTTCTAAAAATCATGGAGTAAATCCTGTATTCATAAATAAATGTGCCCAAATATAGAGTTCCCTTACAAGCAGGCCATTCTGGACTGGGCTGCTCCATGTGTTTAATAAAGTATAGAGGGGGGGTGACTCTGAGCATATGCTGAGTTGTGGCCTTTCACTAGTAAATAACCACAATTAGCCTATAAAAATCCTGGCTTGGGGATAGGCCAATTGGTTTCCCCAAACTTGTCATTGTACAAGTTAACCTCTGAAGGGGACCTGTGCTGTGGTTACCCTCTGCCCTTTCCTCCTTTAACCAACCTGAGGGTGAGGAGGAAAGATGTTTGCTTTGGTGAGAAATGTCATTTTGCCACTAAATTGTTAGTATAATGTTATCTTTATTATGCTGTGGATTAGGGTTGATTTCTATTAAGCAACCAGGGCAGATAATAAACCTCCTGGACGTGCCCCACTCTCAATACACAGCCAAACAATGAAAATGCAACTGAGCGGATTAAGATTTTAATTAACAGAAAGTTTGCAAATGCTGGCACACTGCCTCTCCATTTTACAAATTATTTATACTTGCTTTGTTTAATTTTACTCAACTGCCAGCAATCTATTTATGGGGCGGGGGGAGCAGAGGAGGAATTTTAGTAGCTTTTAGACTACATCCCTGGGGAGAATGACCTGCCCTGCCCGTCAAGAACACCTTCAGATACACCCCTGCCCCCCGAGATGGAGAGCAAGAAGAAATATACATAAACTACTGGCTAGATAAATATGAGAGATAAGCAACTGATGTGACCCGTGGTTTGGTCCTATGACATGACTGGTGTGATGTAATAGAATGATGAACTGTGACCTTGGAGACCAGGGTTCAAATCCCCACTCAGCCATGAAGCTCAGTGAGAGACCTTGGGTCAGTCACTGTCTCTCGGCCTAGTCCATCCCACAGGGTTATTGTGATGATAAAATGGGGAGGGGAGAACCATGTACACCACCTTGAGATCATTGGGGGGAGGGGGAGAAGCTGGTATATAAATGTGATAAAGAAATAGCTCATACCCTACATCAAGGGATGGGGGAACTGTTCCCTATATGGTGCTGGACTCCCATAAGCCCCAGCCAGCATCACCAAAGGTCAGGGGTGATAGGAATTGCAGTCCAGTAACCTTGAGAGGGGCACAGGTTCCCTTTTCCTGCCTTCTAGCCATAGCCTGGTTCTCAACACCACATTGTCCTTTCCCCCAGTGTGTTGCCCTACAATGATGTTCTTATGTCGCTTACAGTTTAGGAGACTCAAGGGATCCCAAGGGGAAACAAGCAGTTCATCTGCTCTTTATACTGGCCAATTGAGAGGAAAATAGACTACTATTTAATGTTGCTCATGGAACCATTCAAACTATGGAGAGGACAACAATTGAGCAAGACTTTAGAAGGAAGGACAAGGATTTTAATTTGGACACAAAGCGAAAATGCTTCCAGTTTGGTTGATTTTTGCAAGGCCAAGCGGCAAAGTCTCCTTTATTTGGCAGCCTGGGGGCAGGGACTGTGTTCGTTCTCATGTTCACGATCAGATTGGCTGCCATGTTTGTGGTGTGGAGTGGGTTTTGTCATGTCACCCATCCCACCCACGCCCCTTCAAATTCAAGAGTGAGGAAGGGTATTTCACTCCACCGAGTGGAGTGGCTCCTTCTTGAGTAATTTGAAGTGTTTGCTCTGCAGTTGCCTCTCTGCTCCTTGCCTACTATTGTGGGGTTGTGCTTGTATTGGGACTCTGGGCATAGGAGCCAACTCCCCTTTGCGCCCCCCCCAATAAAATATTTGACAAAGCCTCCCCTGCCCAAAGCAGATGGGCATTGCCATTCAAATGGTGTGCATGCACCCCATATTGTGATTTGATTATGCAAACAGGGCTTACCTATCCCTCCCCCCCCTCAATATTTTATTCAAGTTGGCCACACCCCTGGCTCTAGGCTGTATGACTAGAGCAGGGCAGAGAACCAGTGAGGTGTGGTGGTTAGAGCGTTGGACTAGGACCTGAAAGACCAGGTTCAAATCTCCACTCAGCTACGAAGCCCACTGAGTGACCATGCTTGGACCAATCACCATCGCTTAGCCTGACCTACCTCAAAAGCTTCTTGTTAGGATAAAATGGAGGCGAGGAGAAGCACACCATCTTGAGCTCCTTGGAAGAAAAATGGGGTATAAATGTACCAAGTAAATAGATAAGGGGTAGCGAAAGTGCTGACTGGAGATGATGGAAGTTGGGATCCACAACATGCGGAGGTATGGGCGTAGCAGGGGGTGGAGCTAGTTGCCACTCTCTGGATCAAGTAAAACAATAGAAATACTTAACAAACTGACCAATCACGTCGGTTCTGCCCCCCCCAAGATCCTGGAAAGCCCATGCACGGAGGGCGCCACGTTGGCTACTGGAGGGCCTTTTGACGCCTTGGGACCACTGTACATTTATAGACGTCTAGGCAGTTTAATCCCATGAAATCCCAGATTTAAAAGGTTTGATTAGATGACCTCGGAGGTCCCTTCAAAACTTTGTACAGATGCGTCACTGAGAAACTTGAGGAAAAACGTGTTCCGAGAAAGAAACTCAAAGAATATACTGTATTCAGCTCATTCTCTTTGCAAGGAATGCCGTGTGTGGCGGGAGGCGTTTAAATCGTGAGCGGCTACTGGGG
This sequence comes from Podarcis vaucheri, assembly GCF_965113315.1. NCBI lineage: Eukaryota > Metazoa > Chordata > Lepidosauria > Squamata > Lacertidae > Podarcis > Podarcis vaucheri. The sequence continues at coordinate 51,112,828 of NC_138764.1, read as the reverse complement.
CTCGCTCTCCGCAGCTGGAAAGTGACAATTGTGTCCACCTCATTTCCTTAAGTAGAAAAATCCTCTGTTAGCCCCACTCCTCTTAATCCCAGACCCCAGAAAAATCAGACGGCTCTCTATACACACACACACACAGAGAGAGAGAGAGAGAGAGAGAGAGAGAGAGAGAGAGCGCGCAGAGATTTACTCTGTCGCACGAAGTCCATCTTTTTCTCTCTGGTCCCCGCCCGCCCCATCCCCTCCCATAACCCTGTCACATTATAACCGAACAGACAACTCCTTTTTTCCAATTAAAGTGGAATTAGGAAACTCAATCAAATTAGCTCACTATTAAAGCCCTTCATTATTAAACCGTTTTGGTGTAGTAATATTACGTTTCAACCACTTTCGGAACCTGAGACTTATTTATTTTTTAAAGGGAAAAAAAACACCTTTCCCTTGTGCTATTGATTTGGCCGCCGTTAAGGGTTGGCGCAGGGGTCAAAGAATTAACTCGAATATAATTTTTAAATACACAACAAAGGCCGTTCAACCGCGTTTAAGAAATCACGGAAGAAGGGGGGAGAAATGCAATTGTCTGGAGGTGTGTTTCTTTTAACCCCCTTTTTACTACCACTAATAATTATCATCATCATCATCATCACTATTATTTATTACCATGTCTTCTTCCAATAACCACTAAGGAATCCAAATTTTCACCCCTCCACCCCAATATATTAACTGGTTATAGGAGCAGAGCTGTCAGTTTTAAGCCAATGTTTACACAGTTATATTTGAAGTGAGAAAGTAAACAGTCCAGCTGCGCTACAGAACAGTTGGGTGGGATTAGGTTTCCATACCAACCAATTTTAGGAGCTTTTACAGTCTTAATTCAACCATGCACTGAACTTGTTCTTTGTGAGTAATAGTTTTCCTGGGCCAAACACTCTCCAGGGTAGAAAAGAAAATCCCTCCTATATAAGCACTGCCATTCTAGAGGTACAGTAAGAAATTCCTAAGAGCTCTGTTGCTCGCCGTCATCCTTGCCGGCCAGTTAAACAGAGTCCGGTTCCCAGGTCTCCTCATTCCTCCGTGAGTTTTAGAACATATAAAATACTAAATTTACTTCCCAAGAAAGGCAGTTAGGATTGATTTGTGTATATTTCTCCAAAACTCCCACTCCTCAACAAATGACTGAAAACTAAATTCGTTTCCTCGTTTCACACTTCTTTTGCTTCCCACTGAATACACTGTCGGCTGACTTGAATAAACTTCCAAGTTAAGCGTGCTTTGTATCGGGTGTTGGTCAATTTCACCCGAAGAATAACTAGGCGATTGGTCGATCAAAGAAAAGGGAAGCTTTCTCTCCTGAAATCTAGCAGATATTCCTCCTTGAGCTGCGGAAGATTCTCACTAGGCGCATTTAATTTAAAAAAAAGTAAATAAAAACAATGAGTATCTACCCTCTTGCTACAGTCAATCCAATTAGCATTTTTAACAGGCAGAATTTAACCACCAACTCCTTACAGAAATCGGCAATACGATTAAAGGAAAATTATGCGCAATCCACCGCGAAGTTGGGTGCACAAGGCGCGTTGACAATGACATTAAGAGGGTCCCGTTGACTGAATCCGAATCAGTTCCCAGCGCGTGTGTTTAGGATCGCAGTCTCTGAATTTAGCATTCGAAACAGATCAATAAAACTTAAAATACCTTTTCAAAACAGCACCCGTTACTTCGTCCCAAATCCATTAAAAAGAAGAACCAAGGTAATATATTATTTCTGGTCGTGTGTGTTTAACCGCCGAACTGTGTACTGGAGTGTATAAGGTTTACAGCTTTTCCTGTGAACGTCTATTGCAAGCACGGTATGTTAGTTAACCGTTTTGGAAGAATGTCTGAGAGTCCGCTCAGGGCAATCGCTTTAAACAGGTCAGTTAAGCATCAGAAATTACTACAACTTTGCACTAACTTGCATTAGGAAAGCATACCAAAATACTGCAAAAAACCCCACACCCTTAAAATAAATAAAAAATAAAAACAGCAGGAGCTATTGAGAAGGCTACTTTTAATACAAAATAACATTTATTTCTAGGATTTATATGAAATGAAAACAGCGAAAAAGACAAAAACTTTTTGAAACAGCAAGAAGTTTGCTACACTGGAACCAATATCTTTTTTCTTGCGGGTCACGCATTAAAACGGTGTCAAGCACAGGCTTTGGATTGAGTCCAAAGAACAATTGCAAATATATCTACTTTTCAACTTTATTTATTTACAAATCGTATCTTTCCCCTCTCAGTGAGTGAATAAAAAGAAGCGTTAAAATTATTTACAATATATTTAATCTCTATGCTTGGTGTGTTTTAAACTGAAAACTAACTTTTTAATTTACCGATAATACTAAAATCACCTACAAATTACATTAATAACTTAAGATTTCCATTTGATAACATTATACTATACACTTGCTGGTATATATGTGTATATATCTCGGTATGTATATACATATATATATCAATCTCACAACGCACCAAGAGGAATATCCATGCTTATTTATGGGCATAAGCAAAAAGATAAAAATGGCTGACAACTTTATAACAATGGAAATACGCCTTTGGGGGGGGGACAAAAAACTTCAGTACACCTAGAAGTATCTCCCACATATTTGACCAGTTTTCGTTGCAACGAACAGGGTGAAACGAAATCCTGACAACCCAGAAACTACTCGGAACTCAGGGCTTGGGGAAGAAGGCAATGGAAATAATTCCGAGCAACTGGTGTCCGAATGCATTTTACTGGCGTTTGCAGCCGCCAATCTTTTGAAAACAACCCCACCTGCTCTAAATCGCTTCCTAAACCTCCCACCCCAAACTGCCTTCTTTATACTGGCTCCTACGCAGACGAAACGGGACGTGCCAGGATTCCTATGGCAGCCTCGCCTCCAAGCTTAAACCTGTAAGTAACTCCGCTGATTTACTTCCCAGAGAACTACTTTCAGAGCAATGCGTTTAACATCCGAGTGTAAATTATATTTTAAGAACTGCTGCGATCCCTGGGGATATAAAACTCTTGGTCAGGCCTATGTCACTCAGCCCGTGGGCTGAAGGCATGGATCTCCTCCTCCCTTCCGTTGGTGTCGGCACAGTCTATCTTTCTTCGAAGCATGTATATATACACGTGTATAATAAGCAGGCCCGGGGTTCGTGTGGGGTGCGCGGCCTTGTCCTGGGCCTGGCCTACTGCTTCTCTGGGGCGCTGTTGACTAAGGGCCCGTAGAGCCCGTTGGGGTAGGCCTGCTCCTTGTGCGCACTGGCGGCGGCGGCAGCGGCTGCTGCAGCGGCGGCGGCCGCGGATCTGTCCCTCATGAGGTCGCTGAAGGCGTACTCCATGGGCGGCCGGAAGCCCAGCGTGGGCATGAGCCCGGCTGTGGAGTAAGGCGTCATGAAGGCCAGGCCCCGGCTGTGCGCCGCCGCCGCTGAGTAGGCCAGGCGCAGCGGGCTCAGCCCCAGGTGCGTGCCCAGAGGGTAGGCGCTGGCCTCGGCCGCCGCCGCCGCGCCGAAGTGGGTGGCGTTGGGCTGCAGGGGCGAGAAGGCCGAGCGGCTGCCCAGCGCGCCGATGGCGGGCGTCATGGCGCCGGCCAGCAGGGGGCGGTGGTGAGCGGCGGCGCCGGCGGGCGAAGGCTGCAGGCCGCCCAGAGGCCCTGTCGTCGTGTCCCCGGCAGCCCGAGCCCAGCTCTCGTCGCTCGCCTTTTCGGGCCCCGCGGAGCTCAGTCCTGAGGCGGCGGCGGCTGCCGCGACGGCGAGGCCTTGGCCGGGACTGCCCGCCCCGCGGTGGTGATGGTGGTGGTTGTTGAGGATCTGCTCGATGGCCTGCACCACGTCCCCGCCGCAGCCGGCCAGGACCAGCTCCAGCACGCTGCGCTTGTGGGCGGGAAAGACGCGCGTCAGGATGTCCAAGGGCGTCCGCTGCTGCCGGCTGCCTCCGGCCGCCGCTACGGCCGCCGCCAGCCCGGGCGAAGGGGCGCCCGCTTCTTCGCGCTCCGCCTCGGAGCAGCCCGAGTCGGAGCCCAGCGGGCTGATGGAGCCGGGGCTCTCCTCCTCGGCCGCGCAGCCGTCCTTGGCGCCCTTCGAGACGGGCGAGCTGAGCGAGGACTCGCCGTCGCCGTTCTCCGAGCCCGAGCCGCAGCCGTGGCGGGCCGCCTCCGGGGACGAGGTGCCCGGTGCGCCGTCCGTGCCGTCCGGAGACAGGGGCTTGGCCTGCTGCGGGGTGGCGGCCCGGGTGGTCAGCAGTGTCTTGGGGAACAGGTCGAACTTCTGCAGCTTGACCTCTGCCGAGGGGAGACAGAAAGAGAGAGGGAGAGAGACGGCGTGAGCCTCGCAGCCGGGGAGCTCCATTCGGAGAAGCATGCAGCCTGCCCAAACTGGACTCACTACACACACCCCGCAAGGGGACACGCACGTCTCCAGGCATCTGCCCACCAGCCTGATTAATTCACTTCAGCACTTGCCCTGCCAACCCTATACATGTCAACACAGAAATAAGCCCCACTGACTTATGTGGGGCTCACACACCCCGGGGAAGTGGGTGCATAAAGTGCTGCCTATCCTGCAGCTCTTATTCCTCATCCACACCCCGCAATTTGCCAGGCGCCGCTTGGTGACCAGCCAAAGCACCTTTCTTGGCCCCCTTTGCCGAGCCAGTTTAGCAAACCAGGCCCCTGCTCGCCACACCACCTGGCACCTCTTTAGCAGGGTCGGATCGCTGGGGGGTCGGTAGAGGGCGCCATTTTCTCTCGCAATCTCCTTTGGCTGAGGCAGCAGGAGAGCCTTCCCCTAGAAGTCGAGCAAAGAACTAATGCGAGGCTGATGCGCGTTGCTGTCGGAGCTCCCTGTCCCAGAGAGATCGCTTACAATGTGGCAATCCTAAACCCACTTACCTGGAAATAAGTCCAAATGACCCCTGTTTGCTTCTGCATAAACAGAGGCTTCAAGCCATAAAATGGGTCCACAATAGAGACCGTAACCCCTGGTCATAGATGGGTCTGGAAGGAAGGAATTGTGGGTGGGGTGTAAATACATGTACAGATGGGTAGACGGGGAATAAGTATGGAGAAGGAAAGTTTAAAAGTGTTTCTGAGCTTGACAGAGTATATAAAAGACAAGAGGAATATATATGCCTCAGTTTGGGCTTGGAAATAAGACCCGTTGTTTCCAATGGACCACATTTATAAGCAACCTGGTAACATCCTATCTATCATAAACAGCTTGGGTAAAATTGTCTCCCACTGAAATCACTGGGACTTAATTCCAACAAGCAGTACAGGATTGAAATATGCGTTGTTCGTGGGTGCATGGGACAGATAAGTGCGATGTGTGGAGAGCGAAATGGAGTGAGAATGGGTGGAGAAATGAGAGCAAAGGGTGCTAAGTGGTGGAAATAGGGAGGGGAGGAAGGAGATTCAGAACTGTTGTTTGTGTATGTCCAGGAGTGACTTGAAGAAGTGTAGAGGCAAAGGTAGAAAAAGCGAAGGAACGGCGAAGAATGGAAGGATTTGAGAAATGGTGCTTGAGTAGCTGGACATATGAAAGTGGGTGAGAGTTGTATTTCTGCTCGCTCGGCTGAAGTCAGCTTTGTTCTGGACATTATATTGAGGTTCAGCGGACTCCCCTTCTCCGCCCCGCTTAAACCAGTGAGATTCCGGGCGTGTTTCTTGGGAAGTAAGCCCCCCTGAGGTCGGCGAGACTTACTCCCTGGCCCCTGGCTTACTCCCCTTAGTGCCCCGCGGGGGACGGGCGCTCGTGGCCAGCCAAGGTGGCGGAATCGGTGCCTGCTCACCTGAGCCCCCCGTGCCTCCGTCTGCGCTGCACACCGAGCCGAAGACCTCGTAGGCGGGCCGCGGCGGGATGATGCCGTTGGCGGCGGCCAGGGCCAGCCCCTCGGCGGTGCCGTAGAGCAGCTGCAGCTCGCGGGCCTCGTTCTCCTCCTGCGCCTGCTGCCGGCGCAGCGCCACCTGGGCGGCCATGACGCGCTGGCGCTCGGCGATGAGCGTGCACTTGGCGCACAGGCAGTCCTTCCAGCGGCAGTAGCGCTTGTGGCCCTTGAGCGCAGAGACCACGCCGTGGTTGCGGCAGCGGGCGCACTTGGGCGTGCGGGGGTACTTCTCGGCCGCGCGCAGGAGCAGCGGCGGCGCCCGGAGGAGGCTCCCGGCCACGCTCACCGGCAGGCTGGCCGCCGCTGCGGCCGCGGCCGCCGCCACCGAGCTGGGCGGCACCGGAGCGGGCGCCGAGGGCACGCTGGGCATCTCAGACCTCAGCTCCATCCTGACGGGGAAGCAGAACCGACACGCTCAGAGATGGGCTCCCGGGGAAGCCCCAGGCGCGCAAGAGCGCAGCAGCTTCCCAAAGGCGCTCTCGGAGTTACACGGGCGGGTTACACGCGACCGAACGCCCCTCGGACTAGCTGCTCTGTCAACACCCGGGCCCTTTCCAGAATTACGCCCCTCTCGCCGCCACTGCCCCCTCCAAAAAAACAAACAAACCTGGGTGTTTTCTAAACCTCCAGATAGCCTGACACGAAACCCTCCGACAGCAACTGTCATGCAGTACTGGGCAATTTGCACTGTCTAGGCAGGTTTCCTAACTACGGTAAAATACCTGGAACTTTCCAGCCTTTCCTTCCCCCAGTAAATGATCCGCTTAACTAACTCTAGGCGAAAGGAAATCTGGTTTACTTTTCCAACGCGTCAACACAAAGTGGTCGCGGCCCTTCCTTCCTTTTCTGCCGTAATCCCCACCGCACAAATTAAAATCCCCGGGCGGAGGAAACCGTGGCTTCCGATAAAGCCCTAAAGTACCTGAGCCACCGAAATGACAACCAATCCATCTCTCCTCGGCCTCTCTGCAAAGCGCAGTCGGACCCTGTTCCCCTAGTTCTTGCGGGTTTCTTCTCCTGCGGAAAGTTGCGATTGAGACTCCGCCAGGACAATGGCAACAGCGAGCGCCCCCTCTAACAAGCGGCGGCGGCGGCGGCGCCTTGGTGCGAAAGGAGACAGCTGCGCCCAAGCGCTTGCCAATGTTACAAAACACGGTCCCGGCTGAAGCGTACACAAGCCCCTGGAGACATAACAAAACCAGCGCCCTGTCCAAGGAGAGCTCGGCGGCTCCCTCGCCGCAGCCCCACAGCCCCGACCGGCAGCGCCAGGGAGACACAACCGCCCGGGGATCCTTCGCGCTCCCGAGCGCAGCAACTTCCAACTTCCCGACCCGCGCCCAGCAGCGCCTCTCAGCCTCCCCGCGTCCCCTCTCTCCGCCTCTCCCTCCCTCTGGAAGAAAAGCCCGCCAGCCCGTCGGCCAGATCTCCCTTCTGCAGACGGCAGAGCCCAGCGCGGTCCCCCCCTTCCTTAGCCGCAACTTTGCATGTGTGACACTAAAGAGGGCGAGAGTTGCCAAGAGATAGAAATCTTCGCCGAGCCGCCCGCGAGCGCTCGCTCTATTGTTGCTCCTTACGTTTCCATTAGACAACATTTGACAACAATGTGACGCCCGCTATTGGCCAGGGGAAGAAAGCGCCTCTCTGATTGGCCGGCCGGATGTCTACAGTGTCCACCCGAAGCTTCTTTCAAGTAAACTGTTTTAAAGAAGGAGGGGGGGAGGGCTAGAAGGGTCCAAAAGTGGGGGTGGGGAGTAGCATTGGGGAGAAACGCCGACAAATAGTTTCCATTTCTCTCCCTCTTTCTCCCCTTCTCTCTCTCGCGTGCTGTGTCTGTGTGTAAAATTTTCCCGATACCTCATTGTCTGGTACTTCGTTAAAATCCACTTAAAAGCAGTAGTTGGCTGTGCCAAACGATCGCGCGCTCTGCGCTTCAGGTTTTCTAGGGGTGCACCGTATCACTTGTCAAAGGTGGGGAGGAGGGAGGAAGTCGCTTGTGGAAACTTGACAGTTCAATTGAAAGTCCTGCTGGTGATTTTATCTGAGAGCACAGACTAACTTTTGTTTTCTCTTGCGCATTCTACTTTCGCAGGTGCCTTTCCTTATCCAGGCGACTGCAGCGCAAGGAGATATATGAGAGGTACGATTTTTATGTTTTATTACTTGGGAAACCAATAAATAAATAAATAAATGGGGGGTGAGACGAGCCGGCGGCACTAGCAACTTTATATTTCTGGAAGGTCTCTTTTTTTCTTTCCTCAGATTCAATTATTGGTTGTTTGTTTAATTAAAAATTCAATCAGGAATATTTCTGACTTTCCATTGGGACAATTAAAACGGGGAATCGATCCGTGAGCAATTAAGGCCGCTATCACCGGAGTCGTTCGCATTTATAATATTGTTTTGTTTCCGAATATCGTCGACTTAAGCGACGGTGGCTGACGTCACACTCCTTGGGACCTGCTTGGTTTGAAGAGAGGTTCCTGGAAGGAAGTTGCGTGAAAGCCATGCAACTGGCTCCCACCTGGATCTCTGTCGAGGCTCCGCTGGGCCAGGCAGCGGTCCTCGCCATCCCAAGGGGAAGAAGGCTTTGGAATCGTTCACAGCAATAACCCCGGTCCCTTGAACCGACTCCTTATGTCATTTGCTGCTTTACGCTCAACTGCAATAAATCAGGCATCCACAAAAACCGTTTGAGACTTTAGAGTGGGCCTGGCAGCAACGCACTTTAAATATAACTGAATATTTTTGAAATATTTGCAAAGTGGGGCGGGTGGGAACCTGCATTTCGCGTGCTTTGGGAAGTATCTTTTAAAGCCCTGTTCCGTTCCCAAGAGAAAGGGGAAAGAGCCGACTGCTTTGGATGGAGCTTTTTCCCCACCCGCTTTTCGAAAAACGCGGTGTCCCGCACATGTTTGTTTCAGGCAATGTTTGCTTCTATCTGTCCTGGCAAAATGAGGTTCAGGCGCTGCTCTTTCATTTGTAACGCTGAACCCGCTCCTTTGCTGCCTTCATTCAAGAAGCTTTAGAATGATCTAAATTAAATGAAGGCAAAACTCTCCCCCTGAAATCCCGTTTGGGGGAAAAGCAACCCCCAGTTTTAGGGAACCAATACCCCAACCCGTTGCACGAGGGGGGGGGGGAGAGGTGTTGCCGAGAGCACCTTCCTTCGGTCTCGATTTCAGGCCTCCCTCCGCTCAGGATCCGTTTGCTCAAGCCAGAGCTCCTCTTTCGTTCCCGCCGAAGGAGACGTCTTGGCTTCGGGGGACGGTGCAAGAATTTGCTTGGCTGGCAAGGACTGGCAGTTCCCATTGTGTTTCCTCTCCAGCAGGAGGAAGCGGTCTTTTTCACGCCCCGTCCCGTCATTTATTTCTCTCTCTCTCTTTTTTGCTGGAAGTTCTCAGCGCCCTGCTTGCCCGCACCTCCAAAGTGTGTATGTTGGAAGTGGCGGGGGGAGCAAAGTTGGGGCTGCGATTTCTTGCTGACCTCCTACTTGTCATTTCAAGGGCCCGAGTGAGTTAACTGCTCCATCAAGGCGCGGCGCTTTTTGGAAAGCGACAAGCTTCGTGGATCAATTAAATGGATCAGTTCTAGGGAGCTGCTGAGTTGGACCAGGCAGCCAGTCTCTCGTATGCACGGCGTGCTCCCCTAGTTTTGCCCTCAAGAGATGTCTAGTACAAACTTGGGATGGTTTCCGGGGAAGAATTTCCTAATTAAGGCTTGTAAGCAACGTCTGAAATCTGTGCAAGGTTGGTTCAGTTACAGAGCTAGGAGAGTTTCCGTTGCTCGGGGACTTTACACACTTTCTCGTTATCTTGTGTTTAAGAGAGGAGTCAGGATCTGACTTTGACTTTTATATTTTTTAAATGCATGGTTTCTGGGAAATTTTTGAGAAGTTGTGTACATGGCTTTTAAAAATTATAGCTAGGCTAAACCATATGTAAGGCGCGCGCACACAAAAGTACATGCAATAGAAAAGCTAACTTTATTAAGACATAGATGTATAGATGTGTTGACTGTGAGAAATGTAAAGCTCATGGCATTATATGTAGTGAAATATAATTTTATAACAGAAATGAGGTATATTAAAAGAAAGAAATTATGCATGTCTTCACTAAATCAATATGCTAACCAGAAAGAATAATGAAGGGAAATACTTTTATGGCCTACCGGTGCTAAACATGTCAAGTTGGAACAAGTCACGCTGATTGACATTGAAATTGTTTCCAAATAAGTGTTTTAGATCTCAAGCTGAACGATCTGTCACGCGATCCACCACCAAAACAAAAAGGCGGAAGGGCCTTGGATTTAAGACACTTTTTAAGCTAAAGCACCACGGCTTAACTAGTTTACCGATCGCGCGCGGCGGCGCATGTGTATGTTTTCCTTTTTCATATATGTACACCGATATACTTACCCATCACTCTTATGTGCTCGTATAGACGTTAAGACTTTAATTGGCTTTTCTACACACACACGCGCGCACGCACCTTCCTACTGGTAGAAAACTGGTGTGTGAGAGAGACATATATTTATCCGTCGTTTTACCGTTACCAGACGATACAGTGTCGTCTAAGTGCAGTTTTCTGTTTTTCATTTTGTTATCGCTGCTACGACTTTACAACAAACGAAAAAGAAAAAAGAGATCCCTGCCCCGAGGAACGAACAATATAAAATCTGAATGTTTCAGTCTTAAAAATGTTTATCTCCGAATGCTTTAGACGAAATAGTCAGCATCATTGATTTTAATACAAATCTCTGAAATCAGACTCGCTTTTAGGGGTGCGGGGTTGGGTAGTGGAGTTGACACAATATTCTACCACCGGGACTTTGCGATGAAATCCTCAGGAATACCCAGAAGGAACCCCTCAGAGGGATTTGATTGTTTCTCAAGATACCCTCAGTTCTTTCCCCCACAGCACGCGTGCCCCTTGGGTTGGGCTGGCGTGGGCTCTGCGTGGGAACTAGTGACCTAACTGTGCGTCTCTTGGACCCCCATTTTAACTTTTTCCTCTCAGGAAGCGAAGAAATGGTATCACCAATAAATAATTTGTAATAAACGCCAAGCAAACAAGCAAGCAAGAAAGAACAGACTCCTGCTGCTTTTTGTTACGTTGGTCGCTTGTGTGCAGTTTCCTTGGACTGGGGTGTTTCCAACTCTGACACAACTACTGTTTATGTGACAGCTAACTTGGCTTGCTGTGCTTGTGTGTGTGTGTGTTGTTCTTAAAGGAAACTTAAAAGCAGTTCGAGGCGTCTCTTTGGTCCTCGGGTGCAGTCTTCGTGCGCCTTGGAGTGGAAAGAGCCCCGATCTCCCCCTTCCTAGTCTCCGAGGCGTCAGGATCGTGGAGACCCTGCTAAGGTTATCGCACAAACCAGCGATGCCCGCCTCTTCCCTCTGCTCCACGCACACGCCCCCTCCCCTTCCCCACAATAGGAACTTAACGCATTATTGGTCCTTCCCATCTTATGCAAACTTGTCGTTAGTTGCAGTTACTCAAGCGAGGAGAGTTTTCAAGCGCTTGACTGGAGCGTTAATACCCGGAACCTTAGCACACTTTGCGACGCAGCGAATCGTTCAACATCCCAACAAACGTAGCTGCTTCGAAGGAAATGTGCCCCCTTTAGGGTGCGATCCACAAACCACTGCATGCCAAGTCCTCAGCGAGCTTAAACCAGAGGGACTCCGGTTTGGGTCGCTTCTGGGTCTTCTTAAACAAAGGCTAGCTTTACTTTCTCTCTCGCGCTTGTTTTCATTACCCTGAACGTCTTACTAACCCGTGTCATTTCCCAAAGCACCGTCGAATTCAGGCCACGCTCCTCCTGTGACATCGCTCGGCTGCTCGAGTCCCTTAAAATTCCGCGTGGCAGAGCTGGGAACAGGCGCACAAAGTTTGAGATCTGCTAGTATTACAAGCCGGGAGGCGGCGGCAGTATCGCTTTGGATCGCAGGAAATTGACCTTTCTCTCCGGGCGCTGGTTTGGCGCTGTGGTTCTTTGCTCTCACTGCTGTTTCTCATTCCCCTTCCTTCCAGCTAATGAGTTACATCCAACTCAGAGCAGAACCTCTTGAATCGACGGCCCTCATTCAGTCATGCCCATTGATTTCAACGAGTTTGCTCTGAGCAGGACTAACGCTGGCTCTCTAACCATCTCTGTCTCCAGAGAAGGCACAGGAGGCGTAGACGCCTTTGCCCCACACCAGATCTTGCCCCTCAGCCTGAAAGCAGCCCTCTTTCAGCCCCTCCACACACCAACACTGCCCAAAAAAAATGGAGCTCTCCTTCGCTAGGAGCTTCCGGGGGGGGGGAGGCGTAAAATCATTGGCTTCTGGGTGTGTGGCTGAGTTTTTCTCCCTTCAACCCTTCTTATTTCCTTAGGAGCATCCTTTGCCCGCTGCTCTAAGCTCATCTGCTCCTTCTTGGTCATGCCTGCAATGAGGTCCCCGAGCAAAAGGAACAGGGGCTGGGCTGGACTGCTAGGGGGAGGCCGAGAAAGTGCGGGCCCAGAGGCGACTACACCGCTAGCTCTCGGGATGAATCAGCGCCCGGATCCCTGCCGGGCAGCAGAGCTGGTCCTTTTAGCTGAAAAGATCGGGAGCTAATTGAACTTGACAAGAAGGTGCGGAAAGCACCCTGGCGGATCCAGGCAGGAGCTTTCGCGGGGCGGCAACAAACAGACAGACAGACAGACAGGCAGGCCGGCTCTCTGCTTCCTCGGGTGAAAGAGGGAGGGGGAGTCCCCGGGGGCGGACGGGGGTGGGTTGGTCTCGGGGAGAACAAAACCCAACCAAGCCTCCGCGTCTCTCCAGATCCTCCGGAGCCCCTGCCAGTGGGGCCGATTTCAGGCAATTAAAAAAATGGTATCTGGTGGACTGGATCGGAAAGGGCTGGGAGAAAAGTCCAGTCGGGAAGCGAAACATATAACTCTTGCGTTGATATTGGGGTGGGCGGGTGCCAGCTGGAAAAGACAGGCTACTAAGTTGGATTTCATTTTTAACAAATAAATAAAACGTTTTTCGCTTTTCACATGAACGTACAACAAGCGCATTCGTCAACAATAAAAATGGGGTATTATGCAATATTATATTTGTTGTCATATTGCTGTTGTTTTTAAAGCACACTCATGAATAACATCTGAATTATTATTAGGGTTTATTTTGTTTTTATCCACGGTCCAAAGACCTCTAAGCTGATGTGCAAAGCATTATCACGCTTATAAAGCACTTGGGAGACACGTGCGTTTCTGATGTTTTTATAAATCGCGTTAAGCACATGTATATGCTTCTTCATTCTCCCCTTTCTTCCCCTCTCTGGGGTACGATCGAACGTCCGCTTAGTATACATATTTTCTTTAGGGAAGTCCTGTTCATTGCCGACGCCCAAGTCGGTTGCCTTAACTAGGGCCGAGCTAAAATCCTGCCCTTCCCAGGTTCTTACTCGATTATGATTATTGTGGTGATTTTCGCCGCCGCCGTCATCGTTACAATTATTTCTCGCCAGGACTTACAGATGCAGCCCTTTTAAAAATATCCTCCGCCGTACCGCTTTTTCTTTTCTTTTCTTCTTTTTGGTGCTTTTGTTGAACTTTCCATTATACAGCGCCTAGAAAGCTGAAATTATGATTTATTATAATATATATATATATATATTAAAAGTGCCAGTTAGCATTTTGGACAGAATTTCCGATCATGGAACCAAATTCCTATTTACGAGAACAAAATCGTAATTAAAATATTATTTCTGCTGTCTAATCGTGGTGGGGGGAGGAGGGCATCTCTTGCACAGGAGGCGGGGAGCAGAAACGAGCTTTCTACAGAAATATAGTTCTCGTTTGGTATATATTTATCCGGCTACTCTTCAAGGAGGCACTTTGCAAGTGCTTCCAATAATGTTAGTGATCTTTAAGGTTTCAATTGTTCGAGGGGTTTTTGCCACTGACTTTTTCATTATTTACCTACTGAATCAAAGTAAGCAAATCCCATCTGTTTTCCCTCCTGCTATCCGCTTCACTTTTAATTATCCGCCCAGCAGCCTAATAGAGATGATATTAAACTAAATCTTTTTGACATTAAAAGTAATTATCCCCAAACCAATATTACAAGAATGAAAATTACCCTACCCGCCCCCCTCCTTTCCCTCGCGTCTTTCTAAATAAATAAATAAATATCCCTTCCCATCGACGCTTCTTCCAATCTGGAAGTTCAGTTAATCTAACACAGACATGAGATTGGAAACATTTTTGGTTTAATCTTAGGTTTCTATATATGGCAAAATAAATGGATTAATTAATTAATTTGTAAAAGCCCGTTTTCAAGTTTCTGAAGCATTACCTACTCCTCCCTAGATTGGTGGGTGACTGCACGATGGGGCTGACTTCGGAAGGGATCGGCGCATGCACGTGGGGAGGGGACCAGCGTGGGAAGCGGAGCCCGTGCGCCCCCCTACTGCTAACGACGCTGGGCAAAAGAATCCTGTACTGTACTTGTATTGCAAGGGGTTGGACTAGATGACCCTCGTGGTCCCTTCCAACTCTACAGTTCTCTGAACCTTTCTGACTGCCAGACGTTCCTCTTCTTCTCAAGAAGCCCCGACCACAGGGTCATTAAGATCATGGTGTTATTTAGTCTGATAGGCAGGCAACCGGTCTTAAACTTGGTGTCTGTGGTATTTTGCCAAAATCAAGTCCATCTGATCTCAATGAGGACTAGAAACGTTTCCACTGGGATGCGTAGGATCACTTAGCACCCTCAGTGGCTTGGCTCTGAATGAACCCTCCAACTCTTCATCCATCCAGACTTCCGGACAAATGTTGCTTCGCACGGGGATAGCCAGTCGCCTGTGACTTGAGTTAGACATGGTTTATGGTTGCCAACCCCCTTGACTTTTAGGAGTCACAAGCCCCTCCCCTCAATACAGCTCGAAATCTCATTCTCAGGTCATTTCCCTATATGTCTGGGGCGGGGGTGAGCCGTGTTTGCTGACCCCATCGGTTTTGGGATGCCCACGGGAGAGCAATTAGATCGGGAACTCAAGTTAGGATGATTGCTCCAGAGCCGTAGCAAATCAAGTAAATAAATAAAAATAACTGAGGTTCTGCCACCCCTAACATGAAGCCTGCCCCCCCCTCCAACATGAAACCTACCCAGAGCAATCGCCCTGAGAAACCTTTGCCCAAGCAGACCCACTGGCTGGCTGTACCCGGAATAGCTCTGCGTAAAATAGTCTATGGGGTGGTTGCAGGTAGCCTCGTGGTTCAGCCCTTCAGTCAAAGAGCCTAGCCTTTCACTTAATCTGGAACCCAGCACAGCAAACAACCCTCCTGGTCCAACACCTGCTTTCACCCAGCGCATCAAGGAAGTTCACAAGCTGGCCCACCCCACCTGCAACCATTATTCCGAGCTATATTGCCTTTGAACTGGATTTAACTTTCCTGGCTAAAAACCTTGGCAGGCCTCCAGGACTCTGCCTAATCGCCTTCTAAGCCAGAGGTTGTGGCCACATCTCGTGGCAGCGAATTCCACCAGCTAATTATGTGTGGTGTGAAGAAGCGCTGTCTTGCTCTACCGTCAAACAACCATGTCTTTGGTTGACCCCGAGTTCTAGCATTCTTAGAGAGGAAGGGGAAATTCTCCCTTCCTTTCTACAAAACCATTCATGATTTTATCAACCTCTGTCATGCGCCCACTTAGCACTCTCTTAAAAAAAAAAAGCCAAACGCTTTCCTTGTAGATAATGTTTCCTAACACCTCGATAAATTGGGATGTGCTTTTTTCATAATTGTACGAAATAAATCAAATACCTGGTCCCATGATTTTTATGTAAGGGTCTTATATAAGTCTGGTGGCTTTATTTTCAATC
Organism: Podarcis vaucheri; assembly: GCF_965113315.1. Taxonomy (NCBI): domain Eukaryota; kingdom Metazoa; phylum Chordata; class Lepidosauria; order Squamata; family Lacertidae; genus Podarcis; species Podarcis vaucheri. The sequence goes on along the minus strand of NC_138764.1, from coordinate 51,097,058 downwards.
CATTTCCGAGATGGATTTTATCTTTTCCCTATCTCCATTGAATGCTTAGTTAATATTTTCACTGAGCAGTGCACCACAGCTCCAATATTATTTTTTTCTGGAAAGTGACGATCAGTTTCGATGTCATCATATGATGTCATATTTGAAGTTTTGGGTTTTGCCCCAGTGTGCATCTCTTTACATTTAGTGGCAAATCTCATTTGCGATTTTTACTGTTCATTTGTCCAGTTTCTAACGATTGCTTTAGAAATCAAAAGCCGGCGCTTTCCCGATCATCAATAGTTACTCGTTGTTGACTTCAGATCTTGTAGTACACGTTAAATAGCACCGGTTCCAATACAGATCCCTGAGAGATCCTAATGTTCGCATCTCTTCATTGTGCAAATGGTCCATTAATTCCAGTCCTCCGCTTCCTGTTCTTTAACCGAGACTAATCCGCGAGATGACCAAGCTTATTATCCCATGCTGCTAAATTTACTCGGAAGTACCGGGAGACTGAAAAACCTAAATGATCATCTCCAACTCCCTTAATTCAACGAGTCTACTTCAAGTATGGCTAACACTGGACCCAAAGTTTTCTCTCTCTCTGCATGCCTAAATTCACAATTTCTATCAGATTACTTCCCACTCACATATTTGTTGGCACACACAAATAATCCTTTTGCAGAAGCCTTGCTAATTCTTCCTCCACAAGGCTTCTTCTTCTGTATCTTGAATTATGGTTCGCATCATTTCCCGAAGAACAGATGTTTACACTGGCAGGTCTGTAATTTCCCAATCCTCTGACATCCCACTAATTGTTTTTAAAATCGGCGTTAGCTTGACTATCTTTCAGTTCACTGGTAAGGCGGCCAGTTTTAGTGTTGGAATGCTTTTTTGTGGTCGTTACATGATCATCAATTTCACGTTTGACTTAGTCCCTCTTCCTACATTAAAAAACTAAACTCTGACAAATATTGCTCTGTTGGCAACAACGGGGCTCGGGCCAGTGTCACGTAGACCCATTTCTGGGGATAATGGAAACGTTAGACCTTCACTTCACAGCCGGTTACCTCCATTTGCCAATCTACAGAAACCCCTTGGGATGGGGAAAGAGAGGCGATGGTTCTCCCAGAACGTGGCAGCAGAAATGCCTCCTTCCGTGCCCGTTTGATTTCCACTCACTTGAAGCGAGAACTTGGGCCGGCCTGGGCAGAGAGCGCGCGGGGGGCGCCTCGGGCTTCCATTGGGGCCGAGCGCTCTTCCCTCCAGGGGCAACTCACAAGCCTCTAGGTCGGGAACTGCTTGGTGCCTCCCTTGAACTTTCGGCGCTAGTCCAAGAAATGTCACCAGAAACAGCCAATCAGACTGGCCTTTTATTTCTGCGGTGCTCCCAAAGGAGGCAGAAAGTCTTGAAGGGAGAGGTACCTCTGGCAGGCTCCAGTGCAGCGCCTCCGCGCCTGCCTGCCTTCCGCCCGCTCCTCCTCGGCCCCACCTTCCCGCCCGCCCGTCCCCCGCGGCGCTTCCTTCTCCCCGGCCTCGCTTCCCTCCCTCCCCCCCCCCGGCCTTCCCTTGAAGACCTGCTAAACTGAGCTAATTTTAATTGCATGTTTCAACTTCGCTAATTAAATCGAGGGGGCTAATTAAAAGTGACTAAGGAACAGTTTTCAGCAGAGGGGCTTCTCCCGCTCGCCGCGCGCAAATCTTCCCCGCAGCCAGAACCGGAGAAGCCAGCGGCTCCTCGGCGAAGCGCCCCCTTCCTGGGCTCTCCAGCCGCGGCGGGGAGGCGAAGGCGCCTCTCCTTCCCGCTCCCCCTCCCTTCTCGGCGGGGGAGCCCGCCCTCGGCCGTGCCCTTCCTGCAGCCTCTCCGGCTGGGCCGCGGCCTGAGCTGGCAGCGCCCCCTCGCCCCGTCCTCCGGCGCAGCTTCCTGGCCTGGCCACGCGAGCGCCCACCGGCGCCTCCAGTTTCGCGCCGAGGGAGCCCGCCTGCGCCGGGCGGCCCGGGCCTAACTCCAGCCCGGCTGCCCCCAGGCCAAGAGGAGCGCGTTGCCCGGCGTCAGGGGTGAATCTTGACCCCACCCCACCCCTTAAAAAGCCTTGGATTAATTCAGAGCAGAATAAAAAGTTATGGAGAGCCATGGGGGGAGAGTTGGCCCCTGGCACCCTCCTATTGCACCCGCCTCCTAAAAGGAGAGAGTGAGGGAAAGAGGCAGGGTAAGGCCCGTCTCTCCCCCACCCAATTTTTTCTGCTACTTTCCTGACCCATAGAGGCGCCAGCACCCTTCCCCAGGATCCCCTGTACATTTTCTTCCCCACCTGAATGCCTGTTTATTTCTTCAGCCACTGCCTCCTGTTTCCACCAACTCCACTTTCTTCCCCGTCCTACAGTAAGGCTTTTTCCTAAAGCATATGCTAACCTTGATCCCTCAGCCCTCCCTCAGCAAGTGCTCCTTTAAATAGAAGCACTTCTATATATCCCTCCAGCTGAAGGCCCTCCCTCATGCCATAAACTCGCAGCAGAAAATTTGGAGACAATCTTTCCCAGTTCTACACATTTCCTGCAGGCAACAGAGACTGGCTCTCAAGCACTGGAGTGTTTGAGGTAAGGGCACAATTCACCTGGGTGTGTTATTAGTATATTAATTGTTTTAACATTTAGTTTATCTTGCTTTTTAAAAAAAGTTTGTCAAGTGATTGAGTTTTAGTTGCTGTACCTCTTTGGATAATTGCTTTTTTAATACCAGCAAAAATGGTATTATATCTTTAGAATTATGCCAACTTTATTAGCAGTAGTGATGGTGGTAGTATTAAATAGCAACCCATTTATCACATAGAAAATCATTAAGAGATGCACACAGATTGCATCCGACAGTACTACACAGCCATTCACAGAGGACCGCTGGTTACAATCTGATTAATACGCAGTGAACAAATTAATGGATTAGCTACAGCAATTAATCGGCTTGCCTCCCCTCTCTGCTGCACCAGAACACAAGTTCATCACCAACAGTGCAAAACCAGTGTAGAATACCACCCCCATCTTGGGAAGTTTGTGATGAAATACCCATTGATTTGCGTTGGGCTGGATTGCACCCAGGCATAGTTTTATCTGGTGTCTTTTAAAACCAGCCATTTTTTTCTTAGACTCAGAAAGCTCTAGGCTTTTCTCTGCCTCTGACTTGCCACCATGACAAAAGTCCCACCTGCCACAGTGGAGTTTGCAGGGCCCTTTGCACAGAGCTCCCCCAAATTCCTCTCCAGGCATTGCAGTCTCCAGGCTCCATTGGCTTTCCCTGGAGGCCAACTTGGTAAATATTAAAAGAGCCCCTTTAAACAAACAGGCTCACCTTTAAAGACAAGTGCTCCTATAGAATAAGGCCCTGCGTGCTAATTGAGGGATCACCAGGGAGGCAGGGGCTAGGAAAGGGCCTGACCAGCATTCCCACAGCTATTGTATGGATTTTTAGGCTCTTAAAGAACCGTTCCCTTTCTCTCCCTTTTTATTTCCCAGCCCCTTGGGCCTGGATTAAAGTGACAGACAATTTTCCCTTCGCACCTTATTGATGCTTAAATGCACTTTGAGGTGATGTGAATAGGGCGGAGTGGGGAGGAGGGGAGGGGAGAGAGAGCTCTGTGAGAACACAATCAAGTGTGTGTGTTTGGGAGAACTACAAAGCTATCCACGCTTGAAGGTGGAACAGAAGCAACAGTTTGGGTACAAAGTATTACAGCAAAGGCTGGGAATTGGCTGTGGGCTTTAGTGCCCTTGGTTCCCCCCCCCCGCCCCCTTCTTCTTTTTACTCCGCAAAGGCCTCAGATGCATCCAAAGCAGCCTAAGAGGCGGCATTAAGGACAACTTTCCTGGGTCAGACCACAAGCCCATCATGCCGACTCTTCGGTCTGAAACAGTGGCCGGCGCAACATGCAGTAAGGGAGCTTCTTCCCACACTGTAGAGTAAACTGAAGTGTGAAAATAAGGCATCTGGGCAAGGAGATAACGTTTGGCATTCAGGGAGGAAGAAAGTAGAGAGATTACTGTTTGTGTAGTAGAAGGACCTGGTTTCCGAAGCATCTATGGCTAAAGGGTTTTAGGTAGCTGGGCAAGGAAGGACATCTCCACTGTCAGAGTTATTAATCCTAAAGGGTGAGGTGGACTAATATCCTACTCAGTATGGGAAAGCAGCCTTTGGGATCCTTGTCTATGCCAGCTAGAGGGGAAATGTGCCTAAACACTGGCATTCTTGCACATTCCACGCAAAGGTGTAGGAAATGTGAAAGAAAGGGAGTTGGAAATAAAGTATCTTTCTCGCTGGTCTCCAGCAGAAAGCAACGGATATTGACCAAGCTGTGTTTGAAACTTTTCAGTTGAATGCACATTCTCTAATATCACTTTGTCAGTTACTTCAGCCATTTAAGGAACAACTTAAACACTGTCTGCCATCTCTTCACATGTTGCAACAGTAAGTCCACTTGAGTCCTTATTTCCTGAAAGCGAACAAAAAAACATGAATTTATTTTAATCCAAACACACACAACGAGGCGTGTCATATTAATGGTTTTATGCATCTATTATACGACGTATCCAGATAACACATGTATATGCTGTCTGAGTAGAATTCTTAATTTTTTTTAGTTCTATTGGTACTGAAGCAGTTCCATATTCCTGATTAATGTTGGGTCTTTACAGCTGTATCCTGTTTAAGATGAGGGAGACCTGAACAGGAAACTATTGTTCTGTGGGTGGATGCACCACGTATTTGCAAAATGCAGTGCAACATTCTCTATCCCTTATATAACTCTCAGGTGTCAGTATTGTGCCGTCCACTTTTGAATTCATTGGTTAAAAAACCCCTAGGCATTTGCTCACTGAACTTGCACTGCAGTGATAAGTCAATTCCCCAAACCACTCTTCTATTAGACAAAGGAGGTTCTTAGAAGAAGAGGCTAGGGTAAGAAACCCACCTGGAATTTTTTCATTCTAAGTAGAGGCATGTTACACTGTGTGTGTGTGTGTGGATTTTGTACAGTATATACTCACGAGTACTTCTATTATTAGTTCACATAGTCTGAATCCTGCCCTCTCCGCCCATAAAATAAAATACTAGACTGAGAGAGCTGGTATCATCTGACTCACTTAGACACTGGATGCCTGCCTCTCATGACAACAGGAGTCACCCTAAAATCCACAATATGCCTCTTTACAGGATCAATGTTGCCAGATCAAATATCTCAAAATCGGGATACAATGTAGTGTCAGTAGTCAGGCATAGGACAGGAAGATCACCCTTAGTGAACTCAATACATATGTATATTAGATATATATATTTAATGACAGAGATCAGAAACATCCTGTGATACTAGTGTGCTGACATCACAGGGAAATCCAAATGCGGCTGACCTCCATCTTATCATGTGAGTCCATACTGTGTAATAACCCAACCTCCCCGCCCCAGGTAGGCAATTTTGTGGCAAGCCAAGCAGAAAACGGAGGAAAAGCAGCACTTCCCTCATTTGTGAGAGGCTCATTAGCAGAGCTCTTCTTGGAGTCTAATGATCGGAGCCCTTTTAAATGATATTTTATATTATCCCTACCCTTCTTGCTAACTTCAAACATGTGTTTTGTTTTGTTTCTTAAAAGGATCCGCTGGGTTCTTTTTTTGTTTTGTTTTGTTTTTGCTTGTTTTGTTTTGTTTCAGGTAAAACCCAATCATTAAAATTCAGCCCCCGTCTCTTGCATCTGCTTCGTCTTTGCCAAATGAATTGCAGGGTGAGAGAAAAGCGATTGCATTCAAATCACAGATGGGGTGCAGGTTTTTGGAAGAAATTTGAGAAACACCATTGTCCCGAATCAAAACTCAGTCCTTTGCTCCACAAAGGGGGTTGCTTTAAGCCCTCCGAGTTCTATGGCACTTGTTTTTTAAACTTTCAGGGTCTCACACAATGGCCTGCCACCTAAATGTCACAACCACTCTAATTCCAAGTGTGTCTCTTTCACTTAAAAAAAAAATTGGGTGGAGGCAGCAAAATCGAGGGGAGTGAAGGGCAGAATCATCACGCACAAGTTTCCCCTTCATTGCCAGGCCATGGTCTGTTGGTAGGAACTGGGTGAAGTGGGATCCAATGCTTGAGTCAAAGTTGACCAACGGACAATGACCCTACCTTTGAAGGACATTCTTCACAGGATTCACAAGGTAATGTGATTGAAAGTACTTTATATGAGCCAGCCCTGAAGGAGATGCAGCACTAAGAAAGGAAGAGAGCATCTCTAGGCATGTGCAAGATGCATCTCCCAATGCAATGACTAGCCAGTAGCAACTCCCCACCCCCAGTTGACTCTTGGCATGCATGTGTGCATGCGCACACACAGAGACAAGGTGAGCCTTTCTCACTACTCAGGTGCCCACAGTGGAACTGGGCTTATTATTCAAAGTTGAAAGAGTAAGGCCAGATTGTATCTCCATCCTAAAATGTTTATGAAGGAGCAGGTGTATCCTAACAGGCATCTAGGCACTACAATTCACCTCAATTTATGGAATCCAACAGTTACTTAATTTGCAGCAAAAGAAGGATGGGCACTTTATCATTAGCAATTAGTTGATATCACAGTGGCACCAAGGTTGTAAGAGATCTATTGGTGTGGCAGCACACATACTTCGAAACTCCCTGCCTGTTGACATTAGGCAGGTGCTCTTTTTGAAGTCTGTCAAAAACATTTTTGTCTAGGCAAGCCTATCCAGAGATATAGAATGATGATGTGTGTTTTAATCAGTTTATTAAGCTTATTGATGATAATGTTTTTAAATATTCTAAATAGGTTTTTTTTAAACTGTATTTTACGGATAATTTTATTCTCTTTTATTCTCTTTACGGATAATTTTTATTCTCTGTAAACCACATTGGGGTTTTATGATAACCAAGTAGTATATAAATCTTATGAAGTAAAAAACTTAGTAGAGAAGGACAAGTTGGGATGGTAGAATTGGAACCTGAATTTCACATACAGCTTGGTGGACACTGAGGGTTGAAGGTCTCAGGTTTGATCCTTGGCATCGTCATTTAAAAGGGACCCAGGCAGCTTATGTCTGAGATCCTGAAGGTTTACTTACTGCTAGTCAGAAGACTGGGGAAAGATGGGCCAATGGTTTGATGTTATAAAGCAGCCTCCTATGTTTATCAGTGCCTGTACATCAGGGACTTCTGAATGAAAGCTTAAGAGTGATGGTGAAGCTATTCACTAAAATAAGGGGCAGATAATAACTTGTTCCAGGTAATTTCACTGGGATTTTGAGAGCCTCTCTTGTTCCTATTCTACATAACACACCTAAAGGTAAAGGGACCCCTGACCATTAGGTCCAGTCACAGACAACTCTGGGGTTGTGGCGCTCATCTTGCTTTACTGGCCGAGGGAGCCGACGTACAGCTTCCGGGTCATGTGGCCAGCATGACTAAGCCACTTCTGGCGAACCAGAGCAGCGCACAGAAGTGCCGTTTACATTCCCGCCAGAGTGGTACCTATTTATCTACTTGCACTTGACGTGCTTTCGAACTGCTAGGTTGGCAGGAGCAGGGACTGTGCAACGGGAGCTCACCCCGTCGCAGGGATTTGAACCGCCGACCTTCTGATCGACAAGCCCTAGGCTCTGTGGTTTAGACCACAGCGCCACCCGCATCCCTTCATAACACACCTACTCACATAGTAATTGTTGCCCCAGTAACTCTCAGGGCATTAAACATTCTCCAGGAATGTGATGGATAAACACCACCACCATGTGCACTTAAATAAGAATTTCTTGCTAGAAGATGCAGATGTAAAACATCATTTTTGAGCATATACTTTCCTAAACCCTAAGAAAAGCCCATTCTTTCTGAGTTAGATAAATCATTCCAGTTCATGGCATGTATAGCTGACTCTCATCTGATGGTCCTTTAACAGAGGAGATTGTTTATTTTGCTTGCAGGGGTGGAGGCAGAAGCGAGAATGTTTTCAGAAAGATGGGGAAGTTGAAGGCAATGATGAAAGGGAAATTTGATCCGATGGGGGCACAATGGAGTGTGTGTGTCTGTGTGTCTGTGTGTCTGTGTGTCTGCTGTTGGGGTGGATGCTAGGCGGGGCTTGCTTCATTTGCCTTGCAAGTGGTCTGATGCAACAACACCACCACCTATCTTTGCTTGTGGGCAGTGGCTCATGCAAAGTGCCAGGTTCTGTGCTGTGGTCTAGATTCTGTGCAACAGGGGAGCACACAGAAGCATACAGAACACCACAGGCCTGATCATTATATTTTCAATTATACTAAATCCTTTTGGGCTCGGGGCACCTGAGAATTAGTAGCTCCTTCTCTTTAACATCCACATATGCCAAGGGGGGGGGTTGAGGAAGCCACTGCACAGATATATGGTTCCACTTTACAGAAGGTAGATTGTAGCTCTGTACATGTGTGTATGGGGGGGGGCAGGGGGGAGAATTGTTTATTTAATTAGAACCCATTAGGTGCTTCTCTTTTTGCACCATGCTCTCCATTGCTATGTTTAATGCTGGTTTTAGTTGTTTGTTGGACTTTCTGCTTTGCCTCTTGTTTTGTTGTTTATGTTTAAGGGGTTTAACAATTGTGCATTGTATCTTATTGTCTGTGTAAACTTGGCAAATTTCGATAGATGGGCTGAATAAACATGATATGAATGAATGAAACTGGGAGCCACAGGTAATTGTCTGAAAGAGCAAGGCAATCCACTACCTAATCCAAGGATTGCTTAGCATCAGTATTGATTGGGGGTTCCTTGCTCTTTCAGACACACACTCACTGGTTTCTGAGAAAGTTTAGCTCTTTGTGAATACGAACTTCTTGGTTCCCTCAGATGTGAATCCCAGGGAAAATTTCAGGCTTATGATGAAGACTTGACCAGGTAGGAAGTGAAGGCATTTGAAATATCCAGTTAACGCCTGGTGCCTTAAACGAGAGGCTGCATCTTACAAGAAGTGTTATGCAAGCACTATAATAATTTGGGTGCAGAGTTCCTCATAAATGCCAGTAACCTTAAAGAAAATACAAGTAAAGATAAGCTAATTAATTGTTCAATAAGCTAATGAATTGTTCAGTAATTTAATTCAGTGTTTTTGCCTAATTTTTGACAGCAGTTGCTAGATCAACATTGCAACAATAGCAAACACTACCAAACAGTGTTCCCTGTGTAATGCAATTTCATTCTGAACTAAGGAGCACCATTATATTCAATGGAACGGTGAGGTTCTTAAATGAGACCTCCCTTGAAGCAAATGGATATTTGTAATCCTATACTCTAGGAAAGGGGGGGATTGAAAGCTTGGTTTCTCAGCAGCATCATATTGGGTGTGTGGCTCTCTAGATCAGCTCTTCTAAGAGGATTGCTGTCCTGTGCATTCCTGAGGCATAGAGGGTGAGCTGGAGGCATTCTCCGCCCCCCCTCCCACCCTTCACCCCCCAACACAAACAGAAGTTGAGAAGATGAGACACCCTTATTTGGGGCACAGCTGTTTAAGATGTAAAGACGCTTTAAGCATTTGGGAGCTCCTGCTTATAGCTCTGAGAAAGTAAACTTTGAATGACCCTCCAGGTTAGTTTAGTCTGGGATCTGAGAGCTGAAGGGTGGTAGAACCAGACTATGGGTTTTCCCGCCAACAAAGTGGGGGTGGGGGTCGTATCACTTCCCCTGGAAATGTGTGTTATCTTTAGGGCTGGGCAGCCCCCCGCCCAGGCAGAAATTGACAGAAGTCTTTTCTTCCAGCAGGGAAGGCTGTCCAGGAGCGAGGAACAAGGCACATTTTGTTGTATAGTTGTGCAATGCACAGAGAGAGGCCTGCTCTCTCCTAGCACAGCAGAGCATAAAACGAAGCAGGGTGTTTTCTGATCTCTCTCCTTATCCACCCATCAAAAATGTGTGCACATGTAGGCTGAGGGTGTCATTTCATGACCAGAAGTCCATGCTAAAATATAAACACAAGGCGCTGCCAGACAGCATGCTTTCCTATGTGTTATATTAAAATTTGAGGGCAAACGTTCACCTTTTGGTCTGTTATGCTCTTGAGCAACTGGGTCAGCATTCCTTTCTCCCGATCTCAGCGTTCTGCCTCCCCACCCTCATCCCAGCAGCCACAGGGACCTAGCTGGTAGCAATTATTCTTACTAGATCTTTTACCTGCCCTTCACTGAAGAGTCCAAGGGTGGGTTACAGCAATATAGAGGTACAGCTTTAAAAATGGTTTTAAACAAATGCATGCCACCTGAAGCCGCAGTTAATCTAGAACAATGACCTGAATGATACCCTACACTGGACTGATTTTTGAAAGATAACCTGCATAACTTTGTCTCTTTGATAAGGTCCCACTTCCCCCTGCCACTCAGCACCCAGGCCATATCCACACTGCCTGCAGTTTGAGGCTTCATGGGAGAAATAGCTCTCTTTTAAACAGCAGTTATACAGTGCATGAGAAAGAATACAGAATCCAAGCAAAAGAAGAGGAACCATTCAGCATGGGTGGGCCTCACTCCAAACTAGCAGCCAGTAGTGATTCATAAACAAGTACCAAACGAAGGATAATGACGTCCTGTAGAGTAATTTTCAGGATCTCTTGAGACTAAATTCCACAGTGTAAAAGTTGTTAATCAGTTCCAAAATGGCAGCTTCATACTGGAGCCTGGCTCTGAAGTATGGAGTCGCCATACTCCAACAATAAAGTTTGTTTGTTGGTTTGTTGCACTTACTGGTCACCTTCTTTATTACAAAAAGTAAGCCTAAGTGACTTACAATAAAATACAAAAAAAGAAAATCCAATCTAAAATTAAAACAACAGAAAAGCAAAAAATATTCATATACATAAAAGGCAGTCCAACACATCCCACCAACTAAAGGAGGCCACAATATCTAAAACTTTACAAATTACAGGCCAAAAGCATGGCTGAAAAGCAATGTTTTTTCCTGGTGCCTAAAAGCAGCCATTGATGGTGCCAGGCATGCTTCTCTGGGGAGAGCATTTTGTAAGTAGGGAACCACCACTAAAAAGGCCTATTATCATGTTGTCAAGAGAGGGCACATAGAGGAAGACCTCAAATGATAAATGCAGGGTCCAGGTTGGTCCAGGGAGAGTCCATTGTCAAGCTCCCACAACTACATGGCTACAAAGCAAAGGCTACAAAAACAAAAGAAAAATCTCTCTTGCTGAACAGTTTAGGGACAGATTTATCATTACATCTATTTCTGACATCCAAGTGTGAGTGCAGATGCTTACATAGCCAAAACAGCCCTACAGCCCCACAAAAGGGAGGTATTAGCAGGCTCAGCTGAGTCCTAGGGTTCACCAAAGTACAACAAAACTGTTGGAAAGGGCTGTGAGGTGGCCATGGAATGCAGACTATTTGTTTCATGTGGAAGAACCAGATAAGAAGGGGAATCAAATGGAGTATTATGGAGGGGGCATGGCTGCATCACCTGACTGGAATAGTGAGCAGGAGAACTACACGCTGCAATGTTTTTTGTAGGTTCCAGTTGTGTTATGATCTGAAATTACATACATTTTTTCTAGCACAAATCCAAGAGTTGCAAAGTGAGTCTTTAATAAGAGTCCATTACCTCCTTTTTTAGAGTGAACTATGCTGAGTTTCCAATTTAAAAATCCCCTCACGTTGTGCTAATTTTAAATATAAGCATGAGCCTGAATAACGTCTAGTATATTTCTCTTGTTTCATTGGTAGAATATATGCCCCATGACATACTGAAATCCTGTATTTCTGAGGAAACTGGCTGCTAGTTTCATGCTCAGGTTCTGCAGGGACTTTCTCATTGGTCAGCCTTTCAAATAATAATTATTTTTAATGGTGCATTCAAATAAGGACATAACCAGAGCAGTTGATAGTTTAGCATTATCTGGAGCGGGGGATGTTCAGGCAATCATTTGCAGATTTACCTGTTACCTGTCATAAACATAATTTCCCTCTCCTGCTTTTATTGTTTTACTTCCTCCTCCTCCTCTTCTTCCTCCTCCTCCTTGTTGCAGTGACACCACTTTTATTTATTTATTTTGAACCCATTTTTCATTCATATCATTTCCCAAAGCAGGGCACAGTAAGATTCATATCATTTAATAAGATTTAAATAAGATTTAACCACTTGTTGAAAAGGGTTAGGTTCACAGATCTGTCACACTGTGATAGGAAGCTGATTTGAAAGCTTAGGAACTTCTATCCCAAATGCTTGTTTGGCAGTGGCCTCTAACCCAACAGATGCTGGGACCGCCCATTCGAGATGTGGCAAGTAACTGAAAAGAAAAGATCACAAAGGCAACTTTGCCTGTTCAATTACTTGAGAGGAAGCATGAGTCAAGCAGGGACTTGTTCATATCGAGCTAAAAGCAGGGGCCCATTGTCTTCCCCTTTTAGCTGCTGTCTCAATTTACCCGAGGCAGGAGAAAAAAGACTTGGTAGTTGAAGCAGCTCTAGCAACTTAGTGGAATGGCCTTTTCTGCTAAGGAGGATGTTGGGACCGCACGTCCCATAATTCCTATTGGAAAGTGTTAAAAACATGAGTGATGCAGGGTGAGACCAAAAGTCTGTCTTAGTGCAGCATCCTTTTTTCCACAATGGCTAGATACCCACAAGCAGGACAAGAGAGCAATAACCCTCTCCCACCATTGCTCCCTAGCAGCTGGTGTTCATAAGCATGCTGCCTCTACTCTGGAATTCCAATTGTATAATTGGAAGGGACCTTGAAAATCATCTCGTCAAACCTCCTGCTCCATGGTAGTTGGTAGTCTCAGTCCACTTCTTGGCAGGAAAGGAAGCTCTGCTGCCTTCACTTTCCCCTTCTTCTGACCTAGGAAATTTGAGAGGGTACTGGGGAGGGGCAAGATAAGGTGCTCAAGCATCCATTCATGTTCGTGTACCCTTGCTAGGAGTATATGCAAAAGGGCTCAAGCCCATTTGGGGGTAAACACAGTGGTCCTTGTGGAACCCTAGTTAACATTCCCGGATCTTTAAGGATGGGAACTAACTTAAGGAACTATCCTGAGCCTAGACTTTGAAGGTGTGCACTACCACCTTGAGTTTAGCTTGGAAGCAATAATAAGTAAGTAAGTAAGTAGTACATGCCTCTTGCAGGTAATGTAAGATATTAATCTGGCTGCTCCATTTTGGACTAGCTGCAATTTCTCAGTAGCCTTCAAGGGCAGCCCCTTGTAGAGCATGTTTCACACAATGCATTTGTGTCATCTTTAAAACTGGCACAAGCCCCTCTATCTGTTTAAGCAAGTGTAGGGAAACAAATACAGTCATATCTCGAGTTGAATGCGCTTCGGGTTGAGCGTGTTCGAGTTGCACTCCGCGGCAACCTGGAAGTAACGGAGCACATTACTTTTGGGTTTCGTCGCTCGCGCATGCGCAGACACTCAAAATGATGTCACATGCATGCGCGGAAGCGGCGGCACGCTCAGACACGCCGTCGCGTCTTGCATTCCGTTTGGGATGTGAACGGGGTTCTGGAATGGATCTCGTTCACATCCCGAGGTACCACTGTATTTTATTTAGTGACCCTCACATCAACCATTAACTGTTAACTTGTTATTTATTCAAATGTCTCAAAGGGCACATAAATTGGGCCAGGAAGAGCTTACCGATATCTCTGATTTTTACTATATGATAAAGAACTCAGAGGAAATATTTTCTAGTAATGGAAGTAGCTGTTAAATTTGCCATTCCATCTCTGGCAGCAAAATCTTTTGGGCCAACCCTAGTTGTTTACCATATACATATTTAGCCAGGTTTGTAGAGTTCAGATTAGATCCTTCCCCTTTCTTCCTTTCTTCCTGATTCCCAAGTGTAATATCAGGATTGTGTGGCTTGGTAGCAAACTTTGTAGGTTTGCTGTAGTCGGATGGGGGTATTTGAATTGTAGGAGAGTCACCCTGAGTGAGTCTACTTCAGACCGAGGTGAAAATTCTAAGGGTGTTGGTAGTTCAAGAATAGACAGATCAGTGGGGTTGCCTTTGGGGCCTGGAGACTGATCAGACTTCATCCAAAGGAGAAGGGTGTCTTGTGTGGTTCAGATAGCCATCTGGCCTTTCTGATAGACTGAGGAAACCTTTTGAGATTAGGTCCACTACAGTTAAAATGGAACAATGCTGTTTAGACTTCAGATGAGCACTTGGTATTATTAGCCAACAGAAATAAATGACTTGCAGTCTGGACAGGCCTCTTCACCAATGGACTTTTGGGGTTCCAAAATGTGTCTGGCTTCTGTCAAAAAGAGAAGTGACTTTTGGGGTTACATTGAGCATCTAGAGGAAATACAAGTTCTGCATTTTAGAAGATTATTAATAGCATTCAAATGGGATCCATATGACATACCACCTTAATTTCTATTCAGCCCAACCCCTTAAAAAAGCACAGCAAATACAGCAAGCCCGAAACCTATTGGTTTAGATACAAATATAAATTGCAACATCCACACTGAATGGATAAACAAAAGTAACATCATGAAACCGAGCAAGATTGAAAGCAACAGGCTCTTTCCATGAAAAAACCCTGAAATGATTTAAATAAATCTTAATATACCAATATGTTCCTGCAAGTTGGGTGTAGATCATTGACATTCAGGGTGAACATGGACTATAAAGCCTTCATTAAAAGACAAAGGCCCCCAAACAATGCTGATAGGTTTTAGATTTGATCTATTTTCATCCTTAATTTCCTGGCAGTTAGAGACTTAAAGCAGTTTGCCATCTGGTTACTTAAGGAGAGCCTACATCCATCGCTCCCAGCCTGTAATCTAAGATCTGCATTAGAGGTCTTGCCATGTGTGCCTATTGTGAAATCAGCATGGTCGATGAGCACACAAGACAGGGCTTTCTCATTGGTGGCTCCATTTTATGGAACTCTCTTCCAGTTAACATTTACTTGGCCCGCTGAGTTTTGGTATTCAATAAAGCCTTTAAATCTTATCTTTTTACTATTGCCTTTCTTTAAGATACAAGTGTAGCCAATGTACAACAAACTGCCAGTCTCCTCTGAGCAAGTGGAACTATACAAACACATAGAAGTATTTTCTGAGAGCTGCAACATATTTGCAACTTTCTGTGCAGTGTTGGAAAAACATTTTCCCAACCTCTTGCGCACAAACTTTGTGTAAAGTGGCTTAGGGCACAAAGGGAAGCTGAGCAGGTTCACTTCTGTCAAGTGGCTTGATGGAAGATTTCCTCTTGGTAACACGAGGGAAGAAAGGTGGAATATAATGTAGCAAATAAAATAAATAAAAGCCTAGCTTTGTTTTGCTTTTTTTTTTTAAAAGACACCCTCTTATTAAAATATGCATTTCCCCCTCCATGGAGCTGAGCTTAATGCAGGACTTTGTATAATACGAAATGACCCATACCAAGATAGCAACAATTCTGAGTAGATGCACACTTCACTTTCTGAGTGCATCTTGAAGCTCAGTTAAAACGTTGCTTATTTGCAAAACACCAGAAAATACAGGAGGAGAATTGATGATGTGTATGTTGGAATAGGTGGCAGGCTTGTGATATGCAGAATTCCAAAATAAGTTCAGAAGCACATCCCTCTACTGGTGAGTTGAACTGACCAGTTGCCAATACAGTGGTACAGTACTTCGGGTTACATACGATTCAGGTTACAGACGCTTCAGATTACAGACTCCGCTAACCCAGAAATAGTACCTCGGGTTAAGAACTTTGCTTCAGGATGAGAACAGAAATCATGCTCCGGTGGCGCGGCAGCAGCAGGAGGCCCCATTAGCTTAAGTGGTGCTTCAGGTTAAGAACAGTTTCAGGTTAAGAACGGACCTCCAAAACGAATTAAATACTTAACCTGAGGTACCACTGTACACATTTATTGCTACTTAAGTACTGTATTTTTCGCTCCATAAGACACACTTTTTCCCTCCTAAAAAGTAAGGGGAAATGTGTGTGCGTCTTATGGAGCGAATGTAGGCGGGAGGCAGGCGGGAAAAGCCCCCAAGAGCTGCACACATGCTCCACGCGGCTCTTGCGGGATTTTCCCCGAGGAGGGAGAAGGGCAGCCTGTCACTGACGGGCTGTCCTCCCACCTCGTAGAAAAGCCAGCAAGGGCTGCGCTCCCTTTAAAGAGTGTGAGGCTCTTGTTGGCTTTTCTACAAGGTGGGGGAATTCCCCAACCTCTTGCAAAAGCCCCCAAGAGCCATGCACTCTTTAAAGAGCACCCGGCTCTTGCGGGCTTTTGTGGGAGGTGGGGGAAGGGACAGAGGGCAGCCCCTTAGTCCCTTCCCCCACCTCCTGGAAAAGCCCCCACCCCCACACAAGCCACGTGAAGCGTGTGTGCGGCTCTTGGGGGCTTTTCTCTGAGGAGGGAGAAGGTCAGCCCATCAGTGATGGGCTGCCCTTCTCCCTGCTTGGGGAAAAGCCTGCAAGCACCGCACACACGCTCCACGTGGCTCGGGAAAGGGAGTGCTGAGCAGAACCTGGGATGCATACAGGCTCTGCTCAGCGCTCCCTTTAAAAATATTTTTTTCTTGCATTCCCCCTCTAAAAACTAGGTGCGTCTTATGGCCAGGTGCATCTTATGGAGCGAAAAATACGGTACATTTAGGAATATTGCAGAAGACTGCAACAGGCTGGCCCCAAGAACATCAGTTTATTGAAACATAGCAAGGGATGTGTGCAAGAAAGCAGGTTTCGGCTTATGCAAAGGTAGATACAGATTTACATCTGGATACACACCTGCACTGCAAAAAATCAGAGCCTGCCAAATATTTGGAATTCCCCCTGGATTTTCCTCCCTGCAATACCCTTATGCTCCCCACAACCTACTGGGGGGCAGGATGGATGTTGTTGAGAAGCAGCACTGGGAATGGATGGCTGTGAGCAGGCTGGCAATGAGAACAGAAGCACTAGACCAGTGATGGCCAAACTTGGCCCTCCAGATGTTTTGGGACTACAACTCCCATCATCCCTAGCTAACAGGACCAGTGGTCAGGGATGATGGGAATTGTAGTCCCAAAACAGCTGGAGGGCCAAGTTTGGCCATCACTGCACTAGGCGGATCAGCAGTAACAGCCATGGGTGTAGCCAAGGGGGGGGCTGATGCCTATCTAAATCAGTAAAAACCAATACAAATCTGAGGTTCTACCCTCCAACAAAAGCCTACACCCCTAACAAAAATCCTGGCTACACCCATGGTAGAAGCCTCTGTCTTAATTGCCCTCAAAAGCTTTGTTGGGGCCCAGAGGCACCAGTGTTTTTCTTTTTAGTGCTGTGCCCTTTAAAAATGTATTTTTTTTGGGGGGGGGGGGAGTAGCCAACTAAGTAGTTCCACTAGTCAGTGTTTTAGCTGCACAGTGGAACTTCCTGCCCTCCTTTCTCTTTACACACACTGTAAATCTGCTCTGGAGGATTGGGGAAACAGATTTAAGGGATGGAACAGATTTAAGGGGTACAAGGAAGTTCCACTACACAGCTAAAACTCATTCAGCTGGCAGAACTGTTTACTTGTATTTGGGCCATATTATTTTAAGGGGGAGGTTGATGTAAGCAAATATCACACTGAATTGACTAGTTGAGTCTTTGTATGTAAATATGGATGCATGTTCCTGTCTGTGTCCAGCACACTGAAATGGTGCTCTTATCACAATACTTGTTTGTAAACTGTTTTGAGTAAAAACACATTTCGAAAGGTATGATACATAATTTTATTAGAAATTAAAAGAAGTAGTTGTGCAGAACTAGTGATGTGCAAGTAGAGCTGGACTGCAGCCCAGATCTAACATGCCAAACTGTTGCCTTGATAAAAATTATAAACAAACCCAAAGTATATGGGAATACACTATATTATACTTATATCCTCGTTGTGCCTTCAAAAGCCCCATCAAACACAAGGAAGGCTACACTGTTCATCCCTGGACTACTTAGTGTTTGATCTTTGAAAAAAGACATTATTTCTCTTAGTTATGGAGAGGAATGAAAGAACAACCATGGACTCTTCCAAGACAAAGGTAAACTAGATTTTAGTAGAAACTTCAGTGTAACTGCAAATTTATTTAATGTTTCTAATGTCACTGAAAAAGTACAATTTATGAAAGCTGTCGTCCTGTTCTGCTACATCTTTTTTTTTTTAAGGCGGTTCCATAAAAACTCACCCCCATTAAATGTAAAGAGTGTAGGTGAAGAGAATACAGAGGAGACATTTGGGTTTTGCATAACCTCTAATATCAGTTTAAACAGCAATGTAAAAATGAGGAGGTACATCGGAGGCAGCACTTGCTGCTGCCAGGGAGCCTCCCGCTTTCCCCATCATACTGAATGGGATAATAGACACAAAAAGGAACACTTTGTTACAAGTTTCCATTAATTGACAACAATAATGCCTTAAGATTTAATACTAATGCATTCAAGACATTAATGATAATCCATTAATATGAGGGACCTGACAATGTAAAAGTGGAATCAAAGATATGATCCACCGTAGCAATGTAACAGTTGGGTGGGGATAACAGCTTGCATATTGAATATAAAGGGCTGGTGAATTGATATCAGCAAAGAAACTGACTAATACGGTGGCTTTGAAACAGAGAAAAAATGGGCACATATAAAATTGTCATTAAATACTATTGCTACATGAACAACAAAGCAGCATTATGGGCCCATATTTTTGATTACAGAGGTTTGTGTTCCTAAAAATCCAAATGTTAGGAATAAACCAATCATTAGCAATATTTTATTTCAATAGGAAGATATGCATTCTTGCAGTCCTCCAAGACAATGCCTCATAGACTCAAAAGTGAACAGCAGGTGGAATTAATTTTACATGGAGAAAATTGCAACCGAATTGGCACAACAGAAGCCTACAGCCAATTTCATGCTGGATGTATACATTCACTAACCAACCAACCACACAGCATAAACATATCCACAAATTCAGATCAAGTTGTGGAAGAGTATAGGAAACTACCTTTAAAACCTCGAACTGCTATTCCTGTCAATCATTTGGGTGCATTTGCGACTTGATTATGAGATCATGCAAGATGAAAAGAAATAAGTAAACAAATGTTGATGTTGAGATGGGTAAAATGGAAGCATGGTATAAAATACGTCACAGGAAGATTAAACGATATTTAATAAATTAATAGGGAAATATGTAGCCAAAATATAAGAAATAAAGCTGAAGAAGATAAAAACAGCACGATGATCTCACAAATGAAACTTCTTATATAAGTTAAAGGTAATTTTAAAAATATTCTATACAATTATCTGGTTTCCACATCACATTAAACCATACATAAAAATGAAAATGCAGTGTGCTGGTGCATAGCACTGGAAAATTCTCCTCTGCTTCTGCTACACTGCTGGAAAAACAAGCCAGAATTTAGAGAGAAACAAACTGTGAACCTAGGTTTGGATGTCACAGCAAGTCAGAACCTGGCTTGTTTCGTAGTGGCATGGCAGCAGCAGGAGCAGGGGAGGAACAGAGCAAGAACGTTTGAGCACCATGCACTAGCATGCTGCATGTTCACATTAAACCATTAATGTGATGTGAAAACCATGCTAATGCATATCAATATTTCAGCAAGCCCACTCATTAGAAGTATGGTTGACAACAATCTAAATGAACATTTGCAGATGAATGCTAATTAAGCGCACAATTCAGAATCCACTTCAGAGAAAATTTTGATGCAGAAACAAGTGGTAGACCACAGTTCCATTCATTCCATTGGAAGGGTTAAGCATGACCTTAACTGTCTCTAATTAAACTGCATGGGGCTTTTAACTTGGAATAGATTTCATTCTTCCTACTTATGTATGGAATTTGTTTTTTACATTTCTTCTGTTTGCAACTTGTATAGCTTTTCAATTAAGGTAAGAAGCTGGATCTTTCCAATACATTCCATACTGTCTAATGTTGAGTTTCATGTACTGTGGGGGGGGGCATGAAATAGTGTGACATGAATACATCACTGTATGTCCTGTGTGGATTCACTAACGTAATTGTTTTAGAAGACTCCCCCATCCACATTTTGCATTTTTGGTAAAAAATAATATATTGGCTTTACTAGCCACCTTATAATCATACACTAGTTTCATATATCCAACATTCTGAAAAGCAGAACACCACTGACAATGTTTATACGTTTGTTTCTGATTCATATTAAATCTTCATACTTGGATACAATCTTGGGTTATATGCAGAAAAACCAATGATCTGTTTAGTAGTTGATGTTTCTGTGGTGCTCTCAAATGCTATACCCTAACCTAGATTTTTGTTGCTTTTTAAAAAAACCAAAAAGCTTATAAAATTATTTTGATACAATTTTAGGCAGCAGGTATAGTTGGGTTGGTTTGTATAATTCAGGCTTCAGAACCAGTTCCCTGGGTACACATTATTCAGGATCAATAATGAAAATGCAATGAGGAAGATTTCTTAATACACTGTAATTTTACATTTTTATTGTTTGGTGAAATAAACAAGGTGCTTTAAAACAGCAGAAAAAAAATACAAACAAGTGCCAGAATGAAAGGAAGCAAAAAGGAAATAAAGGGCAGAGAGAAGGGTTCCTGTAATTTCTTCCACAATGATGAGCAAAAAATAAAATAAAATGTGTGTTTGCTATTTGAAACACTTTTAGAGGCTGGTAGTCAATGTCAACTTATTACTGAACTATCAGCTAGATACCAGTTATTTAGCACTGGCTCATTTCTGAACATTATTTAGATATTCACATCATCAGCAGTTCAGCACACTGCAGTGTAATGGAAAGTACTCCCTAAACTGAATTGGAACTGAGATCCAAAAGGGAAAAAAGGTAAATAAATATCTTGCATATATGTCAAACTATATTCTCCAAACAAAACCTTACATCTTATGAAAGGAGTCAGAAAGTACCAACAAAACAAAACAAAACAAGGTTTCTGCTTTCTACTACTATAATACTGTTAAATCTCCAAGGCTGAAAATGTCCCATGTGTTGATTTTCTGCCTTTTTTAAAAAATTAGGTGGTGAAGTAGAAATTCAAACACAGGAAGAAAATGCATATATATGAGAGCACTGGTTCACCGAAATATCAAATATACAGTATTCTAGTGTCAAAAGTACAGGCAGAAATGTCCAAGAATTCTTGGTGAAAAGGGGGTAATTGAGGAGTAAAAATTCTACTTGACAATCACTCACATTTTAACAGTGCATTAATTATAACAAAAGCCAGATGGTAAGTGAGCAACAGAGTCATAGTGTTCAGTGTTTACTGCAGAATATTTCTTTTCTGCTCATTTAAATGAGGTTGGAAACATATACTCATGTATGGAAAACTTTTAAGGAGCTATGTTTATTCTTCCTTTCCGGCTTCTTGAAAGAGGCAGAGTTGTGACATTGATTTTTGAGTTAAATGACAGTACACGGTGATTTGGATAAAGCG
Source organism: Podarcis vaucheri (assembly GCF_965113315.1). Taxonomy (NCBI): domain Eukaryota; kingdom Metazoa; phylum Chordata; class Lepidosauria; order Squamata; family Lacertidae; genus Podarcis; species Podarcis vaucheri. Next base: position 51,075,662 of record NC_138764.1, on the reverse strand, counting down.
TTCACCGTGCCTCGTTCATTATCAAAGGATTGCTTAGTCCTCCAATCTGGCTCGATCTATTCTTTTGCCTCTAGGAAAAGTGTTTCTTGAGGGTACAATTTTAATTCCAGTAATGATTTATTTGGATCCAGCTGGGTCACCTGTGAAGACAAAAAAATAAGAGGAAAAAACATGAAAAAACAAGTACAGGTAGCCGTCATATACATTTTCAAAAGCAGACTGATAACTATTTTAGGGCCTTTTAATTTTTTTACTTATAACATTCAGGAAAATAGCATCAATTCATACATAAGAATATGTATATATTTGCAATGGGCTGCAAGAAAGATAGGTTTATTATAAGTTGCATTTTGTATCACCTGGCAAAAGGTCTCTTATTTTCTTTATTTAGAGAATCTATCAGCATTTGTCAATACAGATGTTATGTTTATGAGATTATTGGAATCTTACAGGTACACAGGACAGAAACGACATGCCTAGCACTTTTTTCTATATAGACCCAAAATACTCACTTAATTTAATTGATGTTTCAAATATGTAAATGGCTTAGACATCCTCTAATAATTGCAATTTGATTTTGCAGTGCATTGCAGAGAGCATGTCACCTATGTACAGTGGAACCTCGGATTGCGGACGTAATCCGTGATGGAGGCACGTCCACAACCTGCAGCGTTCGCATCCTGAAGCGCCGCGTCTGCGCAGGCATGATTTGGCGTTTCTGCGCATGCGGCGAAACCCGGAAGTAACCCGTTCCCGTACTCCTGTTTTCCCGCAGTCCGCAACCCGAAAACACGTAACCTGAAGTGGCTGTAACATTACGTATGACAGTAATTGACAAATCCATTTCAGCTCACTCCATACTTAAATTCCATTGACTTTCTTTCCCCAGTAGTGCTTGGATATGATTATATTTTCCAAGTTTAAAATCTGGGCTTGAAAAGATATATTTCTGGAAACTCTACTGCATAATAGGAGAGTGATTTAATTGTTTATCCACACCTGTGAAACCATACTGTATGATTTACCAACAATTGCTGTCTAGTGAAACACATACATTAGAAAGGAGCACAGCTGCACTACAATATGCATGTACACTTTTGTGTAGAAGTATACAGTATACCTTCCCAGCAATTACAATTTGAGCTTTTAGGATAGGGTCTCACCTGAAAACATTAAATACATGTTTTGTTAGACCAGATTGCCATTCCCCCCTCTCCCGCTCATACTCTGTATGCAAAACTTGTTTTCACTGGCAGACTGTACATGGGCAGTGAATTGTGGGATGATGAATAACTGCATTGGAATAAGTAGCTGCAATCAAAGGCTCAAGTGTGTAACCACATAGGGTGCATTAAAATTTGAAATAAGTAGTAACTGTCTACTGCTCACAAACACAGGGCAATTTTATGTCAGGCATTACTGAACAAATCAAGTTCCAGTAGTTGCTGAAGTCCCGCTTTGTGAACAGAAAAAAGATAGTTCCATACCATTGTTACTTGAGTCTCATTTCTAGTGTTATACCCCACTGGTGTTCTAGCTTTGTTTCAACCGTTCCATTTTTCTGTGTTTTTAAAATTGAATTGATTTTATTTTGTTTGGATGGTTAGTATTTTAAATTCTATACTGCTTGTTGCACTTGGTGACGCTCCGCTGATGGAAGGCATCTGTCAGCAGAACAGGGAGGAAGGGAATTTTCTGGGGGTTGGGGGACCTTCCGAGGCAGATTTCGGATGGAGTGGTGGTCTTTGGGAGGGGAAGGGAGCACCTAACTTTCTATTCCTCCCTGTTCCACTGATGCGTGCCTTTTGTCAGCAGAATGACACCAACTAGATTCTACCACATACATAAATATGTCATAACACCATACCATGCATGCTTGAGATTATAAAATGTTTTAAAAGCCCATTAAAAAATATTTGTGATATAGCATTTTCTACAAAGTATAGCATTTTCTACAAAGAACATACACTTAAAATGAATGGGAAGAAACTATCTTAGAAAATATGTTTTATAAAACTACTGCGACTCTGAATTCTGTTTTGCACTTACAGAAGCCTAATAAGCTTTTTGTTTCATATTTAAAGCCTTTAGCATTTCACTGCTACAGTGCTGAACCATTCTTTGGACAAGAGGTACTGTGCACCTGAGAAAAGCAATTTGCTTTCTCTGTTCAGTTCAAGTCTGTATCTAATTAAATCCACTCACTTTCCAAATCCCATAACCCCTTTATTGCAAAAGCAAGGAAAGGTAAGTAGAGTGAGAATGTCTTCTGTGTATCAGGCGAAAACTGGTTTGAAAAGCGAGGCTGGGTTAATGAACACTATCCTCCAGACTGTAACCAGATGGAAACCTATTATTCACTTGAGTGTAATTAAGGATGCACATCCTAATCGGAACTCTTGGGTTTACAAACTCAAGTTACCCTTAATAACAACTATCAACGATGTCCTTTTCTCAAGTGTTTTCAACTTTGGAGGTTAGCTGAGTACCTGTGCTAAGAGGAGGTTTGCTGCTTTTCACCCTTGATTTCAGTGTGCCTGCTGGTTTTTTAATTCACCTAGGGACTGCAGAGTTTGCAAATGTTTACACCATTACCCAATTAACTAACAATATGGCTCCTACATCTGTCAACAAACAAAGCTGTTGTTGCTTTGTTTTAGCTGCTTGGCATTTTCTGTTCATATGGGTCGCCATTGTACTTAATTATCACGCCAGATCCCGTCTGCAGCATTTACTTTGTTATTTGTAGTATGTAAATATGTTGCTTTAGCATGGAAAACAGAAGCTTTATTATCACTCCTCTGACCAAAAGATAGGCTTTAGATGGCAAGCAAAAAACCTGAAAGCAGCAACAACTGAAAGGAGAATTAGAAACAAGTTATCTCTGGGCATATTCAGGCAGTACTTTCCTCCTGAAATTGTATCCAGGATGATAGCAAGAACCGTCTTCATGAACATGGTCTTCTTCCCTCCCATGCCCTCTTCACCACTTTCTGATACCTGATACCGTGTGTGTGTGTGTGTGTGTGTGTGTGTACTTCTGATCTGACGCCCTGCAAAGTTATTTTTACATTCTTTTAGTTCAAATAGCAGTTCTCTGTTGGCAAACAAGTAAATCAAACACCATAATTTATCCCACACTTCTACGTCCTGAAAATTACCATAAGTTCAATACTACCACATTTCTCCTGAAGGCTCAAATATTTACATCAAAAGCCATTTCCTAATATTAGGGACATCCCTAAAATGGCTTGTATTTCCGCCTACAGTTCAACCTCAGTTAGCAGTGAGCCGCTGGGATTCATTATTAGCCAATTAGATATGACCACCTGCGGCATGTCCAAAGACCTCATCTTGGTAGAGTCAATCTTGGGAGAATCATCCTTAAAATTTAAATTTCTCTTATTAGTCCCTGGCTTTCCTAGGGCACTTGAAGGGTTGTCACGTATGGTCTTTTCCTCTTGACTGTGGATTTGGCTGTAACCTTCACAATCTCCCTTTTCATCCAAGAAACTTTGTTGTATGGGCATTATATTCAGCTCAGTGACCAGGAATGAAGGGGCTTGTAGTGCAACAACAGCTGGGGACCCCAGTTTGAGAAACATTGAGGCTGATGGTTAAATAGTATTTATATATAAAGATGAATTACTCAAATAGTAGACATGTAAATGTATTCAATAACTTAAGGGTACAATATACTATCAACTAAAGTAACTAAAATTCTCCCGGTTCTTATCATTCCATTGTATCATATATTGTAAGAAGGGGACATGGGTGGCGCTGTGGTCTAAACCATGACAGAGTGAGCTCCCGTTGCTCGGTCTCAGCTTCTGCCAACCTAGCAGTTCGAAAGCATACCAGTGCGAGAAGATAAATAGGTACCATTGTGTCAGAAAGGTGAATGGCATTTCTGTGTGCTCTGGCTTCCGTCACGGTGTTAGGTTGTGCCAGAAGCTGTTTAGTCATGCTGGTCACATGACCCGGAAAGCTCTCTGTGGTCAAAAGCCCTTGGCCTGAAGCGAGATGAGCGCTGCACCCCATAGTCACTTTTGACTGGACTTACTGCCCAAGGGTTATTTACCTTTACCTTACCTATATTGTAAGATGCTGGCAAACATTTGCATTGAGGGGGAAAATCAATAGAAAGAAAGTAAGTTCTGAATCATACTGGAATTGCTAGGAGAATAGTAGCTGATGTACTTTGTGGTCCACCAGCAAAATATGGCTCCCTATGTTAAAGCTCTGTTCCAATTTGAAGCACCATACCTCTGGGTAAAGCTATTTAGGCTACAATGGCTGAAACAGTAATACCATTAGAAGCCAATAGAAAGTCTCCAGTCACTTTCAGTGGACTGTGGACAGGATCCACAGTGTTTTCTTGGGTTGGGGTATTATTTAGGTTTTTTATATATATATTTAATTTTTGTATCTTTATTTAGGCTCTTATGATTTATATGGAAATTGTTCAATTTGGTTGTGTACTTTTGATGTTTTCTTTATTGTTTATTACTGCTTTTGTTATGTTTGTATGTTTTAAGTCACCAAGAGCATGGTTTGAACTTTGGGAAGGCAGCATACAAATAAATGATTGACTGAATGACTGATTGATTTTCTAGGGCTTCTATCAGTATAGTGGATTTGTATTCAAATACATTTCTTAATACAGCTCATCCTCTCCAAACCCCTATTTACATATTCACCTTAGCTGACCCTGCACGTAACACCAAATGCTCACACCCTGTACAACAGCAATTTACTGCTTCCTACATACAGCTCCTTATGCACACTGATCCAGGAATAAAATGTAAAGTGAAATAATGGCAAGCAGCCTAGTCAGGTCATTTAAAGTAATGATAGGAATATACAACTATTGTAAGTCAAACATGAGTAACAAGGATCATACTCATTACTTTCCTTCACGCCCTAGAACAGGATTCTGTTCTCAAGCAGGCAAACTTCCTTTGCCATTTACACATGCTTGAATTACTCTGGTGAATCTAGTGGACAAAGAATCCTTTAACTTTCTTTCCTAATCCCCCTTATCAAGGTGTAAGTGCTGTGAAAATCACTTAAATGCACACCTGGTGGAGGACAAAATCTTTTTCAAAATCTGTATTATCTCAGTATGACACAAACGAGAACAGTCAATTCATTCTGTCTGATAAAATAATAATCTCTACGTATACTAGGATTCTGTAATTAAGAGCTTCAAACAAGGGTCCAAATAAACACACACTTTGAAGAGGTGCAATTTGATCTGATTTAGCAACACTCATCTGCCAATGGTTTTTATTGGCACTGTGAAATGTCCAAGAATAATGGGAAAAGAAATATATAATGTGTACTTTAATAAAAATGGATTATTTTTTTAACAATGCTGGTCATAATACAACACTTTAAAACAACTGGGTTATTCAAATTGAATGTGTGTGTGAATTTTAAGACTAGGAATCACGTAAGTCTATGACCAATCCACTATATTTCTTCTAATTAAATAAAAATAAATATTATAGTACTTCAATACAATTACATCTTGAGGAAATTTGATTAAGACAGCCCTTCCTTTAGAGAAAATATTTACGGTTAGAAAAATCATTACTGTAGCCTGCCCTGGGACCTTCGGGTGAAGGGCAGGTAATAACAATAAAAATGGTTTGCATCGATTTGATGTTATATAAAATAGTCTCCAAAGGTTTGTATTGTTTTATATAAGGAAATGTTCTAAAATGTTTTTACACTTTTTTGTTTTATGGTTGTCAACTGTTTTGTTTTATGCAGTAGTTGTATATTTTATTATACAGTAAAGGGGGCACAAGAAATCAAATAAATAAACAGATTCTTTACAATACCCTCTCCCTCAACCTGGACTCACAAGTCCCACCAGCCCTAGCCAGCATAGGCAATGGTCATGGAGATGCTAGCTGTAGTCATGGAGGGCACCAGGTTGGGGAAGTCTAGTTTACAGCAGTGCTACCAGAAAGGAGCTTTTGAAGGAGACAGCTCCAACTGATTCAAAGTCACGTTTTAAAAATACTGTTTAGGAAAGAAGGAGTTGCACGAGTTCAGTTATACATATTTTCAGCATGTTCTTTAAAAATTGTTTTTGATGGTTTGTTATTTGTCACCTTGGGCTTCTTTGGGGAAGAAGGGTGTGGGATAAAAATCTATTAAAAAGCAGTCCACTAAGACCTGTCAGTCTTGCAGATGTGTGCAAATGGTTTTTTTCTGGCCAAAAATTATAAGCATGGGTCATAGAAAAGGATTTATGAGGAATAAACAAGTTTCAGGGAAAATTATAGCACATTTGTTCTATTCCTTATTTTACAGGGTCTAATTGGACACGTCCTGAAATCAATATGCTAAATGGCATCCAGGCAGATTTTTGCTGAATTGGCAAAATGTCCAGGAAAACCCAGATGTATGGTAAGTAGAGCTATTTTTAAAAAATAATAATAATCAGGGAAAATAAAAGGAAAGCCCCAAAATGATTTTTTTTTGGGGGGGGGGAGAGAGATGTTCCCCCCGAAAGCTCAGCAACTTTGTCTGGATTTTCACCTTTGGGAATATGGCAACCCTAATATAAGGAGTGAGGTATGGTGCAGAGGAATCTCACCAAACACATGATGGTCAATAGAGGAGTAAAGCCGGCTGCCTATTCACACCTATCCTACATAAATGACACCTAAACACATGACATAGTGCATAGACTAGAAACCTAGGATGCATGCTCCCCTGCAACACATGGGAGAAACATTTGAATCAATGTATGCAAATAGCTTGGTACTACTGTCTTTTACTCACCTAGGCTTGAAGAAATTTCTTAAAAGGTTTATAATTTTTAATTTAGGATGTTTTAATGCTCTGATGGAATTTCTATTGTGTATTTTAATTTTGGATGGATTTTATAGTTGCAAACTACTTAAAGGCCATTTTGGCACATGTAGAAATCTAGAAGAACAGAAGGTTTCCCTTCTCTTTTGGGCTCTTCTAGAACGCCTATAGATTATGCCTTCTGGATAGTAGATACCTGTCTCCCAATGGATTTGCATCTGGAATTTGAAACAGGTGGAGAATGTAGTGAAATGTCCTTTATGTGATGGTCCAAGGGAAAATTCCTTTAAACATTTTGTCTAGTTTGACAACCTATTCAGACATTTTGTCTAGTTTAACAAACTATTCAGATGAAGAGATTGTTTGGTTTCTGTTACAAGATATTTACCCATTTGCGACAAACAGAACAACACTGTAAGCATTAGCAACAAGACAAAATGGGAAGAACCAAAGTAGCCTCATATGAGATTTAAGAGGTTTTTCCCCAGTTTCTTGAAAACTGGGACTTTTCATAGTATTTGGAGGAAATATTTAGTAGAATTATACAGTGTTTCAACTTTTATTATCCATCTATTTTATTGTTCATCTTTATTGTTTTATCACCCTGAGCTCCTTTGGGAGGAAGCTTGGGATATTAATTTAACCAAAAGAATATGTTTATGTGTTGGAAACTTTACACTGGCACTTCATTTTTACAGTTGTCAAGGACAACAGCTGGCACAATGATTTTGCTGAGGAATGTTGATAATGATGACGACAACTGTGAATTTTGAGTGCTTCTAAAATGGAATCTAGTGTAACATTTTCCTCTGTGGGTTGTTAAAGGTCAGTGCACTATGCACTCACTTTATAGGCTTCTGAATTATTTCAGTTTAACAGTTAACATATATGCATTGTAAGATGCTAAGAAAATATTTTATTCCCTCAATTTTCTGAGCACGAGAATCTCTGAAGCCATAAGTGAAAGTACCTGTGCTGAACTATGAAAAAAGCTATATATGAATGTTTTCAAACCAAACAGAGTTTGAGACACAGAGGACTAAATATAGATTGTATGCTAAGAAGGGATTGGCCTTTAATTTGAATGCACATTTCTAGTTATCAATATAGGGAGGTGTTTCTAAAACATTAGGATGGTGAACAGAAGATGTGCAGATGCTACAATATGACTGACTGATATACAGATTAAATCAATAACATGTATACAAAAATGCAGTGGCAATTTACAGATTCTTAAAGAGTTCTGGCAGTGCAAACCCCATCGGAATGAACAGGGCTAGAGCTGAAGGATCACTTTGAGGATCAGAGCCTTATTAAGATGCATTTACTTGTCCAATTACCAAAACAGCAGGAGATCATTAAATTTTCTAGTTAGCAGACACAGCAATGTTAATATCTTAATGTTGCCAAGGCTATTTCTTGGCATTTTGCTACTACACTTTCTTTCTTCTAGCAAAAATTCATAAAATAAAAGCTAAGCATGAGGAAAAAATAACACATACGCACACACCCCAAGATTGTTTAACAGGTGACCCAAAGAGGCAACTTCCCCCGGCACCGTCTGAGAATGATCAGACAACACACTAATCAAATAAAGTTTGAAACCAGTTGAGAGAAAGGACCATAGTGAAAATTGGGGGTGGGTGGAAGAGAGAAGAGACTGGTGGTGCATTTGAACAGAATACTTTCATCTTGTAGACAGCTGTATGTAGTGTTCAACATGTTTAGTTGGTCATTTTCTGAGAAACGAACTGTCAAATTAAGATGCCTACTGAGTATTTGGCACTCAGCTTAGACTATTCAATATTTCTTTTCAGCTCTAGAAGCAATTTATAAAAAGGTGGCAGGTTGCAATCATATACTCACTCATTGGGACTTATTTCTGTGTAGACATATATTATGAAAAGTGTCAATACAGAAGAGGGAGATTTGTCTTTATCATGCTACTAAAAGTATGTCTGGGATCATTGGCAGTGGGTTCAAGACAGAATAAAGGAAAACTTTTTTCCATAAATGTATCGAAATTACTAATGCAAGTTGTTATTCTGGCTGCTAACATAGATGGATTTTTTAAAAAGAATTATCAACAAAATTATGGAAGCTAGATCTCTGATAATTAGTCATGAAAGCATAAACAAAAACAAATTGTGCATGGTCAACAGCAGTAAGCATTCGAATATCAAATATTAGAGACAAATAACAGCATAGTCCTTCCTTCCATAGGTATCCTGATGGCTACTGTGGATAGTAGACTAATTCAGAAATACACAATTCCTGTATTCAGAAATACCGTATTTTTCGCCCTATGGGACGCTCCGGCCCATAGGACGCACCTATTTTTTTTTGGGGGGGGGGGAATCAAGGGAAAAAATTTGATTTCCCCCCAGGTTTGCGCAGCCATCCCCAAACTAGAAGAGGGAGACGGAGCACTTCGTCTCCCTCTTCTGCCTTCAGGGACAGTCTCCCAAGCCTCTGTGGGGCAGCGCACTGCGCTGCCCTGCAGAGGCTTTGCACAACCATCCCAAGCTAGAAGAGGGAGACGGAGCGCTCTGTCTCCCTCTTCTGCCTTCAGGGACAGCTTGGCCTGCTATCCCGCGAGCTTGTGGGGCTGGAGGGGGGAGAAGCAGGCTTGCTTCTCCCACCCCCAGCCTCCAGATCGGGTCGGGGAATAGCGGGATGGCGGCGCTTCGCCATCCCCCTATCCCCCAAGCTTGTGGGGCTGGCGGAGGGGGGAGAAGCTGGCTTGCTTCTCCCACCCGCAGCCTCCAGTTCAGGTCGGGGAATAGCGGGATGGCAGCGCTTCGCCATCCCCCTATCCCCCGAGCTTGTGGGGCTGGCGGAGGGGGGAGAAGCAGGCTTGCTTCTCCCCCCCCCAGCCTCCAGATCACGTCGGGGAATAGCGGGATGGCGGCGCTTCGCCATCCCGCTATTTCCCGAGCTTGTGGGGCTGGCGGGGGGGAGAAGCAGGCTTGCTTCTCCCCCCCCCCAGCCTCCAGATCACGTCAGGGAATAGCGGGATGGCGGCGCTTCGCCATCCCGCTATTCCCCGAGCTTGTGGGGCTGGCGGGGGGGGAGAAGCTGGCTTGCTTCTCCCACCCCCAGCCTCCAGATCGGGTCGGGGAATAGCGGGATGGCGGCGCTTCGCCATCCCCCTATCCCCCGAGCTTGTGGGGCTGGCGGGGGGGGAGAAGCTGGCTTGCTTCTCCCACCCCCAGCCTCCAGATCACGTCAGGGAATAGCGGGATGGCGGCGCTTCGCCATCCCGCTATTCCCCGAGCTTGTGGGGCTGGCGGGGGGGAGAAGCAGGCTTGCTTCTTCCCCCCCCCCAGCCTCCCGATCAGGTCGGGGAATAGCGGGGTGGCGGCGCTGCGCCTCCCCGCTGTCCCCAGCTTTTGGGTGCAGGCTGCTGCCCGCAAGCCTTGCGAGCCCACGGGACATCCCGCCGGGCTTGCAAGACTTGGGATAGCTTCCTGAAGCCTGGAGAGTGAGAGGGGTCGGTGCGCACGGACCCCTCTCGCTCTCCAGGCTTCAGCGAAAGCCTGCATTCGCCCCATAAGACGCACCCAGATTTCCACTTCATTTTTGGAGGGGAAAAAGTGCGTCCTATAGGGCGAAAAATACGGTATGATACACATTGCAATATAGCTTCTTGCTTGCAACATCAAGCTCCCCTCTCTAATGCATAAACTGTACAAAACAACACCAACACCTGCTTCTTACCAAAAACAAAACCAAGGAAAAGGAAGAAGGGTGAAGGCGGAAGTGTTTTTAATATTTAACCTGTATTTTATAGTCATGCCATTGCTAGACACAATCTGGCTCTAAACCAGCCTAAATCCTTCTCTTGAGTGGATGAACTATATTATTTCAGTCAGATTAAATTTATTTTAACTACTCCTTTGTAAGGGAGGAAAGAGAGATAGTTACCCCCCCTTCTTGTTTATTTAAACTGCTGTTGGAATTGACTAATTAAAGGGATTTTTAAAAGCATAATACTCTAAACAGAGCAAACTGGTTCTGAATTATTAAGCAACATTTTAGATGCATTTGAATAACCTTAAGTGACTTAACTGCCACCTGATCCTAAGCTACAGCTCAGATAAATAAATGTGAAATACTGTAGACGTCCTAGCTTACTAAGGCTTCCAGATACAGTAAATAAAGAGCTTAGGTCCCCAGTACACAGTCTGTAAAAGACATACTCTCTGATAAATGGAATTCACTGGTGTACATTTAAAGAGGAAATGCAGGGCAGGGGGAAAAACAGGGTTTAATTTTTATTACAAAGGAAAATTGCAGGTGCAGACTGTCAAGACATGCCAGAGCTCTTGGGAGATGTGAAGGAGCCTTGTCTGTGTTTCAAATGCCATACAAAAACCCAGTGGTCAACCCCACCTCTCTTGAGTGAGTGGTCACCTTGGCAATAAAAGGATGTCATTTCTCACAGGTAAAAGAAACAGTCAAACATTATCTTTATTAGAACCAACTAAAAGGTCACAAAAAGTGATCAAGCTTTCAAGTTTTCGATGGCTTGCTCACTTCTCTAAGATCTTTTAGTTGGTCCTCATAAAGATACTACTGCACTGTTTCTTTTGGATTATTTTTTTTTAATGGGTGAACATGGCTTTCTACAATTTCCTTCTGCTTTGGAGATTTCCTTCATCATATATGTCTAATTACATGGAATTGCTGTTCTTCCACTCACTGAAGATCTTTTGACTGACTGATTGATGTTTTTGTAAATGGAAGAGGAGGGAAGGCAATTTTGGTTGGCCTGCCATTCTCCCTGCAGCCTCCCACATCACCTTTCACCTTGTCATAGTAGAGGGAAAGTCAGGGACTGAGCCCTCTAAGTGAGGAAGGTCTGCAGGGTGCTTCTACTCTTCACAAAACCAGGAACTTTGAAACAGATTGTGCAAGACTTTATACTCAAGGTGGTGTACATGGTTCTCCCCTTCCTAAATTAATCCTCACAACCACCCTGTCGAGTAGGTTAAGCTGAGGCAGTGACTGGTCCAAGGTCACCCAGTAAGCTAAATGGCAAAGTGGGGATTGGAACGCTGATCTCCTGGGTCCTAGTTCAACACCCTAACCATTACACCACACTGGTGCTACTCAACACGGAGAGGGTTGAGGACTGAGGGGAGAGCAACAGGTGCAAGCACACTGTAAGAAGCCTTGCATGCATGCTCCTACCCCCATCCCCACTTTGAGAATACTCATATATAGGTGAATGTTGGAACATGCATCTAGGTGCACTTCTAAGTACGTCTGAGCATTTGAACACATACTTTAAATAAGCGCATAGAGCTGTTAGATACCATCTGAAATGAGGACCAGGCAACGTTAAGACTTCTGTGGAAACAAGCACTGAACTCTCCTCTCTTTTCTCTTTCAGATGCTGGCACCAACTTTGAACCATAACAAATGGTAATGGCAAAGGATGTACAAGTATTCCACAGCATTCTAATGCTCTTTAATCTTGTTATACAGTTGCAAACAACTCCAAGTTGTTAATGATTTCAAAATGCAGTTATAAGCATTTATTGTATATTTTTTTTTGAGTCAGAGAGTAAGGAGGAATTGGCTCAACCCTCTACACCAATGCAGGTAATACCTATCATAGTGTCTTTCCCATTTTAGGTGCTTCAGGATGTCACTGATATTTTAAAAACTACAAGTTATCTCTAGAATAAGTTAATCTTTGTATTTACTGTAGAAGTTTGTATTTACTGTAGGGTTATGATACTGACTTTGCCAGTCAAGGATATATGTTAAAGTGACTGGAATGTACAAGAAGGAATTACAGTGGTGCCTCGCAAGACGAAATTAATTCGTTCCGCAAGTTTTTTCTTCCTGCGAGTTTTTCGTCTTGCGATGCACGGTTTCCCATAGGAATGCATTGAAAATCAATTAATGCGTTCCTAGGGAAACCGCCTTCAGACCAGGTCCGGGGACAGTCTGTCCCCCGACCTCTTCTGAAGGCTGAGGGGGGGGGGAACAAGGGCTTTTATTCCCACCCCCAGCCTTCAGAAAGCTGTTCTGAAGGCTGGGGTTGGGAAGAAAAGCCCTTCTTCCCACCTCCCGCCCCGCAAGCTCCGGGGACAGGAGGGCTTTGCTGCCGACCTCCAGCATTTTAAAAGCCCCTGCTGTCCCAAGGGGATTTTAAAATGCTGGCAGGCGGGAGCAGAGAAGCAGCCCCCTGCGACCCTCCCCCGGCTGGAGAGGTGACGTGCGCCTATGGCAGGAGCCTCCATAGGCGCACGTCACCTCTCCAGCTGGGAGAGCGCTGGGGGGGGGGCTAAAGCAGCACCCTGCGACCCTCCCCCGGCTGGAGAGGTGACGTGTGCCTATGGCAGGAGCCTCCATAGGCGCGCCTACAGCTGGGAGAGCACGCGGGGGGCTAAAGCAGCCCCCTGCGACCCTCCCCCGGCTGGAGAGGTGACGTGCGCCTATGGCAGGAGCCTCCATAGGCGCGGGTCACCTCTCCAGCTGGGAGAGCGCTGGGGGGGGGCTAAAGCAGCACCCTGCGACCCTCCCCCGGCTGGAGAGGTGACGTGTGCCTATGGCAGGAGCCTCCATAGGCGCGCCTACAGCTGGGAGAGCACGCGGGGGGCTAAAGCAGCCCCCTGCGACCCTCCCCCGGCTGGAGAGGTGACGCGCGCCTATGGAGGCTCCTGCCCCGCTCGGGATGGCAGTCCCGGCAAGGCAGACAGCTCTGCGCCGCCATCCCGAGCGGGGCGGGACTTAGCGCCCCGCTCGGGATGGTGGCGCAGATCTGCCTGCAGTCCCAGGACGGCAGACAGCTTTGCGCGGCCATCTGGAGCGGGGCGGGCTTCTCCCCCGGCTCCCGATGGCCGTGCAGAGCCCGCGCTGATCCCGGCACGGCAGACAGCTCTGCGCCCATCCCGAGCGGGGCGGGACTTCTCTGCTGTCCCGGGGAGATTTTAAAATGCTGGGGGTCGGCTGCGAACGCTTCGCTCCCGCCCGCCAGCATTTTAAGATCGCCCAGGGCAGCGGAGAAGTCTCCGCTGTCCCGGGAAGGCAGGCGGGGGGAGCAAAGACTTTTGCCCCCCGCCGGCCTTCAGAAGGTCCAGGACCTCTTCTGAAGGCCGGCTGTGGGCGAAAGTCTTTGCTCCCGACCGCCAGCAATTTAAAACAGGTCCCCGGAGATTTCCCTATGGGCTTTCGTCTTGCGAAGCAAGCCCATAGGGAAATTCGTCTTGCGAAGTGCCTCCGAAACAGAAAACCCTTTCGTCTTGCGGGTTTTCCGTCTTGCGAGGCATTCGTCTTGCGGGGTACCACTGTAATGAATTCATATTTACTAGAGACGTGAACCTATTTCAATATTTATTGGGATACCTAGACTGGTGGCTTTTACTCTTATTTTGCTACTGACAAACCATTTTGTCAAAGCAGTGTGCTGTATTCTGAGCCACTTCAAAGTTTCCATAATTTGAGATGTCAAGAAGAGCAATATTACATCTCATTTTGGGTGTGCTGAATATGTACAATTCTTAATCAATGTGATTTGAAATCTATTGCTAAGGGCAACTGGACCAATGCTGAACTAATCCAGTCTACTACTGAGGCAACTGGACTAATGCCAATTTTGTTGCACTAGTCAACAATCAAACTATCATAGCATGCTAAGACTATTTAATCCAACCAAGTAAAAAGCAGGGGCAGGCTTCTTCATACTTGCCCCCTCTATTTGAAGTGGTGGCAAAGGGAGTGATTCTGTGATGTCATTATATAACCAAATCTCATTGGCTAAACAGTACAGTAATGCCATCACTCTGAGAACATATTCTCTGAATGGCTGGGTGTTTGTATGTGTATGTGAATGAGTGACAGAGTGAGTGAGTGAGTGACAGAGATTCTGTGAATATTCCCCCTGCTCAAAGCTTCTCTTTTGCATAGAAAATATCAAAGCCATACAAATTACTGAACACTTGTACTACCTTAAGCTACTACTATCCTATTTGCCCTGTTGCTGCAGATCCCTCTGCTTATGCCCCAGTAACTGCAGCATATTGCACTGACGGTGTAAGTTAAATCAACTCACACACTATCTGGGGCAAAGCTAAAGTTGTTGCCTAAGGACATTATATTCTGTATTTTTTCAGGGTAGATCATGAGCAGATACTTTCAGAATCGGTTAAATAAATACTCGATCATAACATTACACAGTCAGAATTAAACTAAGAGTACAAACGGGACTTAAGAATCTTGCAGGTTATAACTTTGAATAAAAGGTTACACCATTTGATGGCATTCTTCCTTCCACAGTGCCACAGAGATCTAACTCAATGGAATACTATTCTTAAAATTAAAAAAAGCAAATGCTACTTTCTGAAGGCAATTGCTTTTGTGTGAAGTGGTAACACTGTTCTTAAAGCGTAAGAAAACTGTTAGAGAAGAAGATCTTTAGGTATTTAGAGAAACATCACGCTTTAGGTGTAAAATCTTTGCTTCAGCTTTTTTCAAGGAAGGAAGAAGATCTGTAACATGGCAGCCATCTCTGAATGGTTTTTTCCACTTTGGTTCCACTGAAAATGAGATTACATGCTTGGATGGGGATAAACCTAATTAGCGGATAATGGGATTCCTTCACAGACATTTTAAACTATCTACAAGAGTTGACTCATCTGCATTATTACACGTTTCTTTGCTGTTTTGAGGGGGGAAATCCTCTAAAACAAAGGCAACAAGCACAAATCTTTCTTTTTGTAGGAATTGTCTCTCATTTTGATCTGCAAATTCCCAAGACATAATAAACGGGTCAGAGAAATTAAAACAGAGTTGTATCATTATTTTTGTACTTCAGTATTATTAAGAATTAACACCATCTGCGCACTTTTCAATGTACAAAGAACTTTACGATTCTTATTCTTATCCTGTCGGGATTTCGGTCTAAATATAGTGATACTGTTAGAAGTGCAAAGTTAAGAAGAGGCTTGAGCAGACTAGGCCAGAAAGACCCTTGAATAAACTGGATGGGGATGGACTCAAATTTAAAAAAAACACTTCCATAGAAGTTAAGCTCAAGTTCACTTTTTCAGACTTCAGCGGTTTGCTTGAGTACTAAAAAGCACTGGCTTTGTACGTAAGGTTAATAACTGTAGCTATATGTTTGTTTAAAATATATTACCTTTGATCTTGAGAGAAGAGGGGAGGAGCACTCCCTCCCATGTTGTTCTGGAGGGCCTCGCACTGTTGTGCACTGCCCTGAGCCATAGCTGTCAACTTTCCCCCCCTTTTAAGGGAAATCCTATTCAGAATAAGGGAATTCCCCTTTTTAAAAAAGGGAAACTTTGACAGCTATGCCTGAAGCCTGATATGATGAAGGGCAACATAATCAGGTTTTAAATAATAATTAGAAACCCTGTCGCTTCCTCTAGACCGTCAGGATAAAGCAAATAAATAAATAAATAAATAAATAAATAAATAAACAAACAACAGCACTGATTAGAAATTAGTTGCTCAAGGCTGTTCTACAGCAAGCAGGTGCTTCATAACATTTAAGAAATGGTTAACATTTACAATTCCTTAATCATACAGCATCTTATGTGATTAGTCCTGGAGTGTACTCAGCTCCATATAAAAGCCTATTATAGTCAAATGGCCTAGTATTTTGCAGGAAGAACTCAGAGTGTAAAGGATGAGTTAACTTTATAATTAAAAGGAACTACCTGATGCTACATTACAACTGCTGATCACTATCATCCAGACTGTGAAAAAAGAGTATTCAATACTTAATTAGACAGCTGTTCCGTAGGATTACAAATTCTCATATTAAAAAAAAACAGCACAGAAGCACCTTAAGTAGTAATAGGAGAACCTTTTTGAGGAACATGCTGTGGAAGGACTTTGAAGGAGAAACATTTAAAGCTCTTGCTAGGGCATTGATAAACAGCAGTGTGAAAAGCTAGGGAAACTTTGGAAAGTCTCTTAGCTGGAATGGGGGTTAAATGATGGGAACACAGAGGATTCCAAACCCAACCATTACAAATTCTAATGTCTGCAATAATTTCTGCTCATTTAGAAAATTTGTATTTTGTTTTATTATTCTGAAGAGTTTGTTCTGACTTCAGAATGGGTTTGAGGTTTCCCCACAAATTTAACAATTTCTGTCTCATGGTGGGTGCTGATGTATTATTAGGCAAATTATTCCGATTGCATAAGTTTGATTACCAACCCTTTTGCTTTCTAATTGTAGAATAAAAAAAAGGCCCAATGCCACAATAGCTGCCAGCGTCCCACATCCTTAGAAGCATTTAGAAACAGAGTTTCCCAGAAAGTTGTGCCCCCCGAATGTTCTTCAGCCACAATGAGAAACAAAATGGAAAAAAAATGCATGTTACTTAGTACAAAATTATAAATCCCCCACAAAGGTTGATTACAGATGCTACAAGTATATGCTAATCCAAAAGTAACGAATGGTTTTTCAGAGTATCTCACTGTAAAAATGGCAGCATAATTCATATTCTTAATGAGAAAACGGTGAGGACAAAATAGAACAGTAACTGACTTCAGTATAGGAATAAGAAAGCAGCTAAAGCCTTTTATCCTGATAGCAGATTCACAAATACTACATAGTAGGCGGCATAACTAGCAAGAACTTGAGCATTGCTAGTTGCAAATAGTGGGCTTGCTTAACAATGGTCAGCTTGAAGTTGGCTTGTTTAGCAACTGACCAATATTCATTTTAAACCAGGATCCCTGGCTGGCACACAACACCAGACTCAGATTAATTGAAATGAGAAGACGTATTCCTATGGACGCATAGAACAAGAAGGGGGTGCGGAAAAGCATGAAAGCTATGGTTTAGTGTTATGTGTGAAGCAGCCCAGTGACTTCAGGCAGGCTTATTGCATTTAGGCCATGAACTCATTAGAGAAGAATGCTTATTGCTGCTTCTACAAAAGCAAATATGCAAGCAAGGTAATTCAGTTTGGGCCAAGCTACGTGAAAACAACAACACAATATGGGACTCTGTTAAAGATGTCACACTCTAACCAACAGAGATATGTTTTCACACAACAACAAATGTTATCCACTCTCAAGCCAAGTCAAAATGGTCACAAATGAGCGGAGTTAAACTGACTTCAGTTTGAAGGAGAATACGGACATTTTAACTATGTGTACACACAAAATACTCAAGAGTAATCACAGCATAACATAATGTTAGAAGTGGAGGCAGTCAGTTTTAGTTTTGAGATCCATTTTCAAATACACATTTCTATTTAATTACTCCTATGCTAGGGGAGCATTCACATGAGCAGGGGGTGGCAGCTTTTCAGTACTAGAACAAACAAAATTTATCCATGCTGTACTATTACGTGCAGATCATTATGCTGCAGACTTATTAGAACACACAACTGATGTATGTGCTTGAGGTATGCGGAACAACCCATACATTGTAACATCATAAATAAGCAGAATAGGAATGCCAAAGGAAGTTACTTACGTCTCTCCTGGGAAAAGTCCCTAGTAGCTTGAATTCTTCCCAAGGATATCCCTTGGAAGCCACAAAATCAAAGACGACCTGCAGCTTGCTATTGGCAAGGAAACGTCGTTCAAAGAATTCTCCACTAGGTGTTCGGATACGCAGCTTACTCACTGATTCCGGGCTCTCATCTTTTGGCTCTGGAGGCAAGGCCTGCTCTAGAGATAGCCTAATAGCCTGAAGAAAGAAGAAGGACACATAGGTTTTTAGCAACTTTCCCTTTTCTTTCTGTAACTTAGTTACTGAGACTGCCACTGCATTGTATCTGATTAATTTTAACTCAATGTCCCATCAATGGCTGCTAATGGTTGGAAAAGAGAGAGGAAGGAACTTCCAAGTGCTTGAAGATGAATCTATTTCAGGCCTAACACATTTTGGAATAAGACTTTGGCGGGGGCAAGCTTTGAATAGTAATTTTAATTAAATGCATAAACCAGTGTAGATTCTTCCTGTTGCAAATTGTCCCAGATGCATTGTCCCAGAAATCAATCTCTTTCAAGCACCTGATTTTGTGGTTGTTTTTCTGCTATGGTCAAAAAGGCCTTCTCTCCAAGATGTTTGACTACGTTCTATTACATTCTGTGAAGCAACTTGTCTTAGGAAACAACTTGTCTTACTACATGTTGCAACATTTTCCCAACATCTAGGAGTGTCTCCACCCCCATCGCTCAGCGAGGTCCTCTTCCGAGGGTCTTCTGCTGGTTCCCTCACTGCGAGAAGCGAAGTTACAGGGAACCAGGCAGAGGGCCTTTTTGGTGGTGGCGCCCTCCCTGTGGAACACCCTCTCTTCAGTTGTCAAGGAGATAAAGAATTACACAACTTTTAGAAGTCATCTGAAGGCAGCCCTGTATCGGGAGGTTTTTAACGCTTGATGTTTTTAGTATGTTTTTAGATATGCTGTAAGCTGTCCAGAGTGGCTGGGGAAACACAACCAGATGGATGGGGTAAAAATAATAAAATTATTATTATTATCACATCTCTCCTGCACATGTTTGGGGTCAAAATAATGGGATGCACAACTCCTGTGTCCTTTGAGATACTGGACTCACCTCTATTCTGACAATGAGCTGAACCATGTTGATCCTAGGAACCATAAACTAATCCTGGGAAGCAGACAGTCTTTCCTTAGTTTTATCACTGAGATTCCATCCTGAGTGAACAAGGCAGCACAGACCCTACAACTCAAGAGAAGTAGCCCATCCAAGCTGCCTGTCAACTTCTCCTGACTTAGAAGGATGATAAAGGATTTATAGTTCAGGCTGTAACTTTGGGCCACTGCACCTGGCTCTTTACTGCTAGCTCTTGGTACCTGGCTCTTACTCTGCCAAGAGTCAAGTGCTGTCCTGTCCTTATTAAGGTATGACAGTGCTGGAGGTCCTGTTTCCTTTGGCCTGTCCTCCATAAACTTGGCTAGAGTGAAGTAGCAGGAGGAAAATGCTTTTCTCTTATTTATTTCTAATTTTAAGCATGCAAAAGCCCCATTTTTGGAAAGCAAATTCTTCTCCAAGTATTCAGGTTGACATCTTGTGTCAGAAGAACTTCCTTTCCACACTGCAGTTCTATGATGCATATTTCAATATCACATCCATCTTTATTCATTTCTTAATAACAGCTCAGAAAACAACTAATTAAAATAAATCCTCCTCTTATAACACATTATTAAACCTATAGTTTACTGCATAGTGGTGATAGGTAATTTAATTGTTGGGCAGAAAGGGCTTAGGGAATTTTGATTGAGGGAATAATTGTCAAGTGCCAAATTGCTTTTTAAAGCATAAAATCAAAACCATTAAATATTTAGACTAATTAATTAATTAATTAAAATCCTGTAACCGTCTCACAGGCAAAATGCTTGACCAGATAACACAAATACACAAGACAAGATAATGCAAAAAACACCTGAACTCTTTACAAAAAACCTGCAATAAAATTATCTGAACAATGATTTGAGTAATCCTATATACACACTTACTCTGGGAGCAAGTCCCATTGAACTCAGTGGGGCTAATTTCTGAGCAGACATGTACAAGATAACACCGTTAATTTAACTGATCTGAATCTGCTTTTCAGGTATACACTAATAGTGCAATCATATATATGGTTATTCAAAAGTTAGCCTCAGTGAGTTCAGTGGGACTTGCTATTTATATAATGCCATTGAAATGAAGCTACTTTGAATATATGCACTACATTAAACAAACCTTTTATAAATAAATTTGATTTAAAATACTATTGCTGCCTGTTAGTTCTTTAAAATGTATGAACTGAGTAATAAAATTCCAATGATTTTAGTCAGCCTTCGGCATGCTCAAGCTTCTTTAGATTCTGCCCAATGGGTTTAGGACTGGGGTGGAGAGAAAGTTGAAAAGATACCGTATATGAGCGACTGAGATATCAATCATAACGAGAATCAGAGACCAACAGGACCAAGCATGAATCCAAGCACTTATGCTTGTGCAAGGCAGCCCTCTCAAATTCTCCCCAATTCCAGCTTCTTACTGCAGCCCCCCTTGTAGCCTCTTCCATTCATTTCATAGGGTCACTGAACTATCAGGAGCATTATTTGGGGTGCATAGGAAGCTTTCATGGGGAGGAAGGGCCCAAAACACCTTTCTTCAAGAACTGAATTCTGCTTGTGTTTCTGTGGAACCAACCCTTAAAATGTATTTTGGTCTAGTGGTCTTTTTTTAAAAAAGGGTATTTTTTATTATCTTTGTCCATGTTTTCTACTCAAGCACCTGCTTTTTATCCTTGTGTGTTGACATTTTCCATTGCTGTACAACAGATGCAACATTATTTACTAAACCCAAGCCATTATATCAGAGGAAAACAAACAACAGTAGCTCATTAGAGTTGTTTTCATTGTGCAAACAATACTCCACCCCCCCTCAAAGTAACCAGTCTCCAGTACTAAAGCATAAAAATAGCTATTTACAATGGATATTCTACACCACCTGACTAACTTAAAGGACAATGATGCTTAGAGTAAAGTTAACAACTCATGGATCTGCATTTTATTGATTAAAAATATATATTCAGTATGTGAATAGGGTGGATGATTTTCAAATAGACAGGCTAAGCCAAACGTCTGTCAGGTAAGCAAACACTATTGCACAACAAGAGATTGTAGGTAATCCATGCACTTGGACATGGGGAGTGTTAGTAAACAGCATGGCTAACAATGCTTTTGTATTGCTATACAAATATATCTTATTTTCTTTTCATTATAGCAATCTGCATTAAATCGAGGAGGCCAGTTGCAGGTTGAAATGAGGACTGGTTCTGCAGCTCTGAGTAAGAAAACAGTTTATAAAAGGCCATTGTATCCAAAAGAAAGGTTATGTAGCACAATAACAGTGCACCTATATGGGCAGTATTTATTTTAGAGAGCGACAGAAGCCATTTTGTGCAAGCAGAGTTTTTTAAATAGAATATACACGGATGGATTTATATTTTTACTTTGACACTGCCATTGTGATTATGTGTGCAAATTAACATAGGGGTGCCACTAACTATATGTTCACGGTAAAATGTCTCACCTCACGTTCTTCTTCCTGTTCTTTCTTAATCTGCTCCAAACGAAACTGCTCTGCAATTTCTCTCTCTTGTGCTTCTCTCTGCAGAGATGAAATAAACAAGTCATTTATCATTAAGGTACACTCTCATATTCCAATGGTCCTCATTTTCCTACAAATTATGCCATGCAAAATATGGGTTGTCCAAACTGTGAATGTTCCACAGTTTTCATGGTTTCTCTCAGAGGGAGGCTGTTTTTGGATTACTAGAAAAAGGAGAAATGCATCACAAGAAGGAAGGGCAAACGAAGTCTCTAATTTGCATAAAATCTGCATATATTGATGAGTGTGTGTCTAGATACAAATTTAGAAATAACACCACCCATGGCCGCCACACTTTCTCAACTAGAGAGTAAGCTTAATATCATAATGTAATTCCTGGTCTCAAAAGAGTTCATAAAAATATCTTAATTCATCACTAAATCACATTCTCTAGTATAGAACTGTACACACCTTTGCTCTATCGGCTTCAAGAGAGATTCTGTAAGCTTCATCTTGTTCCCTTTTCACATTCTCTCGGGCCTCACGTTCATCCTGGTATGGGAAAAGAAGGCCAAGAATCAGATTAGGATCCCAAAATTATGTATTATATTCATTCATTCATATCCCATCTTTTCTCCATGGAACTCAAGGTGGGATACTTAGTTCTCCTCCCCACACCCCTGCGATGTTAGACGAAGAGACAATGACTGATCTCCCAGATACAACACTCTAACCGCTACACCACATGGGCTCCTCTATTAGGTGGCAATAATGTTTGGATTAATATCCTAAGTGATTGCTTCTTCCACTGCAGAATGAAGAACTAGAAGAAAGCATCCAGCTCAACAATAAAAACAAACAAATAAAAAAACAAACCAAGAAATCATAATCTAAGTCATTATTATTTTTAAGCTAGGTCACTATGCCATTCAGGTTAGTCACATTATATGAAGTCTGATCCTATGCATGTTTATGCAGAAGTGTGTTCTACTAAATTCAAGGGATCTTACTCCCAAAGTAAGTATGCATTGGACAGTAGCCTATTAGAAAATCTGTATATTCAGCTTGGGCTCATTTTGTAGGGATCTGAAAAACTATTCAAATTGCAACAGTCTCTTACCAATTTAAATCAACTCTAAAGCAATTGAAGACATTAGTAGTAGAAACAGAAACAGAACTCTGGGGTAACACAACCAATTGATTTATTTCCATGATGTGTCTACTCTAAATTCCAAATATGGACAAAAATGACAAATAAAGGAATGAGAGGCAAGTTCAGTTTCTGAGGCCAGAAAATAGGCTCTATCTGATCTAAGCAAGTGTTATCATGCTGCTCGATTCCATCAGATTTGCTCATGGTAAAAATCTCACTGATTCACATATTTAGGATTAGGAAAGGAACTTTCTTCTCAATCAAAGTGCTTTTGTTGTTGCTTTCCCTAGTACCAACTCTCTTGCTTCAATCACCTGGAGTACATCTGCTCTCTGCCAAGTTTGCACTGCACCACTTGAGTGAAAGGAGCTAGAGAGTGAATGGCCTTGTCTTTGAGCATGAGACATGAGCATGATGACACATGATCCAAATAGCTTAACAACTGATGACCAGTTTTTGTTGCTGCTTTGTATTTGTCAAACACCCCAGCGTTTAAACAGGATTTCTTTAGGCAGGAATAAAGGTACTAAATGTATTTCACACTAAGGACTACTCCTGCCTTGATAAGACTCTAAATCATCACTTAAAATCAGTGGGTTATCAAAAATTATTTGGCTAGGGTTGGCAAATATGTATTTGTGACATAAATAAAGCCAGCAATGTTTCACTTTTGTAACAATATAATTATACAGCTAATGACGATGATTCCACAGCTTTAAATAAATTGTATTTGAAATCCAGCTGAATAATTTGAAGATTTAGGCTGCCCTTCATTCTTATAGATAAAAGGGCTGTAGACAATAGGCATAAATAAAATTAAACATTGTTGTATCAATACAGTATCATACATAAAATAAGGCAACCATTTTCATAAAAGAATTAGAGACAATGAAACTCATTCAGAGAAGACTAAATGGTTTTCAAGACTAGCTTCCAAATTCCTTGGCAAACAGTTATATTTTGACATGGCACACAGACTATTATAAGGTCAGCACACGTTAGTGTCCTTTGGGGAAGTATTTCGAAGATGGGAGACCACCACAGAGAAGGCTCTCCTCCAAGTTTCTTAAGACACAGAGTATGTGGGTCCCAAGGCATATATGGCTTTAACAGTAAGCACTAGCACCAAAAAGTGGGCTTCAGGTGAAAAGGCAGTCAACATAATCAGTGTAATGTAATTCCATCTGCCTGCACCACCTAGCAGCTTCGTTCTGTACCAGTTGAAGCTTCTGAGTAGCTTTCAAGGATAGTACCATGCACAAGCTTAAGTGGCTAAGCATCATCCCTCACCATTGTCTACACGGACTGAGGCTGAAGGGAGCTGGGGTCCCAGGAACGCCTGGAAGGCCACAGGTTAGCCACCACTGCATTAGAGTAAACCAAATCAAAAGTTACCAGAGCATGGTTCCTTGTGGCAAGGCTATTCCTGTTCTCAGCTGGCAAACCAGTATAACACTGTATTTTTCCAGACAGGCAGTTTCAGGCATTTCCCTTAGGTTTAGTTCTTCTTCTTCTTGGCATTATTTAAACGGGCTATGCAAGGGATGTCAGGAATGTAACAATACATTATGCATGACTGCCTCTCTGGGACAAAGGTGTGAAATGGCACAGCTAAACCTCCATTTCAAAGGGAACAGTTTCCTAAATAGATGTACCTTCTAAATCAAGTTCATGGTTAGACAATGGAAAATTGTTTATCTAAGTAAGAGATTTAACTATGTAAAATATTTGCATAGTTTTTTTTAAAAAAATACTATGTTTTAATTAAGATTAATGTTGCATTGCAAAGTAAGCAATCCGCAGTACAGGACTTCATCAGTGTGAGATTACAGAGAATATTATGATACCCTTTCATACTTGCAAAAATAAATATTTGCATACCGCCAGCAACAGCCCTGCTCCCAAGGTTTCTTGGCCCCTTGGAGCATCAGCAAAGGACATGTCTCTCTTGCAGTGCTTCCCCCTGCAATTATGTTGTGCCTTTGCAATGCCACCTTTACTGAGAAAACCATGCATCTGCCCTCCTCCCCTTCTTCCTCATCTGTGAGAGTTCCTCTTACAACCTGCCGAGTTAGATCTTCGTTTTATTTATTTATGGGACTTAAAACCCAGCTTTTGACAGCTTAAATGAAGCATCATATGAACTCTGCACAGCAGCAGGCTCTCTTCACAACAAAGTGTATGAGCAAATTTCTTTACTCTTGCTACCTACTTGATCAGATGTGCAACAGCACTGAGTGAGTGCTTACCAACATGAGCACAAACCAACCTTTGTAACAGAGAAAAAGTTCTTACTGCCATTTAAAAGCCAGCTGATTATGCCATGTTTTGGATTTCATCTACTCCTTAAGAGCAGGGCCTTTTCTATTACAGCATGGTGCTTTGGAACTCACTTCCAAATGAAGTTCATACAACCTCTTCCCTGCTAGCCTTTAAAAAGATAAGCATTTTTTAAAAAAATTAATTGGACCTTACTTCCTATTGTTTTATTGCTTGCCCTTGTTGGTTCAGTGCTTTCTTTTAATTTTGTAAACTTGTCTAATGTATCTATGAAAGTAGAGCATCAATAAAAAACATTTTCTCATCTTGGAAAAGCATTTAAAACTTAAGATATAATGTGGCAAGTGCCCTGTACAAGACCATTCTAACTCATTAATGTCTATTCAGACAGGAAGCAGTTCCACAAAGTCATTTTAACCATAAATGTCAAGGACTAAACTTGGGACTCTACACATACAAGAAATGTCACGGAGTGATGGTCCTACTCAAAGATGATCAAGGGTCTGGAAATCAAGCCTTATGAGGAACTGCTGAAGGAGCTTGGTATGTTTAGTCTGGAAAAGAGGAGACTGAGATAGCCATCTTCAAATATATCAAGGGCTGTCAAATGGAAGATGCAGCAAGCTTGTTTTCTCTTGCCCCAGAGAGTAGGACTCGATCCAGCAGATTCAAGTTACAAGAAAGGAGATTCCAACTAAACATCAAGAAGAACTTTCTGAGGGGAGGAGCTGTTTGACAGTGGGGAAAAACTGCCTAGCGTGGCAGTTCTTGGTGGTGGACTCTCGTTCCTTGCAGGTTTTTAAGCATAGGTTGGATGGTCATCTGTTATGAATGCTTTAGTTGAGATTCCTGCATTGCAGGGTTTGGACTTGATGACCCTTGGGGTCCTTTCCAACTCTACAATTCTATGATTCTACTCTTTAAATTGAGGCTATTCTTATTAATAACCTGTATTCATAAACTAAGTGTTTGTGTAAATATAAGCTATCCTCCTCAGTTTTAATACCAGTTATATGTTTTCTTCTTTGACACTGATAGCAAAGCAAAAACATCTACAGTCAAATTTCAGAATGCAGATAAAAATTAAAAGTTGCCTTTAAAATGTAAGTTTCATTAAATGTTCTACTCCAAGTAATTACATGGAGCTTTTTCAAGACATGCTTGCTAAGTGCTTTACAAGTCACTGGAAAGCAAATGACATTTCACTCCCTTGACAGCCAACCAGCAATATTGCTCACTTAAGGTTGTTAAGAAAATGTGAATGCCAGACGTTGAATCTTGCCCAGATTCAAAAAGCCTAATGGACAAACAAGCTCATAAGAGTTGCCTTCCTCTATAACTTAGATAATTATTATTCATTAAGTACAGGTGAACATAATTGTACCTCAATGCCTGGCTAGCTGGGAGATACAAAATTTGTCTGGAACAGTAACTAGATGATAGAAGGAAGCCAATTTACCTCACCCTTCCTACTATATAACAGTGACACACAGCAGCTTACACAGTCAGTGTGTGGGGTGGAGTATGACAAACCTAACAAACAATTGTAATAAAATCTATGAGTAAAACTCCAAGATACTATAATATAACTCAAGCAATGTGTTAGTTCTACTGGGCTTTACTCAAGACAGCAGTCCATATCCCCGACATTATTACAAGTAAAAATGTGAACCGTTTTTCAGCAGGAGGTGGCGGTAGGCAAAAAGCTCTTAAATTGCTTTGTAGTGCTCCTTGTAAGCTTTAGCTTTTTAAGTAAACTGCTTTGAGAACACTTGTGTGGAAAAGTGGCACATAATGTTGGGTTGGGTTGGTTAGCATCCTAACAAGACATCCATGAATCATACAGCTCCTTCAGTCCATGGACAGGACCATGATCTAATGGAGTACCAGCAGAAGGTGGCATCTTCTCTCAAATTGCTCCTGTGAGCCTCCCAACCTTCTGCAACAGATTTTCAGCAGATATAACTGACTAGTTGGGAAAGAGGAAACAGTGGAAGTTACCTTGGGGTGGTGGGAGCATCCTGTAAGCATACTCTCCCCAGGGTTACTTCCAGCAACAGAAGCCTGGTACAAGATTGTAGTGCAACTTTATTCAAGTCTAGTCTAAAGTAAGTCTCATTGTTTTCTGTGGGACTTAATCCAGGGTAAATATGTTCCGAATAGAGGCCTCAGTCAGTATGTTAATTAATTATAATATATTGCTGATAACATAGTCATAGGGCGTCTGTTAGACCTGCATGCATGCAAAAATTATAACATATACCATGCATCTTTCCCAAACCTTATGTTTTGCTCAGCCTCATAGTTTAGCTAACAATAACCATGTATTCTTTACAGTTCACCCCCAATATCTGGAATGAGGGGGGACAATGATTCTTTAGCAGATAATGTGCAACTCACAGACATCTGAGCACTGATTTCTGGCCTTTCAAACACTTTCACTCATTCTGTGACTCTTTTTGCAATGAATTTTAAGGACAAGGAGCAAGAGGTTGAGAGGAGAGGCTTATGGATGGGAGAAGTAGAATGATACCCACAAAGAGAAAATGACAGCAATAGGTCCCCTTATTTAAAAGGCCTGAGGATCACAGTTCTGTATCAACATACCTATTAAGATACGCCTTTGGAATATATAGATCTATCTAGTGCATAAGCCTCAAATGTGACCCAAAGCAAGCTGTCTTTGAAACACAACAGTAATGAATCCATAAAGCAAAATGAAAAACAGAGCTTTTAATCTGTGAGAACAGATTATGCCATGATTATTCTGCATTCCACTGCTTAGCCATTGGATATACATTATGAATATTGAAATTTCTCATTGCTTAGCTGTTATTCAGAAATGCTGTAGGGGTAGGACCCCCCCTGCCCCCCCCCAAAGATGTTGGACAATTGATCTTGTGTCAGTGTGACAATATAGCAACATTTAATTGGCAGCTTTGATGGAATCAGTATGAAATCTTTTTAGAAATAAATTAAAGTGACAGCAAGATTACTCCGTGGAAAGAAACAGTCTGCCGCTAAGCTGCAGTTAACTTCCCCCCTTTTTAATTTCATAAACCTTCATATTTTATTTTAAAATATTTTCTTGATCAGTCCATGTTGAGGCCAGGCTGAAATTCCTCCCTCTCAAATCACTATCATTGTACACCATATTTCCACTCCCACTGAATTCCCTGCACAGATAAGCATAATTCCCATGAAGCATTCTGACCCTGTGGGAATGCCTAGGATGGCTGCTGCTTGAAGCAGTGTCAAATATTTTCCCCCATTAAAAAAAAAAAACCAGCAACCATCTTCATCTTAGGACGCACTCTCGATTGTAAATCTGCTTTAACTTATTTTAATACAGTGACTGTAAATTGTTGTGACCCAACCTGGGAGCTCATGGTGAAGAGTCGGTAAGAATTCTAATAAAATCTTAATTATATAATCAGCATCCGCTTCAAACATAAGGCTACTCCCACCTGAAAGTTCTGAAGTTTTACTCTCCCAAGATTCATTCAATCTTTGGGTGGGGCATTTTCTCCTCATCTTCACTAAAATGCTGAAAAAAGTCAGGACTGAGTAAAGTTCCATCAAGTACTTGTTCATTATCCAGCAAGGATAGTCACAACTATGTCCTATTGAACTAAATGGTCAGATTTAAATTGCTTCTCAACTTGGGAAATATCTTTCTTGTGAAAAGGAAACAAAATCTAAGTTTTAGAAACTCAAATTCTACACTATCTTTCTAGCTTGTCTTTCTGCATCCTCAAGAAGGAGTTTGAGTCTCAATTAATATCTGACCCAATTAAATGCTAAGTTATCTCAGAGCAACACACAACCCATTATACCCTGAAATTCAACAATCTATGTGTTCACATAAGGCACTAGAAACCAAAGAACCCACCCTACATATTCTCTGTTTGCAAAGGATGAGAATCTATTTCAAACATTTTATTGAGCCACACCTGAAGTTAAAACTATTACTGCCTGCAGCTAATCATGGGAGTGTGAAAGAAAAAACACCCAGCTTGTCTAAACAAAACAACATAATAGAAAACATTAACCTGATCCTCCAAAGATGACAGACTTGTACATTTTATAGTTTAACACAGGAAAATCTATGGATATATATACAGAGTGTGTGGGTTGTTGTTTTATAAATGATATAAAAGCTGCCCAAATAAAGCCTAACTTTTACTGCTGTTCTCACATTCTCTTATAATGCTGTTCTCACATCTCATTCTCTTATAATGGCAATGGTTCCCACCTGAGAGGTGCTGGAACTGAGTTCCAGCGAGTTCCAGCTAAAAAAAAAAAAAGCCCTGGTTGCTATTACTTTTTGGAAATATTTCTTAAAAACCCATCACAATTTGCTTTGTCCCCAAATGGCTGACTTGCTTCAATAAGCTAATTTGAGGTACTTTTTGTGCAGTTTGCCTTTTTGTTGTTGTTGTTACTGGTCTTGATTCTATGCCTTAACATCAGGGTGGCATGCAAAAATCTGTGAAACAACACTTTTTGTGACTTGTACATAAAGTGACACTATAAACTTTCAACTTCTTAATTTTTGTATCCTAGGCCACTGTTAAATGCTTGCTCTCTGTTCCTGTGCCTTTAACAATAAAGCTACTCAATTTAAGTTCACAGGAAAGGAAGATGGGCTACACAATCTGGAAGCTTAGCTGACAGTCCACCTATTTCCAGATAAATAAACATAAAAACATTAAAAAGTTTTTTCCTCTCCATGAACCTGAATAGTTCTCCATGCCTTTATCAGTGTTACTCTTATTTCTACAGGTGGTTTTTTTAAATAAAAGAAACACACACTATGTTTTTCAGGAAGAAGATTGAAAAACCAGCTGATGGGAAGTCAAAGTGAATAGACATTTTCAAGTGGGATTTGCAAATAAAGGAAGTTTTTTCAAGCAATTGTAGAACAATATATATCTACCATGAATCTTATCCTAAAGCAACGAGGGTTAAATGTTGCATAACAAGAAAAATAAACATTATGTTAGGCCTACTGTTACTTAACTTAAAAATGTGGACAAGTCAGACCAGCTGTGTAACAGTCAATGCTTTTACAGTAATAAATTTTGACAGCAGAAATAAAAAGAATGCATTATCGAGGTATCATCAAATGGGTTCTGTCAGTACATAGGAACTCCACCCTGTATAAGCTTGTCAAAAAGTGTTACTGTAATCCATTGAGAAGTCTCCTCCTCAGGCAAGAGAAGAAAAAATGCATAAGGAGGAGGCTCAAAACAGGTGTGTTGAATTGTAATACCATTATTTAATCACAAATCTCTTCTCATTAGTTTCATATGTGACAAATTCAGGCTCTATTCTTGCCTATCATGCAATGCTAGAATCATCACTCAACAGTCAAGTTAAAAGCCAAATGTAAACAATGAAACTGTGGACATGTCTTTTTAACACTGTACACTCCTCAAACACAAAAGGCTTAATAAATTACTGCCATTTCTCTTGGAGCTCCCAGCTAGGTCTCCAGTAACAATATGAGACTGAAGGAAATTATATTTCTCAATTAAAATTGGACTTCCTCTGGATAGAAACAGCCACTTTCTCTGGTTCACTTTTTTCCAAAGCTGCTACTGCTCAGGATAACATTGCCAATTCATTATGGTAATATACTACAATTTAGTCCACAGGCATTTAGGGTGTAATCCTAAAGCCAGTAGGAGACCAGCTGTGGACCTCTGGATTCAGAGTCCCATTCCATCAGAGAAGGAAAGCCCACTGGTATGATGGCACGCATGCTGCTAGAAGATCCCTGGTACACCCACAGAAAGGTCTGTCAGTGCAGATGTCCCACTGGTTGTGTTTTGCTGGTGGAGGTAGTGAAACAAGGGCAGCTAAGGATCTGTAAGACCTCAAGATCTCTTGAATTCCCAACGTGCCCATAAGAAGCCCTCAACTACACTATTCCGAGAGCCGGCATAGCTAATTGCTTCTCACTGAACACAATGGCAAGGGAGTAAATGAAGGAAAGCAGCCCCACCAAGAAAGGTAGAATCCCCACCCCTACTTCCCACTCAGGCTGGAGTGAGCTGGCAGGGCACTGGAAGTGGTGCTAGCTCTGTTACCTTACTCAGAAATTATGGGAAGCCACTCTTGTGGGATTGAAAAATACCCACCACTCCCTAAAGTACTTAAGTTACCTGAATTTTAGGCCTCTATCTACATGTTTGCTAAAACTGTGCAGTGTCTCAGTTTTGTCTTACTTTTCTTCTTCTTCAGTTAGCCTCAGTGATACTAGAAGAGTTCTATTCTCTATCTACAATTAACTGAAAAACCCAGCTCCACATTATGACACCTAGCAAAGGATACTGTGTTAAATGCTATGCAAAAGTGTGTCACATTGTTATTCATGATTTGAAGACTTCTAAGCATATAAATATATGAAAAGGGTAACGTTCCAAATTTTCATACTGGTTCATTGTCGATTCCCCCCACCCTAGCTGGAATATATATTCTTTGAACATACAGAACCATTCTTTTGTGCCTCCATGTACAAAAAATATATACATGTTGACTTAGAAAAAAATAACAGCCAAAAACCTCGGAAGAACTTTCTGTTTATCTTTTTGTGGTTTATGATGGCTTACAGTTGTTACTAGGAAAACAGTAACAGAAACCGGAATCTGTATCCTGCTTGCTATTGTCACATTTTGAAAGAATGTTCATGTAAATGCATTAAGATCTTCACCAGAAAAAGGAGTTGCTGTTTAAACAGAAGTTGTCAGGAACAAGGCTTATAAAAAAGAGTTACATGTTAGCTAGCAAACCACGAAAAAACAATATTTTTTTTCACATGCCAACGCCTCTTGCTAAGTACATAATATATGGATTACTTCACTACCTGTTTAGCACATTATTTTATCTAGTGAATTGCATTTCTCTTAAAGACACTGAGGAATAAAGCTGGATTTATTCCTCAAATGTTCTTACAGGTCTGAAATGAATTGCAGACACTATGTTTCTGTTAAGCAGTTAACTATTTTGCCTTTCCAAAGAAAACCCTTCCACTTCTGTTTTTTTGTACTTCCAGGATATGTGAAAAGGGAGAAAAAACCCACAAGAGAGATGCAGAAACACAGTACTGGAAGCATGAATTACTGGCACAAGTATTTTTTGCTACTTCTCTAAAAGTCAGAAGCCATCTTATGCTTCCTGGTGTTTGCAACCAACATGTGAGTCAATAAACCAACACAGCCTATATCGGCCATGTTTGGTGGTTGACCAAAGACTCAATAATCTGCCTGTTTATATTGCCTGCCTGGGACTGTAAGACCATTGTGCTGGTGCTGCTGCTGACAAGCAGCTGGAAACCACAGCTGAAGACTGCATTTGGCTTGACATGTGCGCAACGCTATCTTGGTAGCTGAAAGGAAAGGGAACAAGGCTATAACAATATCTCAGCCAACCCAATTTGAGCTGCCCAATCAGCAGCACATGGCACACTGCAGTCTCCCCACCCCTGCCCCAATCAGTAAATAACTAGCACTCCTATTGCACAGACAGTGGCAGTGCTAGTGCTACTCTACCTGTTCTCACTAACTGCAGGTCAGGGAAGGAGACTGATTACTCTCGGAAATACTCCAGAGAGAGGCTATAGCACCAGAGTCCCACTGCCTACAACATGAGTTTGCGAGCACCATGCTTAACATAGAAAATAGACCTTATTGAGAGAAAATCAGAGCCTGTTAGAATAAAACCAGTGTTTGAAATGGCACCCCTAGTCATCCCTAACAACCAGAAGATAACAAAGAATGGGGCAATGGAATAGGCCATACATATCTTCACAAGCCATCCATTAGGCAGGTACAATTAGGCAGCAACTTAAAAACAAGACAACTATGATTTTAAAATCTTCACAACAATATAGAGTGGAATCTAGATGTTTCCCTTGTGATCACAGAAAAGCTTTTGATTCAAGGGGCACCTCTGCTAAGTGATGATGAGAGAGACAATTATTGCAAATTCGCCCTTCCTCCGAAAGCTCCCTGCACTACCTTTCACTCTGGGCTGGAAGGTCTCTAAACTCTGAAGCCAATTTACAGGGGGCACTGTAGGGCTGCAGCTCCTCCTACTTTCTTCCATTAATGGAGGCATCTGTTGGCTCAGAAGCCCTTCTGGGAGTGCAAGGGTACCTCGGCCCTCTTTTGCATACTAAACAGCCCAATCATTTCAGACCTGAAATGCTTCCATGAAAGTTTATTTTATAATATATCATCTCATGGTTACCTTCTGTTATAATGCAATGAAGATTCAACAATATTATGCAATAAATTTCATAAATTTATGCAATCCTCATAACTAAAAATTCTATCAAGAATAGAAAGGAATTAGAGTAGAGAGAGGAAATGGATATGGTAGATAGAAATGCAGATGACATACATTCCTATTATTACATAAAATAATCAGTAAATCTTGTACTAATGAGAAACAAGACTTAAATGGCTGAAAAATGTATTTAGTGCATTATTGTCAATCAATGTCTCTACAACCAGGATAACAATAATCTTGAATGGCAACACACCTATTATTACAAATTCCTAACTAAGTACTTCATTACTCGCAAATGTCACTCCCAATTTACAGAGTAACAGATAAATGTCTCATTACTGTATACCTGTCTTGTGTCTACTTTTTTATGTAAAACTGAAACACTGACAGTTCTGGAAAACTTTGTACTTCCACTTGCTCATTTAGTTTGAATGAAAGAGACCTGTACGGTAATGTATAATTTTATTATTATTTATTGAAAGGTACCTTTGCTAGAGTACTAAAGGATTG
This sequence comes from Podarcis vaucheri, assembly GCF_965113315.1. NCBI lineage: Eukaryota > Metazoa > Chordata > Lepidosauria > Squamata > Lacertidae > Podarcis > Podarcis vaucheri. Next base: position 51,041,521 of record NC_138764.1, on the reverse strand, counting down.
TTTTCCTATTTTTTAATCATGACGGTAAGGAATGAAAGAAGTGGAAAGTTTTTAGTATAGTGAAGCCAAATTACTAGTAAGAAAGAAATTATGAGAATACTCTCCCCATATAATAAGCTGCTTTGAACATGTGAAAGGTCGATTAAAAACATGAGATGGACTTCTGCTACAACCAAAATATTTTGTTCTATAACTTTTCCATTATTTCTATTACATTACTGTGATGTTATATGTTTCAGGCTACCAACCTTATTATTTACAATTTCCATCTTATTTTTTAGCTAACCAGTGACACACTTTCTTTTTTAATCAACATTACAAAAACCAGTATGAACAGTAAATAACAGTTTTTAAATTTGCCGTTCAATACTTGTGCCTTTCCAGGTGCAATAATCTTTTCTCCACATTCAGATGATTTCCTCAAGAGATAATTTCCCTCAGTACTCAAAGACAATATTTAGCCATTAGATTGCTTTTGCAAATTCAATGAAATTTCTAAGAGTCACAGGTGTCTATTGGACTATGATACTAGGATCCTCCCCTCTCTCCAATCCATTACATTTTTATTTTGTGTTCTATCAGTTCTATCTTACCAGTTCATTGTTGTAGCATTTCAGTATCAAATGTTCATCTATCCCTGTTCATCTTTCCCATTTAAAATAAAGCAAACACCTGTCAAAGCTCCCTTCCCTCTGTAACATATCGTGTCATATAATGAACCTTAGCTTTTTATTTTACTTATTTAAAAGCTATATATTCATTTTTAGCACTGACACTCACTTCTGCTCTGACTTCTTACACGTGACGGCCGACGGACTCTGTCCGTTACATGCAGGGGTGGAGAACATTTGGCCCTTCAAATGTTGCTGAACTGCAACTTCCATCAGCTCTATCAAGCATCGCCAATGACCATGGATGATGGGGGCTTTAGTTCAGCAACATCTGGAGGGTCAAAAGTTTCCCACACCTGTGTTAGCGCATCCTGGTATTAGCGTGACTTGATGAAAAGGACAGCAGCCGTGTCCAGTTGTACAAGAGAGCTCATTAGGTGGAACTTCTCTTACTTGTGCAGTAAAAACCTGCAAAAACTTCCTCTTTGCCCAACTATTAAAGCCACAGGAACCTTGTTTTCCTTAGCATCCAGTCATACAATGTGCAATTGGTGCTGAATTGGGGACCGAACAGATCTAGCGCTATGAATAGAATCCAATATTTTTTAATTGTCTAGAAAGGCCTTTACTCGAAATTCACCAGATGTCTGGAGTGATGTCCAGCTCTCACCTCATCTTTTATGTCTTCCTGCTGCTGAGCACCGAAGATCTCCATTGCAGCCATCAGCCTCATCATTAGCTCATCCACTGTTGTGTTACCTAGCAACAAAGAAAGATAGCTGAACTTCATATTATTAAAGTTATTAAAAAACCAGAAAGTCATTCTAGAATTAATCCAAAAGGAATACCTAGCAGGGGTTTTTATAAGTCATAATAAGAATATGAGATGAGATTCTTAGAATATTTTCTGTTTATCAGTGGGCTGCCCCCCACAAGTTTCTAATTTTTCCAATATAATGTAAGCACAAGCATAGACGAAAGTATTTATTCTGAACTGACTGATGATGCTTTCTGTTATATTTTCCTATAGGCGAAAATAGTATCACTAAACAGAGAGAGAGAGGGTTGTTTTTTTTATTTCTTTCAGGTAGCTGAAAGAAGCATCTTTTAAAAAATATTGTCAAACTGATATGTAAAATTTGGGGTAGCTTCAAAGAAGAATTTGAGGGCATTAGCTCAAAACACTTTCCACAGAGTAGTTTCAATTATATCCAAATTCTTCCAGAAATTTATACTGCATCTCAAATAGCAGTATATATATCCTCTGTTGTCCCTTGAAATCCTACCCTTCCTTTCACATTAGTCCAAATATTGTTAAAATCCATTCTATGGGCCCGTCAGGTTTTCATTCCTGGGTGGCAATAGCAATTCTCTATTCTCCAATGCAAGGTGGGCTGACGTGCAAGAAGATGGTAGCTTCACTTCTTTCCATTATTTTCCAAGTGAGATTTTGCTTGCTCTCCACAGCAATACTGGCTGCATTTGGCATTGTGAAATTTTGAATTTCAAATGTCGACCTTTCAGAAATCAGGATGTCTTGGACAACATACACACTAAATTTAAACTTGGAAAAGCAATGCCAAGAGTACAGAGAGGGACTTTTTATATGATAAAACATCAGACTGCTATAGCTTTGGTTAGATTTGGACCCTTGTTTTGCTTTCAAATGCATGCAGGCAGACTCCTTCAGTTATGGAAATCTCAACTTGAAATCAACAACATTTCAATATTTTAAGAGTTCCAAATTAAGAATGTTGCAAAATACCTGAATTCAATGACTCAAAACATAAAGGGCTCTGGCCTGGTTATAACATCTCTTCATCCCATTTAATTTTCACAATAATGCTATAGGGCAAGCTAATATGGGACATGATAGCTTGCCCAAAGTCTTTAAGACTGAGACCCTATATGTAGACTTACCTGGACAGAAATTCCATTGAAGACAAGGGAGCTTATATCTGAGTGGATATGCACAAGAATGCTCTAATCCTAAGAACACTTACTGGAGAGTACTTTTGTAGTAAAATCCTATGCATGTTTACTTAAATCAGCCTCAATGCTGGAAATCTGAAAGGAGATCTATTCCAACAACGAACTGGAATTCCTGTTTCTAAAGCTCTAGCTACAGAAAACTTATCATTCACAGTCTGTCAGTTGTTTTCATTTTTTTGTATACTTGCTGGTAAGCATGAAAAATAAAAGCCATTTGTCACTATTTACACTATACTCCTCTTCATTATTCGAGATGCAAAGAGTAAGAAAATCAGTTTTGGCCGTAGTAAATGCAAGTGAGTATAGTATAAATGCACTGCACTTTACATTTCACTAAGAGGTACTTTCTGAACTAAAGAAGATAAACTATATTCTAGAGAGGACTGGCGGCAAATTAACTTGGAAGTTTCAAGAAGGAACATATGCCCAATAGAACCAAAAAACGGTACCTTGTATTACATTCAGCACCTCATTCGATGATCGTTTCCCCATAATAATCAGGAAAAGTGGAAACTGATCTGTTTTCTGAGTTCGAATAGTTTGAGCTACAACGCTACCAAAGTGTCTCGTGCACATCGTTAGAAACCTGGAAAACAGAAACATTTAAAGGGGGATGGAAATTTTGTAAAGCAATGTCCACTTTATTAAAGAAAAGAAAGGTTATTAGATTTTGACTAAATTAGCAAGTTTCAAAAGTCCTGCTTGTTCACTTTGTAACCATATCATTGTCAATACAGTGGTGCCCCGCAAGACGAATGCCTCGCAAGACGGAAAACCCGCTAGACGAAAGGGTTTTCTGTTTTTGAGCTGCTTCGCAAGACGATTTTCCCTATGGGCTTGCTTTGCAAGACGAAAACGTCTTGCAAGTGTTCCGATTTTTTTTCGCTTCCCCCCTTTTTCTAAGCCGCTAATAGCCTTTTAGCCGCTAATCCGCTAAGCCTTTAATAGCCGCTAAACCGCTAATAGCGCTAATCCGCTAATAGGGTTGCTTCACAAGACGAAAAAACCGCTAGACGAAGAGACTCGCGGAACGGATTAATTTCGTCTTGCGAGGCACCACTGTATTCCCATTTATCCTGTCAATATTCCCATTTATCAATATTTATCAAAGTCAACATTCCCATTTATCTTATTCAGAGCTATCAAATTCAATCCTGCAGCAAGTTGGTTCTCATACTGAAGAAAATGAATACCACATTTTAAAATAATGAATGCACCAATGCAAACTATTTTTTCCCTGAACAGAAGAGAATAGAATTAGTCACAATCCAAAGAAAGACCAAGGCCAGCCCAAGACATTTCAAGGTTTAAATAGCATGTTCTACCCTGCAATGTGATGTAGAACCAGATGCTCTGTAGTACAAAAAACTCAAAGGTTGTAGTATATTTTAACAGGCCTCCTGATGATGAAATCTGTAGTTTATTTTTCTGTTATCACAAATATATAAAACAATTGGGGGCTCTCAAATATGCAAAGAGGAATGAGAATTTTGGTTATCCTGTTGCAGCAATCCCAAGGCCAGATAAAACAAACTTTTTAGCAGGGGCAGTGTGCCTTGGCATTCACAATTAAAGTGGTTAACAGGTTAATAAATATGGGGTCTATCTGCTCCAAAGGCATTGCTAAAATAAAGAACAAATAAGAGAAAAATGGGGGAGGTGAGAGAGTGCTAAATGATAGGAATAAATTCTACTCCAATAATATATATCCATATGCTTTAACATCTGGGGAAGCATGTCTACAATACATTCTCCTTTCATTCGCTGCCAAGGCAAGCATGGACTTCTGTCACACATTCATGTCTGGTGGAATTCTCAACTTTCAGACCATTAACACTAATCATATGGCTGTTAACAGCACTTAGAACATTTAGAGCAAGCACTTAGAATGCATACACATCACACCATTTTACTATTACCTACAATAATTGTCTTGAAAGGCTTCTGGAAGTGCTGCAATGGAAGGAGGAAGAAAAGTGACGATGAGTGGGGTCTAGGGAAGTTTTCCTTCCATTTTTGGGTCCCGCGCTCTGGTGTGAGACAACTGACTTACGCCACAGGGTGGGACAAAAAAAAACCTCCTGTCTTTTGGTAGCTTGGAAGCCAAAGCAGGACATCTGGGATTGGGATCAGAAGCCTTTTATGGAGTTTAACAAAATAATCAAACAAAAATTCGAATATCCTCCAATACATATTAAGACACTAAAAACACTGCATCAAATTGCAATCACAAACTTTATCAATACAGTAGCAACAACATATCTGTTGGATTCCAGGTAATATTTAACCTCAAAGACTCAGAGGAAAAAAATGCATGGTCAATTGGCTTTGGAAAACTGACAATAAGAGGGACAAGTTAATCCCTACAGGGAGAGAGTTCCACACCTGGGGTGTGATGACAGAGAAGGCAGCATATGAGGGTAACCTCTGCTTCACTGCATCTCCTGAAGTATTTTTGAACAAATCTTTCAAGAGTCCAACAGAATTTCAACACTGACTTTCGTTGAAATTTCTAAAAATGAATGAAACTGACTGAAGTACCACTTCCTGGGATTTCAAAATTGCTAGAATCAGTTTCCTTAAGATAAGTCTCTTACGCAGGCAGAACAAAAGAGATCTACTTAGAATTCTGCATGCTGTTTCTAATTTTCAAACACAAAACATTTAACCATGTTTTAAGCACCAAGCTCCACCTGTTTACCAAGAGCAGGAAAGATAGAGAAAGCAGTTGTGATTGCAGTAATATACTCACACTTACTTGGAAGTAAGCCCCATTGATTGGGTCATATACAAGGTAACTGGTATCTCAGTTACAACTGCTACATATGCACCAGAATAAACTACAAGGCTCAAAGTAATGTAATGATGCCTTTTAGTTGAATCTTTAGATGCTGAATTTGTCATCAAGGCACAACATACAGTACCATCCTGAATGGTTCAGTGTGCTGGTATTGTTGCATGAAGTTGTGTGGATAACTATGAACACACCAGAACATTAGGGCTCAAAACAACATGGAATGGCACCAGAAATCTATCATTTGTGACATCTCACTTCACAGAAACACCACTTCTGAAATTACCATGGCTCTGTCACACTGTATTGAATGGATAATTGAACTCATCCCAAAAGAACTCTAGCAAACCTAACTTTTGCTGTACTTCACATGACTATACAAATCTGCAAGTATTGTGTATTGTACCCTTTACTAGGTATCAGCAACTAAACTTAAGAGCTTCAGAGTAAAATACAAATCTAGAAAAAATAAATGCCAACAGAATAAAAGTTGGGGACTTATTTAATTATGAAATACATATACTGCTTTATACCTAGAGATAATATTTTAATGTAAAATTTGTAAGTTCAATTAGTAGCAATAAAAATCAATGACTTTTACTCAAGAGTTATGCTTCTGGATATAGTACTAGCCTTCTTCACTTTCATACTTACTAGTGCAGTCTTAAAACAATAATTCTAAGCTTTTGGCCAAAAAAATGCCTTCATCCATTAGCATACTGAAGTCTGGCATTAGTATTCTTAACACGATCCTGAATAAATGAAAAAACTGATAAAGCTTTTCTCTTCCATTAGAGGACTGTTTGAAATTAGCATTTCTTTCAAGAGAAAAGGGTAGCTTATGATATGTTTTCAGATCTGATGGTAAAAAGTAAATGTCATAATAATAATGAATTATGAAAGACCAAATGCAAATATAGAATGCTTTAATAAGATCCAATTTAATAAAGTCTGTAAAAATAATGGACTTTTAATAACACAGGTCACAAAAGGCAAAACAGTGGAAATTCTGAGGACTAGCCACTGGTACAGGCTTATTAATTCTTAATTATGTTCATGAAAGGCAACTTAAATCATGTGTTTTCTTATGCCTTATGATAATATTTTAGGTAACAACTGATCTTGAAATGTATGCACTATCTGATGAGCAAAGTCCTGTTGTCTCATGCATTAGAAGGTAAATCTATTTGAAAAGACAAGCGGCATTAAAATGTCACAGGCTGAGAAGCATTTGATATCAAAATCCAAAACAGAATCACGACACTTCGCTTTCCTATCAGCGGGAAAAATCTCAACATCTACACTTCAGAAACCTAGAATGACAAATAATGGAAGTCAAAACTAGGCTTGCTGTTGAGAGCTGCTAAAAGTCTGAAAACAAATTAGACCCAACTTTGAATCTCCACTGGCCTCATTTCAGTAGAATATATAAACTTAAGATGGAAGCCACGGAACACATTTGTTTATTAAGGGTAAAAAAAAATTTTAAAAATCAAACTAATGGAAGTGCGGGCGGCATCATCACTGGAATGCATCATCAAGCTGCCACCACTGAATGGAAACTAGAGGGTTGTGATGCCAGAGACTCTCTGATGTTACTAGTGGGTGGTGTTTGGCAGCTGCAGAGACTTTCAGGGTAGTTTGCACTGTGCAAGCTCTATGCTCCTGGAAGAGGACAGTCAGATGGAAGATGTCCTTGGGCTGCGCTTTAAGCAAAGTTACTCAAGAAGACAAGCTGCTCCAAACTTGAGGATACAGAGAGGACAAATTGGGGGGGGGGGGATCTGCACTGGATATAACTTTGCTCTAATTGTGTCATTCAATTGATAGCGTTCTGGCCCAGTCTGCGCACCATAGTAACCCAAACTCCTGCTTTGCTTCTCCCCTGTAGCAAACAGGAGCAACAAACCACAATTGCTGGCTTACTGTTACATCTGAACTAGGGACTGTAGTTGACTTTGATCCAACATGAAGCCAAGATTTGTTCTCGGCTTACCAATTGTGGTGGGTATGGATCAAATGAACGACAATCCCAATTTGGAGGCCTTGTTGCTGGTGCTACCTCTGGCTTCTGCTTGGTTGGTGTTGACCCGTGACATGGCTTTTTTGGTAGTGGCTCCCCATTTTTAGAATAGCCTCCTTGGTGAGGTGTTATTGTCTCCTTCATTATTGACTCATGCAAAATTTAAAGACATTCCTGTTTACCCAAGCATATGATGGCTATGAGCTACTGGCTATGGCAACCTTGAAATTAGTAACTGTGAAGCTATGTGATTGTTTTTAAAAGTTTTCAGTGGTTTTAAAATGTTTTAAAAATGTTTTTAATTTATCTTAAGTTGTTTTGTTTGAATGTTGTAATATTTGCTGCTCTGGGATCCTTTGGGAGGAAAAGTGGCATACAAATAAATAAAATACACTAAGCCAAGGATTGTGGTTTGCTGCTCCCACTAGGAAAGGAGTGAAGCAGGTGCAATCTCCACATTGGCTGTAAACAATCAACTATGGTTTACCATGATATAGAAACTGGACCAGTGATTTATTACCACAACCAAATTTAAATTCTAAAGAAATTAATCTTAAGCATCAATCTGGTAAAACCAATTTGATGAGCCATGACCTGAAGGTCAGTTCTAGAATTATTTAAGGTCAATCAAATCAGCCCCTTGAAGATAAGAGACAATATATGCTGACCTATCTGCTGGGCGTGTTTTTTTTTAAGATAAAGCTTAAAAGTATCTTTCCTCATAGAAGAGATGCTTTAGTGTCTTTCCAAAGCAAAAAGAATACTTGTTGAATATTAAACACGTAAGACATGTAATTATTTAACATTATTAATTTTATACCCTGCAAAGTCAACACAAGTCTCATTAAAATGTTAATTTAAGAATAACATTTTATGTATTAATATTTAAATTTTAAATGTAAAACTGAAGGATGTGCTATGTAATATTTAAACAGGGTATCTATGCATGATTGTCTTAGTACAGTCTGCATGTGAACCACTTAACCCCAACTTTCTTTAAAGACAATTGCTATTTTTTACTGGGCTCACACCATTTCTTGCTACATCTTTCTGCAGGCAATGACACTTTTATTGCAATCAGTCCAGTCAACACTAAACTAATTGTTTCTGTTTAGGAAGTTTATTTGAAAATATTAAGATTGTTTGAGGCTATGTGCCTCTTCATCTGTAACTCTCAGAGTAGATACAGTTGATGGACTAGCCATTAAAATAATACAAAGCTAAAGAAACATAAAGGCCCCATCCTGCTGTAAGCCACTATGACTAATTTACATATTACTTACTGTCCATGGTTGCCACTGAAAACTTCTCCACTTGTGTATCCATATTGTGTGTGTTATCCTTAAAAAGGTGTTGTGGGCCAGGAATCAGGTTCACCTGATGAACAGCATCCTGAAAGGGGAGGAGGTGGAGTGACTCCACCTGCAGTTGATCAGCCTTCAAGGACTCAGAGGGGAAGGCACTGGTGAGAACCAACTGGCTTCAGCCTTCTTAAGCAGTTTCCAGCAGGAATCAATTGCTGGTAACAATGCTAGTGGTTCTTGGGCCTACCTTGCTGCTCCCTGCTCGTCTTGACCCTGGACCCAATGATCACTGGATTCCCTGACCCCTAGACTGTCTGGTCATGTGGATTGCTGTTTGCTTGACCCTAGGACTGGACCTGACTTTGAATGCTAACTCTGCCTCCAGGCATGTACACCTCAGAGACTCTCCCATTCCACTGAGCTCAGCAACCAGACTATGACAAAAGGTCAGTCTACAAGTGTGGAGTATTTTAACACTAGCATCACAAAACTATGAAGCAGTTAGAATGCAAAACTGTGCATTTAAATGTTCCTCCTCATATCATTAATAGCAGGGAAGGGTTTTGAAGTGGCAACAACAGGTGGAAATTGGTCCTGAGAAGTAAAATGAAGAGTGTGGTAATTCTCTGTAATGTGCCATTTTGCAAATCTACACAAATAGAACAGTAACCATGGGTGAGTTATTCATAATTCATTTGGGGAAGCAGAAGACTGGCAAAGGTCATTATTGAGTGATAAAATCGCCCCAACCTTGCCCATGCCCAAGGAGTTACTGTGATGAGGCTCTGGCCTGCTGACTAGAACAGTCTATTCCTCCCAGCTATCTGGCTTCTATTAGCTTTGTTACAAGTTGAGAGAGAAAGGAAAGAGGAAAGCATAAAAAAAGAACAGCTCTACAGGTTTGGAACATTTTAAACTCAGGAGTTAATCATCACAGCAAATTTATTAGCATACAGTTATGTTCCACTTATGTGTGGGGCAGCAAAAGAGGTTGGAGAAAATATTTTGGGGAGTGGAAGCAGCTACCTCTTATTAGCCCAGGAGAAATACCAGATTATATAACCTCTTGAAGATCAGTGGCTCTGTGTGGGATTTTAAATTCAGGTAGCACTTCAAGCATGAGGGGGGCATGACACTGTACAGTATGATCCAAGAAAGGGTATTTTTTATGGTCCCTCTGCAAATACAGTGCTAGTTACTGCAATGCCCGATTGTCAAAGACTCCATACTTTAAAAAACTAGGTGTAATAATCTTGTTGCTTACTGAGTCTTCCTGATAAGAAAAAGGCCAAGCACCCACATAGATTCTGTTAAATGTCTTTGTGATTTTGATAACAGAATCGTTGAGATATTACTGATGCAGCTGTAGGCTTTTGTAAGTGTAAATGGAATTGTGCCCAAATGCCTTCACTCTTTTTTCCTCAGAGGCCGGCATCAGCCAACCACTCTTCTGCATCACAGCTCTTTTACAAATAGCACCACAGGATCCTATTCTTTTGCACCTTCTGCTCTACAAGTCTGAGCGATGAAAGGACTTGACACTGAAGATGTTTAGGCCACATCGTTATCAAAAAAGTCATGATGCACAGTTCTACAACAGGATTTCCCCTCTTTATAATGCCATGACAGTCCTAAGGTTTCTCAACACAGGGGAGCACTGGACCAACTAAGGCTGCAATCTTACACGCTTCCCTTAAAGTAAGTTTTATTGAATTTGTGGGACTTAGTAGGTATGCAAAGGATTATACTGTTAATGATGTATTTAGTATGGGCTAATTAAGGTGCAGATGAAATGCCAGAAGGTTACAGCTGTAACGTATTTTTTATGAAGCAAATACAACTTTATATATTTCCAGAACCTGGTCTCTATCTTGATCTGAAAATACATTGGTATTAATTTGGTAACCTCATGCAGGGATGGAGTCTACATGCTATACTACATAAAAGGCTTCTTTTGAGTTAAAACAACATATACTTGGATCTTAAGAGAATGTATTGCGTTAATTTCAATCCCATAACTAAGGGCCTTCTGTACAATCCATCCAACTATACTCATCTTCATTGGAGCCTTTGCACCATAGACTAGCAAGTTTCTTTCAAAGGCAAGGATGCAATATCCTGCTTCTCTGTAACAGACTGGGAGTGGTGCACATAAATCTAATGGTTATTCATGCATGTATGTTTTCTTCATGCAACAAAGAGATCAAGTTGTTGTTGTTGCTGTTAAAATTAATGGTTAAAATTAATGGCCATTAAAGTGGCAACACACTTTACTGAACAGCAAAGAGGGGAGCTAATAAAGAGTTCCTTTACTCAAATCGTACAGCAGAGGAATGCATGGTCACCAACAAATCGGCATAAGAATTAAAACAGTTCTGTCAGTCATCACTAACTGCATCAGAAAACCACCCAGGGCATACCTCTAGCATCCAAACAACAACATACTAGACAGAGAGCAACGCCACCTGTGATCCACAACAATTTCTTACAAACTTGCTACCTGTTGAAAGAATTGCATTTTTCCAGATATGACATACTGCAAATTTGAGTGCAGGGGAACAGTGATTTCTCCACAACAGGATATAATTTTGAAGAAAAATATATGGACTGTGAACAAAAATGAGAAATCAATACGTATTTACTGTGCGATAAGAATTTATTTGTGACGGAAAGCTTTTTATCAGTTTTCAAGATTCTAGTTTTAGGACTTTTCCATTCTAGATTTTGATTTTTCATTTATCTAAATACTGACCCTAAACTGATCTATTTTAGAGCAGGGATTCCTTGCTGCATTGCATGATGCTCTCCTATACATACAGAATCAACACAAGGAGTAGAATACCAGCAGGTATGGTGAATGGTTTAGAAGCACTGCAACGTACACCAAGGCTGGAGCAGCTTCAACAGTTCACACAGAGGAGTTGTAAGCCAATGCCACCCCTTTCCTGATGACCCCTGCAATTGAGGGGCTATGGAGTAGGAACCCAGGACTGAGGCCACTGCTCAACTGAATGGCATGGAGTAAGATGTAACATCACAACAGTTTGTGGAATGTACTCTTGTTTAATTCATTGACTAAAGATTCTGCACATACAATCATTTCAAGAGCAGAACAGCCTGTCCTTCAGCGGTACAAGAATTCTGCATATTAATTTGATAAAATGAGCCTAGGCAGTATGACTGGCATGCAATGTTATTTGGAGTAATTTAAACAAAAAACCAAGCCAGATCAAAGGAGGAAAGTTGTGCACCTTTAACATTCATAAACCTATAGGTCATCAATCACAACTTTCCTTTTCTAGATGTGGAGCCCTTAATGTCCTTTTGATACATATTTCAAAACACCTAACAGGGTATCCTCTCAAAGAGTATATATGTTTAAATATGGATTTTCCTTGTTTAGTAGACATATTCAGCATTACAAACAGCTCTTGCGCTATCTGAATACAGGCTGTGTGAAGAGACAATCACCTTTCATCCCTTCCCTTTTTTCTTCATTTCTTGCTATTAGGAAACCATTCACAAGTGCAACCCTGAACAATGTTATGCAGTAATTATGACTACATGACAAAGAGATGTGAACAATTACTGAGGCTGTTTTGAAACCCTATACTAATAAAGTCATTAGATGCTGCCCTTGCCATGATCCTTCTAAAAGCTTCTGAAGTTACAAGAACACACAGCATTGTTTGTAGGGACAATTGCTGCTGGCAGAATGCAAACCTTGAGTTTAACCATGCTTCAAATTGATCTTGACATTCTGTTAAGACCACCACTAAAATCAAAAGCAAAGGAGAAAAGGAGAAAATGAGCGGGTGGGATATAATCAAGAAACAGGAGGGTTCCCTCCTCAACTTCTCTCCTCTGCTTCTTCTACAAAACAAGCCACAGACAAAATGACAAACTTGCCTGGTAGTAAATCTTTATTTCTTAAAACATTAATTAGACTCCTGACCCAGGCACCTTTAAGCACCTTTGATAATTATGTTGTTGTAAGTAAACTGAACTGTGTTTAAATTATTATAGACAAAATAGAAGCAATTTTTGGCAAACTTAGACAAAAGTCTAAGAATGGACTGCTATCTAAACAGCAACAGATCCAATTCTTTTGCAAGTTACCTCTTGCTAAATTTTATTTCATTCCATGAGAATCCATCAGAACTGAAGGCAAGTGAGTGATGCTTAAACTGGATGCTGTATTTTTCATGTCTTCCAACTAAATCACAAAGTGACTTTGATTTAGAACATGTATTTGACTTAAAATGGTTCTCTCCCACTTTCTCTACTGATTTAAAAACATTCAGAAGTGGCACAGACCAGACTAAAAGGGCATCTGTCATCACTTGCATGTGCACGGAGACCAGTGCATACAAAAGCAGTAAACATCTGAATGAAAACCAGTAGGAACTAGCAAAAAGGATGTATGATCTGTGAATTTGGCTAATTATTCGGTCATGGAAATAAGGAAATGTGTATGTCAATTACCCCTTTTTTAAGCTGAGACACTAAAGGAGAAAGAAACATTTTAAAATTAAGACTAGCAAGCACCAGCCAAGGAAAGGAGGATTTGAAATATTGTACACAACAAACAGACATGTGTTTGGTCAATGAGTTTGATCCTGAATTGCTGATGAGTTATAACCATGTGCATAGAAATTGATATGATTCTTCAGTAGCTGCTATTATTTAACTTGCATTTTATTTAACTTGATAAATTAATTGTGGCTTTGTTGGTTTTTTATGGTTTATGTCAACCACTTTGGGTGCAAGAATAATAAACTTTATTATTATGCTAACAATAATAAGGCCATCAGGTAAGGATGAGCATCAGTGCTCCACTGTGGACTTCCTGGCCCCACATAATCTCTTTCAATCCTCCATCATAATGAGAGGAAGGTAAAATGCAATTTTAGGTCTGACTCCTGCAGATAATAGCGGCTTTGAATATAGGCTGCAGAGTGAGGAAATGGAGAGCGAAAGAACCAATAGGCTGCAGTAGTAATGTACCTGGTTTGGCAATCCAATTGTCTGCTGTTCAAATTGGACGATACTTTGTGGAAATATGCATACAATAGCTTGGATTCTAAGAAAAGTGAGCAGAAGGAAGTTCACAGAAGGAAAGGTCCCTTCCTCCCCTATCCCAGCAGCCACCAGTGCTATCACCAGCTTCTCCAGAGGATCAGGGGCTCCTCCTGAACAACATGGAAAAAGGTATGATGGGGGTTTCTGGAGGAGGGAGAACCCACCAAAAATCATGTCTGACCCTCCAGGCAGGAGGAACAATTTTTCTATGAATGTCTTTCCACCCACTTAAGAATCCAAGACATTTGCTTTAATTTTCAATAAAATATCTAACCTTAATCTGTCCTCATACCACCAAAGTGACAAGTCCATATTAAGTTAACAGGTATTTGTAGATACACATAACAAAGTCTATCAACAATCACAGCCAGGACTTTATATTTTAAATATATTGTGTTGGGAAGATAGTAATTTAATATTACCCCTTCTGTTAGATTTATAAAGTAGCCTTCACAATTTTCATGTGATAGCACTATGGTCTCTAGTTAGCAATTCCTCACTATCCCCATGCTGCATGAATAACCCTGCAGCCTAAGAGTAACCTAAACTTATATGTATATATTAAGTATTAATTGTATTTTGACCTTCCCTATGCTCCACCTAGAATGGAAGCAGGGCTGGGAGGGAGAAGAGAAGGCTCTCTCAGTGGCTGCACCCAATATCTTACCTCATGAAATGTGGCTGGCACCCTCTGTCACTGTTTTTCACTGGTTGTTGAAGACTTTTTTTTCTGGCAGGCTTTTCTTTTATGAGGTTGACAATGTTGTAATGATTTTTTTAAAAACTGCTGATGCCATCTCTTTTGAAGTTTTTTTGCTCATTTTATTAAATCGCAATCTTTATAGGCTGTAAGACACCCTGAGCGGAGTGTATTTATACAAGAAGGGTGGTTCTAAATGCTCTAATGAAATAAAATTAAATAAAAAATAGTTTGTTTATATATAGCTTGAAAACTGCTATACAATAATTCCTTTGTCATAAACTGATAGCAAAACCCAAAAGTGTAAGCTTAAGCATCTTATTGTATTTCACAATCAGGTTCTAGATCCATTGAGAATAGCTATAAAGCCTTAAACAAGCCCTTTATTAAGTGTTTCTAAAAGTGTCATAAGGAGTTAATAGGACACAGCTGTACAGACTCTTTCTAATAAGCAGCTTCTGTCGCTTTGGTCACCACAGGTGTCTCTGTAACCTGCAAACTCTTATAACTAGTGTATCAAAGTTGTGCTACTTAATAGACTTCTTTAGTAAAACACAACAAAGCAATGACATGCCTGTTGATTGTCAGTCATAAAAAAACCTCCCTCAAACACAGATTTTCAAAAGAAACTACACTGCAATTTTTTGTCATTGTAAAATAAAAGAAACTAGAGAATTACACAGAGACTAGAACAATACAACAGCAGGCAGTCGACTGAACTTAGCCACTGCAGATGGTTTAGAAATAGTGTTTCCTTCGACACCAAGTTGTGGGATAAAAGGAAAGGAGGGAACTCCCTACTCCCAGTGAATGGCAGCATGTAAGATTTAGCCCAATCTCTTGTCCACATATTTTGCCGTGTTAAAAAGCATAGTTACTTCATTCATATCTGTGTTAGAAAGTACTTTTTATCCCTCTTTTCAATAGTAATTAAAACAATTAAAAGCATGGGTCAACACTGTGAGCTAATCTAAATTAAATTAAGATTATGGTAAATGCATCCAAGTAGTCTGTGGAGTATTATGCAAGAACATTGCATGTTTCAGTCTTAATTTGAAAAGTTAACTGCAATTAACTCATTTGTAAGTTACCGGGCGGCATGGTGGAAGAATGCACATGTCAGTGAACTAGTCCGATAGGAACACAAAACCATGTGATTTCTTAAGTGCTCTGTTTATATTAAGTAACAATTATCAATAGCAACATGGAATGAGACCATCCTTGAAGTTAATAAAAAAGAGATCAGCTACTACAATTTTAAGATCCTTCCATCATAAAAATATATAGACATAGGCTCATTGGTACATACAATATTTCTAAAGACTATCATGATGAATGACATAACCAACACATTCCACCAGTTACAGAAAGAACTTTGGTAAGGAACTATTGCCAGCAGACAATTAAGTGCAATCTAAAACCCAACAACTGTATCACCATATGGGAAAACTTCTGCCTTTATTTATCACAATTAGGCTGCATTTGACGAAAGTCAAATGGATCAGATTAAATCCAGTGTAGCAATTCTGGTTATTACTCATATTACAAAACTTTCCCACATGAGCTCAACACAGAGGCCCTTCAAACTAAACTTCCTGTGGTGTATTAAAAAACTATTAATAACAAAGAGACAGATGGGAAATGGGTGTTTGTAGATGGTTCTGGTATTACACTTACATATCTATGCAACGCAATAGATTCTATACAGTTCATCAGGATGTGGGAACAGGTTGCAACTTGCTTACACCCCACAGGTCCATCCCACTGCTTTATTCTACCCCATAACAGAAAGTTCTCTCCTTTCTAAAGTCCCCATCCCAGACACAACAGATGACTGCATCAATCTGCAGGAGGTTTGTTACACTTCCTTCTTATACCACCATTGAATTCATTCTCCAAGTCTGAATCTTTATATAGCCAAACTGGCACCACCACACACAAAGGGGAAGTATCATCAGGTGTGGAGAGAGACCAATGGTTTCCACCCAAAATGAAAAATCTTTAAGAAAACACAAGCCTGAGGAAGAAACCACAAAACAGGTAAAAGAGGACTAGGTATGTGTCAATCGGCACAGAATGCTGATTTAGTATTGGGGGCTAATAGACAGAAAATCAAGTGGAGGAAAAAGAATAGGACAGAGTATATGCTGAAAGAAGGCATGACTGGTAGGCTAGAAATCTGAACTGAAGAAAGCCACACTGGCCCAGTTCACATTACATATTAAGCATTAGTTAAAACTATGAAATAAACAATTTGAATGAGCAGCATGCTAGTGCATGCTTCTCAAAAGTGGATGCATTTCAAAAGTCCACATTATGCTGCTCCCCTGTTCCAGCTATGCTGGTGAGGAAACAAGTCAGACTCTGGCTTCTCATTAAGTATACCTGCACTCATGGTTGTTTCTCTCCAAGATTTGTTCTTGGCTTAACACTCATGGATTCTTTAGGTATAATAATCTTCATATTTTTCCACACATGGAACAGCAAGCTACTTAGTTTCCTTCCTGGCATGGAAGCAGCAGGGATGGAAGAAGAGTGAAGAACGGGCATTTGAGCAGTGTGTACCAGCAAGCTCATTCACATTGAACTATAGTTTATTTTAACTACGGTTTAATATGATGTGTGAATCAGATCACCGCATCTCTTTGTTGAAGGTTCCACTTGTTGATAATATGCTTTCCAGGTCTTCATTGGGTGATGGTGACTCTAAATGTATCCTCCAAGGCACCAGAAAAGGATGCAGTCATAATGCCTCTCACTCAGATATTTCACTGGTTCTCTTGCTCACTCTCCTCATTCATCTACTAACCCTGGCCGACAGGAGGAAGAGAATGGCCCAGGATACTTGTGAATGAACAGAGTGGGGAAGGGTGTGTTGGACGCACAGTGGCTGCATCCTGAGAACATTAGCCTGTGAAAAGTAAATCACTGAACAATGCAAGATAAAGGCGGGGGGGGGGGAGAGCAGTCCCAAAATCTATTATTTAAACAGACGGTATACTATGTAACATATATTATAAAGATACACTGAGTTTCTTGAGTTCTTAAAACAGTTTAATATTCAACTCCAAATTATTTACCTTGCTCTGTTTGCTTCTTTTGTCATATCCCATGCCCAGGTTATGAAGTTCTGACTAAGGTAGGAGACGATAGATTCGGCACAAAGCATTTGAGAACAGAACACGTTGGTTAGCACACTTTCATCATGGTGGAGGTAGACAGCAAGCAGCTTTCTCTGAAAAACGGGGGAAAGTGTTAGCATGATAATTTTATTTATTTGCCCCCCACTTTCAGATATAAGTGAAATTTCTGTCTCAGCCCTAACCAAATATTTTGGAGGCATCCTATTGATATTGCTGGAACATCCTTTCAACAATCTCAGCACCCAGCACTCCGCTGCTGCTTCCATAGAAACAATTCTTTGTTTAATGGTATTTGGAGAGAAAGTGAACTACTCTATTCTTGCGATCAAGAACCCATGGCCAAAATGTTTATTTAAGAACTTTTTTTTTTCTACAGAAATAATAATGTTGTGACTATTATATAAAAAGAAGAAAAGCCATGTTTACATTCTGCCATGATCATCAAAATTGAATTTAGAATTTAATCAGTTGCAAATACTTAAAGTACTACTGTACAACCAATAGCTGATTTTAATGCAATGGCATTAGGATAGGAGGTTTACTATGCATTAGGGAGAGGGAGAATTAAACAAGGGATGTAGCACCACATTTCCTTTTGTGCACAGCAACACACACACAAAAAAATGGATCTAGGGAAATTGTGTATTCAAAACTTTCTCTGGATCTGAGGCAAAATCTCTCATTTACTTGGGTTGTAGTCCTATGGAAAGAGCATTCCTGTGCAAACTAATCCCTGATTCCCAGGCCACATGGGTAAAATTATATTGTGAATTGGGTAACATCCATCTGTTCACAAAAGGGATCCAGCAGAAAGGGGTGAGGCAAGGCAAGGCAATTTCCCCTTCCCCAAGCAGCTCACAATGCTACCTTCCACACTGTTTCGCAGGGTACCCAACTCTGGAACAGCATGGGGGCTATATGGGAAAATAGCCTCACCCACCACTAACCCCTCCACCCAAACTCCATTCATGGAAAGTCTCAATCTAACAGAGTATATTTATCTCATAACAACACTGATTTTTGTTTAAATTTCCTTTTTAAACTAACTAAATTGTTGAGTTTACAGTAAGTTTAATAATGTTACTCTAGCACACTATGCTGTTGCTTTGTTTTACCCAACATCTCAGGGAAAATTGATAACTATCAAATTGTCTAGATTCTGATTTACGTTTGAAAATACAGCTGCTGATATAAAAAGAAAACTCACCAAAAAAATTCTGATACCACACAACTCATAGCTTGGAAATGTTATATAAAATTTTACAACATAAAATTTCATTCATTTACAATTTAGATAAACCTAAGTATTAATTTCACAGGTAGTTTCAAATCGTTTTTCATAGGTAGTTTTGTACTGCTGGCAGTTTCACAAGAAGCATTATTCCAGGAGGCTGCAGTGGCAAAGCCCACCATAGAAAGATGAGGTATAGTTCCATTCCTAATATTTCATCTTCTGTAGACAACAGACAAATTTAAGTGAAGCTTATTAAAATATTGTCCTGTAAATAAGCCCGAAAACATTACCAACCTGCAACTTTTTTCAACTAGCCTAAGAAAGTAGGAGCCTGTATTTCCATGGTGGAAATGTGGGCTTCGTTTTGTAAGTGACTTCTACTAAATGGACTGATGTGGGGGACATGTTTTGCTGGCTCTAGAAGAAGTGAATCCCATTCATCTGCTGCCAGCATGGGAACCAAGTGGGTTGGTGGAGCAGGGATGGCCTTGTCCACCAGCCTGCTCAATTTCCTTACAGCCTATGGCTACCTGGCAAGCTGTTCCGACATAAGGCTATTAAGCGTCTTCTTCTTTAAGAGACACGAGTAATAATGAGCAAGCATCTTTCATGAAAACTATTGTCTTTTTATGATACATTCAAATCTGCCCCACAAGGAATTGGCCAAGATGCAATTAGATCAACACATAATGTGGGTTCTGAAATTGTGTTTCTGGAACACATTTTAAAAACAGTTTGCAATATGGCAAGAGGCAGGGGTTAAAGGGAGTAAGAAATAGCACTGGGCATACCCAAAGTAACTCTTTGGATCAGAGCCAATGTATTTAACCAGCTAAAAATTGCCAGTTAAAAATAAATATGTTGAATGCATAGAAACATCTGTTCTAACAACATATTCATTCTAAATCAGCACATTTATAAAATACAGAGTTTGTGTAAGTCCTCAAAATCAATTTTAAAAGTATAAAACATTTCAACAGTAGACTTTGGAAAAGGGATTAGACATTTACATTAATGTTTGTCCGCTTTAATTTAAAAAGCGATTCAAAACCAAGTACACATGCACCAGAAAAGGCCACCAATAAGCCTAACATGCACAGTTCCATATAAGTGCAGCCAACAATGTTGACTGAAACTAAACTTGAAAATCCAGGGCACTAATGCACAATATCAGGCAATAAAACAGCATCTCAGTGGTGATATTTAATTTAAAAAAGAAGAAAGAGGCAGGAGAAGATCAGGCACTGTCTGTTTTGGAGGATCAGCCATTCTGCATTTCAAAGCGTGGATCTCTGCAATATCCAGGTTACTGTGCTAGAATCTCCACTATTATATAGCAGTTGTAAGAGAGGGAGGGCAAAGATGTGTTTACTCAGTGATTAGGGCCTTAGAATAAGCCGCTAGCTCCTAGAGAGACAGCTCACCACTTATTCATTTGGGCCAATTCACAAAGCCTAGAAAGATTAAACATCCATGCTGAGAAGACAAGCGAATGCAGACGGTGAAAAAGAAATAAAAATTCTTTAAAAACTCTTAGATGACTTCATTATTTTTTCCACAAGGAAACTTTAGGAAAGTGTTTAGTTAGAGAAAAACCCACATTGACCTCTCCCTAAACCCTTAATCTTTCCTTTGTGGTGGGACTGCTTTGTGGTAAGCGGATGGCTTTGCTCTCCTCTTTTCATTGGGAGCAGAGAAAAAAAGGCTCTTGAGAAACTCCTTTCGTCCCAAAGAAACAACCCCATGAAACTGTTAAATATAAGATTCCATGTGAATGAACTTTCCAAAATATGTACAGTTTAAAGCTAGGAGTTGAGGCCAAATACTAGAAAACAAGGCAGGTGCACACTTTAGCATATGTAAATTAGGAAATGGCCAAAAATATTTAACTACCCCCATTTATCAATCGAAATGCCATTTGGATTTCAAATTCAGATCATTCAGTTTTGCCATTTCTGTCTGCAGTTGACTGGATTTGTAGCTGTTCCATATTTGCACGAAGTAGAATCATATTCAGTCTCTTGGCTAAAGGTGCCTTGGATTAAATATATATATATATACTAAAGATCCAAAAGTACTCTGGGGAGGAAATGTCTACCAAATCTCAAAACTTCTAATTTACCAACATTAATAACAATTTTATTTAAAATATTCAGGCAACATTTAGCAATAGTATGTGTAATGATTTGAGTCTGTTTTTCCTAATACCAAGAAACCTTGCAATTGCTACATTTCTACAAAAGAATCAATTAAAAACAAATCCACAAAAACTGTTTTGGATGAAGCAGCAGCGAAATCGTAAAACACAAGAAGAAACCATCAATCAAAATGCTGAGTGGTCTTGAGGAGGTTAGCTTTTCAGTGACCAAACTCCTTAGCAAAGTTCCCGGGAATGTATTAAGATAATAGGAGCTTTGTGCCTTTAGATCTTCCTCTGTGAGGAAGTGAGGTAACAAGATTACTAAAAGGGCATTATCTGGAGAAAGTATTACTTGGAAGTGACACCACTATTTAATTCTGAGGAAGATTTTTCTTAAAAGCACCTGAGCTAGCCGCCAAAATCCAAATGGCTCACAATGTGATTTGGGGGCCTAGCTTTTGAAAATCCTACCTGAGCTGTTGGCTTGAGTGAGTGAGGCTTAAAACATGCCTAAATTCTCTTAAATTCTGTTTGGTTAATTTTGGTTTATTTATTTATTAAAATTCTATTTAAGAGAAAAATTGAGAAACTACCATGGTTCAGTCATTAAATATCGGATATTCGTATCTGGCACGATCTCTTTCCCTAGTGCATTGTTTCCTTTGGCAGACTTGCCTCAGAAAAGCACTTAATTTTTCAACCCAACACTCCTAAAAGGCAGAATATGCCACCATTTGAAATATATAGGCAGGCATCCCTTAATTTTGAAATGCTAATTGCTTCTGAATGTAGGCGAAGCTTGTTAAGAATTATAAATTATTCTTAAATCCAGTTTAATTTTCTGATCTTGCATTTGCAGCTATCCCCCCCCCACTTCCATCAGTCTTAAGAAACCAAAGAATAAAGGGTATTAATAATAAGTTATTTAGTCATCAGCCCAAGAACAGACCAGAATAACAAAACAACTTTAAAATCCGCATTTTTCATTGTTTGTGGTCAAATCTCTTTTTAATTCTAAGTACAAAAGTATGTAAGACTTGTTTTATATTAAATAAAATATATGTATGGGGTGTTCTGTTGCAGAATAACTATGTGGCCAATAAGGACTCTGTAGTTCTTAATTTGGTACCTTGTGCTACAGAAAGGTAGCAACTGTGAGAAGACGAGCTCTGCACATGCGAAGGGACAGCTGATTTGCTTGCATTATTGCAAGAAATGGGAAAGCTTGCTTACATATCACAAATGCACGTGACAACATGCATGGACTTCTAAACCAGAGACAAAAACCTAATTAATCAACACCAAATATTATTTTGTGCTAGGGGATGTATGACCCTATTCAAAACAGGCTATTGACCAATTATCTGGACTCAAGATCCACCAACCCACAGGGCTTCCATCTTGCCAGTTTACTGGCCTTTATCTAGCCCACCACTGAGTCCTAGCATCAGCCCAAGGATTGCGCAGCCTCTTGATTTGGCTATTTCAGATAAAAAGAGCTGGGTATCAGCAGCATACTGTTGACATTCCCCCCAAATAGCCAAATGATTGCTTTCAATGGCTTTATATGGATGATAAACAACATTAGGGACAAGATGGTACCCCATAGCACCCCAAGGCTCAGGGTGCCAACTGAAAATGACCCAACACCTTGAATATCTATCTCACCAAATCAGCTTGGAAGGATACCATGGTGGATGATATCAAAAGCCACTGAGAGAAATAACAGGTCTGCACTCTCCCTGTCCTTTTCCCAATAAAGGGAGTGACCAAGGTCAATTTAGTCCTATAACTAGGCCTAGATCCAGATTGAAATGGGTCAAGATAATCTGTTTCATCCAAGAGGACCTGCAACTGTTGAGACACAACCCTCTCAATCACCTTCCCTAAAAAGGGAGTATTTGTGACCAGGCAGCAGTTGTCACAGACCACTAGGAAAAGCATAGGCTTTTTCAGGTTTCAGGTAACATGTTTGAACGATAATAGTCTTTTGGGAAAAGGAATTGCAGTGCTCAGCCAGGATCTGTAGGTGGTACTGAAGACCAAGTTGTTGCTGACTTGATTTGAACTCTTTTGTTTTTAACTTTTGACCTAAATGTTTGCATTTAAAGTGTGTGGTGTTGTTGTATTATACAGTGCATCCACATTGCTAGGCAAGCAGGGCCCAAGCAGAGCAGAGTGCAGCAGCCTGCAGTTTAGTGTCCAGGCCCTGAAAGCCAGAAAGGTGAGCAAACTGGCTTTCCCAGGCCCAGGGAGCCTGAGGGGGACAAGGGAAGGAAGGAGACGAGGGAAAGCCCCATCACACAAGTTGTAGTCCTTGCACAAGGCTTCTGCTGACAGGGCTGCATAGGCGGATCTTCTCTCTCAAATGTTATTTCTCCACATGCCATTCAATGTGATTTCACACAACCATTTTTAGCTCACATTTAACATCATGAAGTAGAACTAGGCAGCTGATAATTTCAGCACATTTAAAAATCGGAAGTACACAGATGAGTAAATTTGATAACCATCTTCGTGAATCATTTTCAGCATCTAGATCTAAAGAACACATGATGAAGAAAACTCAAAACCAAGCAATAATTTCACTCCCCCCCCAAAAACCCCAGTCTAAACCAATTAAGGATTTAGGATCAATCAAAGATTCAGAAACTTTGTAAAATAAGGATAACTAAATCTGTTTTAACTAAGAGCACTGGTTTGCATAAATGTAGCCCTTTGCTTTCCCCTCTGTGGTGACGTAAACACTCTTTTTAAAATATGATGCTACCTCATACTGAGTGAAGGTCCACCTAAACCACTAATCTGCTTGAACTAGCAGCACCTATCCACAGTTTCAGGTAGAAGTATTTTCCAACCCTGCCACCAGAGCCATTTAAGCAGAAATACCAAGGATTGAACTGGGAACCTTCTGCATGCAGAACATGAGCTCAGCTGAAACACAAACACTCAACACATTTTTTACAAAATGTGTGACATCCTTGAGCTGCTTTATAGCATTCAGCCTACATTCATAATCATTTTAGGCTTCAAAATTAATGCAGTTTCTTAATATTTTCATAGTAACATTTCAACACACCTGCATTGTGATTACCATTTTGACCAGTTTTGTATATGTATCACTTTCATAAAATGCTTGAAGTATTGCAAAATATATTACATGAATATTTTTGTTTAACCTATGAAATACACAAAATAAATTTGGATTTTCTGCCCGTGGGCTAGGTTGGATGTGCATATGGATTAAGTTATTCTTTAGTATACGATCTGAGGTGAAACCAGAGTATGGATTAAGTTATTCTTATCTATTCTAACCACTCACCTCCAAGCAATGTGTGTGGTCTCAAACAGATCATGTTGGCCACTGTGTTTATTTCAGTAAGTTGAAGTGAAGCATTACAGATGCCAATAGGTAATGTTTCTCTCTATCCACCTCAGGATTTGACTCATAATTGATTCTCCCATCTGGTATTTGGGTTCAGCCCGAAAGCTTTGAGATTTAATTAATAATTTCAAAGCTTGAGTTCACTTTTGCTGGAGTTGCAATATCATGATATTAGAATATTTTGCATCAGAATATTTCTTAAAAGAGATGCTGGAATTATTAAAGGTACAGTACTTCTTGCTTGCAGTTAAACATTCCAGTGTTTTTATTTTGGAAATGTTATCAGACTGTCAGACAGGCCTATTCTTTTAACAATTAAAACGCTGCAAAAAGTAAAGCTGCAAAATCTGATAATGGAGCCAGAAATTTTTATTGCAACAGCAAGAGTGAAACACATTTTTCACATCTGTTTCATCATCAATCAGTGATCACCTTAATATACTTTCGGAACATACAGAAGGTTTGCTGAATTCCAGATTTTGTTATCTGAATGGGTTATGGCATCTGGATGGTAGCAATATGGACCCCATTATGATTATTTGGCTAACCAAATTATGGATACAGAGGATATGATTCTGCTTTGGATGTAAGGAAAACAGAAAAAAAAATTATAGGAAAATAGGAAAACATTTACAGTATATAATAGTCGTATTCAAGTATCTAAAGGGCTGCCACATGGAAGATGGAAGATATTTTTCTCCTGCTCTGGAGGGTAGGACTCAAACCAATGGATTCAAGTTACAAGAAAGGAGTTTCCGACTAACATCAGGAAGTACTTTCTGACAGTAAGAGCCATTCAACAGTGGAACAGACTCCCTTGGGAGGTTGTGGAGTCTCCTTCCTTGGAGGTTTTTAAGCAGATGTTGGATGGCCATCTGTCAAGGATGCTTTAGTTGAGATTCCTGCATTGCAGGGGGTTGGACCAGATGACTCTGGGGGTCCCTTCCAACTCTGAAATTCTACAGTTCTATGATTAATTTTTGATCTTAGATAACCCAGGGACACACTCTTGGCTTCCCAATAAAATTGTAATAGTGTGTACTTGTGGGAAAATGTTTCAGTTTGTGTTCTTCCTTTTCTGCATAGTTGCTAGAAATTAAGAGGGGGTGCTCTTAATTTGTTCCCAAGGCAAATGCTAAGGTGAATAGATTTCGGATCTGAGAATATGTTATAATTAAAATTTTAAAAGGCCAATTGAGAGTTAGCTTGCTCAGTGGACATTAAATGCGGTTGGCAAGGTAGAAAGCTGGTGGGAATAGAGTATCCTAGAGGGAGATAGTGAACAAAATAGTGTCACAGGGTCCTACTTGTATAACTGTGCTCATAAATCCAGGCAGCGCTGTAATCAATTTCATCTGCTGGAAGATCCTTTTGCCACAAGCATTTATGAGGCATGTAAGGGTTCAATTTGAATTCGGTAACTTACCAGCCTGAAGCTGAATCCCAACATGGAAACATTGTGGGTGAGTGTTCTCAGGTTTGTGGATGAGGCTGCACAACCCCCTAAAGGATCAGGTATGCAGTTTAGGGATACTCTTTGATCTACCATTGCCACTTGAAGCCCAGATGGCCTCAGTGTCCCAAAGTTCACGTTGCCAGAATTGCTGGTTCATCGGCTGCAATTCCTTGCGGAGAGGGATAGCTTAGCTATGGTGATTCATGTTCTGGTAACCTCCTGGCTAGATTATTTGTAGCTGCCATGAGATGCCCTGGAAGCATCAGTCAGTGCGTAGCTTAGCTGCTAGAATTTTGACGAGTACAGCAAGAGTCATTCAATATTGCTGCTATTTTGAAATATCTACACTAGCTGCTTGTTTGCTTTAGAGCCCAGTTTCGAGTGCTGGTGCTTCCTTTTAAAGCCATAAATGGTTTGGACCTGAAGGTGTTCCTCTTTCTCTACTAGCCTATCCCTGTTTTTGGATCTTCTGGAGAGGCTCTGTTCCAAGTACCCTATTAAGCAGAAGTATGTTAAGCTTCCACAGAGGACACTTTTTTTCCCCCTGTGGTGGTGCCCAACCTTGGAATGCTGTCTGTAAAGGGGCACACCTAGCACTGAAATTACAATATTGTTGGCACCAATAGACCTTCCTATCTACTCTTGCATCTTTGAACCTGGCAGTAGCATATGGCAGGCATGCACATATATAAGAAATGTGAAAAGATAACTCATATATAATAGCCATAACTTACAGATCACTTAAAGCTGGATTTAGTTAAATTCATGTTTGAATTAGTACACCTACAGTATTCTATAACATACCAACAATAAACTAGGGAAAAATAAACTTAGTTCATATGTGTGTGTGTGTTTTTTAAGAACTATACAGTGGTACCCCGCAAGACGAACGCCTCGCAAGACGGAAAACCCGCTAGACGAAAGGGTTTTCCGTTTTGGAGGCGCTTCGCAAAACGAATTTCCCTATGGGCTTGCTTCGCAAGACGACAGCCCATAGGGAAATCTCCGGGACAGCGGGGAAGCGCAGCGCGTCTTCCCCACTGTCCTCGGACCTCCTCCCCCCCCGCATCGGAACGAAGCTCCGATGCCGGGCGGTGGGGGGGGGGAAAGCCTCCTTCCCCCGCCCGGCATCTGAACGAAGCTCCGATGCCGGGCGGTGGGGGGGGGGAAAGCCTCCTTCCCCCGCCCGGCATCTGAACGAAGCTCCGATGCTGGGAGGTGGGGGGGGGAAAGCCTCCTTCCCCCTCCCGGCATCAGAACGAAGCTCCGATGCCGGGCGGTGGGGGGGGGAAGCCTCCTTCCCCCGCAAGGCATCAGAACGAAGCTCCGATGCCGGGAGGTGGGGGGGGGGAAAGCCTCCTTCCCCCGCCCGGCATCTGAACGAAGCTCCGATGCCGGGCGGTGGGGGGGGGGAAGCCTCCTTCCCCCGCAAGGCATCAGAACGAAGCTCCGATGCCGGGAGGTGGGGGGGGGGAAAGCCTCCTTCCCCCGCCCGGCATCTGAACGAAGCTCCGATGCCGGGCGGTGGGGGGGGGGAAGCCTCCTTCCCCCGCAAGGCATCAGAACGAAGCTCCGATGCCGGGAGGTGGGGGGGGGGAAAGCCTCCTTCCCCCGCCCGGCATCTGAACGAAGCTCCGATGCCGGGCGGTGGGGGGGGGAAAGCCTCCTTCCCCCGCAAGGCATCAGAACGAAGCTCCGATGCCGGGAGGTGGGGGGGGGGAAGCCTCCTTCCCCCGCCCGGCATCTGAACGAAGCTCCGATGCCGGGAGTGGGGGGGGGGAAAGCCTCCTTCCCCCTCCCGGCATCTGAACGAAGCTCCGATGCCGGGAGTGGGGGGGGGGAAAGCCTCCTTCCCCCGCCCGGCATCTGAACGAAGCTCCGATGCTGGGAGGTGGGGGGGGGAAAGCCTCCTTCCTCCGCAAGGCATCAGAACGAAGCTCCGATGCCGGGAGGTGGGGGGGGGAAAGCCTCCTTCCCCCGCCCGGCATCTGAACGAAGCTCCGATGCCGGGAGGTGGGGGGGGGAAAGCCTCCTTCCCCCGCCCGGCATCTGAACGAAGCTCCGATGCCGGGAGGTGGGGGGGGGGAAAGCCTCCTTCCCCCGCCCGGCATCTGAACGAAGCTCCGATGCCGGGAGGTGGGGGGGGGAAAGCCTCCTTCCCCCGCAAGGCATCAGAACGAAGCTCCGATGCCGGGAGGTGGGGGGGGGAAAGCCTCCTTCCCCCGCAAGGCATCAGAACGAAGCTCCGATGCCGGGGGGGGGACACCTTCTCCCGCCACCCGGCATCGGATGGCTTTCCTGAAGACTTGGGGTGGGAGGAGGGTTTTCCTTCCCACCGCCAACATTCAGAATGCTGTTCTGAATGTTGGCGGTGCGGAGGAAAAACCCTCCTCCCACGCAAGCCCCGGGAACAGAGGAGAAGCGCTGCGCGCCTTGCCCTCTGTTCCCGTACCTGTCCTGAAGGCTTGCGGTGGGGAGAAAAGCCCTTTTCCGCACCGCCAGCCTGGCAAGCGGTTTCCCTAGGAACGCATTAATTGATTTTCAATGCATTCCTATGGGAAACCGTGCTTCGCAAGACGAAAAACTCGCAAGAAGAAAAAACTTGCGGAACGAATTAATTTCGTCTTGCGAGGCACCACTGTATAGGTATCACTAAGACTTCTAACATGAATTTCTTTTCAGTAATTTTTATTAAATTTTCAAATTTTCATTATACAACTTTCCTCCCTACCCTTCCAAGGTTCTTTTAATTTGTCCGCCATTCCTGCATATTTTTGTATATACATCTAATTCATTTCCCCATCTTACATCCCTTTTAAATATGTTATACTGTTGAATTTACCTTAATACTGACACAGTTTTCAACTGTAAACAATTATTTTCAGCAAAAATTTCCCACTCCTCTTTAAATACCTGTTCTTCTTGCTCTCTTATTCTACTTGTTAGACCTGCTAACTATGTATAGTCTATCATCTTAAGTTGCCAATACTCCTTGCTATGGACCTCCCTCACCTTCCATTTTTGAGCTAGCAAGATCTGAGCCATCGTTGTTGCATACATTAAAAAGTTTTTCTGACACCTGGATACCTCTGTCTGAACTATTCCTAACAGGAATGCCTCTGGTTTTTGGGGGAATGCTGTTTTAAACATTTTTTTTATCTCATTCTATATCATTTCCCAATAGTCTTTAACTTTTTTGCATGCCCACCACATATGGAAAAAGTTCCTTTCATTTCTTTACATTTCCAACACAAATCCGATTCCGCTTATACATCCTAGCCAGTGTTCGAGGTGCATTTTCAGGCAGGGAATTTCATTAGTGTGAGCAGTTTCTGAGCTCTGGGAGCAGTACTACGCCTAATATTTCAGATTAAAGCTGCAGAGAGGAAGGAAAAGAGGATCTTTTTATACCTTCCCACTTCCAGTCACTCTCTGGAAAAGAAAGCCTCTTAAGAAAATTGGGGGGTGGGCAGGGGAAAGACTAGACCAGTGTTTTTCAACCTTTTTGGGGCAAAGGCACACTTGTTTCATGAAAAAAATCACGAGGCACACCACCACTGTGTGCGGAGAGGGAGATGTCAGAGCCCCGCTGCTCTCTATGGGGAATCGGATGAGAGCGGACCGCCTGTCCGCTCTCATCTGATCCCATCCGATCTGATCCCCACCCAGGACGGATGGAAAATAGGGTGGACACAGTCCGGCGCCCGCCTAGTGGACGAAAATTTGACATTTTTTTAAAAAAAATCTTTCGAATTTTTCAATTTTTCCCACGGCACACCAGGCAACATCTTGCGGCACACTAGTGTGCCGCGGAACAGTGGTTGAAAAACACTGGATTAGACCATGTGAAAAATGAACATAATATTTTAGCTGCAGTTCATTCGCTTTAAGTCTTGTATTCTTGTTATAAGGCAAAAAAATCAGTTGTTGCGCCCATGACCTAGGTTTAAGGTGCCATTTAGCTTCTAGCTTTCATATGTCAGTTTCTAACACTGATCTTAGTTAATCTACTCGGGGTTAGATACCATCTATGAATCATTTTCATGTATTCTCTTTCAACGTGTAGCATGCAGTAAATTTCAGATCTTTGTTCCAGAGTTTCTTCCAGAGGTTTAGTTCTATATTATAGGTAAAGGTAAAGGGACCCCTGACCATTAGGTCCAATCATGGCCGACTCTGGGGTTGCGGCGCTCATCTTGCTTTATTGGCCGAGGGAGCCGGCATATAGCTTCTGGGTCATGTGGCCAGCATGACTAAGCCGCTTCTGGCAAACCAGAGCAGCGCACGGAAACGCCGTTTTACCTTCCTGCCAGAGCGGTACCTATTTATCTACTTGCACTTTGAGGTGCTTTCGAACTGCTAGGTTGGCAGCAGCAGGGACCGAGCAACGGGAGCTCACCCCGTCGCGGGGATTCGAACCGCTGACCTTCTGATCGGCAAGTCCTAGGCCCTGTGGTTTAACCCACAGCGCCACCCGCATCCCAACGTTCTATATTATACCCTATATCAATTGCCCAGTGGGTCACCAAGGCTTTAACCAGCTTGTCTTTCGTTTCCCATTCCAATAATTGCTTATACATTTTAGACAATAATTTTTCATTATTCTGCAATAACTCTCTTTCAAATTGTGAGCTTTTCTCCAAAATTCCATTTTTCTTATCTAGTTTAAACATATCATATAATTCAGGGGCCAGCAAACTTTTTCAGCAGGTCCACTGTCCCTCAGAACTTGTGGGGGGCCGGACTATATTTTGAAAAAATAATAATGAACGAATTTCTATGCCCCACAAATAACCCAGAGGTACATTTTAAATAAAAGCACACATTCTGCTCATGTAAAAACACCAGGCAGGCCCCACAAATAAGCCAGAGATGCATTTTAAATAAAAGGACACATTCTACTCATGTAAAAACACGCTGATTCCTGGACCGTCTGTGGGCTGGATTTAGAAGTTGATTGGGCTGGATCCGGCCCCCAGGCCTTAGTTTGCCTACCCATGATATAACTGATGATACTGTAACCAATCAGTAACTTGGCTCTGCTTCTAACATGAATGTTAGGAAGGATAAATTATGAGAGAGTCACAATATGTATGCAGGAGAAGACGATCTTTTTGAAATTGGGAAATAACACATTTTCAGTAACTATCTTTAAAAAAAGAGATCACAATGTCTCTTCATAAATAAATAAATAAATAAATAAGCAAGCTACTACTTTCTTATGTACCAAGTACATAAGAAAAGTACAATTTCTGATAACCAGAACCTTTCATTAACTTTCTATTTTATTCATATATATATATATATAGAGAGAGAGAGTTTATCCTTATTCATATTCACAAAAACTGCTAGATGTTTTCCTCACAAAGGATAAACAAAGTACAAAGAAACTAGTTCTTGCTCTGGAGCTGGAGCTGAGTTTTTACAGAACACCTTCTGCTCAGACAACTTAAAATTCCCCAAGAAAAAGGACAAGGTCTACACACACTCTTGGCTGCAAAGTGCTCTCAAATTAAATCAGTTTGAAGTGGTTTTCATTAAGATGGATTGAGTGTGGCATCGTGAGAAACACTTTATAAAATGTAGTGTTTTACTTAGTGATTAACTATATACCAGTTGATGAAGCTCCCTAAATCCTTCGTAATCCGACCACTCCAATAAACATTTAATGAGCATATAAATTCAAAAAGCCTAGCAGAGGATTTAAACCTTCAATCTTGTTTTTATTTACTCTTCCAACTCAATTTCTCACTTCAAGTTAAGAATGCTATTGCTTCAAGCTCGTCTGTTGCCCTGGTAAAATTAAGTGCCCTCTGCAGCTCAGTTTAGAACATATGGTTTCAGATTTCAATTATTTTAGAAGTAAAGTATATATTTTAGAAATTGTATTTTAAAAAAACATTACTACTTCCTAATAACTACTCTTAAGGAAATCCTCCCATTAGGAAATGAATGAAATTAGGAAATAATGTAAAATTGTAAGAGAGTTTGATCCTTTTAAACTTGTTATTCAGTTACTTGATACATTGGTCTGGTTCAAGTGTCTCTGTGGTTTAATGTGAACAAAAAAGTCCCCACTTCACTGCTCTTCCACTCCTGCTGGAGCATATTGGGAGCGACTACCCACAAGCCTTGGCTTCTTATGTCATTTGAATCCAAGCTTGTGGTTTGTTTTTCTAACAACTCACCCTTATTGCCCATAGCAAAGGCTGCTTCACCTGAGCAGCAGACCTCCAGTTGTGCAATGGATGTTCCCCCTCCTCTCACCCGTGCATCATCAAAATCTACTCCAGAGACCCTCCAGAGCAGAATCATAGAATCATAGAATCATAGAATCATAGAGTTGGAAGTGACCACAAGGGCCATCGAGTCCAACCCCCTGCCGAGCAGGAAACACCATCAGAGCACTCCTGACATATGGTTGTCAAGCCTCTGCTTAAAGACCTCCAAAGTAGGAGACTCCACCACACTCCTTGGCAGCAAATTCCAGATTTTGGGTATGTGTGGGGAAAGGCGGAAGGCCCTGATCATGCAATCAGAACTCCACTGACATAGTATCGGATACAACACTTGTGTTGTTCTTGGCTTGCCACTTGTAGTTTGAGGAAAACAACCACTAGGGCTCAAACAACATGACAAGCCAAGGTTTATGATTCGCCGCTTCCAGAGTGGCATAGTCGGAAGTAGGGGCGAAAGTAAAGTAGGGATGTCTGACCAGAATGCGTTGCTGCTTGTTCACGTTAAGCCACAGTTAAACATTAACTATGCTTCAATGTGACATGCAAACAAAACCAATTTTGGAACTAACTACTGCAATAGTTAATCAGTGTAGGAAGTGGCCAGAAAGTCATTTTAGACAGTATAGTAATAAAAATGTACTTACATCTCTGGCTTTTCCATAGAAAGCCTCTTGAAAAGCAGCCTCTAATGATCCAATAAAAAACACTGGATGGCAGTCACCATATCTGTGTGAATACCAAAATGTTTCAATTAAAAAAAACCATTTTTAAAAATATTAAATGGGTTCCAGCACTTTAAGATTTTATTATTATTATTATTATTATTTTACAAAAACACAGAATAACTACATTTTCTAGGAAGCAATATTTAAAACATTTTATTTGCATTCAACACTTCAGGTCAACACACCACAATATATTTCAGGCATATACACATTTTTCATTTCTGTATAGATAAAAATTGTTATCTGTCAAACTGAGAGCTACCAGGGCCAGAAATGCAACTCTGAGATACAGAAGACTGACACTGAGAGCGGGCTCAAGCAAATGACTTTGGCATGCCTGAAATGTAAACGTTATCAATCTTATACTTAGTGTAAAGCTTTAAGTTAAGTGATAGAATGCCAGCAATAAAAAAATAATGCCACAAAAATCAATTTCTGTTCTTATTTGTTCATTTGTCTTCCAAGGGACAATGGGAAGACCTTCACAGGAACAGGCCAGTGTTGGTAGCATAAACAGAAACTTATAGAGGAAGGGAGGGAGGGGTTTCTAAATGACACAAATGGAGAGCTGCTCTCCATGAGGCATTTGCAGAGGCTTCCCTTTGATTGTTACCCAAAATAGCAGATAGCATAAGTACTTCCTGCCACACCTCTGACCATATGAAGTTGCTCAGAATAACAAAGCTTCAAAATCAAAACTCACAAGTTTGAGCCACTAAAGTTCCCATGGTAGAGCTAACTGCACGAAACTGCATTAGCTACAAGAACAATTTGTAGAGTAAATAGTATTGTCTCCTCACCTTCCGTAACTGCATTAAGTTTATTCATAGCCATTCGACCCAGCCTCAGCTAACTACATTTCCTTCCCTTTCTTCCTAATCTGGAATCGGATGGAAAAATATCCTCAACAGGATGTTAAACTATTCCACTGCTCACTGAAAGCAGAGAAATTCAAAAGGTAAAATAAGACTTGTCCTTTTGAAGGTAGCTGGGCAATAGGAATATCGAAGAGGAGAGTGCAGAAATGGGAAACTTGATCCTACAGGCAGCTGGATCCTACTCCAAAACCACCCTCTGAAATGCCTTCCACCAAAACCAACACTGTCAGTCTTGTAATGGCTGCTGGAGATAGGCACCTAAGAACAGTTCTCAAAAGCTGAGCTGCGTGGCTTAGGAAGCTGCCTTATGTGGAATGATACCATGGACTGGCAGTGGCTCTCTGAGGTTTCATTCCCATCTGTACCTGGAGATGCACAATACACATCAGGAGGCTTAGTTTGGTCAGTATCGAGTATACGCAAAATACATTATTTCTGGTAAATGAGCCACCATAACTGCTAGAGCATGCACCCCCAAACTCGGCCCTCCAGATGTTTTGGGACTATAACTCCCATGATCCCTAGCTAACAGGACCAGTGGTCAGAGATGATGGGAATTGTAGTCACAAAACATCCGGAGGGCCGAGTTTGGGGGTGCCTGCACTAGAGAGTCGTGAAAATTTGTATCTCAGGCTTTTTAGACTCGTCTACCCATGTACTATCTGAAACCAGAGGCGAATTGGTTGCCAGACGTGATTCCCCACCCCCAGCTCTCCTACCCCACTAGGAGAGTCACACCCCCTTGTGCAGATTGCCATAATAAGGAAACAGGACATTAGATAGAATATGAGTGCACATTCAAACCATGCACATTTGGGAACCTTTCTCCTGCGTAAGATTGTGGCCTGTCCGTGGGGCATACAAAGGTCTGAGTATACCTAGCTCTAGATCACTGTTCCCTTTAGTCTTTCATTTTTCTGAAATATAGCCATTCAGCCATTCCATACCACACACATAAACTTATTAGATAATCTTTTTTAAAAAAAATCCCATGGTATATTACTTTATTTATTTATTTATATCTATTTATTTATTAAATTTGCAAAGCGCCCTATACCCGCAGGTTTCAGGGCAGTTCACAGGATAAAAATCGGAATATAAAACCACAAAATACATAACCAAAATAAAAACAGAAAGAACCCAGTAGCACACACACCCCTCAAAAAAACCCCACATTTTTAAAGGGCATAGGTCGGACAGGGGCGCCGACTTATAAAAAATAGTGGGGGAGCCCATGAATAATAAATAATGAATAATAAATGAAAGCTCATGAATAATAAATAAGCTCATGAATATGCAAATAATGTGGCGCCGCCTCCTCGTGAGCGAATAGGGGAGAGCGTGCTGCGCCTATTAATCAGCTCCGAAGGAAATTGGGTGGAGCTTTTGCTCGGGAGGGAGGGCAGGAGGCATGCAGCCCGACCCTGTGCATTTTGGGCTGGGGGAGGGGCGGCGGTGGCGCTCTGCTGGAGGGGTGCCTGAGATTATTGGGGGGCGGAGCCCCCCCAAACGAATTTTTGAGGGGGCTCGTGCCCCCTCAGGCCCCATGGAGTCGGCGCCTATGAGGTCGGATGTCAATCAACCAAAGGCCTGGTTAAAAAGGAATGTTTTTCCCTGATGGCTAAACGTATATAATGAAGGCGCCAGGCAAACCTCCCTGGGGAGAGCATTGCACAGACAGGGAGCAACTGCAGAAAAGGCACATTCTGGACCTCTTGTGGAGGAGGCACGTGAAGGACCTCAGGTTCATATGGAAAGAGGCGGTCCTTGAGGTATTGCGAAAAAAATACATATTGGAAACGTCAAAAGAATCTCACAATCGTGTGTTATGAATTAAATGTTTCAATAATTCCATCCTGAATGAGAGCTCTCTGCTGCAAAAAACCCACTGCAGGCTGTCTTATGGTTTAGAGTAGCTGCGAACTTAGGAAGAGTATGCAAAGGAAAAGTGTGTAGTTGCATATTTAGAGAAGCTAAAGGGTTTACAGTTGGGAGGCTCAATGTGGAGAAGCAGGTCACATTTTAAGTTTAAAAATAAATTTCCTAAAGAAATCGGATGACTTCAGGATTCAAATATCATAAGATTCTTATCACTACCACATTTCCCCCAAATGCTTTGTAAAAATATAAGTCACATTCATGAACCATAGATGCAGAAATTATGCACAATTACAAGTCTAACCTTGAAGAAAATTCTGCTGTGAATTGTAATAAGGCATCTCCTTCATTTTCAGCATTTTCTGGCACTAAAGAAAGGAAGGAAAATAGTACATAGTATAGTATAGTATAGTATAGTATAGTATAGTATAGTATAGTATAGTATAGTATAGTATAGTATAGTATAATTATCCATAGAATAGTATTCATATTATATTTTTTGAAAACATTGCCTTTACTGTTTTCTTTAATTGTACATATGCATTTATTCAAATAACTTTTAATAACCCTTAATGAAGAGAACAGTAATAATATGGCCCTTTGGGCATATGGAATTTGTGACCAGTTCTAGGAAGATGAAGATGATAAAAACAACGTATTGGTTTTTGCATATGACAGTATTATTATTGCAACAATAAAATTAGAATCTTATAAGCCATCTTATAACTGTTGTTATACTATATTTCAGTGTTTTTTCTTTGAAATATTTTACACAAGTATTTGTATAGCTTTTGTTCTAGTTCTAGAATAATGATAAATCTTAGTAATATTTCAAAGAAAAAACATTGAAATATAGTAGGCTAGTAGATACAGCCCAGAAGTTAAGTTTTAAGTCTAAGAGAATTGATTTCTGGAGGCCTGAATCCAGAATTCATTTATACAGTCTTCATTTCTCAGGTCTCCCTTTTTAAGTCAGCTTTTTTTTTTAAAGAGTTTATCACTGGCTGTTAAAATACATTTATTGGAATATATCTCCAAAAAAACCTATCTGGTGGAACCAAAAGGAACCAAAGTTTGCTTTCTTTCCTATTGCTCAACTGTTGTCAGTACAATGTTACACAATTCACAGCATGAAGGATTGCATTACTTACTCATTGGAGATTTCCTCAATGCAGATGACGCCATTCCAAACATCTCTCCATCATCCACTCCAAATTCTGTGGCATCTTCAAAGTCATCTCCATCACTGTCACTAACCATATGTACATCTGTGCATTGCTAATTTAGTAAAAGCCATAGTTAAGAATAATGCAGAACAGAGTCATATTTATAATATAATACTGTTTCAATATTAGTAGTTTCCCATATACAACTATAAAGGCCATCCTGTTTGAAATTAAGAACCTTGGAGGAAATTCCCTATATATTTTGGCTTGAGAAAACTATTTTGTATAAATAGGATTGTAAATAGTGGATGTGTTCATACAACATGATAGACTGTGGTTTGTTGTGATGGCATGAGCCTAGTCTTCCCCTTGCTTTGTTGACTACCTCCTTCAACCTAGTCAAGGAGAGTTTTCACTCCATATTTTGTTTAATGAATTGCAGCTTGTCTTGTGATCCAAGCTCATCAAACCGTAGTTAATTTTAGCTATGGCTTGTTTGAAACAATCCGACTTCAGCACAGATTAGGCTATAGTAGAGTCAAAGTGAGTTTTGTGGGCAGTAACCGGAATACAAATGTGGCTTTCAGCATAGCTTGAAGGAGTGTCTGAATATCATATTTTGGGTGTGAAAAGGAAGAGGGAGGAAGGAGGTTGTGTTTACCTCTTCTGACTGTTCTCTGGTTTGTGCTGGTGAGGATCTTCTTCCAACTGTAAGTCGGTGGCAAGGATAAGAGACTCCTGATGCTGCTAGGGTCACCTAGAACACAGGATACATTGCTGCATCAACTATAAGATTTGGATAAACATGTTTCTTTCAGTGACTAAAACCAAACTACAGTAGACTTGAGCGAGCTGGAATAAAAAAATTAAAGATTGGAAAATTTAGAATGTACCCAAGGAACGTTGTTATACAAAAAAAAAATTTGTTATACAAAAAAAAAGCTAGAAAAAATGATGCAATACTTGAGATCATTCCACAATATCCTTTCTTGACAAGATTTATTTTCAATATATCATTTCATTTCAATCCTCAAACTTCTACATCACGGCAAACAGTTAAAGCTACCTCATTATTGCTGTATAGCTGGTCGGCACTAAGCTCATGCACTTGACAAACTGGGAATCATTTACATTTCTCTTAACTAGTAGTGGACAGGCAAGGGGTAGGAAGAGGCCCTCTCCACAGTTGTGGTGACTGAAGAAAGAAAACAAGGCAGCTCAAACACCATCCAGCTAAGGAGCCAAGATAGCACTGAAGACAACAGATGGTTGGAGTCAAAGTACAAAGCGGGTGACTGAGTAGGAGTGGGCAGTTCCCATTATTAAGGTAATCTCAATCGGTTTTAGACCTCAGATTCCCAAAATTATTAACGGAGAGTCTATCTAGAAGAAGTAAGACTATGAAAACTGAGCCAACTTGGAAGAGGCCTAAGTTATCAAGAGAGAGCGAGGAATTGATAAGGGGCTCTCACAAGAGTAAGAACACTTAGAAGCTGTGGAAACCTGTACCAATGTAGTAGACAGTACCTTGCAAACATGTCTAGTCACTGTAAAAAAAATGCTGCTGGCAACATATTTCTTCCCTTAACACAGACTACAGAGGTTTCCTTTGTGAAGGAAACATGTCATATGGATAAAGGACCAATGGGTAACTCAGTTGTGCATCTCAGTTTGTGAATATGGCCGGATCTCAGAAAGTAGAGACTACTTTGCTATATTTTGTGCACTAAAAGGTTAAGGCAGTATTGAAAAATATGCATGTTACATTTAAATTGTCCAATAGTTGAGAGTTTTAAAATCTTTATTCGCTTTAGAAGAATAACAACAGAGTTACATCTACATTTCTCCCCCGCTCCATCAACTGACACAGAGCCTTCTTGATTAATAAGCAGCTATGCAAACATGTCCTTGCAGGGTAAAAATACACATATTGTCAAAACTGAATAAACAGTAACTGATGTGTATTTTCTATAACAATTTAAAATGTACTGGCTAAATGTCTGTATTTTTAAAAAATGTGAAGGAAGTTCTACTTTCCAAGTCACTGTAGTGGCTAAAAAAGTCTTATCCAAAGCCTAGCAACTATGCTAGAAATACTCTTATTTATTTTTATCCTCAAGTCAGGGTGTTTTTAATCACTTATGTGCTAGAATTCATAAAAGCCTTAATTTGCTTCAGGTTAAAGCAAGCTGATTAAGTGTGCTAGCTAACCAAGTGAGTGTTGACCTGCCTGGACTAGCCTGCTGCCACATTCTTGTAGCAAGGTTAAATAGCAGTTTAGTCACAATTTTAAAATCACAGAGTTAAAAGGAAATGACTCTTTTGGAATAAATGAAATATTAAAGCAGACATTCAGGTCAAGCTCAATTATCAGTGAAACTCTTTCATACATAAAACAGAATCTACGCTTGCCTTTGTAATGCTGGCACTGCCATTTTATATCACATGCTTCATTCAGTATTGAACATAGTAGTGGGGAGGGGGAGTAACATCTGTTTATATACCTAAGCTCTCACTAAGGAGCGCACTAAAGGAAAGGTGACTAATGCCAAATAGAGGTTTGGTGGTAGCAAACGAACTAGATCCAAGGGTCTCATGATAGATGGCTTCCTCCCAATTAAAGCTGGATAAATGGGTTAGAATATTAGGTAAGGAAAGTCAGACATTCAGAATATGATGCTGGCCGTTTGCTTTCTCATGTTCAATAATATTAAAACATAGCTCAGGGTGGGATTTTATATAGCTCAAAATCAATGAGAGGTTTTCTTATCTAGCTAAGCATGTTGTAGAATTGGACGTGAGAAGGCCACCATACTGGCCTCTTAGGGGGAAAGAATAATAAATATTATGTGCTAAAACTAGATGCAAGATGGAAAAACAGGCTGCTGAAGAGGCCAGGGGCCATCTTGGCTGAGAGTCCTGGAAGAACTGCTCCCTGCCTTGCTGGTCTTTTCCCACTTAGCCTTTGAGGGCAGGACCCTGACTGACTCCAGCTACAAAAGCTAAGGCTGCTGAAGAAGTGAGATACCATCTTAGCTGTCTCTTAGTGCAGACCCAGGTCATCAAGTCTGAGCTCCACAGCCACCATCAACCATCATTGGCAGGATTGGCAGCAATAGCAGCAGATATGCTCTATGCTCAACATTTTATTCTCTTTTTACTTTACCTTTTATATTAGACTTCCTTCAGCAATGTCTTCTATATAAACATGGTGGGGGATATATGCCAAGCCAAAGTGAACAAGAATATTAATAGGTCTGTGCTGTTAAATTCTTAAAGCTAGCAAACAGATCTGGGTTTCTATGCTGGCATGACTAAAGGCAGCCATTAACTCTTGGCACTCAAAAAAGCATGAAATTTCACTGAAATTATTTCAAAATTAACAAAAACATTTTGGATTTATTCTTAAACCCACCAGTAAAACTAGCACAACTAACAACCAATTAGTTTTATCTTTTCACAGGAAATGAACTATTTTCCTTTTGTATACAACACATAATATGTCGGGCATTAAATCTTTTTTTAAAAAAATTAAACACTAACTGGATGGTGGAAAAAAATCACAAGGGTGGAGTGTGTTCACGTTCCACTAGCACCAATGCTTACTTTATCCCTTCATAAAGTGCTGCTGAGATAATTACTGCTGACAGATTTATTCAAGGTTCATTTCACTTTTTCTCTAGGTTTTTTTCTAGTTAGAAGTGCAGCAGAGCCCATGGGAAGATCCACCCCTCACACCTGTTAAGTTTCTTCATGTTACTAGGGCCAGTTTAGACATGTCACTTTGAATTAGCATTGTACAAGGGCACTAAGTGTGACAATTACTTATCACAGGTTTAACCTTGGAAGGGAAGAGAGGAGGGGAGGAGAAAAGTTTCTAATTCAAGTCCGAGAACAGTGTCCGAATACGTAATTTAAGCCCTTTAATACAGGTTGCATGAAATTCATTCCAAGACTCATAAAAAGGTTCCCATGGTAGGTTTCCAAACAAGGATGCAGATTACTCTAAAGGGCACATCTACAGTTACAATGTATTTGATTTTAGAAAAATAAAATTTAGAAAGGAAAATATTTTCACTGAAGACAATGGCCTGCTGATGAAAACTTAAGAAAACATTGATAGCTGCTCTTTTTATTTTTCCTTGAAGTTTTCCTTCCTGTATTCTGTAGTCACATACACTAAACTCCAAACTCAAGCCATGCTTGGGGTCTGTATGTGCACCTGATAAAGGAGAATCCCTCTTTGAGGTCTGCTGTTATGAAAGTGTCAGGAGTTTTTCCAATTTCAGCTTCTTCAAGGCACCAGCATGCATATTAGTAAAACAAAAGGCTAAATCAACTCATAGTAAGATGAAGAAGACTCTTAAGTATTCAGATTCTTCAACTTTTTGAAAGGGTAACAATGAAATCCAAAGCATGTTTAGTGAATAGTAAATTCTGCCAAGCTGAATAGAACTTGCTCCCAAGGTAAGTGTGCATAGGATTGCAGTCTAAGTATTGTTTTAGAAAAAGCAATAGCTACTGCAGACACTGTAGAAGACTAA
Source organism: Podarcis vaucheri (assembly GCF_965113315.1). NCBI lineage: Eukaryota > Metazoa > Chordata > Lepidosauria > Squamata > Lacertidae > Podarcis > Podarcis vaucheri. Next base: position 51,000,227 of record NC_138764.1, on the reverse strand, counting down.
CAAGAAGATTTATCCTTACCTCTTCAATTTGCAAGTGCCATTTGAAACACGCCCTTCAAAATCCCTTCAAACAGTCATTTACAGTGGTACCTCTGGTTAAGAACTTAATTTGTTCCAGAGGTCGGTTCTTAACCTGAAACTGTTCTTAATCTGAGGTACCACGTTAGCTAATGGGCCTCCCACTGCTGCTGCTGCGCCGCCGCCGCACAATTTCTGTTCTCATCCTGAGGTAAAGTTCTTAACCTGAGGTACTACTTCCAGGTTAGCGGAGTCTGTAACCTGAAGCATTTGTAACCCGAAGTATTTGCAACCCAAGGTACCACTGTATATACATCATTATATATGCAATAATCATAGGAGTACTCATAAGAGAGAAGCAAATGTCCGGACAACATTACAGTGAGATAACAGTACACAGTGCGGTGTATTTTTTGTCTATGGACTCCAATAAAGCTGCGTGTGTGAGAGATGACAAGTGGATGGTCAAACATGGGATACAGTGTACAGTGTCACAGAGCTGTCAGGCAATCACAGGTCATCCACAGGGCAGGAAGAACATGAGGCATGAAATGCAATTTCTAGCCTCTCACTCTGGATCCCTCCCAAGCAGATGAAGGCTATGTTGAAGGGGTGGACTCCTCCTCTTGGCCTGTCAGACCCATTGCTCAGCAACATGCAGGACTCTCCTAGAGCAAGGTGTCAGAGGGGGAGGAGCATCAGCAGGACTGGGACTGTCCTGTTGGGTAGCAAAGCCAACTTCTGACTCCTCTCTATCTGAATCTGTATTTACACTGTGACTCTCCGCCTCTAGCCCTGTCCTGGAAGGGTCTCCTTCTTCTGATCACCCTTGATCGCTCAAAACTCTTGCTTCTAGCACCTCCCAGCTCATCCCTTTCCCAGACTGCTCCTCAGTGTCCCACCACCACAATCCAGGGTCCTAGTCATCTTCTTCCATGTCCTTCCTGCGGGGTTCTTGCGCAGTTGGCACCTACCACTCTTCCTCATCCAGCTAGTCCCTGACATACATGTCTGTCATAATCACAGACCTTTTCTTAACATGGTTGTGAACTGCCCTGAGATCTGTGGATGAAGGATGTTATACAAATTTTAACATCCTTTAAGCCTTACATAGTTATTGGCCTGGGAGATGAGGGAGGAGAGTTTGGCCAGTTTCCATACTTTAGGAGTGGATGTGGCGAGCAGTGCTAGAAAAAGTACTGGAGCTTTATATCTTTCCTCCACCTTGTCTATCAAATTGACAGGTTTTCAGCTAATTACTTAAAAACACCTCAGGGAATATTTTGTTTAATGAGGGGGGGGTCTTTAAAAGTTAAAAATCCCCTGCCATAAACAAATGCACAACTACATACGATATTTGGAAGCTGAGGGGAAATACAAACTTAAGAATGGAACATGAAGAGGTATCATCTGCCATGAGGCTAATCATGGCTCACAAGTTAATTCGTTTTCACAAATACTTTCTTCCTCTTGGGCATTCTCCCCCTCTCAACCCAGGCCAACTGAAAGCATTCTGAATTATGCCTTAATATGTCTAGTTCAGGCAGAGAAAATACTTTCCCATCATATTGATCTTAATGTGCTCTGACAAAGCAACAGTACATTAACTTCATGTTTGCCACAACCTGCACTCTGCAATTTAGCAAATGCCCTTTACTCAGAGGCTAGCAACAACACATTTCCCAATTTTCCAGTTTCTTCAGGATTATTTCCTCTTATAACACAGCAGTTAAAACATATCAATGAAAAATAGCTCACATTGTTTTGTTACGTAATTCATACACCTGTGAAAAGGAAGCTCTCCGATCCAAAATACACGTAAATTGCCTAAAGCAAATGAATAAACCAAAACCTCCAAAAGCAGCACTGCAATTCAGAAAAACTGCTTAATAAAAATAACTGAATCACAGCATGGTGCTAGATTGAGAAAATCACAAACTTAACTCTTCAGGTATTCCCCAACAGATCATGAATCATCTGTAACAGAAATTGTCATATTTATAGCAGTGTGACTCACAGCATATGAGGTTTCTTTTATACATGAAGGGTAGAATTTTATCAACTTTCACAGTCTAACATATAGCTAAATTTGTGCTTCATAAACCACGTAAAGCTGTAGAGCTTTCACATAAACCACATGAAAGTACGGCTGGATAAAAGGGGACAGTTTTACTCAATCTGCTGTTTCTGATAACAATTGTAGAAGAAATTCCTGTAGTTATGTTTCATTTAAAAGGCACCCGTTGCACAGGGCCAGTCCCAGCTTACAGAATCATACTAACATTTAATTATCTTAGGACCCAAACTTCCATGGCATAGATTAAGGGTCCTGGGGTACTAGATCTCTCTGTCAAGTCTACCCTGCAGCTTCAACATTATTGAGAAAGATGATGATGATAAAACCACCTATTTCAGCATCAGCTGAATTTTATTCAATGGTGATGATTTTATGTAATGATAGCAATACACTTTGAGCTTTTATAGAGCGCAAGAGAAAAGAGGATTTGTAATCTATAATCTGACACAAGAAGACAGAGGAAGAGGAAGAAAGGAAGTCTGAAGTAAATGGGGAAATAATATAGGGTGGTAGTCAACTAAGTTTAACTTAAGAGTAGACCTATTGAAATTAATGAGCATGACAAAGTTTGTTCCATTAATTTCAGTGGAGCTATTATTATGAATAAAACTAAGTTGATTATTTCAGTTACTCATACTTAGAGCTTAGTGACAGAAGGACGTAGGAACTTGACAGTTTTGTCCTAATAATAAAATAGGTAACACAATATAAGGTAGGTTTTTTACTGCTTACTGCACTCTGCTTACCCAAAGGAAAAACTCTAGAATCTTGAATCTACTTTGTATTCACAAAGATTATCAACCAACCACTTGGCATGACAATGGTCTGTGGTGGGATGCCATTTATCTCACTGCATTAGAAAACCAGGGATGGCAAACAAAAGAATGGCTGGATATTTTTTCAGTGCTATATAATTCCTTGGCAAACTCCAAGCAGTTGTGTTACCAACTGATGGATCCAACAAATTATTCCAACTCTAATGGGCTTTCTGGGGTCCATTTTTTTCTTCATGATATAATTATTCATGAAACTAGCCTCAAACATAATGAGATTTTTGCACTGTTGGCCTGCCAAAACGCATGGAGCTAGTGGCTTTTTGTAAACAAAAATGTACGGCAACAGGTAATTTGCCCCACATTCATTTTGTTTTACATAAAGGTCCTTAACCCTTCAAAATGCATATTCTACTAAAATGACTAAAAGCATCTACACGTAAAGATCACTACGCCTTGCATGATAGCTACCCATTGCCAATATTATAAAGGTTAAAATATGCCAGTTGGTCAAAATAGCTCTTTTAATATTCAGAGCGGTCTAGGGTTTTTTCTAGACATCAAATAAAAAATGCATTAGTTTTATAATTGTACAAGACTGTGTGTAAAGTTTTCCTAAATTAGTAAACCAACATTTCAGCAACAATAAACATTATTTCTTACAATATCTTTGCTCTCTACCTTACATCAAGTTAATAAGTTTCCTCAACCACTATATCCTGCTTATGATCATCTCCCAAAATTATTTCTTTTGTTTTACTTATTTAACAACGTAGGGCATCAACACTTTAAATTGAGATGAAAGCAACAGAAATATGGTGCCTTTCCATCATCACAGCAAGTTACTGTATAGAGATTCTGTTTTTCAACGTAATGTCCTGACATGACTAATGTGTCAGGACATTAGTCATGGAAGGCCAGTCCATGAACTATTAAGTACTTATGGACAAGAGATTTCTGCTTTAGGTGATACAGAAATAATACTGATGGGTTCTCTTAAAGAAACCAGAAATCAATGGCCTATTGAACTGTTCCCTTCTTTTTACGCTTCAGAGACTTTAGTACAACCCAATGTATCTCCAAACAATCCTGACTTCTGGTCCACAGAGCCATATGAGGCTCATCCAAAATCTATCCTCTTACATTTGCAGGAACTCTTTCATCCAAATCTATAACCCTTAATATCTGCCAGCTGGAATTATGTTTTTACCATCCATGTAGACAGGCTTCCTCAACCTCGGCCCTCCAGATGTTTCTGGCCTACAACTCCCATGATCCCTAGCTAGCAGGACCAGTGGTCAGGGATGATGGGAATTGTAGTCTCAAAACATCTCATATATTACTGCACACATTGGCCCTAAATATCCAGTATAGAATTTGGTTACAGTATCAAGATTCTTCATTTTCATTGTAAAATCTAGTTCTAGACTTCATAGTTGTAAGGTTTAACACACAAAGGCACTAGAATGCCTTACATGGGTGCCTGATACCCTTGCAGGCAAAGCAAAGGGTATTGTATGAACTGATCATCTTTCTTTACATACACAGGTCAAAAAGCTAGAAATGCACAGAGCCAGGAACCCCTCAGCTGATAAGAAGGAAGAAGCTTCTAGTTCAACCCAATAAAGAATATACAGCCACTATTAAACAAAGACCAATCACAAAGAGAAGAGTGTTTTAATTTAAAGCATTTGTCCCTATCATGTTTATAGAGAGTTAGGAGCCCTAAGACTGGGACAGGGTGCCTTTGTCATGGCATGCATAGAACTCTGGTTAACCTCAATTTGTCCCTGGGTCTACTTAAACATATATATTCGTATGCGTGGCTGTGGCTGTTATGTTTCAATTTGCAGGTTATGTTAATATAATGAACTTAATAGAAACTGAAGGCTACAGTGAAGTGTTAAATCCCTGCAGCAATATCAGTGAGTCACCCT